>NW_024372147.1:702352-1341351 GCF_014805655.1 Passer montanus
TTTGGGGTTTTGTACTTAAAATTTCCCATTTTTTTTTTTTCCCTTTTTTTTTTTTTTTTTTTTTTTTTTTTTTTTTTTTTTTTGGTGGGGGGGACAGAAACACAATCTAGAAGGAGTTTTCCAATAAAATCTCATATCTTAAATCAAGATTTAAACACCTATAAGAAAAGTAATCGGAAAGTTAAGGAAAGGCAAAACTTCTAAAAAACTTCTATGCAAAATTTTCTCTTGTTCCTTTTCAGAAGGTGATGCTCAAATGCAGAAAATACAGCAAAAACCATATTTACAAGTTCATTAATTCAGGCAGCAATCAAACAAAGAATAGAAAAAAAGAAAGTTTTAATTTTTTTAAAAATATGGTGTCTTCAAAAACAACCAGAGAAAAATGGGAATCTGAAAGCTGTATTTTAACATCTCTGGTGAAAGCAGTTCTCCAGCTCTGATATGTGTACCACTTGGGCTATGTAGGCTTCACTGATATATGGAGTGATTAAAGAGAATTGTTGTGCATAAAGCAAGAATCATTTGTAGTACTCTTATAAAATTGACCTGAAAGTGGGGGAATGCTAAATTTTAAAGCTAAAGATTGTTAAAGCCAATGCGAGGGGTACAGCAGAAAATAACTGATATAATGTGGGTGTACTTATCTTTTGTAAAGAATAAGAATGCATCATTATGGTATCTAAAATAGTATCTATTTCTTTTATATTTTCTTCCAGGGCCACTGGAGATGTTGGAACACCATTGCAATTTTTTCTGGTTCTTGAGCTCAACATTTAAAAAACTTATACTGTGCATTAGTGTAATGAAATATTGTTTATGCTATCAACTGTTGGATTGGAGGGCTAAAATTTGTTCAGCTTCTCAGACATATATTAGCTTTAATAATATATGTATGAGAAGCTGACATATATTATTAAATGGAAGTGTGATACCTGAATATCTAAACAACTCTGAAATTCTGAGTTTGAATTTGAAAAATTTGGAAAAAAAGAGATGAAGATAAGATATATGTTCCATTTATAAGTGGTTTTTTGGTTTTGGTTTGCTTGATTTGGAGGGGTTTTTTTTGTTGTTGTGATGTTGGTTGTTGTTGGTTTTGGTTTTTTGGGTTTTTTTTTCGGTTTGTTTTGGGTTTTTTGCATTCTGGCCTTTTTTTGGGTTTTTTGGGGGTTTTTTTTCGGTTTGTTTTGGGTTTTTTGGGTTCTGGCTTTTTTTGGGTTTTTTGGTTGTTTTTTTTTTTTTTGTTTGTTTTGTTATTTTGGTTTTCTTTCTTGGTTGGTTTTGGTTTTGATTTTGTTTTGTTTTGTTTTTACTTTTCTTAAGTTTCCTAGTATTTCAGTGTGAATGACCATCCGGTTACAATATGGATGGCAAAAATTTTTCATCAGGCTTAGGTGATAATCAAGACAGTCCATGTACGTAGATTCAATTTATAGAGCTTGGGTAAAGTGAATTAGTTCAAGCTGTAGCATTTAAGTTACCAAACAAGATTAACTTAATTACTGACAAGCATAGAATGAAGTGAGACATAGTTCAGAAAATTTCAAAAACATAAACATAAAACTGTCTGGCTGGTTGCATTATTGAGGGTATATTTTATTTCTAGTATTCTTTAGGCTATATGTATCACATATCAAAGGGAAGAACAGAGAAAAAGTCAGCATAGACACATTCAATGAATTAAGTGCACTTCTAGGAATGGCTGAGGAATGGTACTGCGAATATGTGAAGTCCACAACTGTTTTTCCTAGCCTTTCAATGTCAATTCTTGTGGACAAGAGAAAGAAAAGGCTTTCATTTAAAGAGCTCCACCATAACATCTGCTGAATATATCACAGATTATATCAAATGCTTTCAATTTAAGAAGGTAAATGCAATTTAAAGTACATAGTGTAATGTAAGAGATTCTCAGCATAGTGTAGGCACATGTTCTCTTGTAATAACTAGAGTTCAGTAAATATTCATGGGAGTTTTCTGCAATATATTATGCTATTGCACTATACTACTAATACATATTTCAATTTAAGGAAGGTACTAAAATTCACAATTAAATTTACATCAATGTCTTATGTCATACGAACAAATGGAAGGCTTTGCACAAAAAAACCAGATATATTCAGGCAGAAATCCAAACAAGGAAAGCATTTGACAAAATGTACAGCTCATGATATCACTGAAATAGCTAATCATTTTTATTTACATACATTATAACCTTCTCTATATCCAAAGAGCAGGTCCAGCAAGTTACATTCCTTATTTAGCTAGCTCATCAGCTCATTCCTTATTTAGCTAGCTCATCAACTTCATGTCAGGAAGTTATGTCTGCACTATTCAGGAACCTCCAAGACTTACTCTTCTCTACTATATTCTATTTCCAGCTGACCTCTGTTAAGATGAAAGGAAAAGAAAATCACAAGACTTCTGCTAACTGCTTATAGGCTATTCTGCCTCTACATCCTGGCATGCATTTTTGTAGATGCACATCAGATGGGTTATCAATCCTACTACCTTTTCATGGGAGAAGCTGTAGCTCCTGCATGATCATTCTCAGGAGTTTCCATGGATTCCACATCCAGAAATATTGCAACCTTGCATCTTTGCTGCTACATGGGTCATCATACCCTATCTCTATTATTATTTCATCAGACTGAAAGGTTTCACTAATACATTGTCCCTCAAAGAGTGTTGTGCCACCCTAGGCTTATTTCCAGTGATTGTGATTTTATCCCTTTCCCCTTTCACATTGAGTTTAAAGTTCTTTCAATGAGACCTGCTATCTCCTGCTCAAGGGTCCTTTTTCCCCTTTGAGACATGCCATCTATTGCCAGCAGGCTCCATGACATGCAAACAGACTTGTGATCAAAAACCTCATAATTCTTCTGGTGTCACCAGGCTTGGAAAGAGATATTCATCTGTATGATTCTCCCAGTTCTACCCTCATCACTCCCTGCAATTTGAAGGATAAAGGAGATCACTATGTGTGCTTCAGATTCCTCAATCAGTCACCCAAAGCCCTGAGGTACTGCTCGATTAACCTTCTTGTTTGGTCTTCACTGCTCACCACCTGAAAAATCTATGGTAAAAAATAATTAGAGCAGGCCTTAGAGTTTGTTGATAATGTCTCTAACCCAGACTCCAGGGAGGCAGCAGGCTTCCCCATGGGTTTGGTTCAATCAACAGTTTGTGCCCGCTACTCCTCTCAGAAAGGAGTCACCAAAGAAATCTCCCCTTGTTTTTTTAACTGAGGCAGTCATAACACAGAGGGTAACATCTCAGTGCTGCACAAGCTTGTATGTGGATTGATCTAATAAATATTAGCAAGATAGAATTATTAAGGTTAGAATTTTTAATAGTGGATGTCTGTAGGCTAAATGATATCTAATTAAATTGTTACAGGCTATTGTATTAAATGATAATTGAATTCCCAGAACATTTCCCACACTTAAAATGTATTAACATGAATACGATTGGGTAGTTAATGCCTTGCTGATATTTTTCTTTTTTCCTTTCTTTATTACTTTGCATCTAGGGTTTTTTATATTCTCACTTAATGTCTATAAATCTTCCATTATGGACTTAGGCTGCAGAATAGAGATCCATGGGATCACATGCCTTGACCTCAGCTGCTAGATTTAAACATTTTTTAGCTTTTTTGGAACACAGAGAAAGGAAAGCACATACATTTGTAAAATGCATGTAGATTCTATGCCTTCTTAAATATGTCATAGAAGTAGGTAAAAGACAAAGTTCCACTAATTCAGTTGCACAATAATTGCTACACTGCAAAAAATGACAAGAAAGTTGTATGGTCTAACATCTTAACTATAGAGAAATTCTATATTGAAAACACAGAGCAGGCTTTTTTTTTTGCTGAAAGGAAGCTGAAATGCCAGCTTGCTTCCCAAAGCCAAAATTTATTTTCTAGGCAAATTAAGGATTTTCTAGTATTTAATGTTCAGAGGGTCTCATGGTTATTTCTGCCATTAACCTATGGAAGCAATGAATTCAGTTTGTTCAAACAGTGAACAAGGAATCAAGTGTGAATTTTTTTTCTACCACTACCTTGTACTGACAAGTCAACTTTCTTTTTGAACTGGTTTTTCTGGTCCTTAATGTTTCTGTAGTTTTTATATCATGATTTACTTAAAAGCAAATTTCAAGACAGTAAATATAAACTATCAGTATCTTAATGGCTTAATGGTTACCTGACAAATTATTTTGAATCCCATATGTGCCAAAACTTACAAGAGTAGTCTGAACTCAAAGTGGCAAAACTGTTCACTAGAGTTTTTTCACTAATACTTGTAATATATTTTCGTTGCATGAATATTTTATCAGAAACATTCAGTAACAAACCAAAGAATCTCTTGTCATAGTTCTATCTGTTCAATAGGATTCCTGAAAGGAGTAGAATGTGTGTTTTGATGCTATGTATGTTTTTCTGTCACACATTTCTTGCTTTTTAGTTTGACTAAACTAGAACTAACTATCTGCAATCAAATCCTCAAAGGTGCAATATGTCTAGTATGATAAACTGAAGAGAAAGTAGCAATGTATACATTTAGATACTGAAACAGACTTATTGATAATTGCTTATGAATGACAGGGTAAATGATAGGAGTCAATTAATTTTTATCTGTGGTCCACAGTCTTTCTAGCAGGGCAGTGAAAACAAAATGAAAATGTGCTTGTCAGAAACAGAGAAACAGAGAATAAAAAGTTGTAGTACAGAAAGATTCATTTTCTACGAAGAAGCACCAGAACAAAAAGCCTTGCAACAGCTACTTTTTTCAAGATCAGCAGTTTTTCAGGTTATCTTTTTTTTTTTTTTTTGGAAGTATTCACTGTCCTTTCTGTATCTCATTTGTCATAAGTTGTTTGTATATACTTCATGGGCTATTTCCAAGTTAATGATCAAGATTTATTTCCAAGTAACTAGGATTTCTCTGGTCATTTACTCATTCTCAGACAAGGGCTTTTCATTTCCACATCATTGCTCCTTGAAAGAATCACACAGTCATTTCGTTGGAAAAGACCTCTGAGATTGAGTCTAACCTTTCACTGATCAGAGCCATGACAATTCAACCACAGTACTAAGTGCCATGTCTAGTTGTTCCTTGTACACATTCAGCGATGGTGACTTGATCATCCCCCAAGGCAACTCATTTCAAAGTTGTCGTAGGTTAAGGAGGAAGTGAGTTTTTTGGGAGGTTGTGGTCAAACCAATCAGTGCTTGGATTTGAATATTGGCATCTGGTTTGGCCACTGAAGGTATGGACCGCCTCTGAGAACACAGAGGGTTAAAAGCAAGAACTCCCAGGAACTCTCTCTCTTGGTCCTGGTCAGTGAAGGAGCTCAGAGCTCCCCTGCCCAGCCAGGGCTGGCTGGGGGAAGGAAGCCATGAGGCCGGGTGAGGTAGTCCGGAGCCTCGGGCAGAGGAGGGGGATGAAGGCTTGGCAAGATGGAAGGGTGGAGGAGCCCTGAGAAGCATCGGGGCCCCCGCCACTATCCCCCAGGAGATAGAGAGAGAGAGAGAGCCAGTGCCTGTGCTGCCTTGAAATTCAATATCATAGACTGGCAGCACAGCTGGCCAGAAGGAGAAGTGAGGGATGCAGAGTGAAAAAAGTGCCCGGCAGCTGTGGGAGTTCTGGGCAGACAGAGGCAAAGATTTTAACCCCTTTCTAGAATGGAAACCTTACAAACTTACATGGGAACCTCCTGAATCTGAATGAAGCAAGAGAGATGAAGCAGTGGGCAAGTGTGATGAAAGCGAGTACAAGTGAGAGATGTTAGAAGAGGTGAGAAGAATCCTAGGTAGGAGGAGATGATGGAGTGGCCTTGAGCTGGACTCTTTTCTTGTATGGCCATGGACAGACCCATGTTTTTCCTGTAACACAGAGACTGCATTTAGGGGGAGGCAGTGCCTTGAAGACAAAGAGAGTGAAGTGAAGCAGTGGCAAGAACAGAGATGGCTGAGAAGGGTGTGAGATGCCCTCTGTCTTTAGTGAAGAGAAAGATCTCTGTTCATGAGGCCCCTCGGCCCCAGGGGGTGAAATTTGGGGGGGACTGGTGTCCTGAAGCTGAGAGACTGCTGCTTTTTTGGACCTGGGTGGAGCATCCTTAAAAGAGGAACCCTAAAGGCAGTCCTGGTCCATGTGCAGTGGTGAGAGCACTGGGCATGGAGGGAAGAAGTCATGAGGGCAGATGTTCTCTGGGCAGTGTCAGGAGCGACATGGAAACACAAGAGGTTTCAATTGTGTTTCTGGGGGAAGCCTATGGTGCAAAGGAAGACTCCTCTCTCCCTGATGAACTTGAGAGTTGATTATTTGAGGGGTGATAATGGACTCAAAAGTTGATTATCTGAGAGATGGTGACGGTGTGGAAATCTATGATGTCATTTCATTCTGTGGACGAAAAAGCGGGGGGAGGAGGAATGTATTTGGAGGGCTTTAATTCTTAGTTTTGTGTCTGTTCCTTCTCAGATGCTGTAGTTAATAAAGTTTGTTACCCTTATTCCTAAGTTGAAGCCTGCTTTGCTCTGTTCCTCATCACATCTCACAGGCGCTACTAAGGAAAGTGTGTCTTCATAGGGGCACTGGCTTTGTGCCAGGGTCAATCCATGACAAAAGTTTAGCAAAACTTTCTGTGAACAAATTCCTACTGATGTCCCTCATGAATATCCCCTGGTGCAACTTGAGGCCGTGTCCTCTCATCCTATCACTCTTTGCCTGGGAGAAGAGACCAACTCCTACCTTGATTCAGCCTCTTTTCAGGTAACTGTGAACAGCAGTAACATCACTTCTGGGTATCTTCTTCTCCAGCTCAGCTGTTCTTCATATGACTTATTGTCTGTACCCTCCACAAACTGTGTTGCTCTTCTCTGAACTCACTCCAACACCTCAAGGTCTTTCCTGAACTGAGAGGCCCAGAACTGAACACAGAATTGAAGGTGTGGCCTCACCAGTGCTGAGTGCAGGGGGACAATAATTTCCCTGCTCCAGTGGTCACACTGTTTCTAATACAGGCCAGGATGCCTTTGGTCTTCTTGGCCATTTGGGCACAGTTGGCTCATGTTCAGCCACTGTTCATCAGCAAGCACCCTCACATCCTTTTCCTTTGAGCCTCTTTCCAGCCCCTCCATCCAAAAGCTGTAACTCTGCATAGGCTTATTGTGACCGAAGTATAAGACTTGGCATCTTACCTTGTCCAACTGGCCAATGGATCCAGCCTGCCCAGATTCTGCTTCAGTGCATTCCTACCTTCCAGAAGCTCAACACTCCCACCCAATTTGGCATTGTCCACTAAGTTACCATGGATGCACTCTATCCCCTCATCCACATCATCAATAAATCTATTAGACATGGCTGTCCTGAGCTCTGAGCCCTGGAAATCACCACTAATGACCCGCTGCTACTGGATGCAGCTCCATTCACCACCACCCTCTGACAATCAAGCCAGTGTTTAACTCAGAAAAAAGAGCACCCGTCCAAGCCATGGACTACAAGCTTTTTCAGGAGAATGCCATGGGAGACAGTATCAAAGGCTTTGCTGAAGTCTAAGTAGACAACAATCTTTCTCTCATCTAATTGGGATGTCACCTAGTCACAAATGGAGAGCAGGTTGGTCAGGCAGGATTTGCCTTTGCTTGGTTGTCCTGTGTGTGCAATGTGATGGCACTCAAGATAGTCTGCTCCATAACCTTCATTGGCACCAGGGTCAGGCTGATAGACCTGTTCTTGCCTGGATCCTCCCTTCCACCATTCTTGTAGGTGGGTGTCATGTTGGCCAACCTTTGTTGTGGCGCATTGTTCAGTTGGTTTGTTCTGTTACCCCCGTCTCTTTTATTGGATCGGTCTGGGATTTCCCCTCCTTCCCCAGTTTTGCCCCTCCCCAGCATAAGAGTTGTCAATCTATTGTCTCCTCCCCTGTTCCCCTGGATCCCCTCTGTTAACCCCTCCCCAGGTTCCTGTCCGTCACCCACTAGCCCCTCCCCTTCTTCCAGAAAGTTTTCCCCTTGTCAGTGGGTGATTGGATCAGGAACAAGAGTCCCTCCTTCCTATCCTTCCTATCCTTCCTATTTGCTAGCTGGCATGCCAATCATGATTTTGTTCCCGCCTGAGTTCTCCCTCATTGGTTTCTGTATTGTTCCCGCCCTATATATACCTTTATATACCTTTATATACCAATGTATTGCCCTGATCTGGGTCTTTTCTCATGTGGCTCTCCTGGAGACAATGAACCTCTGGACTTTGCTCCCG
This sequence comes from Passer montanus, assembly GCF_014805655.1. NCBI lineage: Eukaryota > Metazoa > Chordata > Aves > Passeriformes > Passeridae > Passer > Passer montanus. The sequence continues at coordinate 710,614 of NW_024372147.1, forward strand.
AGAAGAGTCCCTCTTTTCTTACTTTGCTTTCCTGGTGCCCACCGCTGCCTTCTGCTGAGGTGCTCCCTGGACACCACTGGCACATCTGGGTAGTGCCCCCCCTCCCATCAGCTGCTGTGCCACAGCTCAGCCAGTGCGGTCTCCTCCCCTGCTTGGGAGAGTAGAGGGAACTCGGACAGCAGTGCGGCAGACCTTCAGACATCTATGACCTCAGTTAGCCAGCACTGATGATAAATGATAGAGAGTGAGCTTGGTGAGCTCTTTTATCAGCTCCCTCAGTACCATTGAGGTGGATCCCATCTGGCCCCACAAACCTATGATGCTCTAAGTGGCACAGCAGGTCACTAATAGTTTCCTCCTGGATTGCAATGGGCCTATTGGGCTCCCTGTCCCTGTGTACCACCTCAGGGACCCTGAGGATAATCAGGCTTTCTGTCTGAGACTGTGGCAAAGAAGGCGTTAAGTACTTCATCCTTTTCTTCATCCTTGGTGACCACATTCTTCACTTGTCCAGTAAAGGATGGAGATTTTTCTGGGCCCTACTCTTCAATAAAACACTTATTATTATTTTTCACAAGCATGGCCAGGTGGAATTCTAGTGGAGCTTTTGTCTTTTTAGATAAAAATCGATCACTCCATGCAAGGATAAAGTAGGTAAAAAATCAGATAATGGGCTATCTATGTGATGAAGATGAGACAATGTGAGAAAAAAACAACAAGCAACGTATTTTAGAGTATAAGTTAATTGATTTTGAACCCGAATGAGAAAGAGCCGTGGGAATTATATGTGCAATGAAGAGGTCAAGGGAGATTTTTAACAGGATTTGTTTACCTTTTGCTGAGTTTTTAGTAGAAGGCTCATTTAAGGTATATTCCTAAATACAAATTCACAGCCCATAGCAAAGTCTTCATTCATTTATGTAAATTTCAGATCATGTCATTATGAAGATCGAGATATAATGATATGTAGGAATTTTCTTTTCCTTTTTTATTTTTAACCAAAGTGTCAGACTGGATATTTTAATAAAGTAGTGATGTATGATTGGTCAATTAGGGTCTGCTTGTGGCAAACAGCCTGGTGAAAGATAAACATATAGGTAAGTAAAATAGCTGTGATTCTCTAAGGAAGACCTTTTCCACGTGGATGTTTATTTCAGAATAACCAACTACACTTTCAAGTTGTAATTTTTGTTAGAAATAGTCATCCTGCAAGAGGCAGATGCCCCAAGTGATTTTCTTCTTCATATCCATTCCGTACAGTTTGACATCAAAGCATTATCACAGACTTGCACATGTAGTGTGGTGTGTACTGATTCTACACAGTGTAACATGAAAATTATGCTGAAGAGAGGAATAGAAAATAGTAGCAAACCACAGTGGATTTCTCTCTACACAGCTGCTGTATGAAAAGGTCCTTTGACTATTTATGAATATATTTTGATGTGGCTTTCTGTCAGTTACATATCTGAAAATGATGACAGACTTCTATGTTGAAGAATGAAGTTTGGGTTTCCAGAAAGAAAAAGAGATAAACTCCATCAGTGTTGCTCTTACTGCAGATTTATTAACTCAGTGGAAATACAGGGAGTATGGGAAGGAGGGACTACATGCCAGAGTAAACATGCAAAAATTTGAATTCAAAGAAATAAAGAAAAAATGTCTCTGTCTAATTGACTGTCTCAAAAATTAACACAGTGGTTCCATAGTAGAGAAACAAAAGAAAGAGGACAACAGTACAAAAGCTAAATAGGAACTATGAATATTTTTAATTGTGTCTCAGTGAACTGTACCTCTACTTGACCCACGTGCATGTTTGTAAAGAACCATGCTCCTCCTGAGTGATTGTAGTAAGTCAGAAGGCAGCATTCCAGACCAATTCCTAGAGGAAGTATTTCCACATAACACGGGAGATGTATTTATATTTTTATGAGGTATCTTCACTGCTTCTCACAGTGCAGTTTCCCAGATGCTACTACATAGAAGCCTGCTCTATGAGTAGGTCTTTACAAGATTACAGGTAGGTAAACTAGAAAGTAAATTAAATGCTGTGATTTTCTCATATTCAGTCCAGAGGAAAGGGTTTTTTTTCATTATGCATACCATGAAAATTACATTACATATGTATGTGTATTTGAATGTATGTATCTGTGCATACAGATTTCCCAGATTTTCATGTTATTCCTTCACTTATACAGCCGTTCCCCATTCCCTTTTCTGACATACACAAAGCATAGTAGTTCTGATTTAGTAGCTGAAAGAGGTGTCTAAATGCATTGTTTATCAGAGAACATAAGTATAAACACAAGCATGGGATATGCAATGCAGGATGTTTGAGTCACATTACTTTGGGAGTAGCGACATGAGAAAAGTTTGGGTTACTTAGAAGATAGCTGAAACACCACTAAATTTCTATGCTTCTGTATCAAACAAGATTTTTTCATGCATAAGTAAAATTATCATGAAAACTAAAGTAAATTTGTTTACATTCTTGCTGTCAGTCAAATTTATAAAAATTGTACTGATTTGGACACTTCATCAGGATGCCACACAGTTGACAGCCGTTATTTCTCTGCCTAAAATCTCACCACAGCATTCATTTGCTCCAGTGAGATCTTAGTCTAAACATAATTTGCTAAAATTGGAGTATTTTTCTATTTTTGGATACGAGTATGCGCAAATATTGGGTCTGGCGGGGGGTAGGTTTTAACCACAGCAGCCCATATGGTTTTAGATCTCTGAAACATTTATGACACACTAGTGTGTAACACAGCAACGTCTGTGGAGCAGTGAGGCCTTCTCTGTTTCTTACTCAGCCTACACTTGCCACCATCCCAGAGGTGGTCTCAAAGTGAGCAAGAGCCTGGAGGGAACAGAAATGCAACTGACCTCACCAGACTCAATGGAAATTCTGTACCAAAAAGCATCATGCTCATCTATAAAAGTGGGGAGAAGTTGTTCCTGTATAGTCATTGCTTAGAGACTGAGCATCAGACTGCTGGTGGGAGACAGTGAGGGATTGCCTTTGCATTACTAGCTTGGATTTTTTTCTGTCTCCTTCAGTTATTAAACTATTTTACCTTGACACATGAATTTTCTCACCTTTGCCTTTTGGATTCTCTCCTCCACACAGCTGGTTTTAGGGAGTGAGTGGGCAGCTGATCACTGCTTATCTGCTGACTGAAGAAACCTATTAGGTTTAAATGTTTAAATGCAGCTTACCCCTAGAGATAGACAGGCTCATAACAGATAAAGAAATCCACTAAGTAATGCAACAAAGATGAATATGCAAATTGCTGATGAGATTGGCAGCAACTACACTGCTGTCAACATACAATTCAAAAAAATTATTTATTTTCATTTAAAACACTGTCAGCTTTGTTGTTCCCATAAAATTTTCCATGTTCTTTGTAATTGCCTTTCTTCTAGCTTCGCAACTTCAACATTTAGATTTTTCTGCTTCATAAAAATGAATAGAATTTGGTCTCTAAGCAACCTCTGAGACTGAGAGTTCCTATATCATTCACTTCTAATTACTACTTTTTTCTCATCACAATGCCACAGTACTTCTTAATGTTCTTTGTCTAAACAGATTTTATTTTTACCAATTTCTAATTTATGCTGGGTTAGAAGATCTCTGTTTACCATATTTTTCTCTTTATTCAGAAATATTGGTGGTCTCCTAATTAGCATTAGAACAGTATGTAGAAATCAGTTTCTTGTTATTAGTTTTTCTACTACCAATTGGTTGGCAAATTGATTTTTTGCTTTTCAGAATGTGGTTCATGAATTGCAACTAAAGGAACACCACCCATTGTGCTCAGTTAAGAGTTTAAGAAAATAATTTTGTTTGATGGACATTTAAACATGTGTCAATCTGGTTTGAGTCTTGAATGTTAAGTATTTTCTTGTAAAGCATATCTATACTAGTAGGGCCATGGGTATGTTTGCTGATGTCAGGTCTCACTGATGAAAACATGGATTAGACAGGTTTGAGTAGTGAAAAACAAGGCAAAATTTCAGTTATTCATTAACTGTAATTATAACATGGTGACAGTATTGAAGGGTAAAAAAAATAGAAAAAGACCAGATATTCTATTTTCCATAACTGAAAATTCCCACAAGCAAAGCACTTTAAATTAGTGTTTAAAAGAAGAAATGTGAGTGTAAATGTAACCTTTAGGTGCACATGAAGGCTATCATGCTGAAAAAACTAGTTGTGTACAGCCTTGAACACTGGACTTTCTTTTATTAAGACAGAAAATCTTATTCAACATAAATTGAATCTATTATCATCTATGTTTAGAAGCGCATGCGTTCTATCTCTTCAACCACCAGGAATGGATATTTTTCTTTCAGTGAACACTGAATACATCCATTCAGTATTCATACTACCAACATTTTATCTCACTAACAAATCGCAAATTATTGTAGGCACAGTGGATGTCACTAAGTGAACCCTTCTCTCAGAATCTTACATGCCGTTTTTATTTCTCTAAGTACATATAATTAAAAAAAAAAAAAAAGTAGAACATCTTCTAGAATAACAAGTAGGACTGTGTTTCCAGATACTTTTGTGGAGGAATCCTCAACAGTAAGATTAGAAGTCCATTGATCTTATACATATTAAAGGCAAGTCAGAAACGGAAGCACTCTTTCCTGCACAGAAAACCTTTTGCCAAATCTCCATTCACTTTTTCTGCCAGATGCCTGTAAACTTAAGTCTTAAATTTGCAGTCAGAAGAACGGAGAACTTGTTCTCTACGAGCCTGCCCAGAAAATGCCCTGATTACTGAAGATAGAGGTTGTACTGTTTCTACTTTGTCTATTCTATAAACAGCTGAGTAAATTCATATATGTGAAAAATAAAAGAAAACTTAGTAGAAAGTAGTTCTTATGGCAAAATTCATCCAACCAGCCTAATTTTATGTCTCTTAAGGCCTACAATGAATAACTAATAGAAAAGCAGAGAAGACTATTGGTTAGTAGCTATTCCCTCTTAGGTTGTTTGGTCCATAGAAGAGAAGTATATGTTCAGATATTAAATTAGACCTATAATTAGAGCAACATTTTAGTGTATTGTATTTTTATATTGCTTAGAATTATGTTGCACAGTATAATTAGATCATATTCTCATGGAATTTAGCTCAGTAGCTTCTATAGTTTTCTCACAAAAGTCTTAAGAAATTTAGTTTTTTGATCATATTGTGAAAAGTTATAGAAACACAAATTCAGAATATTTCTATATATTTCTAGAATATGTCCAGTTGATAACTCAGAATATCTCTATATATCTCTAAAATATCTCTAGTTGAAAAGGATCCACAAGAATAGAGCTTTAGCTTCATCACAGAACTACCTAAAACTAAACTGTATGATGAGGAGCATTATCCACTTTCTTCTGACTAGCATGACCATATATCTGGGGACTCTGTTCCATAGTCTCAGTGAAGATCCTTTTCTGAAGGTCCAGTCTTAAATTTCCCCTGATGCGGCTTCATTCTATTTCCTCTCATCATTGGTCACCAGAGAGAGATCAGAACCTCCCTGTTTGCTTCACCCATTGAGTTTACTGTAGGCTGTCATGAGGTCACTCCTGAGCCTTTTCTTTTTCAAATTGAACCAAGTGACCACAGCTACCCTTCAGAAACCTTGCCCTTGAAACCATCTTGATCATCTCTTTCTGGACACCCTGTAATATTCTGATGACCTTTCTTATGTTGTGACACAACAGCTCACAGTAAATGTAGTAGGGCAGCCCAGCTTAGACCAGGGCAGGACAATGCCCTCCCTTGACCAGATGGCAATGCTGTGCCTGATGCACACCAGGACTCGGTTGGCCCTTTTGGCTTCAAGAACTCACTGGAGACTAGTATTCAACTTGTTGTCTATCTAAGCTGGCTGATCTCTGTCTGTGAGTCTCCTTCAATTATCTTATCTCCCAATCTGTATTTAGAAGATTTTCTCCCTTTTAGGCGGAGAATCTGGCACTTGGTCTTGCTAAACTGTATACAGTTGGTGACTACCCAGCTTTCTACTACATCCAAATCTCTCTGTAGTTTCTTTGTCCTCAAGGGGATCCGCAGTTCCTCCTCATATAATGGTTTAACTTACTTTAATGTGGTAGTGAGGGTTTAGAAGATGTTTAGTCTCTCCCTGCCTGTTGCAGTTGTTTGGTCTCTCCCTGCCAGTGGCAGTGGGAGTTTGAATACTTAGTCTATGTCTAAAGTTGCTGATCCCCCATCTCGCCGTGACAGTTAGAATTCCAGATTTTTCCCTGTCTATCCTCAAAAATCCTGCCCTTTGTTTAGAGAATTCCCTATCATTTATAATTTTTGCTTTCTGCCATTGGTCTGTGTCTTTCCTGCTCCAGGACAGTCCCCTCCCAGGTTTCCATCCACCCTCCCCCACCATCCCCCCATAAAAGCCACAGGTTTTTTTTTCTCCGGCTCTCTGCCACTGCCTCCTCTTAGAGTTGCACAGCACCCGTGCTCCTCTAGCACTTGCGTCGCTCTGGCACCCACATTGTGCAGCTCTCTGCAGCCGGCACCGCGCTCCGCTGAGAGAAAGGAGGACATCCACCTCGGCATCACTTCTGCACAGGAAAGAAATAAAGCAGCTCGAAGACGCAAGCAGAGAGCCATTTCTTCTTCCTTTGCCTCCATCCTTAGATGTTTGGTCCATGTTTATCGGCCACCTCTGGCGGTTTAGGACCTCAGCGAGTGACCAAACCACGACCCTGCCTGCTGGCGGCACAGATAGGGCACGGCCCCTCCTGGCACGTGTCCTGATCACCTCCCATGACTAGGGAACAACGTCATTTTAAACCTTATTTGATTCCTGTGTTCAGATAATTTATAAAAACATTGAGGAATGCTGGCTGTAAGTGAGATCTGGGTAATCCCACTGGTGACTTGGCCAACAGCTTGCTGCAACTCCCTTCACTGCAACTGTTTGGATGAGCTCCATTTGCCATTTCACCCATCACATTACAGACTAGACATTTTATCCAGAAGGATATTGTGAGAGAGAGAGAGGGGATCAAAAGTTTTGCAAAAATCCCAAGTCACCATGTCTACTGGTTTCCCTTGGTCACCTAGATAGATGTCCTTGTTATAAGAAGATTAAGTTAGGTTAGCAAGACTTTATCCTTGTTCTTGGGTTAAGAAGCTGGCTGTGACTAGCAGTGGCTGCATTGTCTTTTAAGTGTTTGTCAATAACTCCTAGAATAACAACGTAAACATTTTTGGCAGACACTGAAGTGAGACTGACTGGCCTATAATTATCAGGGTCCTTCTTTTTACCTTTCTTGAAAACTGCGTGTGAGACTGAAATGCTATCATTTACAGATTAAACACTTCTATGAAGAACTTTCTTTCCACTATGGCAAAACTGTACTAAGAAGTCATGACCATCAAAGTTCTCTCCTCTCTGAAGATGCCTCCTGACTGAAACTTTGGTCTGTGAGTTAAGCCACAGAAGGGAACTCGAGGTAAGGTAAAGGTGACACTATTGTCCAATTATCTCAAGTCTAGGGAGAAGTAAACAAAACCAAACCACCCACAAGAAAGCCAAACCCAGCAGCTGTCCTGAAAATCATGCCTGGCTGTATTTGGGACAGGGCAGGCCATATCCCACAGATCCATATGCTGAGGCCAGGTTTGCATACACTCCACAAGCAAAGTGGAGAGGAGGAGAGTTTTGTGTGTGGCATAACCTTTGATCAGAGAGAGTCCATACACATCCTTCCTTACATAGACTGGCTCAGCTGTAAAACCCTCCACCCCAGGAATGTCACATGCACACAGGACATTGATGGGACATTCATGTGAAGAGCAGATGAGGCAGTTGATAAACCATCAAAGACCCCAAAAGCTCCCCCAGACCAATTTCTGAGGCGTTGCACCAGATGACAGTGTGCGATGCAAAGTGAGGCAGCAAATTCAGTGTGTTGCAAGCGTGTAAAATTCGCCCCTACCCCTCTGCCAGGGAGAGGGCAGGTTGTTCCCACCTTGCCCAAACATGTACTAATCCACAGAACGCTATGTTTTGTAGGCCTTTATGACCAAGAAGACTAGAAGAGGATCAACTGGATTTTTCACTCTCTTTTTCTCCCCACCACCACTTGTATTTCATTCTCTCTGTGTCTGTTACATTAACTGTTAAATAAAATCCATATAGAAACATCTCTTCAACAATTTTAATAATCAGATCATAACACTGGAACTTTTGCCAGCTACCAGGTTAACTGGGACCTTTCCAGACATATAGTGGAGAAAGCTTCCACAGTGACATCAGCTGGCACTTTTAGTACTCTGAGTCTCACTGGAGACCACAGACTTACCGGCACCCATCTGGAGCAGCAAGTCTTGAACAAGTTCAGAATATCTGTGAGTTTGTCAACCCCCTGTCATGGTCTTCCAGCTCAAGCCTTCAGTGGTCCAAGGGTCCATTACCAATGTTAAAACCAAGGGTAAATAAGGAACTGAGTATCTTTCTAACTCTTTATTTGTGAAGTGACCCATCCCATCAGATAATGGACTGGGCAACTTCAACTTGTTAGTTCAGCTTCCCTCTTTTTTCTGTGCAATGAAATCAACAAGGGTACTAGATCGTATTAGTGTGTATAGTGCTTGGAACTGCCTCACCACAATACTTCAATGCATTTTAACTGTTGAGAAATTTGTCTTTTCTCACACCTTCTCCACAGAGACAGCTAGTCTCATGATGTTATCAGGGAAAACAAAAGTTCAACCACTGTTGTCTTCCAGCATTTTAAGACAGCAATTTGAGTTTTATACTCTAGAAAGTTTTTATTTAAATAATGTTAAACTTACTTTTGTCCTGACAAGAAAATCTACCTTTACATTATCCTGAAAAATTCAATACAAAATGTCCTTTCATCTGAAATTTAGTAGATAATGTTTGCAACTCCTTGTCTGAAAACTGATGAACTCATAATGTTATCCAAGTTTGTAGTTAATAAAGTGCCTTCAGTGCAGGCATACACAGTATGAGTAATAATCCTGCCTCATTATTCTCAAAAGATTTAGAAGAATATGTATTTGACAGGTACACCAGTACCTCCTGGAAAGCAGGTTTTGATAATATACACTACTTATCATTAAAAATCAGCTTCTCAAATTCTTGTAAGCCAAAACCAGAAGAAAAACAAATGGGTATTTGCATATCACAGCAATCAATTTACATTAAAAATGTACTGGAGGAAGTGGCTCAGAAATACTGACTGCTCCATTAACAGTTTTTCTTCTTTCATTTTCTCTGTCTGAAGAGAAAATACAATTGGGGTGGTAAGTCACTGAACAATTTACTTTGAAAATCTCTTGTAGACAGAAGAGGTTAGAACAATTTTAATAGGTTATTGAGAGGATTTTCTGTTTAATATGCAGGTCAGAACAGATCAAAATTTGTAAAATAAGAAACACTGCAATGGATAGAAATCATGGCAAGAGACACAAACTAGTAATTAAAGACAAAAAAACATACTCTTACACACATTTTAGTTATCTTAAACAATAATTGGGGGGTTAAAGCAAATTTTTATGTGCTCTGCGTACATCCCTGTGTTTTCTCAACAACCAACATGAAAATTGAATGGCAGAATATTTTGTCTAGGAAGCTATCCTGAAGAAAAACAGAAGTGTCAAGAAAATCAATAGGTCTTTGAGCTTCAGAAAAAGATTTAAGATTGTAAGCTTATTTGTTTGCTTTTTACATACTATAACTAAGATCAATAAGGATTACAGGTTATGAAAATTATAGATATTGCCCTGTGAACGGGCAAGTGAAGGAAACAAACAAAGACCTTAATCAAGCTGCAAAAAATGTCACAGCCCTTAGTCCTCTCTTTTTACCTTGATATTATATGGGAAATCAAACTTTGACTAAATATTATTGTTTATATTAGGAAAAGCAATGCAGAAATCACACAGTGCTGTTTGAGCAACCATTACAGACAATTTCCCAAAGATGCCAGTGTTCCTCCATAGCTCAGGAAGAGCTCAATTATCCATCAGAGGAGCCTGAAGGAGTCACTTTTTTAACATACCCTTTTGTTAGTCTTTCCATTTGAACTATGAAAATAATGTCTTTTTGAAGAAATATAATACAAAGGCAAAAGAATTTAAAAAGTATCACAAGCAAGTTCCATATATCTAAAATGAGAAATTTTCTATTTTATCTATATTTTCTCTGCAGTTTTTTGATTGGTTTTAATTTTTTTAATTGCAGTTGATGAGCTGTCCTTTTCACCTACAAATATGCTGAGTATGCTGTAGTTTAGCAAAAGACTTACCATCAATAATACTGATAAATCCTGTTTACATGCATGTGACTCTTAGCAGCTGTGGACTACTTGCCCTTCTTGTGCCACTTCTGAACTGTAAGATTAATAAATATAATAATCAAATGGATTCAGTTGTTTAAAACAACTACTAGGCATATGAGAAATCAAAGAAGAAAACTGTAACCTGACCAAAACACACATTGCACATGGTTAAGTAATTCCCTGACTCACAAGCATTCAGAAAATATATTACTATAATGATTTGATAATTCCTTAGATGAATACTTCACATACAAAAAAATTTACAACACAAAATAAAGGCTAGCACTTGGAATTTCTGTTCTGCAATTAAATTAGGATACTGAGGGAATGAGGTGTTTAAGTGCCTTGCAGCATTGGAAAATTTCCACTTAATCTCATTAAGTTAAAGCCAAATATTTCCTAGCTGGAGAAAGGTTTAACAGCACAGCACTTTGAAAGGAAACAAGGACACATACAAATGTACAGTGGTTTCCAATTTCTACAAAAATATTAAATTAATCATTGATTAAATATTTTTGAATACCTAAAAACTAGAAATAAATTCAATCATTTAATTAGCCCATTTTTCATTCTCATTCAGAAAGCTTTACTTTATTTTGGAAACTCTGAATATTTTCAAGGCTAATATTTGGCAAATCCTCAGTCACAGTTAATTATTTTATCCACTTTTATCTTCCTGCCAGGATTCAGTCACTATAAATGGGTATATTTCTAATTGGATTTAATGCTAGTGGTATTTTTGGGGTTCACTGAGGGGATGGGGTGTGTTTGTGGGTTTTTTTTAACTTTTTCTTTGAGGAAAATAGCTCTAATATTGCAAAAAAAGGCCAAAGATATAGACTAAATCCAGCATTTCCAGATTTTTTAAGGCTTCCTACATGCTTTACCAAGTCATACATGACAGTGAAAAAATTTGATCAGAGGTAAAATACACACTTTAAAGTAAGTTGTTGAACATTGAAAACCTTCTGTTTACAACCCCACCACCCCCACATCACTCTTGACATAGAAAATTCAGAATCAAAACAGGAGCTGGCAAATTTTCCAGTTGTACTTATTATTCAGCTGTACTTATAGATTATGAACTGTTCAAGATAAAAGTTCTGTGCTACTCTGCACTTCTTTCAAATGATAATATAACAGAGGCATTTGGGGAGTACTGTCACTGGTGGAAGTATAGGTTTGAAAGTCAATTTTCCAGTTATTCAGCTGTAGTTATTGATTATGAACTGTTCAAGATAAAAGTTCTATGCTACTCTGCGCTTCTTTCAAATGATAACAGAGGCATTTGGGGAGTACTGTCACTGGTGGAAGTATAGGTTTGAAAGTCTTTTCAATTTAAAAAATATCCATCAAAATTATGTAAGAGTGTCATGTCATCAAAGAGAAAACTAGCAAAATATCACAATATCTTAAAAATAAAGGAAAAGTGAACTGTGACTATATTATCTGTTTTTAATTTTTTGCTTTAGTTAGGGTAGTAAATGTTATGATTGAGCATTATGAGAAAAATGTGCCAGCTGATTTTCCCTTTTTAGTTCTGTATAGGTAAATTTCCTTTTTGTTTCAACCATGACTACTGGATGTCAATGGACATGATATCCAATGGACAAAAACATCTGAGCTTTATGACATCTACTTCATAGAAATTATTTTGTTGCATAGTAGTTTTTGGGGTTTGTGGCTGAAATCTGAGACCTGAGTCCAAAAAAGAAATGAACCTACACTTCCACCTGTAATCACTATTTCAGTCACTGTCAGAAACAAAGAGAAATTTTAGTCTCCCAACACTACGGCCACTGAAATTGCTATATAGATTAAGCTAGTAAAGTCACAGCCTGTTTTTTAAATCCGTGCCTGTGTTTGCTTTTAAATGACCTGTGTCCAAACCAAAGATCAAAAGGATTATTTGGAATCTACAATTCTCTGATGATGGTTAGATACACAGTACCTCATATATAACTAATCGCATATGGCTACATATTTTTTAAGTGACATGCTTTTGTAGAGATGGCAGCTTCACTATAAAATTTGCATAAAAGGAAGTATTTGCTTCAAAATTACATTGTGTAATGTAAAAAGCAGATAGCAGTTCTGGTTACCAAGTAAAGGAAATAGATTATCAAGCTGAATCATTTGCTAATGTCTTTATATTTTATTAGTAATCAGAAGACCAATTTGCTTTGTTTTTAAAATCAATAGCATTGTGTTCTGTGTTCTCTAAAATCAAAAGACAATCACTGCAACATATATAATGGGTCATTTTTGTTTGTCTGTTTCAGATGCTTATTTTCCTTTAGATATCATTGCTGCAATTTCTGGACAAAATATGCTAATTAGGAAAATTGCATGAAGTAAAGGATAGAAAGTTTCAAATTAAAAAGCAAAATTTTTGAGATGGTTGACTAAGATTATTCCACAGATATTAACAAACTGTGCTATAAAATTATTATTAGGAATTCATCAAGTGCTGAGAATTAAGAATGGTAGAACTAAGGAGCTGAAACAACCTTTGATTGCCCGCCTTATTTGTGCACTGTAAGATAGATTTTAATTACATGATCAGGCACTACATTTTCCAGAGAATAACTGCCTCCCTCTGTATGCAGAATGATGATGCTTACTTAATGACCAGCTATTCAGAATCTTTTCCATTATAACATTTAGTGAACAACCCCTTGGTGTATTTTGAACACATTATTCAAGAGCAGCTCTGCTAAGGTTGCTTCTCTCATCAGCTTTCCTGGAATTAAGATTAATAAAGTATCTGGAACAAGAGATAAATGTCTCCTGGAAAAAGACACTAGATCTTGCTGATGTCTGTGTCAATAATTTCAACAGTTTCTAGCAAATGAGTGAAGTAGGTTCTAGTTCGTTTATATAAAATTTAATTTCTCTAATTTCAGAACAGATAATATTTTAGAGTTTTAATTATTATTTTTGAGTAATGGATTTATCTTATAGTATTTCTTAGAGTTTTGCTATATATAAAACACTTGTTAGGCTAAAAATATGGATTCAAAATTCTCAGCTCATGATTTGTGCAGATCTGACTAGGTAGATCTGTAAGTTAGACAAATTATAAGTGCTAAGCAGCTACTATTACACAAAATTTGAAGTGGGAAAACATAAAGCCAAGTTTACTAGTAAAAATAACCCAGAAATCATCGTTCCTCATCATGGAATCTTGAGGATGAGGGCACAAGAGAAAATATTGCTTGTTCTTTATAAAACAATTCACATCTGATTTATTCTGAAAGTATCTGAATTTATACAGTCAAAGATGCTCATAACCACCAGGATGTAAACAAGGAAATATGCTGTACTAACCTGGGAGTGAACATGTAGTGGGACAGGTTCATGTGCAGTTTAAAACCAGACATACAAACTGCAATACTCATAAATCTCAGAAGAGACCTTTGAATCCCCAAATAATCTCCACTTTTATATCTTCTTTGATGAAATATTTTCTGGTTAACAAAAATATGTCTGACCTGGAGGCTGAGGATTTTTTTTACCACAAAGAAAATTGATCAAGCTGCTTAGATTAATTTAGAATTGTTTGGTTAGAAATGGAGAATGACAATTATTCTATAGAAACTCTGATATATATATATATTTGTCTCAGACATGAACAACATATAACAAGGCTATGATGAGCATGGAACATAAGACTGTTTAATTTACAATATACATTTCAGAGTCTGGGCCAATTACCAACAAAATTATACATGAAATTAATATATCATAATGAAACTTTTTTTTTATCAATTGCTGTTTTCTCTCCTCTCAGATATAGCTTTACCTGTAAATACAACACAAAAACACACGTATCACCACCACCTAATTAAAAATGCAAAACCTATCAATGTAAAGCAAATAAAAAATAATTCCCAGTTTCATGACAAGACTGACTAGTTTTATAATGCCTTTTCAAAAGTCCTTGTTCTGTATCTTACATATTTGTGGAGATGTAGTGTTCTAGTGCTTTTGTCCCAGAAAAATCTTATGTTAGTCAAAAGCATCTGAGGGAAATTGCTTTCTCAGTATCACTGATTGCCTAGGTCTTTGTGAGCTATAGATTGTTCTCAGCTTCTTGCTAACTAGACAGCAAATTCATTTCATGTGATCTGTAAAAATACAATCTAAGCTCCACATCACACTTTGATGATGCTAGGTAAATAAAACATGTTAATTCCTTGGTTTGATTGAAGACCATGGTGGCCTTCAGAAAACCCAAGCTCTCAGTTAGTCACAAATTTCCATACGTCAAGTCACTGCTTTCCTAAATTTATCTTTTTCTTCCTCTCGAGGACCCAATCAGAAGGTTAAAAGAACTGTAGGAACAACCTTTTCAAGGTTTATTGTTATATTAGACAATTTTCAGTTTCCTAATAAAGGTAGACTGAAAATTCTACTAATATTGATTTTTTTAAAAAAAATTTGATAATAATTTTTTGGAAATAGTAATTAAGGATATTAAATTTTTGGAAATGTTGGTTATAAAGTGTATGAGGAAAGCATCTGCAGAAGTTAAGTGATTTGAAGAAGGGGATGAATTTGATATTAGATTTTCACATAGGGAACCAAAAAACCCCAACACCTTGTTAAAAGGAGAAAAATTACTTTTGATTAATTTTTTTAAATGCAAAATAAAGTGCTTCTGAAGAAAAATGTGAATTTGGCCAATTTGTGTGGTATTATCTTAAAGGATACTTCCTTTAACTAACATAGAGATTGCAACAGACAGAAAAATATTCAAGTATTATAATCATTCCAAAATTTTCCTGTTTCATAAAACTACTCATTAGATTGACAGAGGTTCGTAGAAGCTGTCATTGTTACTGTGTAGTTTCTTAATACCATATTAAGAAGCTTAGATTTAAATTCATGAAAACTCAGTGAAAACTCACAAATAATTCCTGTGAAACACTAGAAAATATTAAAGATATTGAAAAAAACTTATTTTAAACTTTCAGTCTTTCAACAACAATATTTTCCTCTTGTGATCATATGATCTTAAAAGGTAAATAAAGTAATTCACTCTGCTCTTCCATCCTTTATTCCAAAAAATAATCAGATTTGAAATACAATCCTGTGTATATTTTAATTTTGCCAAATTGGATGAACTACTTATTTGTCTACTTCTAATAAACAGACCATCTCTCCTTTTTGTCTTCTTTCCATAACCACAAGGAAGATGAGTCACTGCATTGAAATGAGTAGTGTACAAAAGTCATGTACAAAATTAAGTCTTCCATTGTCTTCAATCATAATGCAATCACTGTGCAATCCTTGTGCATAATAATGCAAGATTAAGAAATGCTGTCTTCTGCACCAAATGGCTAATTAGTTAAAAGCTTTGGATGAAATAAGATTCATAAAATATTTTTTGTTTTGTTCTTCAGAATGTTATGTTTTACATTTGTAATTCAATCTCCCTATGAATTTTGAGAAATTATTTCATTTCCACTGATTAAAATTATTGTATCAATTGAAAATAAATATTTTTAACAAAATATATGGATTTCTATAAAAGCAATGCACTGCCAAATCCTCTATCATATATATGCATTTAATCATAATCATACATACATACATACACACACTTAGACATCTGCTTGCATGTCGTGGTAGTGGTTTAATAGTTTCATTAGACATTTATTCTCTGTCCACTTCAATCCCATTTCTAATAACAGAGAGGGATATCAACCCTTAAATATGTGACTTACTTTACTCATCATGGCCTACGACTTAGCACCCAGTACAGAAAGAAACTGACATACAGTGAGAAATCCATAAAAGTACAGGACTAAAACACATGGTGTATGAGTAGAGCCTGAGAATAATTGGTTTATTCAACCTTAAGAAGGGAAGGTTAAAGAAGGATCTTATTGCAGTATCCATGTTCTAAATGGAAAGGTGGACCAGGAACACACCAAACAGTTCTGAAACGTACAGTAAAAAGGGAAGAGACAACACACACAAGTCACAGGGGAAGAAATTCTCATCAGGTGTTAGAAAATAAATTTTCACCATGAGGAATATTAAGAGTGGAGCCGATGCCAAGAGGACTGTCATGATGGATGATACTCAAACCTGACAAAAGACAATCCTGCACAACTTCTACAACACTTGGCACTTATTTCAGCAAGGGATTTGGTCTTCACAGGTTACTCATGACATAAATTATTCATTCACTCTTGTAACTAAGTCGATAAGAGGAAATACCATTACAAACCTTCTAAGGATAAAATGTCATTTGCCTTATTAATATATTATTATAGTTTGACTTGGTTTAAAAAAAAAAATTATCAATCCTAATTTAAATTAGTCATCCAATATGCTTTCCTGTTTCTGCAATAACTTATGCATAGTTTTAAAATGTTTAGTTTGTAAAGATTCTACAACTTTGTGAACAACAAGAAAAATACTATCTTTGAAGCAGTAAGGAAGGGGTTTCCTGTCTGACAGCATTATTGTTAGCAGCCCTGGTGAGTATAAGGCCCCATGCATGCTTTGACAATTTATCTTACAAAGTTAGATGATGCTCATGTTACATTCTGGCAGTTACACTTTGTACGATTCACATACGAATAGAAATTCCTCAAAACGAAAAGTGATGTCAGCATATTAGAAAGCATTGGAGGCATTTTAGTTACCCAGTCTGAATCAGTACCTAAACTGCATTTAATGCTCACTGACATGTCTTACAGTGCTGTCTGGCCTCAAGCAGGTGACCAAAAAGGAAAGATTCTCCTATAAGTTCTGTGTCTTTCACTCCTGTAGGGATTGGACTGAAAACTCATGTGTAAGCAAGGTATTGTACATTTTGGCTGAGAGAACTGAGCTATTTCTTAAACTACTGCAATAAAATCTTTCCAATTTTATTGCTGAATTGCAAGAAATGAATTTCACTGTTATATGAGACATGGTTAAAGTGCAGGCATGAAGTATGTCACATTAATTTCTAGCAGATTAGATTTCTGTTATTGTCTTGACCAGTGACTGTCATAAGCTGTGAACCTCTTGCCACTGAAATTTCAGACCCACCAAGAGGTAAAAATTACCATTATGTTCACCATATTAAACTATTTATTTATTATAACCAAATACCAATTGTTATTTTAATTACTCTCTCACTGGTTCCATATGCTAATTTAATTTTTGTTTTAATCTCTATAAACCTTCAACATTTTCAAAAGCCAAACCTGACACCTTTGCAATCATGGAGGGTCCACTAGAAAGAAAGCAGATGGTTGTCAATTAACTTAATACTTTACGTCCTGCTTGTTTTAATAGTTTTCTCAGTAGGTCCCATAATAGTACATATGAAAACAAATCAAAGTACTGTTTTGCTCATCCTAATAAACACAAGTAAATTTATTTTAATATAAATCTTTTTTCTCCTTTTTATATTAATTAGCATAGCCCTGTTTCAAACACGAGTCTTATTTTTAACAGCTGTTTAACATATATCAGTTATCATCAAAGAAATAATCTTTAATTACTTCAGCTGATAGATAGATAAGTATTTACAGTCAGTGCAATTGGAAAAAAGTCAGATATAACAATTCATTAATCCTTTTCAACTTTAGCTTGGTATGTTCAAAACTCCACTTTAAAATAAAAACATTTTCTTTTGCATTCTAAAACTGTCAGTATATTTTGAAATAACACCCAGTATGTGAAATTTTTTAAATTTTATTTTGACCCAAAAAATGCATTTTTTATGAATATGTGGGAAGAAAAGAGGTAAAGTGATTATATTTTTGTGGACCTAGAACAACTGTATTTCAGACTATTCGATTAGACCAGAAAACCAAAAAGGTCAGTATTTGCATTATAGAAATCATCTCCATAGCAAAATACATGCATAGCAGAACTACAACATGACTTGCTCCTTGCTGCAGAAACCTGCATAATTGCGATTTTTTAGATACATTTCCCATGATTTTATGAGACATTATATTAATTATTCTATATTGAGTAACAAGACTCATAATTTTTTCAACACTTTTTGCAGGCACTTTGAAATATCAGAACCGTATTCTGTCTAGAAAGAAAGCAGCTGAGTAAAATTACAGTCAATATCCAGTTAAAGGTATAGTTTCTGCTTCTTCACTACAAAGGGTTTACAGAACATCCCTTGGCTGATACTGTAGCTACTTTGAAGTTTCATTAAGGGTTTTCTGATTTCTTTTTTATTCCTTAAAAGTTAACAAAAATGTTTGTGATACTTTTGCTTCTTAGTGGTAAATTAATAATAGTAATAATAATAATAATAATAGTAGTAGTAGCACAAGTAGTAGTAGTAGTGGTAGTAGTAGTAGTAGTAGTAGTAGTAACAACAACCCTTAAAGCTATTAATAGAAATAATATGAATTTCGAAAAATAAGACTTTCTTTCAGGTGGTTTTAAAAATGGAACAATTACTTCATCTCCAAAGCTATACAATAAGATTTGCTTTTACCAGAGTTCACCAATTATTTCCCAAAAAATGAAGAAATAAATTCCTAAAGGAGAGATTTCACCTGTTTCAGTGTATCTTTCTTGGGAGAGTACTGGTTTCAAATTGTTAAGACTCTTAGAAAATATGATCTTAAATAAGAGATATGGCATCTTTCTGATGATTTTGTAGGGTGTAATACTTTAAATAATGTAGAAATATTTTTTAACAATTTATTTCATCATTCACTATAACAGCAAAGAATACTACTTACTGTTATATAAATGCATTGACAATACTGGGGAATATCAATGTTTATAAGAAGGACTGAATAAAAACTGAGATGTGAGACATCAACTGGGTCCACATTTGAAGTATTTCCTGCTGCAAGCACATTTTACAAATATGAGGATATTAAAGATACTTAAATTTACTACAACACTGAAAATCTCACATCTCCATAGCAGTGCAGAATTTTGGTCATGGCCCAAATCTCTATATGTTGAGAGCACCACAAATAATGGGTTTGCATTAGTAAAAAGGGACTATCAAGGTGTAAAAATCTCACATAAAAACCAGCACAACCAATCCCCATCTTGAACAGTGAGGAAGTTGAGACTTCAGTCATTACTAAGGAAAGGAGAATCTGCTGTTTAGATCACAAACAGAACTGTGGATGCACAGATTGCACTGAATGATTAGGGTCAATAAAATAATGAGATATTGTATTGAAAGATTCATGTGTGGCTTTTTGCTTCAGGGCATATAGAGAATGTCTGCCTCCATTGGCACAAGGCAAATATTTTTAAGCATTACTAAATTATGAGAATCAGCATTCATTACTCTAAAATTACATGTCTACTTACTAAAAAGGCTATTTCATCTATTATTATTTGCACTTCCCTAATATTCAGAGATCCCATTCAGTTTACAATGTCAGTAACCAGGAACAGTGAAAAGGCTATTATCGTTTTACCAAAGACTCTAAGGAATAGCAAAGAATGACAGGATAGAGAAAAGTACACGGGAAAATATGGAGTATAGAGACTCAGTGGTGGTGTGGCCGTACAGTGTAAAAGAATGCAGGCACAATTCTAGCCTTTTTCTACAGGCCCCTATAGCCAAAGCCAAATTCTGGGTTAATAATACCTTCACAGTAGTCTGTATATGATAATGATAATAGGTGCTTATTGGCTCATCAAAGAACTAACTGCATATCCATTTCTCATTTGTATGGTGTCTATAATCATATAATAAAATGCAGATGGGACTGGTTTTTTTCTCTTCCTGTAAATTCACCTGCTTCTTCACTCTCATGAACATTCACCCCGTACCATTTTGAGGGAGTTTGAGGTATAAGTAATTTTAAACGGTGTTCCATACAAGTGGAAGAATGAAACAACAGAATAGGACCAATATACTAAAACAATCACTTAAAAATACTTATGAGAGTACTTGTTTTTTGCTATGAAATTCATAGCACAAATAGCATGCTGTTTTTATTCTCAGTTGTTTAAATGACCTACATTAGTTAGTTCAGACTTTGGGACCAAAATGTGTATCTCAAATTTGTAATTAAATGTTAATGATGTAAATATGTGTTTCCTCATGTTTGCATAACATGGAAAATTCATATGGCATCAAACATTAAGTTTTAATTACATCCCAGTTAAGAAAAATCAAGTCTGGCTTTAAAAGCAAACCTGACAAACAAGCAAACAAAACCCACTAATCTTCTTCAAATATTTGTATGATTAAAGAAGGTCTTACTTTTCCTGAAAACTGTGTTAATTGAAACTAGTTGCCAAGTGTCAGACAGAAAAACAGTGAAATGTCACTCCCAGTAAAATCCCAAATTAACAAATTATTATATTCAATTATATAATATTTCTGTCTTTGATTAAAAATATGAATATTTTGATTTGATGAAACATGAATCATTTTGCCACTACCATGACTGTATCTGCCCCAGAGCTTGTTAATTATTTTTTCAAGTCAATGCACTTTGCTGATCATTATTCAACCTTTCTTCTGTTGTGTAATTCAAATGAGAAGTGATTTTTTAAAGTATACAATATTTCACTTGCAGAATGTGTGTTGTCCTGACCTTAAGTGGAATATTTCACTTGCAGAATGTGTGTTGTCCTGACCTTAAGTGGAAGGGAAAACACAAGGTTTGTAAATGCTCATGGTTGAAAGGGACCAAAAAAAAAAAAAAAAAAAAAAAAAAAAAAAAAAAAAACAAAAAAACCCCCCCAAAAAAAAAAAACCCCCAAAAAACAAAACCCCCAAAAACAAAAACAAAAACAAAACCACAGAGGGTCCTTGAAAACTTACAAAGTTTTGTTAGCAAATCCACATTTGGCATGGAAATTGACACAAGCTAGTTCTTATCTCCTGGAAGAAGCGCTTGGCAGTGGAGCTTGGATAAAGGGGTAGACTGAAAGGGCACAGGGGGAGACAGAGAGAGAGATGAGAGGGAGGGAGGGAAATCACTAGTAATCACCAGCGTTCTGCGTTCAGTGTCATCGCCTGATGGGAAGTGCATGGTGTTGGGGTTACATATATGCCCAGGCCTCGTGGTGATACCCTTTTCTAGGTAAATTTTCTCTGCCCTGGAGACAACTGTCTCGCTTTCTATACAAATTCGTTATCATGCACTGTCCAATCTTTTCAGCCTTTCCAGAAATGGATTCAAGGTCTTCATAAGCCTTTGATTGTCCATGTCCACTCATTACCCTCATTCCTGCACTTGCAGTGTACTGTGTTAGGCTTATCTTGTCCTAGAAAGATGCATTACATTTGTGTGGCCCACATCTCTAGCCACATCCTGTATGTCTCACAATATGTTGTTATCAATAATCCTTGGCTGTTATTCCCAAGAATTCTTGGCTGGCTCCACAGCCATCCAAATATCAATGTTTGAGATATACACATTAGCCCCCTTACCTTCTAGGTTTATACAGAAAGCCAGTCAAAAGCTTAGAATTCAGTGGGAATTTGGGGAGGAAGGAGCAGGGAGGTGATAACTCTTGCGATGTTGCTGGTGTTAATCCTTTAGCATGTCTTAGAGAGATTTTCATGGTTAACCAATATTGGAGGTCATGCAAGAAGCGAGCAAGAGGTAGGATCACACAGAATTTATTGACTACATGTAAAATATTCTGGCGTTGTACATGTAGCTCACTGATCTTCTGCATCATTATCTTGGCCTCATGTTTCTAAAGGAAGTCAATGTGTATCAAAAGCCAGAAACCACTAGGTGTCCATAAACAGGATCGTAACAGGTGGCATTCCCTTTCCATTGTGTGGATACCCTGTTCAATTTTGTTACTGTTAGACGGGTCCAAAAGTTTCACAGTCAAGGGGGGCAGCCTCCACAATTTCCTTGTAAATACTAGAGAAGTTGTTAATTATATAACTACTACTGTGATAATTATACAGTAGCTTTCTGGGTGTTTCTGAAGGAAGAATGTAGGAAAAAGAAGGATAAGTAGAGAGCTGTTTAGTTATAAAAACAATATATTTTGCAGAAAAAAAAAGCTTCTTGTGAATGCAACATCTGTCAAAGGGCCAAAATCCTTATTCCTAAAATCAATGCTTAAACTAGATCACAAGCAGTATTACAAGTGTTTAGAGGGCTTTTTCCCCAGCTCTGATCATTACTCCTCTCTGGAGGCCTAATGCATCTTCTAGTGCACTTAAAAAGATAAAAGAGGGAATGATTTATTCTATACACAGCTGTTAAATGAGACCCTTTGATTCTAGTTTGAAGCAATCTCAGAGGAAATAGCTTTCTTTTATTTTCTTCCTTGTGTGCAACAATGTTTATAGTTTTCCCAGCTGTGGCTAAGAGGTTGCTCTATGAAACTTTCTGACCCTCTCCGATAATAGTTAAACATTTTGCTGATGTATCTCTGTGGTTTGCCATAGTGGTTGCAACTCACTGAATTGTCCTCTTTTATTTCCTATATTTTAACACACCATTCAGAGCTCATGTGCAGCAACTCCTTTGTGTAACCCGGTTGCATTATATGTAACTTTTTTTTAGAGACAATATTGAATTTTTCACAGATATACTCTTTCATTTTTCTTTAGAACCCTCTGCCATCTCTTTCAGGATAATACGTTGTAGACCCACTTCATATATCATTTATCATAGAACCACCTATTTAATCCCTATTTTGCTTCCTTTCAGTTGCATCTATCCTTGACCCTCATGGAGGTTAATAAATATCTTAATCTTTCCATTTTCTCCTCATCCAGCTGAATTTTCCTTATATGAGTCTCATATTTCTCAGTATATTTTGTTCAAAACTCTTGCAGGTTGCTTTTTTTGCTTTGTTTTGCTGTTGTTATTGGGGTTTTCTTTGCGTGATTGTCATTTTCAGTTATTGTCAAACATTTTAGTCTAACACCGGTAGAAATTAGAATAGTCTTTCATTTGATGTACTGTATTAAAGAAAGAATGTGACAATTGACATTTGATCGCCACTAGAATATTTACTGGCATTGTCCTCTAAACCTCAAGTCTTTTAAACATCTCAGTAGTTATTTAATTAGATGGTCATAGTGTGCATTTATTTATACATATGTGGTTGTGTGCATGTTTGTATCAATTTACACAGATTAGTGTGAGGAGAAATGAAGAAACATTAATACATGGTGACATTTTCAATTGTGTCTTTTAAGTGTGAACTTTTTCCTGAACTGAAAAGCTGAAAGAGTCATTTCATACTGGCTAAATGTTACCCGTTTCTCAGAAGCAGAAAAATCTATGTTCAATACCATATAGGAAATTACATCTCTTTTTGCTTGGGTAGTTTGTTGAGGGTTTTTTTTTGTTACAACCACTTCTACAATAGTTTTTCAGAAAAAATTAATATCTAGGAATGTTTGAAATTATAATTAACGCTAAGATATTTTTTCTTTGAGTAAAAATACTGATTGTCCTTATATGTTTCGATATTTCAGAAATTTACTTTGAAATTCCTGCACATTTTCAAAATATATCTTATTTCTCTCATAATTCATTAAGTTTATTTTTAGAAGTATTTTAAATGTTAACATATAGCAGTATTAGTAATGTAATATGTGCAGTATTTGTTACGTATATAGAATTATACTTATGTGCAAGTATATTCTATATAATATAAATGAAACACACTACATATTGATAATACTTAAAATCAATCAATAAAACATATAATTATGCAAATAAATATGTGCATATATATGTGTGCATGCATATTTATATATAATATATATAGTTTCCTAATACTTATAACACCTGTCCTGTCTGTAAACCAAAACTTATGATTTAGGAGCAATGTACTTTGAGCATGTGTTTGTGTTCCTGTGTATTATACTGGGTACCAGTATTGCTGCCTCTGATTCTTCATCATTGGCTTGCCCTATTCAGACAGCTCTCTGTCTCCTAAATCCTCAACTGTGCAGCTCGTCTCACTATGTCAGTTTTTTCCTCTGTTTTCCAATGTCAGTTTAGTTAAAGGACTGAATGTTCATTCATGTGTCTAAAGGCATAGGCATTTTCTTAGCAGTTTGAGTGAATTCCTTAGAAAACTTAAGCAGAGAACACATTTGAGACTGCAAGGAACAAATGTAAGATACTTGATAGTAATTTTCTTTAAATTTTGTATAAATTTAGAAAAGGTTTTAAAAATACTTTCAAAGATTTTAATATTTTTAATAAAGGTATTTTGTTACTAAATGAAAGGTGAAGTGATTTTAAAAGGCAGGTTTAATTATATTTAAAAGGAGACTGATAGCACTAAACAGATGTCTTGAAAATTAACAGAGTAGAAGGATTCAACTAAAACTGCAACATTTTTGTGTTTTGGGGTTTTTTTTGTTTTTGCGTCAAGGTGATGGCTAGGTATAGAAGAAGGCAAGTTCATAACTTCTTCATACCTGTATAGCAGTTACCTATATGTTATAGGTGTATGTTAAGTGTATGTTATCCACTTTGCAAAACAGGTTTCAGAAGAGTGCTCCAGCAATGACTCATCTCTCAAAGATGTTTTGCAAGCAAGAGATTTAATAAATTTAATTTGTTCTCTTTAATAAGTAGAAAAGACATTTAAGGCAAGGTGTGAGCAGCAGCTACAAGCAAGCACGTGAGGAACAAATCTCTCACAGCTTTTTAATCTAGGAGAAGTAGACACAGTAAGATCCACTGCCTGGAAGATGAAACTAGATGAAAATTCAAGCATGGACAAGAATGTTTTCCAGTTTATCACAGTAACAGCTTATCTGTGAACCTGCTAGACTCTCTATTGCCCAAGGCTTTAAATTGAGACTAGTTGTCATTAGAAAAGTGCAAGAGTTCAAATGATGAGTGTTTAAGAGGCACATTACTAGCCTGGATAACACATGCATCATACTAATGACTATATTCCTATACATCCTTAAAAATATATGACATGCAGGAAGATATATAAGGAGAGAAGTTGCTATAATTAAATTAGTTCATATATTTGTCAACTTAATGACAAAACATTTATATGCAAATATAGGAATGCTAGTAATGCAACTTAATGGTCTGCAAACTTTAAACTCCCAGGCAAAATATTTATCCTTACTTACACATCTCCAAAATGTGCAAGTCATTTAAAACATGAATACATTTCTAATATGCACAAAACATGGATCAAAGCAAGGACAGAAGTTGTATTAATTATGACAAATTTCTTCCATATTAATCCAAAGTTCTTTCAAGAGAACTATAACTGATGGGAATATATCAGTCTCCTTTCAAAACAGTACAAGTTTGACATGTTTTGTCAGAAAAATCCTGCAATGAAATACATGCCACCTTGAAGTCAGTGACGAAATCAAGCTTTTGAAATAATTACCCAAAGCCTCTCTTGTGACAGAAATGACAAAAATTGAAAGAGCCCCATGCAAGGTCTTCATGGACTTAAATTGTAATGCTGCTGCTGCTGTTTCTTCCTTATTGTATATGCTATTTTTTATAGTGTAACAAACGGATTTTTGAGAAGCAAAGGAAGGAAAAAAGTAAATCTCTCTATTTTTGTTTTGAGTTTTGATTTTTAGATAATCCCTTTAAAAATAACTGCTGTTCCTATTGTTTGGAAGCTAGAAGTTATGTGCAATTTTTGGTAAAATAGTTGAGTATGTATTTAATTTGAAATATTTGTCCTCTTTTAATTGTTTAATTATTTGTATATTTTATACAGATAAATATAGCTTTTAAAATCCAAACACTTTGGATTTCAACAGAAAAATGTAGACTGATAGAGATAATTAGAAATAGAGAGATAGAAATTACACCAAGGACCAATATCCAAGTTTTTTAATAGCTGAAATTCTTATTTAAATTTATTGGTTCCTTGTTTTTCAGTTTGATAATTTTTCTAACTGAATACTATTCAAGGTAAATCAGTAATCTCTTAGCACTGTTTTTTGTACTTAGGATGACCTGGCAGCAGTACCTGAAGCTGACAGCCAAAATCTGTGGCTTCAAATTGTTCCTCTGCCTCCAGAGAATCAGCTGGAACAGAGGAACAGCTCACAGGGCTGTGGACAGGTTCTTCTTGTGGGCACCAGAGAACTCTGCTGGAAGCTCCATCTTGCCCATCTGCCTGTGACACAAATCCCGTGAGCCTCCAAAGTCAGATCTCACCGTTTCACCACTATAGAGAGTTAGAGTGTATGTGGACAAGAATTGGTCTAGTCTGTCATTTGCCAAAGAACCAAGCAACTTAATGCAGGAGGCCAGATGGCCCCATTCCTCACCACCATACTGAGCTTCCTATTTAATTATAAAATTTCTATTTGAGCAATTCCATATGGAATTCTTGCAAACTTTCAGTTAAAGCTATGCAGGTGTGCACCAGCTTTGACAGGCTCAGAGCTTAAATCAAACAAGGATATTGTGATGAGATAAGACAAAATGGATAAAATAAGCACTAGGAGAATGATAAAGTGTACAACATTGCACAGAACTTTGTAAAATGTTATTTCTTCATATTTAAAAGCTTAAATATATATTTAATATTTGAAATCATAAATGAAACCCAAAGTCTGTTTAAAATATCTTTTAAAAATAAGTTCACTTTTCTTGAACTCAATAGGAATAAATAATCAGAGCAATTACAAATCTAGTGTGAACAGGTGGCACTTAACTAGAAACTATAATAACTTTTAATATAAAGACAGAGGGTCTTATCATCTGATTTAAAGATCACAATGAGATTTATCTCTGTGATGATGGAATTAATATTAAATTATATAGGCTCATTATTTCAGCTCATGTAATGAAAACTTTTCTTTATTACAAAACCATTAAATGTAATTCCATTTAATTTGCCTGACTGGTAATGTCTTCCCACAGGACACTCTAAACACAAGCTAGGAAATCAAATCAGTTTTATGCTAGCTTATAGCTGAGAAATCCCTTTACACCCAGAGTTACATTTATGGCTAAGAATATTAGAATTGAAGAATAATATTTGCAAACTAAAAGGCACACAATCCTATACAAATGCAAAAGCAGCTATCAGAATATCAGAGCAGCTCAAAATGAACTACAGAAATGTTAGGGTCACTTTAAAAGAAAGTCAGTCTGACTTATAACCTGTAACAGATTTTTTAAATCTGCTTTTCAATAGTTTTCATGCCTGACCAGTGTGAAGACACAGCCTCATCAAAATAGCTAGCCCTTTTCTTTAAGCCAATTTTTTTGTTTGGTTTTTTTTTTTTTGTTTGTTGGTTTGGTTTGGTTTGGGTTTTTTTGGTTTGTTTTTGGTGGGGTTTTTTTTTTTTTTGTTTTTGTTGTTTGTGTTGTTTTTTGTGTTTTTTTGCTAATGCACTAAATAAATGCAAGGTGTGGCCAATTCCATCTGTAGCCAACTTTGTCCTTTGGCAGCACTGGACATCTGTTTCTCAGAGCAAAACAGGGGGAGAAAAAAATGAGTGACTGCAGTTCAGAAATCAGATAAAGACATCTACCTACTCTTTTACACGCCAAAGGAAACATAAGAACAGTAGACTATTTAAAACTGAAGTCTGGATATTACAAAGAATGACACAGAGTGATGGAATTCCACCCCATCACTAGTAAAAGAAAAGTTTTTGCACGTTAAGCAGATATTTGATGTTATTTTTATTTATGGAGGCAATGTAATTTTGCTAGAGGACAATGTTTCCGTATGGAAATCCAGGAGGATTTATTGGTACATGTGCAACTAATTTAATTTTAACTCATACTGATTAATGGAGTTATAAAAGATTTTCAACATTACAAGACTCAAAAGAGTGGAAGAAAATTAAAATCCAATGTATTTGGGGGCTTTGCATGTGAAATTAAATCAAAATATGTGTTTCTTTGTATAATAATTAAATGAAAATATTTGGAATTTAAAGATCTACTCATTGTGATATTTTTATATAAACAGGAACTAAGCTTCACAAGATATTTCCCTAATTCATCATCAAGTACTGTTTATATTGTGTCAACTACCCTAATAAAAATTCCTAATACAGAAAACTGTATTTTGAGAAGTTTATTTCTCCTTCCCTTAAGAATATACTCCCTTGAGAATGTTTGGACTGCTAGTTACTCTTGAATTTACGTGCTTGAAATTTGTCTTAAAAATCCATTTTCCGCTGAAATATTTATTTCTACCACATACTATTATTTTGAATACTGTACAGTTTCATATAAGGTTCTGTTCAGAGAATATCAGTGAAAGTTTGTTTATAGCCTGCAAGAGTTTAGGAAGTGATTTGAGAAGGGAAAAACCCAGTCCTTCTGGCGCAAGAATATCACAGTATTTTGCCCTAGGTACAATATATCTAGCTAATAGTCAAACAGTACACTCTGGAGAAGGCACTCCTAAATACACCTCTCCTATGGGAATGGATGCACTGTTCCATTAAGGTTTGTCTTTCCTTCTTTCTGAGGTATTTAGGATTGATTTGTTTTGAATATTCTACATAAAAGGAAGATTGAACAATAAATATATCTGATACAGTTGCTTGCATGACATATCTTGGAGGCTGCCTCAGTTACTTTGTTTAAATGTGTGATAAAATGAATACTCAAGAGACAAAAATATGTTTGCCATTACATAAAAATACAAATATGAAGCTTACTGACACTCTACAGAGAGAACATCAAGCATTTTTTACAGTCTTCTGTTTTGTTCAAATTTTAAAAATTATATGTAAATGCCTTGACCCATTCCTTTTCTCTCTGAATCTGGAAGAAGGGTGTTTTCTTTCATTTCTCTAATACATTTCTTTAAATTAGCCCTAATGGTTTTGGTTTTGTGCCTTAGGAGTGGATTTGTTGACAATGGTCTGTCCTTAAAACTGATATACTATAGTTTAAAATAATTGTTGCAATAATCTGTGTAACGTGGTTGCAATATCTGACTATATTTTCCCTAAAGTCTATGAAGGAGAGACAGCAGAAAGTACAAAAATAACATTTTATTATCAGATCCGAAGTTACTTGCTTTCTGATCTTAAACAAAACATTTAAATTTCTCTGTGTTTTTCTTTGGCCTGCAGTAGAAGGATTTTGAGAAAGATGGTTTATATGTTTGGGCTTTTTTTCAATATTTCCGATATTTTTTAATTTGCTACATTATCCAATATATGGTTTGTTTTTTGTTTTGTTTTTTAATTAGAGAAATTCTCAGTACAACACTGCACACTGTAAGAAAATATATCAAAACTTATTGGACTATATATTGTATGATGTAAAGTTGGGAAAATAATTTCTGTTGCTTGAAATCACAGTGACTCACTACCAAAGGA
This sequence comes from Passer montanus, assembly GCF_014805655.1. Taxonomy (NCBI): domain Eukaryota; kingdom Metazoa; phylum Chordata; class Aves; order Passeriformes; family Passeridae; genus Passer; species Passer montanus. Next base: position 740,217 of record NW_024372147.1, read on the forward strand.
AATGTGGAATTAATCCGTAAGACCAAAATTGAAATAGTGAGGACATAGCTAAAAATATTTATGAAAATTATTGGGTTTTCTTTTTCTTTCTTTTAATGACAAAATATTTATTTCACAATTTTAGTAGAAAGTACAGCAAATATGATATATTAAATTGCATAATAGAAATTCAGATGTCCTACATTCATTATAGTCTTAATACTTTTTATCTGCTTGAAGCCCCTGTAAAAGTATAAATGTTGATAGCAGGACCTATATATAAGTTATTGCAACACTGAAACTAGAAACTACAGAAGGTAATCTGAATCACATTCTAAGAAATTACTGTGTTTTTCAGAATTAACAAGGAATATTCCTAGACCTAATAATGACACATTCCAATTTGGCATGTTTTAAAAAGTAATTATTAATTTTATATATATTATATATATATATAATTATATATATTAATTTTGAGGAATATTCCTAGACATAATAATGACACATTCCAATTTAGCTAATTTTATATATTAATTAATATAATTCTTATTTCCTCCTTATATTTCTTGATATATGTCTGGTAGCATGGTATTTATTTATTTATTTATTTATAACTTTTTAAACTATTTCTCTGAATTCCTCTAAGATACAACAATATTATATATGTACTTCATAGTTGCCTGAATGGAAGCAAATGACTTGCAGGGTTTCTTTCCCTAAAATTAATGTTTCTTGTCTAAAGTCCTTTAAGATTCTGAGATCTGTGCAACTTAAAGCTTTCCTAACAGTGAATTCATTATTTGGAAGACTTTTTATTGTGGAATGTTCTTACCACAGATTTGATTCAGCCCAATTTATGCTATCATTGATAATAACATTTGCTTAATACATTTTAAAAATATTCAAAAAACAAAAACATAATTAGACAGCAACACGAAGAGCATATCCTCAAAGTAGTCTTTGACAACTCATTTACAGAGTGCTTTACATTATCTCCCTGTTCATTAATTTTATTCTCAATAATAAAAATGTAGGTCATCATAAGATACTTGCCTGAGGGTAAATTAATTTCATTTCTGTCTCTTGTGAAGAAGGTTTTGATTCAGCATTTTTAAACTCCAGAAATCTGAACTGAGCAGCAATTTTCCTCAGCAACCTATGAACTGCATTTATGTTTAACAGGTCCCTAAATCAGAGATTTGTGCTCCAAATTGCTTGTGCTAAACAGAAGCTGACATCCTGCTAAAATTTAAATCAATTTCATATACTCAAGAGACACAGAAAAAAGATAATTAAAAATTCTCATTTGGAAATCTTACTTTAGGTAGGAAATGTTTAAAAAGGAAAGATTCTGCCCTATATGTTTCTAATAGTTCTAATAATAATGTTAACTGACAAATTTTGAAAAATATATTTATTTGAAGACATAAGAAAGATATGCAATTACAATTAATTACAATATAAGGAAGATATTAAGCTATTTGAAAGTGTACAAAGGAGGGCAATGAAGATGGTAAAGTGCCTTTAGGGGAAACCACGTGCAGAGCTGTTGAGGTCTTCTGGTTTGTTCAGCATGGAGAGGAGACTGAGGACAGCCCTCACTGCAGTTACAACTTCCTCATGAGGGGAAGTGAAGGGACAGGCACTGATCTTTCCTCTGTAGTGACCACTGACAGAACCCAAAAGAATGGCCTGAAGCTGTGTCAGGAGTTTCAGCTGGGTATCAGGAAAAGTTCTTTCCCCAGAGGATGGTTGGGCACTGGAACAGACTCCCCAGGGAAGTGGTCAGAGCACCAGCCTGGCAGAGTTCATGAAGCATTTTGGAAAGGCTCTCAGGCAGTGTGACCCTTGGGGATGGTGCTGTGCTGGGCCAGGAGCTGGACTCAATGATCCTTGTGGGTGCCTTCGAACTCAGCATACTCTGTGACTCTGTAATTATGTTCAATCTGGTCATCATAAGACTTTCACAGTATTCTAGACTACCACTTTTGTTCATATATGGGATAAATGTTGGTATAAAAAACACAGAAATTTGACACTTTTATTTCTTTGAAATCAGAATCAATAGAGACTGTGCCCTTAGACTGTTGCTCTCCTACTTCTCACCCACAAGCTTCATGTTTAGTCACACAATAAAATTGGATTTTAGAATTTACCTCTTGTAATAAATATAGATTTTTCTGTAAAATTATGAGTAGGACATGGAAAAAATTTCCATATAATAATAGCCTATACTGAGCTGCATAGCATAACAGAATCACAGAATCATAGAATCATAGCAGAGTTTGGGTTAGAAGAGACCTTTAAAGGTCATCTAGTCCAACATTACTATCATGGACAGGGACTAGATCAGGTTGCTCAGAGCATCTTCTAACCTCATCTTGAGTGTTTCCAGCAATGAAATATCTGCCATCTCTCTGCCTCTTCTAGTGTTTCACCACCCTTTTAAGAAAAAAATAATTCTTTATATCTAGCCTGAATCTAGGATATTTTGGTTCAAAATTATTGCAAACATTTCTACAGGCTGGCCTAGCTAAAAAATTTGTCTCCCTTAAGGCCCCCTTCAGATACTGGAAAACTGCCATATGGTCCTTAGAATCTTCTCCAGGCTGAATAATCAAACATTCAGCACATGTTTTAACAAAAGGGGTGCTCCAGGACTTCTTATGGACCCACTCCAACAGGACCATGTAAACATAAGCAGGTTCTGCAAAACCTCCAGTACCTCTTTGAGGTCTGTCCATGATTCTTGACCCTGAAAACATGAGGTTAATGAGAAACCTGACTAAGGATTTCCAAAATCCCAGATTTATTCATTACTATTTGGAAACCAAAAATGCTTCCTCCTGTGTTAAGTAGTTTGAGCTATTTTAATTTTTTATATCAGGTAGTTATCTAAATTTTTCGGGAAGAATTGGGAGAGAATAGGTTTAGATTAGATATATTAAGAAGAAATTCTTTACTAGGAGAGTGGTGAGGCAAAGGAACAGGTTGCCCAGAGAAGTTGTGGAAGTGTTTAATGACAGGCAGGATACGGTCTAAAAAGTCTGGTATGGTGGAAGGTGTTCATGGCAGGTGGGTTGGAACAGCATGATCTCGAAGGTCCTTATCAACTGAAGCTATTCTATGATTTCATCATTCCATGATTGTTTTGAGGCTGTAATGAAGATGAGGTCAATGAGAAAATAAACCAATTTCTTTTGATTGCTTGCTGGCTACTACTTAAGCTAGTTCTGTTCTTAGATGTTCAAAATAACATTATTTTCATTTCTTTAGGGATTAAGGACTAACACATACACCAAAATGTGAACATGTATGAAAACTTTAAAAGATGCTCTGCACCACTTTTGGAGCAAGATAAAAATAACAAACACAATGTGACTTTCATTTTTTATGAGAAAAATCTTTTTCCACAGTACATAATCATGATGAAAAGTTTTCAGAACAGTACTTTTCTATAAAAGTGAGACCAGTACATTCTTTTGCATGATAACGAGAATTCTCATTTTTGAAGACAATGGTTCAATGGCTGTCTTAGGCAAGATAATGGGAAACACAAAAGAATGCTTAAGCCATGATTCCTCTGAACGAAAAACAATTTCTTCTAAAAAACTCCTGACTGCTGTTCTAGATTTTTTTCATTACTTGCTTTAAAATGATCCAACTGGCAACAAATCTTCATTTCAAAGCCTATTCTACATTTTTAAAAAGTGCTAAGAAAAGTTTCTCACTAGCCAAAGTTAATTTGTTTTATCTTTTTTTTTGTCAATTTCCTTTTTTTCGTCTGTTACCCTGAACTGTTACTTAACTTTGTGCTCACAGAATCACTTTACAATATCAGCTGAGCAAAGGATCTTGAATTTATCTTCACACACTTGTAAGTCTGTTCAATGCTGGTCTGGCATGGCTATATGCCAAGATAGTAGAAAAGGGTCTGTATTGATTACACATCACAGAGGCTTTTCTTTCAACATAAAAAGGACAAGAGTTCATCTTCATTAAACTTAGGCAAGGTTTTAATGCAAAAAAAAAAATCACATTTTTTTTTCCTTTGACCACGACAGGCAGAAAGCAGTGGAATAAACATGTAGAGCCCAGAGAAACAAGGCTTACAAGAAACACAATGTATGATACTTCTCAGTACCACAGCATTGGTTATGCCTATTTTGAGAGAATAATTAAATGAGAGGAGCAGGGACTGCATAATTCTCTATGTAAAGAAAATAGATATAGATATATATATATAATATAACATAATTTGAATAGTTTTAAAGACTTTTTTGAAGAAGCACATGCTATAATTTTAATTATATTGTTAATTAAAATTAATCAATCTGAAAAAATTCAGATTAAGTACCAGTGGAAATAAACGAATTCTAAATGTATACAAGGGCAAATTGTATACAAATGTTCAACAACATTTGTATACACTGTTACTTAAGAACTGTGACTAAACTTTATGATGCCTGTATGAAGCTTATTTTTATAACAGTTTTGAGGTCAGACTCAGCACTGTTTAAATGCAGTCTTTTGCCCGGGCTACTTCAACAAATTTAGTTGTCTGGCTGGCTGAAACAATTCATTCAATTAAACTTTCATTTTTAAGGTCCCTGATTGCAGGACTCCAGACAATATATTTCTGACATTGTGAGGTTGCAATTGAAATCATGGAGCGGTGTGAGACTGGATCCCTGCTATCACCTTCAAAACATTCTTCTCCAAGAACGCTTCAGGAGAAAATAGGAAAACAGTTTTCTCTTCCACATAAATAGACCAGAGTGGAAAAATTGTGGTAACTATGGCTGGTTGTATAATTACAGATTTTTTTAAAAGAACTGGGGACTCAAAAATTGCTGTATTTGACATGCATTATGACTACAAATCCTAGTGGACTCAGTGAGCAACAGGAAAAAATACATTAATTGCTTAGGGAGTTCAGAGCAAGGACAACCTGAACTGAGAAACTCATAAGAAATATCAGCTTGCAAATTCTTGAGGCCGGAAGACCTAAACAGGACATAAATAACTGTATTTATGTCTTCTTTCTAAAAACATGACTGCACAGTGTGTCTGTAACAGATTAGACTGCAGCCAATGTGGTAAACTCTAGCACACTAGTGTGCTGATATTTGCATCAGATTATGAATTAAAACATTCAAAATCTTTACAGAAATTTGAAGCATATATAAATAATTTTCAGACCTAAGACCAGTTCTTTTCAGGAGCAGCAGATTTTGTCCCCAGAAAAACATGCTTTAACTTGTTTAGTTAGTGGAACATGAATTCACATTTTGTCACCATTATCTGATGTGTGTTTTTGAGACCCTCCGCAGTGGATCATACCAGTGTTTTAGACAGTCACAATGACTCAAGCTTAAAGATCTAGGGATGCAAACATAAAATATATGACATTTTTTGTAAAAAAAAAAAAAAAAAATTTTTGCTTGGGACTTAAAATGGAATCTGAACACGTTAATAACTTGCTACTGGCTTGCTATATTACAAGTCAGCTGGTCATTTGAATCTGATTACGCTTGAGAGTTAGAATGGAACAAACTTACCTTTACACCACACACTGTAAAATTATTCTTTTACTAGATGGCCCACAATGTTTCCCAGTAGGATAACTGATGCAGAAGATATACACCTTGGTATTCCCATATCTTCATGAACAGGAAAGTTGCAACAAAGGATAAGTGGTAGATCAATTTCTTTGTGCAGAAGCTGGGGAGACTCAAGAAGCAGGTGAATTCAAGGTATAACACATAAACAGATGTGAATACATCACAGAGATAAGTATTGACAGGAGAAACTAATAGGGTGGAGATTGGTTACAAGGAAAGGAAAAAAGAAAAATGATGATAGGAAACTGTGGCAATGGTGAAAAAATATCTTATAGTAATACATTATGATAACATATGGGTCATACCTCCTTTTCCAGAAATAATGGATACTGAGATTAAAAAGTGGCATATTACAAATACTAGTGAAAAAAGCTGTAAAATGCAAGAAGAGACAAGAAGAGAAAGAAAATTCTTTTAAATGTGACCACAAATATAATGATCTGACCACGACACACTTGAAATGTGTCTGTTTTCCATACCTTTAGTATAAAGAATTCAGATGGAGGAGTTGTTTTTTTATAGTTTATCCCATGCTGAGCTGAACTGTGCCTCTTTCCTGATCTGGGATGCTGAGCTACAGAAGAGCAGAAATAAAACAGGATGGAACGGAACGGAACAGAATAGAATAGAATAGAATAGAATAGAATAGAATAGAATAGAATAGAAGACACAATAATCTAGTCCCACTGCCTGACCTACTCAGGACTGACTAGAAGTTAAAGTACATTGTGAAGGTCTTCATCCAGATGCCTCCTTTTGAGGCAGTGACAGGCATGGAGCACTAAACACCTGTCTATGAAGCCTGTGCCACTGTTTGATCACTCTCTCGTAGTCCTTTGAGAGAGTCAACAGCACCTCCCAGTTTAGTATAATCAACAAATCTATTAATTCTACATTCAGCTAACACAGACAAATAAATTATAAACCTGTTGAACAGAACTGGTCCTAGAATTGAGTCCTGAATAGCTACTGGGGACATGAGAAAAATTGAAAATCAGTATAATTGAACCACAGAGAGTATAAATTGAAAATATATTAAACCAAAAGAGCTCTTCTAAAGGAAGTATAGTCTATTATGCTACCAGGAAAGTATAAAGAGGTGAAGCAAAGAGCAAGGAAATTCAAGAGAACAAGCTGCAGCAGAAAGAGGCAGAAAACCTACTCTTTGTGGCAGCTTGTTTCAGCTTCCACTCACTCCATTAACCCTCACCAGAGTTGGGAAAAATGTGAAAGAGTCCACGGACAAAGGGGAATATGCCATATGTAGTACAAGAGGAGCTTAAAAAAGCATTTGATAGATGGCCTGAGGAAATCTGACTTCAAAGAACAACTTGAAGTCATCTGGATGTGAACTAGTGTTCTATGAACTGGAAATTGCCTGAAGGGCAAGGCAGAAGAGTAAAAAAAATATATATGTGTCTGTGTTGCCTGGTCTATGAAAGCAGTACATTATCTGAAGTCTCTTAAGCTATTAAACTAGGATTGACAACTACAGAAAGAGAAATAATGCCAATAAAAGGAGAAGTAGAGGTCAAAAATGTCTAACATTGAAGAATACCACACAGAAAGTTATTCCAAAGTGTATCTGCTCTAAGAGCAGCAATTAACAGTGATCATTGCACATAAATTAATGGAGATGTGTTTACAGCCGTGTCAAAAATTAATTTATCATCATGTCATAGACAAGTGAAGTTTTCTTATATTGTTCTATGTAAACAACCAAGGCAAAAATACTGATTACCACTTTTATTATCCAAACTTAATATGCATTAAGTACATTCACTAAAGAGAGATGGACAAGATATGGAAAAGGTACATGTAAAACAATTGATCTCGGTATTCAAGAGTATTTGGGCACATGGGTAATAAAAACCAAGCAACAGAGGAAATGGCAGAGAGTGACCACCTCACATGGTACATTCTGTTTGATTTAAATACACAAAGTTTGACCAAGAAAATATGTTAAAAGAAAATTGCAAAGAGAATGTATGTTCTGCCTCCCCAAAAACAGTACATCAGAGTAAAGTATGCTCAGTGTGTCCTGTGAGATATAGTCCCTAATGAATGGAATGCTTGCAGATCCTGTAAGGACTCAGTGTCAGTCCTGGTATCTGCATAATGAAGTTACTTGATTTTATTATCTTACATTTGAACCTGATTCACAGAATTGTCCCAAATTAAAGTTGTGATTTTATATTGACTTAACTAAACCAATGTAAAATTGACAACATTATATTTTAATGTTTTGTGTAGGATTTACTTCAAAAAGTTAACAGGCACAAGTGAAACAAATGCAGATGATCTAAGCTGATTTAAACTATAAGAAAACCCATTTGTTTCTTGCACTGCTTCTGCTACCTGTGCTAGTTTTGTTCAATGTTTTTTAACTGGGCTTGTTTTCAAGCTAACAAAATTGTGCCTGCATTGTAAGAAATCATTTTAGTAGTTAAAACTCTTCTCCGCTAAAGTCAATGTTTGTCAAATGCTACTCATTAAAAATTTTTTTAATGATGATGTCACTATATTAGAAACTCATTTGTGGTTTGGAAGAAAGTGATTTGTTTCCACATATTAATTAAAACAGTAATCTTCTCTAATAATTTTTTGCTTATTTGGGCAAAATTCTTTAAATCTGGTTAGATGTTCTCCAAGTGCACCCCATATTTTCATATGAAATGAAAAGTGGAATTTAATCGTGTATCTAAGATGATAATAATATTTTCCCAGAGAGTGAAATTAGTGAAAAATTTTCTCTCCTAAGATGTAGTCTCAGATGACTGACAATCCACTGAAGACAACAGGGGAACTCAGACCAGTGCAGCAAACCCTACAAAGAGCACTGACTACAGAAATGTGAGGACATTTAGCTAGTGTTTTAATATTTTCTTGTATTTTTACATGTCATAATTCAATTTGGTTAAATGCTGGGCTCGGAAGTTTTTGAATGTTTCACTAAGGTCATGCCAGATGATTCTTGAGTCCTAGAATCCTTGAATAAGTGACTTGAATTCTAGAATTTTATGTGGATGCTGTTGTTTAGACCTACATTTCCTTGCCTTAAACTCAAAGTGACCAGAAATTAATTTGGTGACACCAAAATTGAATTAATATCTGACTGTGTTCTTACACCCAAACATTATTGCCCTAAAACATGTGCATCTTCTTTTTAACTCTGGATTAACTCTGCTGGAGATATGCACCATAGAGTCACTCACTCCCCTCCTCCAACAGAATGGAGGAAGAAAGGAACATAAAAACAAGAAAAACTGGGGGTCAAAATAAAACAAAAAACCAAACAAACAACACTTTAATAAGTGAATGGTAAGTGGAAGAAGGATTAAAAACAAGTGATACAAAAGTAAACACTCACAATCTCATTTGGTCAGACCAATGTCCAAAGAGTTTCCAAATAAAAAGCAGGTAAGCACCCCTTTTCTTTTTCCTTTCAATGTTGCTCATGACATACTATGAAATCTCTCTTTGGTTATTTTGGGTAATGCACACCCTCTCCTGTCCCAATCTATTCACTGTAGAGGTAGAGTAAAATGCCAAGGAGGCCTGTGTAAAAACTCCTTTGAGTAAAAATCTAAAATACATCTTCATACAAGCTGCTGTGAAGGAAATGAACCCTATTCTAACCAGGTCCAGTACAAGTACCTAAATACCCTACATTTTAAAATAGTCAACACTGCTTCATTTGCTCATGGAAATGAAAGACCAGTAAATCTAAAATAATACAATATAAAAATAAAATACGCTTCCTGTACAATAACCTGTAAATTCTCTCTCCTTTGTGGACTCTTTACATAAAGTTACATTTTGCTCTTTGTTGTAGTAAAGGTCTATTTTGAAGGATATGTTCACGTCATATTACCAGTTGATTATAACACAGTCAAGGCAAATATTTTTTTCATCTGTAGCCTAAATATGGAAATGGACAGTCATTTCATTGCTCAAGGTTCTTCATGCAACACCTTCTGGCATTTCCCCTTTTTTGTAGTGATAAACCTTTTGCATATTTTCTTAAGCAGGCATTTCAAATAGCGTTCTGTGTATTAAACTGAAAATTAATCTTCAGTTTAAGAATCCTTCAGCATCCTTTTCAAACATTGCATGTTACACTAGCAATTTGCACAGACTTATAGCTAAGTGATATTCTACAATCTTTCTTTTGAGTCCATAAGCAGGTTTTATTTTGTGCCTAGGTTTAAAAAAATAGGGCCAACACTGCCTATAATATTTGACTGGATGAGCTTGCTACTCGAGACATAAAACTGCAGTGTACACTGAGTTCACTAATGACTAAGCAGCTTTATAACAATCTTTCCTTTCAACAGCCCATCTTCACCAGGTTTTATTTTAATTGCTTCATTAAAATATTTCAAAGTCCATCTGAGAATCTCATCTGTTCATCCTTAAAACTTCTTTCAGAAAAAAACTGATTTACTTCCCTTCTGATTTCCTGTCATGAGAGAATTATGTAAATGGGATGAAAAAATAATTGATTGCAGAGCTGCAAACTAGTGGAAGTTTGTGGAGAACACAGGCTGGAATATCTGAGGGACATGAAATAATAGTGACTGCAGGGATAAACAGAGACAGGGAATAAAGACAGGGTTCAATTTCCATTAGCAGGTTAATCTCAGCAGGTACTTTGTATTTATACAACCTCTGTGTTTGGGAAGGAGAGACAAAATTTAGGGAATTTTAATCAGGAGCACAAAAAAAATAATTTTCTGCTTGATTGAAAAAAAATGCAGCATTTAATTATCCGAATTTATTTACACATTGGAAAAAGATCTCCCAATGATTAACTGTGGTAAATACTGAAATGATTTATAGCATATTCAAATACATCTAATTTAGTTGATTTAATGAAATAGGAAACAAATAAAAAGTAGTCCTAATGCACTGGGGAAGGTTTGTTTTTGAAAGGAAGGACTGTGTTTTTGCAAAGCATTCACAATCAACTATTACTATTTATATAAGAGAATAGTAATTGCCATGAATTTCTGATGATTTGAGACAGTAGCTGACACACAGGCAACTCAAAATGAATATTCTGAAATTCCAAACCCTCACTTAAGACTTGATTTTGATCCAAAAAAGGAAAAATTTAGTAGGACTTTCAACATAGTAGAAAGAATTTTAGTCAGAAGAAAAATTTTGTCCTTGTTTTCGAATAAAGTTATGCAATATATATTTGGTAGACGAGATGAATATTGAAATACGTAGGATTATTTGAGGGATTGCGGGAAATGTAACTGTCTAGGAAAAATGGTAATTATTGTTCTGGTTTTCTTTTCTGTCCTATTAATAGAAGTGAGGCTTAAATTAGTAATTAATGCCTTATTGTTTATTTCATTTAGACTTATCTAATGTGCACATTAAGTTTATATAGACAGTATGTTTATGTAATTTTTGCTTCCTCAACCCATCTACACTATTTTCCTTTCATTCCTATTGACTCCAAAATAACAAAAACGTCAATGTTACCCACAAAAGGACTTTTAATTTTAATTGGAGAGAAACTTTTGCAAATATTTGAGATTCACAGTGCTCTCTGAGAATGGATTGGCATGTCTTTTATTTAATCAGGTTATTACAGAAGTTCCAGGCAGAAGTTCCCCACTGAGAAATGTCCTCCTGAAGGAATTTGCTATAGAAATAGTTTTAACTGATCCACCTACTAGGACTAGTTTCTAGGTTTTTTTAATAAATATAAGGCTGAGACCTACTGTTGATTTTTGATTATTGTAGCCTCTAGATCTGCTTTCAGAGGTTATTCACAAACTGGTTTACTATCTAGTCACTTAACTCATGTATATAGTTTCAAATTAACACTGTCATTTGCAGTTCTGTCGTTGTGGTTCTGTCCTCTGTTAGGTCTCTTTTAACTGAGCCCTTGCTCAGTTGTCTGTTCTGAGACAAATATGGGAAGCATTTTTTTCCAAAACTAAACTAATTCAGACTGTCCCATTATGAGTTCATAATTTTCTTTATACTTAACGTAGATCTAGTTAAGGAAAAGAAAGAAATTGAAAAGAAAAAAATTGAAAAGAAAAAGAAAAACAAAACAAACAAACAAAAAACCCAAACCAAAACAAAACAAAAAAAAAAAACCACAAACAAAACAAAACAAAAAAATCCTACCTCAACCAAGCAACGAAGTCTTTCATTCTAAGGTTCCAAATGTGATTTTTATGTTTCATCAATTTTTTCTTTAATAACTGCAGGCACAATAACTACTACTGAGTTATCCATCCACTCAATTAACAACTGAGATATCCATTTAGGTTATTTTTTGCTTGTTTTTTCACCAGTCCTTAAGGACTTGTATGACATGTGACCACAGGTTGTTTATAGTTTGATCATTAAATGCATTTTTTTGAAGCAAAACTGTGTTTCTTGACAGGGAGACAACTCAACTGACTGCATGGGAACTGGACTATTGCTTCCACCTCACCATTTCAGGAGTTACTACATGTGATGAAAGTGGTGTCCTGCATGTGCCCATCCCTGTACAAGTCCTAAGAATAAAGACCCCTCACTTTATGAGTTGAAGTGGAGAAGAAATGGGAATGGCTCTAAGAAACTTTATGAACCTGATCTGGATAGAGATGAAAGACCAGAACCTCAGATTCTTCAAAGGCTACATGATGAAAATTTGGGTCTCAGTCATCTAAATGATACCTTTCAGAATTTATGTCACTTAGTGTGGCATATCAGTCATATAAGAGCCACCTAATTTTCATTTAATGTGGCTTAGAATGGAAAAAGCTGTGCCTTTCAGTTTATGTTACACTGCTACATTTTAATATTAAGTAGGAGATAGACAACTGAATCAAAGCAAATGGACACGTTTTTAATTTACATCTTTGAGAGTATTTTATCTGTAATTTTAATGTTATTAGTAAATTTGCTCTAGAATACACATTTCTCAGTATTTTTCTCCCAAAACCATCAGATATTTGCTGTTAAATATCTTTCCCTATCTAAAATTAGGAGCTCTAATTATAACATCTACATCTTTGATGAGAAAAATCTTCTTAACTGATTGTTAATTGTCATTAATTTATTCATTGATGCTGCTATCATTTATACTCAATGCACCTGTTAAAATGGCAATAAACATTCAAATATAGATTTTTATTAATTTGCTTTATTTAAGTGAATAGAAAAATTTTCTAATCAGTAATCATGTTTCTTATTTATAACATTCTTAATGAGACTAATATTATTTTTTTCAGTACAAAGTCACAAAACAATCAAGAGATACAGATTTGCAAGTGCAGAAAAAGATTAAATATCCCTCAGTTGTAGATAGGCTGCCACTAACTTTTGTTTATGATCAGTATGGAAATAGTAAAATCTTTTAAAATACCTCAAACATTGATTTTAAATGGACTTTATATGGATGAAATATGGATTTTCTTTGTTCTTTCATGTAGTAACATTTCACCATATTTATAATCTTATTGTCTATGTAAAAATACCCAATAGGTCAGATACTCACCTCTTCCAACACATGTAAGAAGCCTGGCACTGGCTGTAAGAAACAATTTATTTTTTAAATTACTCCTTGTTACTCTTTAGGGCCACAGCACATGGAGCTGAAAGGGAATGAGATCTGCTAAATACATGCACACTTTTCTAAGCACCTTCACAAAAGCTAACCTGGGATTCACATGGGTTGGGGGCATAACCAAGGCTTCAGTCAATCATGATTCTGCTGGCCAATTAGACAGGGTTTTGCAGTCCTAAAATGTTAAATTATTCAAATAATTTGTGATGGGCAAAGGCTCAGACTTTTTCCAAGTGTTTTAAGTAGTTTAGATTTTGGGGGCAGAAGGAAATCCTTAAAGGATTTTTGCTTATCCCTACTGTTAACTGCTAGGAGAGAAGACAAAGACACATGAGCAAATGACTGACTGGACTTCTCCCTGTCTATAACTTTACAAGCAGAAGCCAAAGCAGTGTTTGGAGGGGATAAGTAGGGGGAGTTACTGCCATTTGAAACCAGTAGCTGGGAATTTAGATTACTTTTCTCTCCATGCCTGAGAAGGCGATAGAAGCAGGGTTACAGATTCCTTCTCCCAAAGTGATAAGGAGTGGTCAAGAGTGTCAATACAGAGAGCTGAACCTGTGGCACTGTCTGGTCCTCAAACAGTGACTATAAAAAAGAAATAAAGTACTGGTGGTTTGTTGGTTGGTTGATTTACAGTTTTTGTTTTTTTCGTTTGAATGAAATCCCTGCTAATGGTTTGCTATAATTTTTACCTAAATACTATTGATTATTTTCAAATTTTGAGATGACTTCTTAGAAATCATAAGAGCAACGTCAGCATCGAAATGGATTCTATGAAGTTTTGCAGATTAAGAATATGTTCATTGTGCAAATAGTATAACAATGACAAAAAGTAAAAAGACTTTCAAACCAGCAACTTCATTCTGGTAACATAAGTGAACTACTAAGCAAATAATAAAGGTTCCTCTTACCATCATTATCTGAATGATTCATTAAAATTTGAATGATTCAGTAGCTAAAAAAATCCTGAATGATTCACTATGTTAAAAATGGTCAACATTCATAACAAATCTACTTTATGCAGGACACTTTATGCACGAGTTTATAAATTGATCTTGTTAAAGCTAATGATCTCTTACATCTCTCACCCTACTTGAAATCTTTCTCAAAATTCACTTACTAAAAGTGTTAGAAAGTCTGAAGCAAAGACACAGTTCTCCTGAGCTTGGCTAGACATGCTTTGAAGTATATCATAATTAAATTAACAATATTAAATTTACACTTTAACATAGTTAAATTTACACTTACTTTTACACCTTTTCCTGGAGAGATCTCAAAGATATTTAATATTCAAATGCAACAAGCACGGGGATCCTAGATAGAATCTGTGGTCTTTACATACTGTGTTGTTGATCACCACTTGTCATAGCAGGGCAGCACATAGAGACTCCAGCCATCAAAGTCTGAAACTTGGCAATCTCTAAATTCAAAATCAAAACAAGAAAGCAGTATTTTATTTATTTTATTTTATGACATTATCAGGTCTACTCTTTAAGTATCTGCCAACAGTCACAACTTTCAAGCACATGTGAATAGATACAAAATAAATTAAATTTAACTAATAATTCCTCTAATAAAAACAATTTTAATAGTTTGTTGTTTATTTATGTAATACTGAAGATAAAATGGTAATGATAAGAGATGAAATGCATACTGATCTGAAGTTAGCAGAAGCAATGTCAGGGAAGAAACTAACAGTTTGAGTGTGTCGTATGCACTAGTATAATCTCAATCACCACAATGCACAGAAACTAGTTTTGGCCATGAACCTCTCTGACCAAGCTGGGAGAAGTTACAGCTTTTCTTTTTTGAAACCCAAATGTTTGTGGTTTTTTTAACTACAGGCAACTTTGAGAATTATCCATTAGTACAATTTGAAATTACCTACATGCATACAACCCCAAAGGAGAAACTGATTTGAAGTTTTTTCTATTTTTCACCTTTCACTTCACCTAACCTCTCGGATTCCACAGAGTTCTTCACAAACACCTTGAGAGTTAATTGTCACATTTTCTGCTCTTTGAAATTTGGCCCCAAATGTACAACAACAATGATTTTACCAGAATTAAAGTTTTCTGAAATTATATTTGTAGTCACTTCTTGAGTCTCTGCAGAAGGTTATAATGAAAATTAACATAATGAACACTTAACAAACTACAGCAGCTCTTTGACATATTTTAAGACAATCATCATTAACAGAAGTCGAGACCAATTCATGTCAGCTCTTCACAATGAGTCCCTGGCCAGTTGATGTTCCTGAAAATAATACTTGTCTGCACACAGGAAGCAAAAGAATGAACATACTCATTTGATAAAATACAGCAGTATGTGGATGAAGGAATTTAAAAATTAAAAAAAATCTAGATAATTTTCTGGTATATATGCACTGTTTTATCAGACAAAAAAGTACTAATGTATGAAATCCACTGAAATTATCAAACTGCTAAAAAAATACTATCTTTTTTTGTAACAATCATAAGGTTTTACAAGAATCAATGAAATATTGAAAATATGAAAGGTAAATTCTACTTTTCTTAGCACATCTTATTTCTAACATTGTCACTTACATGACTATTGTCAGTTTCCTACTGTTTAAAGCCAGAGCAGTGAAAGAGATCATTTGAGAGGAGCTTCAGAGAGGTATATAAATTTTATCTCCAGAACAAAATGTTTAGAAAGACTAATCATATTCTCTCTATTTCATACAGAATAAAACACCCAAGAGTAACAACATTTACCAGTTTTCTAGCTCAAATGCTGAAAATTCTTGTAAGCCACAGTAACAAAATTTCTGGTGTGAAGGATAACAAGAAAAGATGGAAAATACTGAAAGATACAATAGAAAATTATTGTATCAGTAACAAATACAGAATCTATTCCTGTATTATTTACCAGAACACATCTGTATAAAAGCCCTTGAATTTCAAGAACAGGGATTGAAGAACAGCAGGGAGTCAATTCTCCATCCAGCTCCTCTAGAGAAGGCTTCTTGGTAGTTAGTTTTTCATTTAAAGGAAGCAAATTAGAAACTTGTCCAATTTCCAGATAGCATTAAAACTGTCTGGAAAGCTGGTCATACAGATATCACTAGTTTTGGAAATGCTCATAGGCAGCAATCTTTCCTCCTATAGTCAAGGAGTAACAAATTAACTTTTGAAGTGGTTTTGATGGCCCCTGAAGAAGCAAAAAACTGGAAAAAATCTTGCAAAACTGGATGAAAATAGTTTCTCTCCATGGTCTTGTAACAAGTGAACTTGAAACACCAAACCTCAGCACATGTGCATAAATACACATGCATTGGGCAGCAAGACTTTCATGAAGTCGTACAAAAGCATCTGGGTATGCATACAGACACACACAGACACACACAAGAACCTTTTTTTGGTTTAATTTCTGAGTAAAAATTGTTGATTTTACTCTGCTAAGCTATTGAAATAGTAGCGTATTTTGAAAACTATTGTTTCACATAGATGGTTAAACAAACAAGTAAACCCTTTCTAAATGTGAAATGGATATGTAAAGGGTAATTTTATTTTAACAGTAAAAATAATAATGTCTCTTCTCCCAGTATTTATTTCTCAAGGCATGACAAGTGATAGCTCCATTGTTTTTTGTGTCACAGATGTTGGAATCTAGGTCATTATTTTTATAATTTAGTTTAACTTTTTTTCCTTTTAAAAACTCATTAACTGATACTTTGTCAGATTTTGAACATGCATCTGTATTCTGATGTCCATTAAAGCTGATAATGGCAAAAAGTTGCTGCCAGAAGTGACAGAGGTATTAGAATACTAAAAACCCCAAAAATCTTGCATTTTTCAGTGTCTTTTGTTCATCTGAAAAAAACAGGTGAAAG
The DNA here is from genome assembly GCF_014805655.1 of Passer montanus. NCBI lineage: Eukaryota > Metazoa > Chordata > Aves > Passeriformes > Passeridae > Passer > Passer montanus. Next base: position 757,264 of record NW_024372147.1, read on the forward strand.
AAAGAGAGAGAAAAACTGGGTAGCTTTTTAAGGCTAGGTCAAATAAACTATTATTTTTCACTGTGTAGAATTACTGTAGAACAAAGTCCAAACAAAGATATGTTTTAAAATGTAGGGCCAGGAAGAACCTTTTAGAACAACTTTCAACGCAAGGCTTTTTTCCTCTGCCAACAGATAAAAAACACACTTTCAGGAATAAATTAAGAAATCAAGAAGCCAAAATGAATGCTCAGACACACTGCATACTCATTGCAAGATAACATGAGGTAGAATGCAAAAATCCAGTGGAAAAATTTGCACTAAAAAAAGTCAAAATAATTTGAAATTAAATATTTTATTTCAAAAAATTTTAATAGAAAATGTCCTGTTATCTACATTACCCTGCAGAAAAAACCCCCTTAATTTTAACTCAACATCATTTCTTCAGAAAAGATTTTAATCCAATCTTATTATACAGATCTATAGTAAAAGTAAGGTAATGTATTCTAAATTATTGAGTCAAAGCCAGACACCACAAAGTTCAGGTAACACATGAAAACTACACTCAAACTAAAATAACAGATTTTTTTTTTTTTTTTGGTGGTGGGGGGGTATTCGTTTGTTTTTGTTTTTGTTTTTGTTTTTTTTACTGTAGGGATGAATGTAGTTACCCAATATATTACCAGGAACAATGGTATAAGTTCAGTACTAACACTGCCATGCTTTCTTGAGATGCTGAAAATGCTAGATGAAATCAATATGAATTGACAATGTTTCATGTTTTAAAAAAGTCAACAACTTTTCATGAGATTACAAGAAAAGGTAGGGTGAAATTTTATTTTTAAAAGCAAAGTATTCTTGCATTGTATCTGTACTCTTCCATTCTTGAATATCTGAATTGTTGAAATAAGACAAAAAGTATGCAGGTTCTTTTCCCAAAAAATTCAAGAGGGAATTAGAAACAGAATATTGATCAGAAATTCAATTAAGCAGGTTTTATTTCATTTGAAAATAGATGTCCTGCTGAATGTAAGATCTCTTCCTCCCCAGTTAGTGCTGAACAGAATCGAGGAGAAGAGCATAAAAAATGTTAAACAGTACTTAATCAGTCTTTGTTTCTTTTAGAGCAGAAAGTACTACTCAAACACAGACTTTAAGAACCTTCTTTTATTCGACTGTATTACTACAGTGTTATCACACTCATTGGGCAACAATGCCCAATTTTATCTATATAACTATGTTTTTTCCCTACCTTAAAAGAGCAATCCCTGGTTGATTAAACAAATGAATTCCATATTAAATAACAATCCCCAATTTTATCTCTTTATACTCTGGATTCCACCACATCTCATAACAGCATCATGTCACTAACATGACATTATGTTTTGTTAACATCCACACGTATATCAGACAAAAGACCTGAGTCTTTGTCCAGGTTCTTAGTGGTTTTGAACTTTTAATGCTCCTGAAAATGCATAACTATGCTTTTTCCCTACCTTAAAAGAGCAATCCCTGGTTGATTAAACAAACGAATTCCATATTAAATTGTCTTGAAGGTAATTTTTCATTCTGTTACTCTACAGTTCTTTTTTCTGTTAAGCTTTTTATGAGTATGTTTGGTTTTTTTCATGCTACTAGTACTGCTGTTTTAAACATTAGAGTTTTGTCTTAAACATTAGATTTTTGTTAGGCTGTTTCACTTAGATAATTATGAGATATTTAAACTTCATTTTCAGAGTTCCAATACTAGTTTACACTTAGACTTAGGGGAAAAAAAAAGAAAAAGGGACTAAAATTCTTAGTTAGTGGTACCTTTTTTATCCAGCTGATTGATTACCATTTGCTTTTCTATTTTGATTTATTTTTTTTTAACAATAGCTCAAAGCTATTAATTTTTATTGGCTTAGGAAGGCTGGGCTTACCTGGTGAGTTTTGAACTCTTTGTGTTGGTCCTGTGATACTCCTAGCTTTAAGTTTTTCTGTTTTAAGTCTGCTTAATATCTCACCAAAGTGAATGGAGACATGGGGCAAGAATTGAATACCTTGATGACCCAGATTTTGGTAGACCTCTCCAATTCCTGATCCTTCACAGAACTCTGCAGTTGCTCTTAAATGACTTTGTGCAGGCAGGGAGCACAAAAATTACCAAGCATAGCCAGTATTTACAGGATCACGTAACCACTGTCTCTTCCAATACGTATCAGCACTGACTGCATTTTGTGAGCACCCATGAAATAACCTAAAAACTTCCCCTTACTTTTGTCAGTAGTTTCTCATGCATTTTCATTTTTTACTCTACTTTCCATCAGCCTCGGTCTCATTTTCCAGCTTATTGTCATAGGCTACTAGACTGGAACAAAGCTCTGTGTGATGCATAACAAAAGAGGAAATCACATAAGGAAATTTGGCTAAATCGAATGTGATCGGTCTTAATGCTCCAAGCAGTTCAAGTTCTGGAACATCAGCCATGTTATTCAGTGAGACAGAATGAAAAACCTGGTATTATAATCATACTTTTTCTTCTTTTAGGTAGGAGAACAAAGGGCAACTGGCAAAGGGGAAAGTGAAGGCATCCTTTCAAAAGAACAGCTTTCATGTCAATGCTAGATGTGACCTATCATTCAGAAAAGCAGAAACGCCAATAAGAATTATTCCCATTTCCAAAATAAACCTTTCTGATTACTGCAAGAAGACGTCATCTTCTGCCACTTGAGCAAAGTTAAAAAGATGATGCCTGTTATTTTATTTTGTTCTAGCCAAAACTCTGCATTTGATGGCAGACACAAGTAAGAAAATAAAAAATGTAACAGAAGTAAGAGTGATAAAATAAATAAGGATAAGCTGTGTTGGGGAAGCTCATTTTCCGTACTACAGAGAACCTTCCCACTCTGTTATGAAATTGACCACATTGAAATAATATGCATCAGATCAAGGCAGTACAATACATTTTAAAATTATAGAGACTATAAAACTATAAACAAACTAAAAGTGATTGAAGAGATACTGTACAAATATCAGTTTATATAACCAATGAAGTTCAGGTCAGAAGACAGCTGTATAGTCCAAAAAGCAAACTAACAGCCAGACTAGAGATATTCTAGGTGTGTGATAACAGTGCTAGATGCTCAGCAGGCAGAGCAGGGAAGGTTTGCACATTGCTTGCAGCATCAGGAATATGGACTAACAAAATAATCTTATCACCTTTAGTACACACTCAGCTATTTTATGCATGTACATAGTACTGAAGAAGCAAGAAGCTTCCTGAAGGGAGGAAAGATGAACTGATCAATAAGTATGTCTCAGACTGACTTCAGAACAGCTCTGACAGACTGATTAAAAACCACTGCTATCCAGACTGTGTTACCCAGAAGGACAGTAGACTGAAAATGAACCTTTGAAGATACGATAAAAAGGCTGTGGAAATATAAGCAGAAGGGATTATCCAGAAGGTGGAAAAAAAGAGATCTGTTTGTCATGCTGATTAAACTTGCAGCAATATGTATGATTCCAAATCCATAAAAAAGGCAATAAAGCAAGAACACATGAATGAATAATATAATATGCACAATTGACATCAAAGTTCATTGTTACTCCACTATCAATGAAATGCACCGTGAAGCTACCTCTTCATGCTGCACAGCAGGTATTGTTTTGGAACCACTATCAAGGGCAACAGATTCAAGGATCATTGCTTCAATGCATCACAAATTGTGTTACAACTTGCAAGTGAAAATAGCTCCTCTTTGCTTCCACTGTATTCCACTACAGACTGAGGAAGGCAGAACCAGAGAATGTCTAATGAATATTAAGTATGTTCCAACAGTACATTTCCAAGTTACTACAGACTCATGTCTCACTGCCACTTTCTCCATAGTTATGATATTCCAGTGAACTGTAGTTTCTACTCCTGTCCTAATCACCATTAGTGATCAAGAAAAGCTGAGGAAAGATGTAAAAGTTCCACTTCTTCCACGGCTGCAGATGATAACATCGAAATAATTCTTCATTAAGTAGTTGAAAATACAAATAAAATGTAATCTGTGCTTTTATATTTAGTGCTGAAGCTCTCAGTTATAGGCAGAGGGAACTTCTTAGGGACCCTTCAATACAAACATATTTTGTGTGACTCATACTACAAAGAAAGCAATTGAAAATACCAGAAATATTTAACCTTTGCCTTTTATTATAGTTTCTGTTACACATACATATACGATAATCTCATATATACTGTGTTCAAGTACATATGCCACTTTTTAAATAAACCCTGCAAGTGGACCTTCACTTACATCAGCTGTTCATCAGATAGCACCACAGATGCAATGAAAATTAGTCTTACTGTACATTCACCCATATTCTACAAACATAGCTTCATTTTAAGTTGCAGAAGGACAGAAAAAAAGACCTTAGTAAGTCTTTAAAAAACACCAACATTGCAATTGTCTGTCAAAATTTTCATACATTAGTTTTTCCTGTATTTTTTTCATCACAGTAATAAATTAGTGAATAAGTTAGAACAAAAAACCCAAAATCAGAAGTAAGATCCCACTGAAAAACTGAAAATAACTTTAAATAAAACCTCTTTTAAACCCACTCTAATAATAAGGCTTTTATTCTGATCAAATCTCCACTGTAAATCCTATCTGGAGCTATTTATACCTTCATTAACCTAATAAAAACCTTTAAAAATCATGTCCTGCTGAAAAAAATATTCAAGATACAGCTAGTTTGGGAAAGGGATATGGTGCAGAGTTGTTTAGTAATAAATACATATGTCAGGGAATCAAGGTCAGCACAGCTGTATCAAAGTGATGGTGTATTTGCTCATGAGTGTCACTGGTTTGAAAACAGACTGTGTATGTGCACTGATTTCTGCTTCTGGGCTGGTATGTCTTGACTTTGTTGTACTTTAAGTACTCTTTTGAGTAACACAGACATTGTCCAGGCAATTCCGAGCTAGAAACTTGAGAGAAAATATTTTAAAGCAGCCTTACACAAAAACGTTAATGGATTTCAGAGACTTCTACATACCTTTTACGCACAATGGAAGATTCTCAGAAAAAAGAACGCCAGAGGCAGCAGCAGCGTGTTCATACCCCAATGCCTGAAAGCAGTGCTTGATAAACCACTTTATGACAAGACTATAGTCTAAATATATTCATACAAGGGCTCAGATTAACCTATTAAAGACAGGAAGAGTACTTTAATATGTGAATTAGAAGTACTGTACAAGGAATAAATGCTAATGTTGGAAATACACAGCACTTTCAGGTAAAACAATTGAGAAATTAACTCACTGAACATACTAAACAGACTTTTTCAGCAAATTTCCTGAGACAGCTGTTCAAAGTAAAGGTTGTTATTTCCTTTCCAAAAGAAGGAAGACTTATTATAACATATAGAAAATTTTCTAATGAGAACATACACAAGAAAATCAGACTTGTTTACAGTTTTTGACAGTCTCATCTCATCGGAAAAGAATCTTCGCATCATCAGGAGCTCTCCATGTTATATTTGAAGCAGATAAAAGCATTACAAAAGGTGAACTATCTCTATGGTTGTAAGAAAATCAGACAGATTTGGTATAGAGGACAAAAGAAATAAAATATAAATATAAACATATAAAATGTAAAATAATATTTAATTGTTTGCATTATATATTGCTATACTAAAAATAAATTCTAGTTCAAATTAGAGCAATTTGTTGTATTATTTTATAAGATTAATGCAAATGTATCGCAAAAATATCTGATGAACACCTGACTTTATCAATTTTGATTCTTCTAAGGAATTCAGTACATTTTATGCCTCTTTTTTCTCTATATACATCTATGTCACTCTTTTTCTCATTCTCAGTCAAAACAAGCCTGGTCAAGTTTAGCCATACACTGGACCAGCATGGATTGTCCATACACAGAAATACTTGAACTTCGTTCTTTAACACTTGAGCAAGCCAATAATAACCAAATGATGGGAAGTGCTCATATCCAGTTGTGATGACCATTCAAACTGATCTTGATAATGATGGCCAACTGGTCCTTTTTCCGTTTATAGTAGAGCACTGATGTAACAAAGTATCTTCAATTTATTGAAGAATAATTATATTCTCTGAGATTGCGGAGGAAATCTGTGCTCAAACATTAATTAAGAAGACACCACCAAGAAACCATACTTACCTGTTGTGTTTTTAAATATAAATGTGTGTCTGTGGGAGGTTTGCTTTCCTGGTATAAATACAGTTATTATGGTAGCCTTAGCTATACACACAAGGACACAGACATAGACATATACACCCTATATTTGGATGGGGGCTGAAATAGGGAAAAGCACAATGGAAGCATTTAAGTGACAAAATAAAGCCAGGAATATTACTTACCACTTACTGTTAGAGGCAAAACCAATTCAACTTTAGGAAAAATATTTTATTGTTTGTTAAGAGAGATTTGAGTAACAGAAAGCAAAAAGACAAGCATTATAACACCTTTGCTCTCTCCCAGGCTCACCATCACTCTGTCACTCCAAGCACTACTACCTTCCCACCTTTATGGCAATATGTCCTGCACAATTTTCCTCTTCCCAGAAAGCTCTCCATGGTTTGCAGTTCTTTTAGGAATACCTCACTGCAGCAGCATGGGCATTCCATAGGCTTCAGTCTAGAGATTCACTCTGCCATAGAGCACTTGCTCCTGCTCTGGCCTTAGTGTTTCCTCTGTTCTTTATCACACTTTTTGTTCCCTGCTTCACACCACAGAGTATTTTCTGTCCTTTTTAAAACATATTTTCATAAAGGCCTCACTAGCTTAGCTGATGGTCTCAGCTTGGCTTCAGGGAGCCAGCTGTGTCCAACACATGGCAGTCCCTGGCCTCACCCACAGAGGCCACCCCTGCAGCTGCCCCTGCTCTGGCTACTAAAACATTGCCATGGACTCCCACCACAGATACAATAAATTGCTTTTGCTATAATATTAGAAATTATTTTCTCTCTGGAAGTATAAATCTCATAGAAAATGTCTGCAATTTTGGCAACTAACATCAGTCCTTCAGGAAACCAGAGGTTTTGAAGCCTGGGTAAGATAATATTTCAATTGAGGCTGAGGAGAATAATTAATTTAACATTTGTATTTCCGCAGATGAAATAAAACTGCTTTCATGCTATGTGTATTAAGATGTTCAAGATTCTGTCACTGACATTCTTAATCACTAAATTTGCAATTTTTTAAAAATAATTTAGAAAAACTACAAAGTTGTTAAAAGTAGATTGAACATCTATCTGTTCAATGGTTGAATCTGGTGTTACAGGTAAGTGAGCTACCTGGTACTGAACCCTGCCAAGAACAACTATGGGTATTTATAAAGTAACAAAAAGCCCCACAAACACAAAAGTGGTGAAAATGTTTTACTAACTGATATACCCTGCAACTCAAAAGTCAAATTGCTTATATAAAAAGGTCTCCATAGTTTCTCCTCTAGTTTTTCCAAGATTTTGATCTGGAGTTATAGCTATAAATATTCCAAGACTTTAGTCTGGTTTTGTTTGGAGTTACAGCCGTGCTAGAAGCTATTGTGTGGCCCCAGATTCTGTAGGATTGCACAATAGTAAACTTTGGCCAACGCTGACACATTAGGGACCAACCGCCCTACTATTTTAGGATTTTAGTTTTAGTGTAATATTTAACGTAATTTATTTGATAAATGCATTGCCTTATGTTTTATGGTTAGAGTGTGGCACAAAAGTGAATGTTAGATGGGAACACAGGAGAGTAAAGAGGTGCTGGAGTGGGAATTCTCCTTTTGTACTGAATTGCAGAAATAATATTGAAAACATATAACTAGTGTTTTGGTTCACAGCTGGGACCAATAAAAGCCTATGAAGAATTTCTCTAAATTATACTATCCTGTGGGGTGCCAAGAAAATGTTGTTTCTCATTTAAAATAAATAGTACCCCCTACTAACTTATTCCTAATCAGGCAAACAACAAAGGAATTAAGTAGGCCATTTCCATACATATGACTGTTTTTTTATGAAATGTAGTTCACCAGAATTTCAGAGCTAATTGATTTAGAGGAGTTCATGTTTGTATATTTTTTCGACCTTGTAACAAATTCCAATGCTTCTGTTTTAAGCAATTCCATTTCTTATTGCAGCATTTAAAAATTACAATATTGAGTGCTCAATGTGTCTTCTATTAGCATTGCAAAGCAATGGGTTTTGCCTATAAAAGAAGACAAAGTGTTTTGTCAGATTCAAAGTTAATAGCACATATGCCAAGGATATTGTTCATGGCGTAGAAGCTATGTCACAATTTTCTGCAGAACCAATTGTTCTTGTCTTCTACTTTAAAATTTATATGAGTATCTCTAAATTCAGAATATTTCCTTTAAATCTAGTATACTACACCAAAAATTGAAAGATGATCTTAAAGTTTCTTCAAGGCTTTGATCAAAAGAATTTTACTTGATTGTTGTTAGATTTTAATCTCATGCAAATTAAATTATTAAAATTAAATGTGTTCTAAAACTGTACATAGGGCAAATATTTTGCAGTTTTCAACCTAATATCTAGAAGGTAATCACGTTTCTTCAGAACCTGTTATTTCCCCTCCCTGCTAAGGACATATGACAATGCATTCATTTAATTCCATCTGTGTATCCAACCACTGAAATACTGAAAAAAGAATTAAAAAAATCCCTCCATTCCTCTTTATATTTTATAATCCTGTTTAGGTTCAAAGTTCACTAAATCACCACAGGATTCTTGCCTCCCCTTCCCAATGCATAATAATTTTCTCAAGAATATCAAGGAGAAATTATCTGAGATTTTTATGCACTAATTATTCATTATCATGGTACTTATGGCATGTGTTGGATGGGATCAAGACTGCATTGCTCAGCTCATTCAAGAATGGTAATTACAATTAAAATGAGAATTTAAAACTCACACTCATTTGAGTTTCACCATAGATCCCAGGAGTACATCTGAAAGCCTTAAACAATACATACTATATCTATAAGTGGACACTAAAAAAATTTTACTACTATTTTAGCAATTTCATTGATATGCCTGTGGTTGAAGGCGAGTTGTAAACAACACACACACAGTTCTGTAATTTGTCATTTTAAAGCAATCCTTGTACAAAACCTAAACTCAGCTGCAATGTTTTCTAATTACAGAAGGTTGAGCTGCAGGTATTGTGATGCTTCACTAGCCACTTCATTCAAAACTAACTGATACAAGGATGAGTTTTGGCAAATTAGACAGCTCTGTTTCGAATCCCATTCTATACAGCAGAAATTTGAATTAAAACAGCAGAAGTTGTACCAGAAATTGTAAACAATGAAAAATTCCCTAAATAACTTAAACTATTAAGGCATCTGCATAATGTGAAAGAGTATTGTACAACATTAATTCCTTAGAGGGATATTATCCCCAGGAGGATTTTTTGGGGTTTTTTGAGTTTGTTTGTTTGTTTGTCTGCTCAGTATTTTAAGCAGAAAAATAATTTTTTTTGGAAAAAAAATGGAAAAAAAAAAAAAGGAAGATATGTGAGACTTGTTAAAGGAAACCAGCAGACATTGAAGTGACCTGATTAGCCAGAGAAGACACTTAAAGGAGACAATATATTGAAAACAACAGAAAAAAGAACAGGGCAACTGTGGGAGGCGGGAATAGAAAGATAAAGGGTAAAAAGCAGTTTAGTGAGAATGGCTAAAACATAACTCATAATGAGTGAGTGGGGCTATGACATATTAAAGGCCAAGGGAAGGTCACTTTCTAGAAGGCTTGTTCATGAGCTGCCATTTTTTTTCTTGTTTTTCCACTATAAGCTTCTCATAGAAGAATCATATTACTAATTCTTCTGTTTCTGAAAACAAACAAAAACTACAACAAAGGTGGCTAAATGGCTTCAGAAAATTTTTATGGAGCGTACAGAAACAATGTAAGTTGTTCAATATCCTCCTTTACTTGTCCCATACATCAGTTTTTGTCTGCCTAACAGATAATGAATTCCATTTTGCAGCGTGAAATTCACAAGGGCAGAATGAAAGCAATGCATTTCATACAGTACACCATCGGAGCAAATTTCAGAGTTGTTGAGGAAAAGGGAGGGAAAAGAAAAAAATAAGGAAAAAACCAAAAGAAGATATTAGGATATCTTAAAACCAATGAGAAACACAATGAAGAAAAGAATAAATGTGAGAAAACAGTTGGGTGTGTTTATTCTCTGTATTCCCTCTCTCCTTTTTCCGTCTCACAACAATGATAAACTGGTGAAGAAGAATTAATTAAAAGAAAAATAGATTCAAAGAGACATAAAAAAATAAAGAAAACAAATATACAACAAATTTTTAAAAATGATAAAATAAAAGAATACCAAATGATTAAAGGGTTGGATGAGAAATTAAATTTACACAATGAGGAAGAACAAAGCATAGAAAGCAGCATTTTTAAAAGGGGTTTCTATTGCCTTAAAGTCTGTGCATATCTTCAAAGAGAATGAAATTACATCACTGAATCTAACCTTTGGGGTGCAAGAAGAATGCATATTTTTTCTGGAAAAAAACATTTATTTACCAAAAAAGAAAACTGCTGAAATAAATTTATGTTCATTTTCATCAGGCATCATCATACTGTGACTCTAGCATTGCCACTGAAATTTACAACGGTAGAGTTCACCATTGGGAACACCTATTATTATAGAAGGATTTTTTGTATCTGGTCTTCTAGCTGCTGGGTTTTGAACATATTAGATAAGGTTCTATATCTATTTTCAATTCAGACAACTGTTTCTACATCTAATGTCTCTTCTATGTCTATTTCTGTGAAAATGTCAGTATACGTATTTATTTTGCTTATAATTAAAACCTTTTTTTTCCCCTTTCAAATATTTACAAGAAATTACTTTAAATTTTATTACTTTCCTTACTATGTATAGAAATTAACTTTTTAATTGATCTTTCTCTGACAACAAAGTCTCTCAAAAACTTTCCCTCCTTTTTTTTTTTTTTAACCCTCTTGCCTCACAAGTTTGATTCTATATTTTGAGTATTTGTCAACAGCAATATCTTCACACATAGCCATGCCCACCAGCCAGGACATATGAACTCACATAGATCTTATACTACATTTCACTAAGAATTATTTGCAAGAAAATTAAAATCTGCAAATGTTAATATTTAAGCTGAAAATTACTGTGTTCTTTTCCAACACAGTCTTTAAGTATAATATTCCAAAAGAGAAAAATTAATCTTCAGCTTTGTTAAAATCTGGAGTTTGGCTGAAAAACTAGCAGAATAGGATTTACATTAATTTTCCTCAAACTTTCCTTTAGTTTGTTTGAATTGGTATTTTTGAGAAGCTTCACTGTATGGTAAGCTGACTGCAACTTTTTTAAGACATATGCATTTCTATTTCTTCTTTTAGCAACTTGACCAGATTAATATTTTTCAGAAGGTCTTCAGGGAACTCTCATACAAATGTTCATTCACAGAAATCTGTTCCAATATTTTCTAACTTTCTAATTGCATTTAAACCATATATCACTTATGACATTACAAACTCTCATTTTTTTCTTGCTTGCTGGGACTTTGTCTTTTAAACCAAGCCTTTGCATTACCATCATGATCATCATCATCTTGGTATTTGCATGAAATTAGAAGTTAAAATTAAATCTGGTAGTAGAAAAAAGTTAAAATTATTATTTAAAAAAGAGCCTGGTGAAATAATTGTGTATATTTCTAGATTCTTCTTTCACAATGTAAATTTGAGCATAATTAGTAGAGAAGGAAAAAACTGACTATGGTTCAAATTTCACACATTTAATATATGAGGTTTTATGAGAAGATATTGAAAAGCTGATATAATTGAAACTATTCCTATACAAATACATAACATTCTGACTGACTTCATACCCATAATACTTCTCAAGTTTTTAAATATTCATTTTAGGGTCTGAATTGATTGCAGTGTTTTGGGTTGAGACACCGAATCAGTCATCCATTTATTACTTCTTTAATAAATGTGCCAAAAAGAATTAGAAAATACAACTGAAATCACAAGGCCAGAATGATACTTAATAACTTGAGGTATAACTTGTGCTAACATATCTTTAGTGAACCTTTAGGTTTCACATTCACTTTTAGTTAAGAACATTCATATCATAAACTCCAAGTATGTTGCAGCAATAAAAAGCACAGTAAAAACCGTATAGACCTTAGTCTAGATTTAATAGGTCATTTTAATTTTCTAAATACTAAAAATTTCTGTTGCCTGATGTTTCAATTCACGCAATGAAAATGCCAGTTCTATATAAATAGCACTTAATTTTCATTGTGTGATTTCTGAACTAGAAAAGAAAGTGTACATATGTAATCCAAGTTATACAGTAATTAATTTATAAGTATAAATAAAGATTATAAATAGTAATGTATCCCCCTTAACTATTATTTCTAACTTTTTTCTTTAAATACATAACTTTTTTATTTTTATTAATTATTTTCTGATTTCAAAAGATAGCAATATTCTGCTTATTCACAGAAGTCTTTCTGAAGTGTGTAACTGCACCCCCATAAAGAAGAACCCACCCTTATACCTACTAAGAACTTCCTGGGAATAAATTACTAGATGTACTGATAATGTTATTCTTAATATGCACCACCTGGTCAAATACATATATCCTTGTGAATCCCCGAATTAAAACTTAGCATGTAAATCTATGAAAAATGTAGTTTTAAAAATAATTGGTCAGCCAGGTGTCCTTATTGATTTCACTGAGCATAATTTTGGTCATCACTTTTCTAAAAGCAAGTACATAAATAAACAATAGTTTTAGAAATTACTATTAATTTTTTTTAAATGATTAATTTTAGATCTACAATCTTTAAAAAAGTTGATGTCAGTATAACTTCTGGGAAAGAATAAAATATCCATTTGCATACTTTAAAAATTAATATGTTTTTTTTCTAGCTTTATTATTTTTTCTGTCTTAGAATCACTAACTCACATGGAAGTCCATAAAAGTAATTTTATTTATGCTGACTATGCATTATAGATTACATTTTGAAGTTACAGATTTTTAATTTCTTAATTATGTGTCTCATTGAAAAGTTCTGAACATCTGGAGGTATTCTATTTGTGAGAGCATCTTTCTTATGTGTTCACAGAATTACTTGAGGAAATAGTTACTAGATCATAGATTTTCACTCTTCAAGAAGAAGCAAATGCTGATGCTCTTTCTACATAGATACACTTGGCATTACCAGCCAACTCTGAATGATCAAATAATAAACAATATAAGTAATTGCTTTCACTTAAAATGTCAAAAATTATTTAAAGTTCTGCCTGCCATAAGTGGTTTTCTCAAAAATAAAACAGCAAAGTATTTAACATTAAAAAATCAATGAAACAGCATAACAATTATTGCTTACTTTTGTACTACAGGTTGTTTAGAATGTACTCTAAGTAAATTAGTGGATATATAAAACTTCTCTTGACCTTATGGAAGAGCTAACAGATGTTCCTTTAAATAAACATTTATACAAAGCTTGTGTTTCTTACAAATTACAGTTAAATCTCAGATGACATGAAAATTAGGAAATAGCTCAATTTTTTGAAAAATAGCTCTCAGCTTCCTCTGTTTTACGCTGGAGGGAAAGAGAATTGTTTGGATTAAAAATCCAAAAAAAAAAAAAAAAAAGAAGGCTTGGTTGTCATTAATAATGACAACCAAGTTGTTAGAAGTTGTTAGAAGTTGCCTTTACCACAAAAGGACAGAGAAAATTATGAAATCAGGATTCAAAGACTGAAAAAAAGGAATATGCAGATAGTTGTGAAAAATGCAGAATGTGCACTTATGAAGAAGCCACATGGGTAGGAAAATGGATTTACACCACCTCAGAAAAATAAGAGACTGGTCTCTCTATCACTGAAAATCATCATGCCTGACAGACCAGACTCAGAGAACTATGTAGCTGTTTTCAAGTAAACTACACATTCCTTAAATCGACCACAGGAAAGTACAAAGAAACCGTGTTGGAGAAATTAATTCTCTGGGAATGGCTCCATTGGATAGAGCTAGCTTCTCATGTGGAGGAACAGCTGTCATAGATTTTGAATTGGGTATGGATTTCCTAATGTAAAGTTAAATTTTGCCTTCATGAACTTAACAAAACTCTTGCAGTAGTTCTTACAGTTCCGAGTTCACTCTATGAAGGTCTCCAGGAATGATAAGGTAGTTCAATAAGGTCGCTACCCAATTTCTCTAAAGACCGGAGTCTGCAGTCTGATTGCAGAGCCAGCACTGGAGACAAATATTTTGGCCAGATTGAATACTGTGGTACTATCTGCTTTTCACCAGTTTTTAATACTTAGGGTAGAAGTTCAGACAAAACTTTCACTGCTGCCACCACAAAACTGCAATATTTTCTCAAAGGTATAGCAATTTTCTTAATATTTCCTAGAAACCATGCCACACTATTTTCATACCTGTCACATAGTAGTGCTTATTTTTGGGTTCTAGGGGTGTTGTGTCAGCTACTATCAGATTTTTTTCATATCACCTTTCACCTACTGCTGATGTATTTTAGGTTGTATTCTTGTAACACATCACTTAGCATGTGCTTTGTACCATCTACTAAAAAAACCCCAGTAGATTTAATAGAGCTTCAGGAGCAAAAAAAATAAACAACAAAAAGGGCCAGAAAACCCCAACAAAATAAGAAAATTATCAGTGACTAGCTAGGCAAATTCTGTTCTAAGTTACACAGATATATTGTGGAATTGTCTTCATATGGTAGATCTTAAAATAAGACACAGAGGATTTCACTGAAAAATATAAAGGAATTAATTAAATTTTACCACTGTTTCCTTGTGAACTTTCTGAAGAATTAACAAAAGAAACATAAAAATTTTTGTAGATTTCTGAATTCCTGGGATAGAGTGTAATTATTTCATATAACAATGTTCTCTGTAAAATGACAAGAGTAGTGAGGGATTTCAACTGAGACTTAAATTTTTTGAGATATTTAAAATATATAACAAGGCAGGTCTTACCTTAATATGTATTATTTAATATTTGCCACACATGTAGTTAATTATTTAGCCTTATTTTTGTTCAGAGATGTATGCCAATGAAGGAAGTTTCATAAAAAGTAAGTAATATTAATAAATTATATCTTATAATCAATAAATTATTAGGAAATTGAATAATAATTATGAATGTTTAGTGATTTATAAAGAAAGATAATCAAGACAGACATACAAGTTCTTGGTCATACTTGAATTAAATTTCTGACATATTCTGAAGAAACAGAGAGATAAGAAATCCCCAGTGTGATTAGGTCACGTGTTCAGCTGTACATATTGTTTGCACTTTGGGAATCTATTGTTTGCACAAGGAATCTATTTTCAGAAAATAATTAAACGGAAATAGCAATCATTACTATGTGGGCAGTGCTGTCTGTATTTGACTTATGACTAAGATTTTGACTAAAATCTTAGTCAAAAGCATAAAAAAACTAGCAATGATTGTGTTGAATGGATTCCTGTTACTACATCCTAATATAAAACATTTGTTTTGTTGTGTATTGTACAGCTCAGGAGTAGTAAAACTATTTTGTAATACGTTTCCTCACATAAGGTATATTGCTGTCTCTCACAAGACACAAAGGCCTACACAATCCATAATTGTATAATTTCATCTCAACAAATAAGATAATAATTTATCTTATCTTTCTGGTCTTAAAACTAAAGAAACACAGAAACACAACTTTATTTGGAAGAATTATTTGTTTGACACATTTTAAATTACCTCTCAAATCACAGGAAAAAGTATCAATTTACTTTAAATCAGGTAATTATAGCCTAGGATTAAATCCTACACATATTTATTTTATGCTTAAATGTACTAATCACAGTAGATCAATTGAATACATGGTACAAAAATGTGAGAGTTTGTAGAAAGCTTAGACACTACCCCAGTTAGTGACATGATTCTTCATTGCAAAACTACATCTTCCTTTTTATTTTTTCAATTATACATCAATTTGGGTATTAACCTAATGTACTTAATTAACCAATAAATTTTATTATTTTTTTTTTCAGCTAGAAAAAAAAAAAGTAATTTATACTTTTCTCTTTTAAGTCGTTATAAAATTTGAATTTTTCATTATGTTGATGTTGGGAAAGAAATCATAAAATCATAAAGTAGTTTGGCTTTGAAGGGACCTTAGAGAGCTCCTTGTTCCAATCCCTCAATTGTCTGTCCGTGAGCCAGCAGTTTGCCCTTGTGGCTAGGAAGGCCAATGGTGTCTTGGAATGAATTAGGAAAAGTACTGCCAGCAGGTTGAGAAGCCTGGTTCTGGAGTGCTGTGTCCAGTTCTGGAGTTCACAGTACAGGAGGGACATGGACCTTCTGGAGTGAGCCCAGTTGAGGGATACAAAGGTGATTAAAAAGTAACTTCTGTCTTACAAGAAAGACTGAGGGGGCTGGGCCTGTTCAGCCTTGAGAAAATACAACTGAGGGGACTTCATCGATGTTCTGGTCTGAGGGGAGGGGTGTCAAGAGGGTGGATCCAGGCTCTGCTTGGTGATGCCAAGAAATAGGACAAGAGGCAACAGGCACAAACAGATGAACAGGAGTTCCACCTGAGCATGAGGAAGAATTTCTTTACTGTGCTGGTTTGGGAATCTATTGTTTGCACAAGGAATCTATTTTCAGAAAATAATTAAACGGAAATAGCAATCATTACTATGTGGGCAGTGCTGTCTGTATTTGACTTATGACTAAGATTTTGACTAAAATCTTAGTCAAAAGCATAAAAAAACTAGCAATGATTGTGTTGAATGGATTCCTGTTACTGCATCCTAATATAAAACATCTGTTGTGTATTGTACAGCTCAGGAGTAAAACTATTTTGTAATACGTTTCCTCACATAAGGTATATTGCTGTCTCTCACAAGACACAAAGGCCTACACAATCCATAATTGTATAATTTCATCTCAACAAATAAGATAATAATTTATCTTATCTTTCTGGTCTTAAAACTAAAGAAACACAGAAACACAACTTTATTTGGAAGAATTATTTGTTTGACACATTTTAAATTACCTCTCAAATCACAGGAAAAAGTATCAATTTACTTTAAATCAGGTAATTATAGCCTAGGATTAAATCCTACACATATTTATTTTATGCTTAAATGTACTAATCACAGTAGATCAATTGAATACATGGTACAAAAATGTGAGAGTTTGTAGAAAGCTTAGACACTACCCCAGTTAGTGATATGATTCTTCATTGCAAGGAAAAAGATCAAAACTACATCTTCCTTTTTATTTTTTCAATTATACATCAATTTGGGTATTAACCTAACATGATTCTTCATTGCAAAACTACATCTTCCTTTTTATTTTTTCAATTATACATCAATTTGGGTATTAACCTAATTTACTTAATTAACCAATAAATTTTATTTTTTTTTTCAGCTAGAAAAAAAAAAAAGTAATTTATACTTTTCTCTTTTAAGCCGTTATAAAATTTGAATTTTTCAGTATGTTGATGTTGGGAAAGAAATCATAAAATCATAAAGTAGTTTGGCTTTGAAGGGACCTTAGAGAACTCCTTGTTCCAATCCCTCAATTGTCTGTCCGTGAGCCAGCAGTTTGCCCTTGTGGCTAGGAAGGCCAATGGTGTCTTGGAATGAATTAGGAAAAGTACTGCCAGCAGGTTGAGAAGCCTGGTTCTGGAGTGCTGTGTCCAGTTCTGGAGTTCACAGTACAGGAGGGACATGGACCTTCTGGAGTGAGCCCAGTTGAGGGATACAAAGGTGATTAAAAAGTAACTTCTGTCTTACAAGAAAGACTGAGGGGGCTGGGCCTGTTCAGCCTTGAGAAAATACAACTGAGGGGACTTCATCGATGTTCTGGTCTGAGGGGAGGGGTGTCAAGAGGGTGGATCCAGGCTCTGCTTGGTGATGCCAAGAAATAGGACAAGAGGCAACAGGCACAAACAGATGAACAGGAGTTCCACCTGAGCATGAGGAAGAATTTCTTTACTGTGCTGGTGACTGTGCATTGGCACAGCTTGTCCAGAGGGGTTGCTGGTGTGTCCCTTATTGGAGATGTTAAAAAAACATCTGGATGCAACCCTGTGGAATGTGTTCTAGGATGACCCAGCTGGATCAGGGAGTTGGACCAGATGACCCACTGTGGTCCCTTCCAGCCTTACTTAGTGATGCTGTGACTCGTCAAGCAGCTGTTCTGCAGAGCGAGCACTCGCTCCCCTAGCATACTGTTTGGTGCTCGAGTGTTACAAGTCTAATACGGAAAAGCTGGAAAGCCCTAATACCTATAATGACATATAAATATTTAGATTTCGTCTTTATTCTTGTTTGACCAACCTTGGAGCAGCTCATGCTTCATCATGTATTAAGCAGAAGCAGTAAACGAGATCACCAATTAGGGGCCAAACAAAAGCTCAACAAAAATATCCACTAAGCAACAGTAATAATAAGTGAAGACTCAAAAGCTACAGTATTTTTATTGTCCTGAACCAAAGCAAGTGTTTATGCAAAAATAAACTTCTAAGAGGCACACAATCCAAATGTAGAAAGTACATTTTACTGAAAGAAATGTTGATCAATAAGGAAGTCTTTTAGTATTTAAAACACTAGTTCTACCCATCATAGCTGTTCTATTAAATAAACACTGAAGCTGACTGGTGGGTAATAATAAAACCCATTGAAAGCAATAAAAAGGATGGATATTTATGAAAAAATGAAAATAACTAGTTCAGATTGTACAACATATTCTGATTAATTTTTTTGTTTTAAAGAATTTGTAGAAACAAATTTTAAGTATAATCCTATATTAGCTGCAATGTATTCCATCAGAGAGTCTGCAGTCATCTTCACTGCTGAGTAAAACAATTCTTACTGGTTTTTTTGTGCTACTGACTTACAAAAGAACAGTAACAAAAAAAATTTCTTGTTCCTTTTTGGGGGGTATTGGAAAAAAAATTACCATTCTCGATGTTTAAGACATACATTTAAATATACTATTCTCAATTCCTTATATCCTCAGTTTGTGTAGAAATAAGAATTTCATGGCCTTCATTTCCTGTTGTTTTCCATTATGATTTTCAATTAAAAAGACAGTTTAGAAAGACAGTATAAAGTACATTAAGTAACAGCAATTACATCTCAGGTTAATCTGTACCAAAAAAAAGTGAGTTCTCCCCTTGAGGAAACACAGCGGTATGTAATGCATTCAAGAAACATAAAGGGGTAGTTTTAAATTTGAGAGAGAAGGAGAGAAAAAGACAGAGGGAGAGAGAAACAAAAAGGAAGAAAAAAGAAGAAAAAGAGGAAAAGGAGGAAAAAGAAGAGAGAAAGAGAAAAAAAAAGAAAGAAAGAAAGAAAGAAAGAAAGAAAGAAAGAAAGAAAGAAAGAAAGAAAGAAAAGGTCACACCCTCCTACCACTGCCAAAAAGCCTACTGTGGAACATATAACAAAAAAAATTCTACTCAATATACAAAGATACTTAAATATGTGTTCCAATATAGAGGTTTTCTAAGTCCTAAGAAACTTACATGAGGTTGTACTTCTGAAAGTATTTGTCAGTTGCATGATATTTACCACTTCTACAGTAGGCCTGAATACAAAATTTTTTCTTCCACCTCAACTTCCATACATCTTACTAGAACATCAAGACTGTTTAAAGAATTCAACTTTGAATTTAATTCAGATTCAGTGTTTGAATCTTGTGTAATTTTACCTCTTTAGAGAACTGTGTTGATATTTGCCTTTCCATACCTTTTTCCTCCTTAATGTCCATACATTATGCAGCTGAGGAAAACAAAACTAGCAGGAACTATTTAACTTCAAAATATATGCATATGATGCCACCACTGGATGTCTAGAAAACTGAAATGTTTTATAATAAAATTGAAACGAGCTGTGGTCTCACTACAGAGCTCTGATAGGAAATCTAGCTGTTAGTATTATGGTGGTACATGGCATACTGCTTGACTACTGCAATTCTAGCCCTCAGCAGTGGTTTAGCTCTGATTATGCACAGTGTTGACATAAACTGGTTAATGCTTGCAGAGTTTGAATGTTAGCATCAAAGCCCTGGAGAAGCAGAACAAGCTAGAGCTGCTGTGGTATTTGCAGATACAGCACTGCAAGGTTAGTTTGCAATTAGAGCATGGAGAGTGTCATCCAGATATATGGCAAAGCTATGATTCAAAAAATGATAATTTGTTTTTAAACAAATCCCTGCATGACCAAAACTGTCAGGATAAATGTCTTACCAAAAAGCATTCTGCCCCACTGTCTTTCTAAGCTTCTGCTTTCTTGAATCATAGCAATCTCATAACTGATAACTGGGAACAGAGCAGGAGAGTAGAATATTAGAGCAAATTCCTTTGCAGTAACCAGCTTTAAGAAAATTTGCATTAATATTGCTTATGTTATTCTAAATTGAAAGTCAAAAAGTGAATGTAGCATTAAACTCCCCTCAGAGCCATTCACTACTTTCACAAAAATAATTTCTCCAAAAAGATGTGATATTTTCTTTACAGAGTTAGTAATTTACCTAGCTATTTTACCCTACCCTGTAACTCACTTGGCTCACCCACAAAGTCTTTTAACCTGATACACTGTCCAGTCACTTGGTACTTACTGTTGCTCTGTTCCACTAATCCTTCTTCTACTTCAAGATGCAGATTTAGATTGGATCAAGGAAAACCCTAATTATGATAAGGATTCTTTCTGCTAAAACTGCTTTCAGCTCTGCCAGAAGATTATGGCAGTTGTAGTATTAATGTCAAGGAACAGAAAAGAACCCTGAAAGGACATTTAGACAGTGGTCTTGGCACAGGACAAGGACAGCAAAGTACCAGTGTCATTCATGACAGCATATCGCTCCTGAAAATCCTTCAGGAATGAACATTCAATAGCATCCACAGGTAAACTATTGCAATGATTACCAATCCTTTCTATTAGAACATTTTTCCAAATGTCTAACCTAGATCTCCCTTGCTGGAAGTTAAGCCAATTACTTCTTGTCTTATCTAGACTGGACATGGAGAACAGATTACCTCCTTTCCCTTAGAAGGATGCTTTTATAATTTTTAAGACTGTTATCAGGGTTTTTTTCAATTGCTTCTGTTACAAGCTGAAAATCTTAAATTAATTCATTCTTTTCTTCTGTTTTCAAGATTTAGATCCCTAAGCACTGTTGTTGTCCTCTGGACTTACATTTGCAGATCAATGTGCTGCTGATCATCACAGAACAAAAATCCTTTGTATCACCCCAAAATATAATAACCCCACCAATTTACTAAAATTCCATTTCACTGGTGGAAATAAAAATGCGACAGGTCTGAAGTAAACACATATGGAATAGTTTTTGCTACATATTGGTGATTTGGAATATAAATGTTCCTTCTGGTTACAGTTTATCAACAGTCATCCAACACTGAAAAAAATACTATTTTTCAAAGCTCTAGAAATGTTTATTTGGGTACCTGTATTAAAAGAGGTTGACCAACTGATTACCTGGATGATACACATTTCCCAGTCATTACTTTATTGCAAAGTTAATGTTACAGACACTTCTTATACAACCTGTTCTTTGTACTGCACAAGTTAAAGCTCTTCAGTAAACCTCACTGACTTTAAATCATTCAGTAATGGTGTTTTCCATCACAGTTTAAAGCCTAAAGGTTGTTGAATTCTTTCCAGAGAGCAACACTAAATATAAACTGCAACATTACAAGATCCTTTAGAGTGAAAGGTAATCAAAGAAAATAGAAATTAGCTGCTACAATCAAAAAGGAACAGAGAAGAGAGTACAGCTACTACCTCTGGAAAAATCCAAGCCAAAATCTTCCTCCCTGTCAGAGGAAGAAGCAGTAAATTGCTGCAGTGACCCAGGAGCCAGCTGACCTGAAATAGAGGTATCTATTCAGTGTTGTGCTTGAAGTGCTTATAACTAACAACGGATTCAGCCTTTCCCTGTTACTATTTTGCTGTTCTGATCCTCTCTCCTAAACACATTTTTTTAAAAAAATCTTCTGATTTGTCGATCTATTTGAGAAAAAAAAAGTTGTTAATATCTACAATAAAGCCATTCCTGCACCTTAGGGAAATGGTAAAAAAAATAATAGCAACCAGAAAAATGATGTAACAAATCTTCTGATTTGTCAATCTATTTGAGAAAAAAAAAAAAAGTTGTTAATATCTACAATAAAGCCATTCCTGCACCTTAGGGAAATGGTAAAAAAAATAATAGCAACCAGAAAAATGATGCATTAAATCAAATATACATTGCAATTAGGCCACACAGCAAGGAAGACATATAACCTAAGGCAAGAAATCCTCTTGATTTTTCCTTAAAATTAAAAAAAAAAAAAAAAAAAAAAAAAAACACCCAAACCAAAAAACCCCTTATTTTTGTATTTGGAATGACAAGCCTTTCTGATACTACAAGACAAATAACAAAGTCTCATATTTATATGGCCATCAAACTGCACATTGCATATTTATCACGAGTTCAGTTTTGGGACCCTCATGGCAAGAAAGATATTGAGGTGCTGGAGTGTGTCTAGGGAAGGACAATGTAGCTGCTGAATGGTCTAGAGCACAAGTCCTGTGAGAAGCAGCTGATGGATCTGGTGGTGTTGAGCCTGGAGAAAAGGACAGTCAGGGGAGATCTTATCACTCTTCACCACCACCTGAGAGTGTAGCCAGGTGGGAACAGTGTCTTTGTAAAAAATGACAGATGAGAGGAAATGGCCTCGAGTTGTACCAGGAAGGCATAGACTGCATATTAGGAAATATTTCTTCACCTAAATGATTGTCAAGCACTGTAACAGACTGCCCATGGAAGTGGAATCAACATCCCTGGAGGTGTTAAAAATTCATGTAGATGTGGCACGCAGGGACGTGGTTTAGTGGTCAGTTTGGCAGTGCTTGGTTAGTAAACTCAAAGTCTCATATTTATATGGCCATCAAACTGCACATTGCATATTTATCACGAGTTCAGTTTTGGGACCCTCATGGCAAGAAAGATATTGAGGTGCTGGAGTGTGTCTAGGGAAGGACAATGTAGCTGCTGAATGGTCTAGAGCACAAGTCCTGTGAGAAGCAGCTGAGGGATCTGGTGGTGTTGAGCCTGGAGAAAAGGACAGTCAGGGGAGACCTTATCACTCTACACCACCACCTGAAAGGAGAGTGTAGCCAGGTGGGAACAGTGTCTTTGTAAAAAATGACAGATGAGAGGAAATGGCCTCGAGTTGTACCAGGAAGGCATAGACTGCATATTAGGAAATATTTCTTCACCTAAATGATTGTCAAGCACTGTAACAGGCTGCCCATGGAAGTGGAATCAACATCCCTGGAGGTGTTAAAAATTCATGTAGATGTGGCACACAGGGACATGGTTTAGTGGTCAGTTTGGCAGTGCTTGGTTAGTAAATTAGGAATTTGGATCCAGGATCACAAAAGCCTTTTCCAGCCTCAAAAACTTTAGCATTTTATCATTCTAGTACATACATAAAACCCAAGAGTGGATATCAAGAAGATAAGATGGGACCAGACTTTTCAGTAATGCCCAGCAACAGAACAAGAGATGATCACAAGCAGAAAGACAGGAAGCTCCATCTAAATATGAGGAAAACCTTCTTCACTTTGAAGTTAACAGAGCACTGAAATTCTTCTATGGATATTTTCAAAACCTACTTGGATCCGATCCCTAGCAACCTGGTGTAGGTAAACCTGCTTTAGCACAGCATTTGGACTACATGAAATTCAAAGGTCTAACTCAACCATTCTGTGACTTGGTCTAAAATTTTTCTTGGGAGCCTTCCTTGCTATGACTTTGGCTTCTCTAGATCAAAGTCCGGTAATAAAAATTCCCCTGAACCTAGCAAATTTCTCCAATCTATTCTACCTTCCCCAGTAACTGATACTGAAAGGAAAGTCTTCATTAACTGGCAGGATGAAACAGGAAAATCTCTGACATTGTGGCCAGATGTTGTCAGAAAGGGAGAAAGATTCAGCAACAACACTACAGGCATCTCCTTTCTCCCTGACTCCTAAGGTGCTCTCTCAACATAACAAGTGCAATTATAGTGTACTTTGAACTTGCTACTTCAGCTAGTATCAGTGATGTCTGACTGAAAAAACAAAAAAAAAAGAAAGAAAGAAACCACATCCAGAGAAGACTGGAGTCCTAGGAAAATAAAGTCAACCATCTACCGGGCTACAAAAAAGTATTTGAAAAATATTATCTAAATTTATATCTTCTTCTGGGATGATGGGGGAGGGAAAGAAAATAAAAAGAAGGTCAGAATATATCTTTTCATAAAGGAGTAAAAAGACAGAGGCACCACTATCCTTGGATATACAACTTGGTTCACTTAAGCTTTGTATGTGATGTGACTCTGATGAGGGGTGAAAGTAGGGCTTACCCCACTAATCATTAATACCTAGAAAGCAGCAGAAATTGAACATATTTAGGGCTACGCTGCTGTCCCCTAACAATTACACTGCCCTGCTTCCTTGGTGATTTCTTCCATGTCAGCAACAGATTATTCCTTAATTAAATAAACATTAAAAAAGGATTAGTTTTGTTGTTCCTCATCAGCAACATGCAAAGAGCACCAGTATAAACAGAACTATTCTTAAATTATGAAAACCTCCCCATGTAAAGGAATTTGGTTCCAAAGATACCATTGCTAGTAAAATGTACTTATTAATATTTGAACAATCTGTTAGAATACTTAGTCAGCAAATACCTGACCAAAGCTATTAATTGTTAAAGCACAATATTATGCAAATATATAAGACAAGATTCCATCTCAATGTCTTCATATTTGTAATGCAGCATAATTTCTTTTAGCTCCTGCATTAATTTTTAGAAATCAGTTACCCATATGTAGATTAATAACTAGATATTACTAAAAAAACACACAGATTTTTACCCTCAGGTGAGCTCTTTTCATTTTAGCATCTTTAAAATAGATAGTTTTAGCAATTCATATTACTTACTACAGAGAAATTGTATCATAATGATATAATAGGATTAATTATCTTTTTGAAACATTGCAATTGCAAATACATTCATACATGTATGTTTTAAAATACCAAAGATTTTGTCACAAAGTACCTCTGAAACTGATGATGTTCATCTAAGGGTTTTCAATAAATTAATAAACACTCTAGTCTCTTTCTAGATAATGGATCCCTGCTAAAAGAAGTAGATCTCGGTAGAACTCTGTCTGGGAAAATACTGTAAGAGGATTTCCCCTTCCCTTATGACTGAAATATGATTAATACAAAAGAATTGCCAAAAGAAAACAAATTTGATTTATTAATAACTGTTTTATAATTATTTTCATTCACATTCTCAAACACTTCAGATGGGAGCAATGTTTCATAGTTGTTGCCTTTTGTGAAAAACACTATCTTTAGTTTTCCAGAGATATATTTATAAGTAAGAGGGTGATTTAAGTTTACTGCCCACTTCTGCAAAACATACCTGAAACTTCCTTTATCCTCTTATGCAGTGACACTGTATTCTCATTCTGAACCACAGATTTTTTAAAAAATCTATTTAAAAATTATTAAACATTTTAAATTGATTGAATCAATTTAATATGAAAGGTGCAGAGAAAAACCCACAAAATACCTTACTGATTAGGTAATTTCTTCTTACGTTAAGCAGAATTTTAGATAATATATGATAAAGCATGTTTCTGGAATCACATGCTGTAAGGATCCACAAAATAAAACTGCTCTTTGAAAAAGAAGCAAGACAGTATTCTAAAACACAAGCTTTTAAAATTAAAAAACTTAATAATATATGTTCTTTCTTACCTCATTGACTGTAGTGTCAACACCAAATTGTCGTCATTCAAGCTGGACATTGTCACCTTAATTTAAAACATTATGATTCAGCACTTCAGCTTTTGGAGAGTACAATTCAGTTATGTTTTTAAAATTCAATTTTGATATTTCAAGCACGACAGACAAAATAACAGGATTCAAAGTCCTTTTTAAATGTTTGAGATTGTTTCACATTATTATTCAATTATTGAGGCATTTTAAACACTACCTAAAGTAAACTTTTTGCTTCTTATCCATTTTCAATGCTATCCTAATAGCATTGAAAAATCTTGGATTTTATTCTACTCCCCCTTCCCTTTTTCCATTGCAGGTAGATCATAATGGGAGAGTGAATGAATAAATGTCTTTTTATATAGTATACGAAATACAGAAATATAAGAATTGGCACTTTATTTAATCCTTAATAATGTAAATTCATTCTTTCTAATTTCTCAGAAGAAAAATATCTCTGTTAGTAAGAGCACATTTTTACCCCTGTTAATGTAATTAACTTTAATTGCACTTTCTATGGAAGTAAGGAACCCCTACATCTTGGACAAAATTAGAGAGGTTTTTGCACCCAAACTGACAACCACATAATGTTTCGATTACAACACCGGCACAGTCATCTACAGAGTTATAAAATTTCTTCACAAACTTCTTCCTGAGCAATCACATATTTAAATTCCGTATTTTATGTTGCTACTCTAGCAAATTAAGGCATGTATTGAAAATGAGAATAGATCTTAAAATTTTGAACAAAAATGCAGTGAAGTTGTTGTTTATCCAGGTAATATGTAACTACTGATACTTAGATCAATTTATTTTGTTTGCCTTGGAATTGCTGACAAGATAGCTGAATACAAGGAGGATGAAAGGGTGGTTGATCTCAGTATTCTGAGATTTATTTCCCCTAAGATTTTGTGCATTCCTCTTTTTTTTGCAATGGGCGAGAGTTACACTTTAAGCATAAACTAATTCAGAGTTGATGACTGCAAAGAAATCTAAGAAAATAAAACCGCTAAAACTCAATACAAAGCAATATCTTGTTTCATAAGCATATACAACAATGTACATTGCATAAAATTCCAGGGAAGTGCTGCAATTAGTTAAGCACCTCAATTCATTTAAAAAGTACAATTATATTCTCATTAATGGGAGACAGAACTGAGATTAAAGAAATAAATGTTAAGATAGAAAAGACGAGATAAAGGAGACCAAGTTTGTTACAATGAGACAAAATGAGGAACCTGTAATAGTAGCTAACATTTCTGCAATTAAGACTGATACCATTTGCATAGACTTCACACATAGAACACAACAGTGGTATTCATCTCTGGCAATATCTGTACAAAGTAAAATTGTATAATTTCTATAAGTCACATAAAATGCTTAAGAATTGTATTACAGCACATAAAGTCTGTGAAAAAGCTTCTCTCAGTAGCATTTTGTTTTGTTTCATTTTTTAATTATAACATTTGACAAGGAAGAGGCAAACTACCATTCAACCTAGAAATCACCTCTGGATAAATTCAGCTTTGGCTGACATTTCACATAACTTATAAATTCATTGAGAAAGTCTGGGAACATAGCTGAATAAAATTGAAATTCAAGAGTGGGGGAAGAAGAATTCCAAAGAATATTCAGTCCAAACAACAAAACCGAAGCAAGTATGGGTGATAAAATTATGCAGAAAATGTAAAACAATGGGGTCTGGCTAGAGCCATTCTAGGAGACACCTTAATCAGACAGAGACACAGCAATTAGGGGCAGGACTGCAGTAAAGTGGGCCTCCATGTGATAACATTTAACAGCATGAGCCTTTCTGAAAATGCAGTCCAAGAAAATAGTTCAGGAACATTCAGCTGTAATGATAACAAAAATAATGCTGCCAGGTAAAAGCAGAGATGAATGCACAAAAATTATGCAAGCTGTTTCTGAAATGTGTGGGATAAAATAATAGTATTCATAAGATACAGTGTGAAACCAAAGGAGAAAAGGTAGGAAGAAATGGCAGAAAGCAGTACTTGTATTGAATACTTGAACTATAGATGAAATCAGTTACTTTTCATCTGGATATGTAAAGTCTTAAAAAGAGGACAGCAGATTACTGACAAATCAAATAGGAAAACTTGAAAATTTGAATCTCAAAAGACAGCTGAGCACTTCAGTTCCTGTACTCTCCTTAAGAAGATGCAGCTCTTCAAAATAATTTTTTTTTTAATGTCCAGTGAAAGGTGTATCTGAGCTCACACCCACCCTCTCAATAATAAAAAAATCTCTCACTCAGGATCTACAGCCCAGTGCTAAAAGGAAACATCATATAAGCATATTTAAAAACATCATGAGAAGATAAATTTAATTAAAACTTATTTTTTTCTTTTTTCCCAAGGTAACAAACAAAATATAGATGTCATGATAATGTTTTCTCTTTCAGCATGAGATGGATTCCCAGAACCTATTTTCAGTTCCTGCAATTAGAAGGAAATTCCATCTCTCAGAAATACATTTTGAGAATATTTTTTAACACTGCAAGACATTTCTATGTGGCGAGAGTTGCAGGTGAGAGAACATTCCAGGGTTCAATTTCAAAGCCAGAGCATTTGTATAAAAAATGGCTTTATAGCACAGTGGGGTTTTTTTCCATAATGCCATCATCTTCCCAACTAGTTTTCTGCACTTTGCTTTTCTGAGTGAATCTTTAGAAGTCCTAGAGTTGATTAACCTCGTGCTCTAACTGGCAGTCACTGGGGAGCAGGAGAGAAAGGTCAGCCTGTCTAAACCAGGTCTGAGCTGTCAAACTGTCTGACAGCAGAACTCCATTGATTACTTGCTTTCAATTCACCACCCTTTTACTCTCCTCTACTCCAGACACTGCGCTATCAGACCACCTGCAAACACTGCCTCAAGTGTGGTTTCATGTTGTCTACTCTGTGCTTGATTATATAACTAAACCAGATACCATCATAATTGTGGAATACCACATATGAAATCAGTTCCAAAAGATATCCTTAGACTGTCAGCAGATTCTCAGGAATTTCTCCCTCTCATTCAGCCTACTGTTCTTATATATTTTGTAGGGAAAGTAAGTCAGCTGTGTAGGTTTGGAGCAACAACATGATATCATGGCACTTGTAGCGGGTTAACCTCCCTCAGCTGGCTGTCAGGGACTTACAAATATGCTCCATTCCTCCTCCTCCTCAACAGAATTTGAGAAGAAAACAAGATAAAAATGCTTTTCGGTTGAGGAAAAGACAGGGAAATCAGTCACAGGCAAAACAGACTTGACCTGAGGAAATTAATTACCAATTAAAAATATAGTAGAAAGGGGAAAAGCAAAGAGAAAAACTAGAACACCTTTATTCCAGCCTTAGTCTCAACTTTATTCTTCCATTCCAAATCATTCTATCTGAGTAACACAGAGGGATAGGGAAAGGGGATTCTGCTCAGTCTATAACTGCTCTTCTCTGCTGCTCCTTCTTGCGCACACTTTTCCCCGCCTCCAGCATGGGGTCTTTGATGAGCAGTATAGTCCTTTATGAACAGCCTACCAATCTTCCCAAGGCTGCATTTCCTACTAGAAGCCCTGCTGGAATTTGCACACACTAGCCCTCATCACTTCACCAAAATTATACCAGATATTCCCCACAATTATTCTGCTCTCTAGCAAAGTTCAGTCCACATTTTGCCAGATAACTCTCCCAGTTACTGTCCTTACCTTGAATTCTTTAAAGATCCGAAGTCAGGCACCAACAAAATGACTGTGGTCAGTTGATCTGGCAGGCCATCACATGCTCATCAGGCTGCTGTGGTCACTGTCCCTGGTCAACAGGTCAAGGGGAAAAAATACAACAAAGAGGTCATGGGTAAGATAAAGGCCACTCAGCCATTTTCACAATGGGCAGAACAGACTCAGCTAGGGGAAATTATTTTAATTTACTGTCAATTAGACCAAGTAGAATTATGAAAAATAAAGTCTAAAAATGTTTTCCCTCCATTCCTC
The DNA here is from genome assembly GCF_014805655.1 of Passer montanus. Taxonomy (NCBI): domain Eukaryota; kingdom Metazoa; phylum Chordata; class Aves; order Passeriformes; family Passeridae; genus Passer; species Passer montanus. Next base: position 787,134 of record NW_024372147.1, read on the forward strand.
CATCTCTCCATCTGGTTCAGGTTCACCTCTGACACTTCTACTTTTTTACCCCCAAGCAGTGCAGGAGTATGGGGAAAAGGACATGGGTGTGTTCATACACCTTGAGGAGTCTTCCTTCCCACACTCCTCACCTGTTCTAGTATTTGGTCCCTTCCCTAGAAAAAAGTCATTTATGAACCTCTCCAGCATGGATTTTTGCTGGACTTCAGTTCTTCGCAAACTCCTCCAACACCATGGATTCCATCCATGAGTTACAATCCATCAGACACAGACAGCTTCAATGTGGATCTTCCATGGACTGCAGCTCCTTCCAGCAAACCTGCTCCAGCATAGGCTTCTCTCTCCACAGAACCAAAAATCCTGCCAGGAACCAGCTCTAGCATAAGCTCTCTCCATAGGGTCACAGTCTCTACAGGAATCCGTGTTCCACTGTAGGTCTCCTCCATAGGCTGCATGTGGATCTCTACATCCCCATGGATGTCCAGGGGCTGCAGGGTCACAGTTGCCATGCCATGGGCTGCACCGCAGGTGGCAGGGGAATCTCAACTCCAGCACCTGAAACACCTCTGCCCCCTCCTTCTCCATTGACCTTGTGTTCAGGGATGTTCTTCTCACATTTCTCTCACCCCTCTCCCACACAGCAGCCAAAAAGAATTTTTAAACTCCTCTGAAATGTGTTATCATGCAGGAATTACCAGCTTGGCTGATGGGCTCAGCTGTGTTCTTCAACAGGTCCATTACAGACTGCTGCATATGACACAGATCAGATCCGGGTGCTTTCTCATTGAGGCCAAGCCTGCAGCACTCCAGCACCACCAGCACCACCAGACCTTGTGATTTAAATCAAGTACACCATGCAAATTGACTGTTTCCTCTTAACTGTTCCAAATCCCAGGGCTATCTACATTAGGTATTATGAAAGTGGAGTTCCATTAGCATTCATGGAAGTCATCCAGGTAAGTTTTTCATCTACCAGTGAAAAAGCAAGATTTGAGTGATTCATAATGCATATTGTAGATTCATAATACCAAATAAATTGCAATCTTTAAAGTCACAAAATGCTGTAGATTTTATACTTTAAGTGAAAGTATTGGTCAATTAATGACCTTATTACTGAACAGTGTCTTTGATTGAGTTTTGAACTGGCAGCACTCCAGTAAGTTCCTCAAAAATCAATCCAATTGATTTCCAGTTATACTGTTACAGTTTTACAGTAGGTAAAGTTCTTCTTTTCAAGCCAATTAGAGATGTAATTCAGTCCAAATTTTCTTTCTTATTTCCTCAACTTTATACAAATATTCCAGTTGCACCAGCTCTTATTCAACCTTTCAAAAGTTTCTGTTTAAACCCCTCTTCAAAAGGAAATTAGGATTGTTACAAAAACTATAGAAACTCAGTGTTGGCAAGCTTGGAAAATTTGGTCTCACAGATTGCAGTTTAAATGATGTCTAAATTATTTTTAAATATATCTACTATATCTATGCACACATGCATAACCACTTTCTATATGAATATTGTGAAATGTAGGTGGTCTAAATGCAATCAATTAATATAGGGTATACTGTACTTTACATATATATGTAAAATAGCTCTACAAAATAGACATATATATTCTCTCTGGAGAGGTATGTATAAACCTTGTGTAATAGTGTCTTTACAGCCCATAGTACATAATTGCAATGTGAACAACTAAGCATTTCAATACTTATATTTTTAATTTCTAATAATGGGAAATATGATTGGAAAAAAAGGGCAAAACGAGTATTCTTTGGGATGCCACAATCTTATTTCAAGCACATGAACCAAGGAGAAGCTCTTGCTTCTCATGACACATAAGCAGCAGCTTGTCAGTTCCCATAAACTGGCAGGCTGCTGTCAGTTTATGGGAACAGCTGACTGATGTTCAGCTTTGAACAAAACGTATGACAGCTTTGGTTCAAAACATATTTCCACAACAATCAAAGTAAGCATGATAAATCAGCCAACAGGGCTCAAATCAACCATTTTTTATATATGCAAGAGGATGGAGAAAGCCTGTCCCACAGAAGACTTTCCACATTAAGCTTTGTCATATTGTTTCTTTTAGGAGCTAACTCTTTTAAATGAGGAAACCAAAAGAGGTGCAGGCCGTCATATGCATGTACATATGACTGAGCACAACATAATTAGGCCGCTTGCCTTGCAATATTCTAGTGCAACTGAAACTTGTGGTGACACAGCATCTAGGAGCCAAAGTTGCTGCAAAGGGTAGAGAGAGGCAAAGACACAATCTTGGAACATGCTCATAACTCCAGTACGGGTGTGCCTGCCATGGATTTTCAGCTAGGATACAGTAGATGGATAAACTCTTGAAGCTGAATTGCATGGTCCAACAGAGGTTGATTAAATATTGTAGATGGCTATAACATCATTACAAAATGGCATTATGCTTGTGTATAAATCCTTTGGTAAAAAGTTCTTGAGACATTTGAAATATCACAAGCTGAATATAAATTAACTGTTAACACTGTGAATTTCCTCTTTACAGTAAAGCCAGTAGAACTCATATTATCACAACAAAATCTTGATAAACAGCAAATATTCCCCTGAGGATTAATACACGCTGCTCTTAGGGTGATTAAAGTGATTACAGTTGCAGGAACTCTTAAAGTGATTAAATTGCAGGAACTGTCTCCTACATCTCTCAGAGATTGGTGCAAGGAACTGACCTTTCTTGGCAGTTTCTCTCTCTCTCAAATATACACGGAAAGTTAAATTAGATATGTGAAATATGTAAATAAATTTGGTAATATGTAGAGCAGGTACAAAACTATTGGAATGTTTAAGAAAGCTTCATTCCCTGAATTCAATTTTCCTGAACAGCAAGTACCATTTCTTATGTCATCTTTAACATCTGGATGCATGTGACAAATATACAGAGTTAGAAAAGTCATGCACACTGTAAACAGTGAACTGGAAATTCTGTCTCACATCATTTGTTTTGTCTTGACTGTGGTCAAGTCCACACTCATCAAAAGGTAGAATAAGATAGCAAGCTTTTGACAGTTTGTGGCAAGGCTTGTACTGATTTAGACAAATAGTCCAAGGCCATTCCAGAGTATATGATGGAAAGGCTTTAGGAAACAGTGCAACCAATAATGGCAAGAATAAAATAGTAACTGTTGCTACACATACATTCTCCCACAATATTTCACACACAACAAAAAGATAATATATAAAATGCATTTCCCTAAGATGGAAAAACAAACAAAAAAACAAATAAATAAATAAATAATCTCACCATGCTCAAGACAGCTAAATACTGGACTATTTGCAAATTCTGCTTTGTACTGGACTATTTAATATATTTCTATAGCTGTAATTTGTTCCTAAAGTGCTTGGTAGTACTTAGGAATTTGCCAGAAATGCTGTACTAAAAGACAATGATTTTCTCACACTGTAAGAGAAATTTTAGGACATAATCCCAAGTGCTATTTTTGTGGATATGTTTTTGAGCATTCTGGTAATTAACATTAAAAAATTTTAAAAGTTCATAATTATAATCCTATTCTGCTACCTTTTATTTGCAAATCAATGCTGTCACTCTCCATGAAAATCACAGTTACTTGATTACTGTCCTATCACTATCCATGTGAGAAGCTTAAAAAAAAAAGGACACCTGGTCCTATACAAGACAGAAGACATTTTATCAACAGGGCTGAAGGAACAAGAGTATTTCCTGTGGTTTAGGGTGCCTTTAGTGAACTAGACTTAGAGGCCTGGAGAGGAACTTGAATGTGAATTACCATTTGAAAATTAAAAGAAGGTGTTTATTCACACACAAGGTTAAAGTGGCTTAAAATCTTTAAAAGATCTTTCTTTCCTTTCTTGGTTTTAGCTCTGCTGTTGCAAGATGTTCTGCGGATGATGGGGACTGACAGAGAGCAGAAAGTAAAACACCCCAAGTAAATACTACTTTGCTTTTAAAATGGTATTTATGACTCTTGCTATGTTCAAAAGATTTGACAGTGATTTGCAGAGGCACGAAATCTTTCAGGCCTGTCTTAAGAAAGTCTGTGGCACCTCTAATGCAAGTGCTTAAACATTCTTCTGCAAATATACATCATGTGTTATATTCTTAAAAGAAGGGTTAAAATATACAATTAAAAACTCTGATCCAGTATTTCTTTCTGCTATTAAAATATTAACAGAAGGGATGCATCTTCAAAAGAGGTTAAGGCTCAAGTTTAAAAAAGTAGTTATCATCATCACCAGATCCTTGAAGATGCCTCTTTTTTTTTTTTTAATCTCCCCTGGCAACTATTATCTGAACACGTTGCTTGACCAGTTCTACCCATGCTCCCCCGAATTTTTTTAAGGGCACACAAGCACAAACATGAAAAACGAGCTCTGGCAAACTACTGTCAGTGAAAGATGAGCACTTAAGAAACAGTGTTATTCCTTAAAATGCCCCCAATGAGTGAATTTATTGTTTTCTTTAGAGTACAGTGCCAAACAACTATGTCATTAAAAACAGAATATTGTATTAAAAATAAAGTTAAATGTACTTTTTAACATTTTCCACACTTAAAAATTATTTTGCAGCTCTGACAAAAGCTACATCTTTTACAATAAGGGCCAGTGACCTTGTGGGACATGGTTTTCATCATCTCCTGGTCTGGTCATTTTTACTACCTTACTGTGAGACTACACGTGGCTGGAGGAGGGTATTGGGTTTAAAGGAGATGTGGAAGAGGATCTTTGACTCTCTCTCACTTTCATTCCCCTGCTTTCCCACCACCTGCACCACACTCTGCACCTGAGACACTCTCCCACTGCAAGAGGGAATGCTCCACCAGTGTGTCCTCCTGCAAAGGAGAGTAACTTCAATTAACTGCATAGGCAGACACCAAGGCAAGAGGCAGGTATCAGGGTACTATCAATGTCTAAATTTCCTGCATCAAGTGTCTTTAGATTTGCTTAGCTACTGTGACAAACATAATGCTGACTTTGAAAAAAGAATTTATTTTAAAAGTTTGTTTTATGGAAAAAAATTTGAAAAATAGCTATAACATTCCATGTTCTATATGGATCTAAAATGCTCCTATAAATTTTACTCCGAGGTCTTGTTTCCTCTCTATAAGCATGCACAACTTAGATATTCACCATGAGGTTATTTTAAATAATGAAATAAATGTTAAAATATATTTTCTAATTAACAACTGAAGAAAATAGCTACAAAATACCAATTTTGTTGTACTGGTTTTTGTTTTTTGGTTTTTTTTTCTTTTACATCTATTAGAAAGTAATTGCTATCCTAAAACCCTATTTTACAAAACTATTACCATGATCATAGATTTCAGCCTCATAAAACCTTCCCATTTTTAACCATTATAATATAAACAGTCAAAATGGGTAATAATGGTGATGACACACTTTAGAAGACTTTACTGATCCAACATTATTTGGTGTTTGTATGCTGCTAACATATAATTTATAAATCTCTGTCCTTTCAGAATTATTAAAATATTAATTATAACAAATAACTGATTTTGAGAAGAACTGCATAGATAAATAACTGATAAATTTCCAAAGGGGAGATAATATATTTATTATGCATGAAAATGGTATTTTAAAACATTAAAACAAAACTACTATAAAATGAAACATAAGTGGAAACATTTTGTACTCAACAGAGATAGGAAATAATGATTAAGTAAAAATAAAACTGTCAAGTCTCTTACATTTCATGAGGATTAAGATAAATCTAGTAAAGAAAAAAGGCAAAGAGTTTGTCAATTAGTAGTAAGAGTGATGTAATTTTTTCCCCAGAAAACAGCTATAGATACAATTTCCAAGTGCCATAACATTACAAGATTACAAAAGCAATCAATGAGAAAACAAAGTGAGTAATGAAATTGAGATATTCTTGTTTTGATATTTTTCTCTAAGTTCCCAAGTCATGTAACTGTTGAGGATCTGTAGAAAATAGTCCCTGTGAGTGAGATTACTCTGCCTCTGATCCTTGCCTATGTTCCTTAAATTAACTATAATTTTATGGTAAAAGAATTCCTCTAAACAGGAGTGCTATAGCTGAGCACTTTCTGGCTTTCTTCACTACAAAAAAAAATTGCTCCGTTTTTTGCTTAAATACTGCTGACATCTAATGTGCTCATTGTACCTTTTCAGGTAGCCTTCCCTGGGAAAGTGTGTCCACATCTCAGAGGAAATAATTCGGTAGCACTGTAATACAGGTATTTCAGCACCAAAAAAAATTTCCAAAAAGACTCTGAAAATCTCAAATATGGGGCAATCAATAATGCTGTGCAAAAAGGAAAATAATATCTGTTTTTATAAAGGTGCCTTCCTTATATTTGGCATTTCTTCAAGCAATCATTTGTTTCTTATTATTGCATGCATATATTTTCCAAACTTTTCTTATTATTCACTGAATTTATCAGAGTATAGTGTATTATCCCTCTACAAGGTCAAAACTCTCTGATCCATCAGAGACTGAAGTCTCATGGAACCACTTTTACACTGTTGAATCCTTACCACCTAAATATTGTACTATTTCTCAACATACAAGTTTAAATCACAGTGTTTGTTACCTGCAGCAAACAGAAAACCTGCAGGTATTGCTTTTAGGCTTAAATTTCTAATGGGATTTAATGACATAATTTTCCTAACTTGTTTATACCCATTGTTAGGGGTTGCTGTCCTCTCTCCTAGATCTTTTCCACTCTCCCAAGCATTCTTTTCTTCATGGGTAAATGAGTAAATGGGTTCGTCAAGGTCATCTCCTTCTTTCCCTCCCTGCAGGCTTTGTTAGAACTGAGCCTCTCATCACTTTGTTCACACTACTTTTTTTAACCTTTCTTTCATCATTTCCTTCAGTTTCATATCCCTATGTCTCCGTTCTTCCTTCTTGTCTTTGCTTATCATGTGTAAATAGCCATTCAATATATAGTGTATAGTTTTTTACAGTACGTGGTCTGAACATAACAATTTCTATCAAATTTAAGAGCTTCTATAAGCAGCTGAATGCTCCTGTAAGACCTTACTTTTATATACTTTGAGTAGACATCTTGTGTTCTGTTTCCTACACTAGCCTGGAGAAAGACGTTTTCCATTGTTTAACCTTAGGGGTTTTTATCTGCAGTTAAAGTGTAGCTCTTCATTTTCCTAGATGTGGAGATGATATACATCAAGGCAAAAAACAACAAGAACACAATGCAGCTTGATGCCAAAGGCAAAACATGCATATATGCCAAACCATATTTTGCCTGAACAATTTATCAGTAGAAAATACCACATTAAGTCAGATCTCAAGCTTGTAGCTGTCTAATTTATTAGACAATATAATTACAAAGTTTAAAGGTAGGACATGAAATTAAATTAAAATAAGTTCTATATATTTCTTTTTTGGTACAAGAAGATTCAGTGCAGTTTTTATGGAAACCTCCAGCCCCGATTTTAAAATAACATCTGCATATGTGTTCTCAGTGTCTTGACTAACACAGTTGTCAGCCAGATTTCTGTTACAAAGGTGGATGAATAATTCATTTTTATTCATGCAGCTAACAACTTAGTCTTTATCTGTTCATGAACTTTTCATGAAATTGTCTGCACTTTTTGTGTGGAACCACTCAAGCCACAGTACAGCATGCACTTCCTCCTCCTCATGTAACCCTTCAGTGATGAATGCTTAGGCTTGGAGCTGTTCTTATTAATTGTACAGCTCTAATGATGTTGTTGCAATTCTATTATTTATGTAACCAGCACTGCAAAAGGTTTAAATTTCTTTAAATTTTAATGTTTAATATTTTAAAACAAAAAATAGAGACTTGGTTCTGGCCAACATACAACTACTCAAGATTAAAATTGAATTTAATCAGCATTCCCACTAGCAAGTGCTGAAGATTTTGTGGCAAATTAAATATGAAAAAATTGGTTCCCTAAGGAAGTTACATAGTCCTGCCTATTCTTCAGCAGTAATCTTGGAAACCTGCTTTTCCATGTGACTGTCTTTTTCCTCAAGTTGATAGAAAGCCAGGACTTCTGAGAAGACAAAACACCTTATTTTACCTTATGAATTTTTTTTTTGACTGTCTGCACAAATTTTGCAGAAAAGAAAGGTGTGGATTTTTTTTCTCCATCCTCTTTTCTACAGTTCAGTTTATGACCTCTGTGTTTTCTGCTGTGTTATAACTATCAGATAAAAGCTGAAATACTTCACAGCAAAATCAACAAGTTCTAAATCAACTATTTTCCATCCTCCATCACTGCATGCAATGTTTTATTTGTTTGGTTTTGGTTTTGGTTTTACAAAACAAATTTGTCGTGCTTTTCTTGGCAAAAATTGAATCTGTAGAGCTACTAGTAGTTTTTTTTATCCGTGACCCTATGTTTTTACACCAGAAGAGCAGAATATGTTGTCCCTCAGATGGCTCTGGGACACCATTTTGCACCTCCATTCTGCAATGGAGGTTACTTCCTCCTTCAGTATCTTCTCCTTCATTACATTTTCCATTGTTATTTTGGTGCAGTAGGTATATTTCAGTCTCACTGAAGGTGAATGGCAGTTGCTTATGTAATCTGTAGCCTCAGATCGTACTTGTGCATATGACATCTCACATCATTTAAGCTTTTCTTGTTACATAAAAATATTAGGTTTTGACATTTTAAAGGCAGCCGCTGTTTTAAAGGCAGCCTTGGCTTTCATTTTTCTACATTAAAATAAATTTCTAAATTAATGCAGACAATTTAAAACTATTCTTCCACACAAACAGCACTTTTAATCACCACTCTAGATTATAATCCCTAATTTATTTATCTAGAAAAAATTATATACTCCCCTCCATTGGCTCCAGATTTGATTGAGACTGTCTAAAGGATTTTTTGAAACTATTTTAGAGGTTTTATTCTAATAACAATATAAACTTGCTTGCTTAAGAAAACTCAGGAATGCTTTTAAATAATTCTCCATGCATTAAATTCTAAAAAAAAAAAAAAATAAAAATTGTTTGAGGTAATAAACATGAAGCATCCATTAGTTACTATTCATCATCAGTTATAATAACAAGTTTGAGGATTCTAAATATAAAGTAAGCACACTATGAATATTAACTTATAGCAAATTTTGCACAAACACTAATATGAAAAGAAAACAAAAAAGAAATGGAACAACATGACTATGTAGTCAGGGTGTAAACATAACTTTTCATTAGTAAGACTTTTTCCCAACCTTTGAGAAAATTTATTTGATTTTTCAGGGATAATTCAGAAGACCTATTCTAAAGAAAAAGAATAAGGGAAATAGAGGAACATATAGCATGAATTAGAATTGAAAAATTCTTAATGAGCATTAATTGTTACTTATTCTTTTTAAAAAAATCAATATATTTTCTATGTGGGTTATGCAGTATAATTACCAGCTCTGTTATGTATTAGTTCATCAAAAACAAAAGTAAATAAATGATGACAAGTTGTATAATATGCCATCATAGAAAATACTTTTTTTTCTCCATAAAATTTTTAGATTGAGCCACTCTGAGGGCTAAATTACATTCTCTAGACTATATTGTAGGGCTGAACTGAACGGAACTTAGAGTTCATTTCCCTAGCACAAATCCCAAAGTTCAGTTAAATGCTTGGATCAATGATAACATAATCCAGAAGACAGAAAAGTAATTGTATTTATTACAGAAAACTAAACACAGTTCTACTGCATGGAAGCTCCATGTAATTAATAGCATGAAAGCTCTAAATTGGCATTTTGTCACATATTACCTCCAGGCAAGCTGTTTAATACATGTTAGACCTTGGGCTTTTCTATTTTTCTTTTAATTTTTCCCCTTTGAGACCAGATAACTACAATAATGTTTGAAAGCATCAGAACAGGCTCAGTACCTTCTTCTAAGACACTAATGCCCTTTTTAAAAAACAACAGTATAATAAAATATTCACCTAATTATTTCTTCAGGAGAAAAGAAGAAGGGAAGGTTCAAATGAAACACCAATTAAGAAAATTCTCACTGTATAATCTACAAAATATATTCCTGAAAAAAAAGATCAAGATTATTGTGGTCAGAATATTTCTTCTAACTGCGTTTCTTGTTTCAGTAAATATTGATACTCTTCCTAAGGATACTGTCAAATCTAAATTCCAGACAAATTTTAGAAGCAGGATTCAGAAACCTTGATTATATTCTTCTTGGATTCATGTCTCAGTACTAAATTACAGAAGGAATATAGATAATCTTGAAAAAGGATTCTTGCTGTCTTTCTGATGAAAATGATTTTGTGCATTTCAGGAAAAGGGGATAGCAGTTACATGTACATTAGATGCTCTTCCAGCCTTTAAGCTAGAGGATGTATCTCTCTTGGAGAACTCAGAAACAAGCAGAGACATCACTCTGGTCTTAGCAACAGTTCTTAAACACTGTAAAATCAAAGATGGATAGGTCGACATAACACCCCAAAACAAAATAAAACAAAACCATCTTCAGACATCTTCAGATAACACTTTTCACTCTAGGCCCTATTGGAATCTTGGAATGTATTACTTTCTAGTCGGTGTTTGGCTTGAGGTAGCACCTATGCAGTTTCTCAGCCTGTGGCAAGGAAAGAGGTAGAACAGAAAGTCTTCCTGAAATGCAAGGAATGCCTAGAAGAAGTAAAAGGAGACAGTTAATGCACATTATAGGTTTATATATCTCATAGACACAGAGCATCTTATTTTATGTCTAACTAATTTATTAGAAATTTATTTATCATATTTATTCAACACTTCAAGGATATAAATGAAACATATTGTCATATATTCATAATTGTGCATACCTATTTCCAGATTTTTCAAGTATTTTGTAAAGGTGACAGAAGACCATTTCCAAAATTAATGGATAGAATGCAATTCTTCAGCTGACAGGGACTAGAATGATCACCTAATCCAATTTCTGAACCAACTTGGTAGTCACTGAAAGTTACATTTCAGCATTAAGCATGTGGTTCACAGGCCTTCTTTGAAGGCACTGACATGCACAAGGCACCAACATCCACTCTAAAAAGCCTGTGCAGGTGCTTGACCACCCTTGAAGAAAATAAATGCTTACCAATGGCCAGCCTGATCTTCCCCTGATGCAGCTTTGAACCATTCCCCTATTCCCTTCCACCAGCTCTGCTGTCCTCCTCTGCCCCATTCCAGGACCTGCCCACCCTTCTCAGAGTGTGGGGCCCAGCGCTGCACACAGACTCAGGGTGAGGCCGCAGCAGGGCTGAATGCAGCAGGATGATCCCAATCACAGCTGGTGATGCTGTGTCTGATGCACCCCGGGATGGGTTTGCCCTCCTGGCTGCCCGGGCACACACTGCTGGCTCACCCTGAGCTGCTCTGACCAGCACCCCCAGACCCCTTTTGCAGGGCTGCCCTACACACACTCCTCTCCCAGCTTTTACTTGTGCCCAGCTTTACTGCATCCCAGGGGCAGAATCTGGATTTGTTCTTGTTTAATTTCATGCCACTGATAATTACCCAGTGCTTCAACATGTCCTGGTACCTCTGCAAGGCTCTTGTCCCCAGGGAGAGACAACAAATCCACAAGTAATGCTACATGATAATTTCATGTATATTCTATGTGCTTTAAAACAGAGAAGCTGCTGTGTCTCTGTGCCTTTGCTGGTTTGTCCATTTAATTATTTCATACACCCTTCTCTGAAAGCCAAATATAAAATGTAAGCTGCTAATACAGCTCAGTACTTAATATATCTTCAGAACATATTACAATCTCCAAGAGTTTGTTTTATGTTTTTGTTTATGCTATGACTACTTCACCAGTGTCAGAGTGGAATAGCCAAATCCTCATGGAAAAGCCGTTCTCCATTAGGAGAATTAGAAGAATTTTCCCTTCCTATTGGAGAATGCCTGAGCATTCTCACACCACTCAAGCACCCACATACTCACCAAGAAAGACTTTAACTTCTGAGACCATTTGCAGTGGATGGCTCCAGTGAGGGGAAGAGTGCTCCTGTCAACTCCTCTCTTACACACACACTCTCAAGAGCTCTTTCTCCTTTTTCAGGTTCAACCCTATGTTTCCCATTGCAAAGTCTCAGTCATCACAATTATAAAAGTGAAAATTTAATAGTGTGGTACAGTAGCAGGTCAGCTTGAGATGGATACCTCTGGGGAGGGATTTCAAATGAAGAAAGCCCTGGGCAATGATACTCTCCCCTCACATGCTCTCAACATGCCTTACCAAAGCCTCCTGGTCCAGTGGATAGGATAGGATATTCTAGCACCTTATTGCAATCTTCCTCTTTGCACATAACTGTTGTGAAGTTGCACATTTAGCACATTTAGCACTGAAGGCTCTAGTGCCCCTGTGTTCTGGTTTGGACTTAAAGAGTATTTGCTTGCTGCTGCAACCCTAAACTTAGGCTAAATATCACTTCTCAAAACCAAAAACATCAGTGTGTTATCAGTATTCTGGTTATACTAAAGACTGTACACAGCACTGTACCAGCTACCAGGAAAATTACTAAGAAAACTCTCTTCCAGCTGAAAACACATCTAAGTGTATGTTCACAGCTTGGAGCCCAAGATTCCAGGAAATCCATCTACTCATGCTAAGCATTTAAAGCAAAGAAAACAGCAAAATAAATCACAGTATTATAACTTTATATTACTTATTCTGTTTAAAACATATTTCACTTAAACAACCAATATCTGCTAAAAGTAAGGTTTGCGCTAGTGTTGTCTACGGTTGTAAAAACCGTAATTCAGAATATTCAGTACTGACTATTTGCAATATGTACAACTCTTTTACATGTAGGAACTTGCAACAAAGACAATGATTTTAGAAAACTAAGTAGCAACAAAAAATATTCAAGCAGTCTCAAAGAGCATGTAGTATCCTTTTTGTCAGCACTATGCATGACCCAGTGATTTCCAGCATCAAAAAATATTTCTTTCAGATCTCTGAGATCTTATACACAACATATTATATATGGCTCATTTACAAACTTCCCAAAATGGATGTAAATTTCATTTTAAATACCTTATCACTGTTCCACAAACACTGAACAAAACTGCCAGTACAGACAGCAGAATTACTATCAGTAGTGATATTTAAAGTTAGTCTATAGACATTAAAAATACTGATTTGTTTTAATTTAGAGATAATGATCTAGAGGCTTCCTTGTTGCAAAAAAGATAGGCCAATTACAGTTCCCTTATTTTTGTACTGATTCTACAATTTAATGGGTACATGAAACTTCCATTAACAATAATGGGACTTCTGTGCATGCACTGCAGACAAAATAAAGCCCTGTACAGTTTTTTCTTATAAACAGCATGAAACAAATGGAGAATGATAATAATCTCAAAGAAGTAATGCAAATTGCAGTATACTGAATGAGAAAAAAATCTGGGAGAGTGGTCCTGATACACAGGGGGTAAAGTTAAGGAGTGAAAAATGCACAGTGCTAAACAAGACAACAAAGAAAGTTAGCTCAGAAAATGATATTGAAGGTATGTTGGTCCAGACTACTCTGAGACTAAATATCTACAAAATACATAAAGCAGAGACATTAAAATATTTTAAGACAAAATTAAAGAAAAATTGAAATAAAATGCTGGTCAACAGGCTAAAAATAAGTAATTTACAAAATACTTGAGAACACACTGACAGAGTTAGTATCTGCAAAGGGCAGATATTAAAAAATAAATTTTAAAAGTACTTGTAGTACTCTTTATAGTGTTATTTTAGTTGCACTAACCATGGTTTTAAGATCTTACCTGACTGACTGAGCTATTAATGAACTTCCATCTAACGGATCTTAATCTAGGCCATTCAGCTGGGTCAAAACTCATCCAGCTTGGTTCTTGTTTGCACTCTAGCTTGTATTCATGTTCCGTTTTTGCAATAAATTCTCTGTGTTTATCTTGCAGTAAATAACTGACTTGGGAAAAATCTATTTCCTGTCTTTGTCTTTGAGTACAGAAGGGTTACTAGACCCAGGAAAGTATACCATGAAGGTATACCTCTCAGTAAGTCTCATAGCACAAGGATAAATCTAGCAAAAATCTCTAAGTATGGATGCCAAGGGTCAGGATGAAAAAGTTAACTCAGCTCTTGTTAACACAACTAAATCAGGAAAAATAATATACTTGTACATATAATTTTTGCAATACCTATTTTATCATGGTAGCCTAATGTTCAGGATTCTTGAAGTCTTTCTGATTATACCATTGGGAAATCATAAATTAGAAATATAATTTAACTGCATTTTATTTTCATTTTCTCAAATGAAAAAGTTTACTATTATTCAGTGCATAAAATGCATAGTGTACTACATTCACATTTGCACAATTTTTCTTAAATAGCATGTACAAGGAAAAACATTATAGTTTAAATGCTAGTTGTTGAAGCCCCAAATAAAATTATACATTATGTTTATAAAATATACATTGTGTTTATGTCTTTGGTATTTGTTTCTGTAAATGACTTTCTCTTTGATGTATTGTCTCATGCTTTGTAATTTCAAAAGACTTATGGCTCAAGTATCAATAGTAAATAAGTTGTCCTTTATTCAGCTTTGTAAGGGTCTTTTTTGCTTTTCCTCATAGCTTTTATCGGTTTTGATCCTTTTCAACAGAACTGATTACCATTTAGTGTAAGTAAAAATAAAAAGGCTGGGATTTTGGGCAAGATTTTGATTTGGTTTTCAGTTGTTTTGCTATTGGGTCCCCAGGAAGCATACGTGTGCACAAACACATAGGATTATAGACTTTGTATGTTTATGTTCTTTATGCCATATTATTTGGAATTTGATCATTCACATTTTATTATTACCTCCTTTGAGACATATAAAACATGCATGAAAATGCATGAAAAGTATAGTGAACTAACTGTAAGTATTCCTAAAGACATAATTCAATAGTACTTTCATATACAACTAGATTTTAAATACATTTATCTGGAAAAAGAGAAAAAAATTGAAAAAACCAAACCAGAATTCTCCCTTGACAATATTTCATACTCTAAATATGACATTTATTCTAAAGAATGTCAAAGCAAATCTGAGCTTACTTATACAAGCATGTAAGTTTAAGGGAAAAAATAATTAAAGCATCTTTCTATCAGGGGTACACTGTTGTCCAGACAATGCATGGAAGACGTCTGTCAGCATAGTTGAAAACTGAGGCTGTGGAGAGTAATGTTAAGTACTGCTTAAATGAAATTTTCTGATGGTTTCTGCACCAACAGGCAGGTTGAGCAAACACAGCAAACCAGCTTTTTCACAGCAAGGGTTCAAATTGCAGCATGCCATGACTCACCTGAATGATGCATTTCTCATCCATTATTGCCCTAGAAAATCTATAATCTCTGTTCATATGTTCCTCTGCAGGAAACACAACCACACATTCCTGCCACACTCAAGCTTTACTCTAAAGCACATCCTGTCCCCTGCTTCCTTATGCTCTTAATAATCATATAAATAATAACTTAATTGAACGTTTGTGAACACGCTCACATAATCTCCAGCCACAGTTTCAATTTTCATAGAAATTTTAATCTGAAAATGACAGTTTTCCAAACCACAGATTTGTAATCCACCTCAGTGTAATCCTCAGTCTCAGCTCTTAATATTTTTTGTGGAAAACATTTGGGGGACAATTAAAGCTTCCCACTTATGTTAAGTTTTAACAATTGCACTTTTTTCAGGAAAAATGAAAACACCACAACCCAAAACAGTGCCAAACACAAAAAGAACAGCAGCAGCAAAAACAAAAAAAATTGAATGCAGGTTGGAGGGAGAACAACTGGAGGCAACTGGACAAAATATATTCAATAGCACCTTTCAACGCCATTTAACTGTAATGGTACTTTCCATTGAAGACTTTAGCCTGCCTACTCTACTCTATTTGTAGAAAAGATCCTCAAGGGAGTCACATTAGCTTAACTCTTCCCAAAACTTCAGACAGAGCAGTCTTTTGCCCCAGAACTACCTAGCACCATTAAAAAATTGGAATCCTAATGATGTCTTCCTCTTGCCTCCAAAAAAGAGATTACTTGGCTCTCAGCATCTTGAACTTTATTGAACAGATTGCCTGTGTTACCAGATGATTTTTCATGAGAGATATCGCTGTCTCTTTTTACCTTGCTGAATGCAGTCAGGAGAATTTATGTGTCTCTAACACAGTGGTGTTACCATAAGAGAAAGGATAAGACAATACAACAATTTCCATGGAAAATCTGCAACAATACTGCCTGCCTTGCTTTCTCCCCTCTGTGAGGAGCACCCTTCTTCGCAAAAGCAAGAGTCCCTTACTCCCCACCCCTGGCAATTGATTTGAGGTGATATAGAATAACTTCTTGGCCAGACTCTGCATCCTCATAGCTACTGTAAAAATTTACTCTGTCCTGGATGGAACCAGTACAGTTCCTTTACTTTTTTTTTGGTTTTACACAGTTTGTTATAGAACATTATTTTCCTACTATATTGTATCTGCAACATCTGAAAACAAAGCCCAAATCTGCAAAATTTCTGTTGCATTTCAGTTCCATTCTGAAATGTGCTTTAGTTTGATGTCAGGCCTAGGATTTAAGACTAAAATATGCCTAGTTTAATTTAGACCTTTTTTGAGGTTAATTCTTTAATATTTCTTCAATATATCTCTACTTTATAGAAAAGGAAAACCTAGACAAAGCAGATTACGTGAGAAAGGTATATTGTAATTAACAAAATGCCAAAGGCTTCTCACTATCAAAAAAAAGTTCAAAACAGAATGGAACACAGAAGGAGATAGAGAATCAACAAATATGTCAATGATGAAGGAAAAGCTGAAAGTGTATTGAGGGATAAAAAAGAAATTACATATGCAACTAAACCTTGCATATATCTTTAGTACCTAAAGATGTTAATTCAGTAAATCAGTCTGGAGGTATCTTTGGTTAATTTAAGTTTTTTTGTTCTGTAGATATTGACAGTAGTTTTTTTGGGGTTTTTTTGTGAAAATCCAGTAGCAAATAATTAGTTTTGATTAACATATGTTCATACAATAATACATTTACTCCTTTATTTTGCAATAGAAATCTAAAATTACTTCAAGATTTTTACCAAGAATTAAAGGAGAGTTTATTCAGCTAGTGTAAATCAGAATAGTATGAAAATTATTTTAAAATATTGTTTGCCTGAATTTCACTATTTTTAAAAATAAAATATCTCCTTCATAGTTTCATTTTTATGTTTTTGACGTCAAAAAGTATTTATCAAGTAAATTAATGTCTCCACTGCAAGAAAAAGAAATAAATTTTAAGAGGTAGTTCTCAGAGCCAGCCAAAGAAAATGGTGGATTTACTGTCTTATGTGCTGAGCAGAGGCAAATATTACAGTTCCTTATTCCATTTTTTTCTGCCATAATTCCTGAGGAAAGGGAAGAAGCTAAATCTCAGGTATATATCTGTCACAAAATTAATATTTTCTTAAAAGCAGGAGCTATCCTGTAGGGTAAGAAGGGAGCAGTCTCTTCTTATTTATGGTATTTATTTATCTGACCACATTTAAGCAGCTATATTTTATACTGGACTTGGGTTTCCAAGCGCAAGAACAGGCAAGACTGGAGTACCACAGAAATATTTTAGAGCTTCTTGAGCTGTATTTGCCAAAAGATCCTTGAAGCAAGGGAATAACTGAAGAATAATGAAACAAACAAACAAACAAAAAAATCCTTGTGAAAAAATTGTGCAAAAAACCTATGGAAATTATACATAACCTGATTTGAAGCATCCTGAGAAGATAATATTTGGTGTTTCTCTAAGAACACAGAAATTGATTGAGTTTAAAAACAGGACAATAAAGACGGTGAGTCACTTTTTGTACAACTTTTCTAGTGTACAGGTGACAGATTAGAAGAATGTTAATTTCTCATTGGAAAAAGAGCATTTTGTAAAAATTGCTAAATGAAGTATAGGAGGATTTTTCATGTAATTTTCAAATACCACAAACTAAGAAAGCAGGAAGTCTAGTGGGTTATTTTAAAAGAAGAATTATCTATTTCAGCTATTATATTTTCCTTAGGAA
Source organism: Passer montanus (assembly GCF_014805655.1). Lineage (NCBI taxonomy): Eukaryota > Metazoa > Chordata > Aves > Passeriformes > Passeridae > Passer > Passer montanus. The sequence goes on from NW_024372147.1 coordinate 805,200, forward strand.
AAACTCCTCCTTACTTCAAGGAGACAGAATATGTGTTTGTTAAAACAAGATCTGGTCAAGAACTTAGGTTGAAATTATTTTCCAGCTATTTAATTTTTGGACTTGCTGTAATTATCACACAAATTTTCTCTAATCAATATTTATGAACATGGCATCCTCCATATTGAACCTGCTATTTCTTTTGTAGAAAAGTTTAAGCCTCTTTTAACTTTGGTTCAAATGCACTTTTTAAAAATATTTTCTTTAATTTTTTTTTTTTGTTTCTTTTTCACAAATTGTTTTTTCAAATAACTCAATAAAGACCTTCCAATACATCCCCTACAAGATCATATTATTAAATGACCTTTGTTAAATCTACTAAAATCTAGATATAAAAGAGCTTAAACACATTGTATTTGGCTTTCTATTGGCATACTCTAAATTTCATCATGATAAATGATACAAAGGATATGTACTGAAATAAAAAATAAGGCTAAACCCTATGAGTTGCATCTGTTTAATTCCTGCCTCCTTACATGGATTTTGCTGGATTTGACATATTTTGATATTTTTTTCAGACATATTTCTGTGGTGCTATGCAGCATGTAATTAAATCAGAATTTCTTGAATGGCAAAAGGACTTTGAGGAGGAATGGAAGGCTATATCAAGTTCATGCAGAACCATAATTTGGTGTCCACAGTACAAAATTCCTATTTCTAGTATCACAGTATCAGTGAAAGTAAACTAAATACAAGTATTATTTATGCATCTAAGTTATCACTGTTGATGTCAATACTTTCATGACTTCACTGCCATTATTATCAGCTATTGAAACATTACTCAGGAGCTTTACACTGTTTCCACTTAACTGAAATATGAGATATCAGGTAAATTTAACATAGCTTTAAATAGCTTTCTTGGGGTTGTTATGACTCAGTTGAATGAACAGTCAATCTGAATTACACTTTTAACGTACTGAGTCACAGACACATTCATAGAATGGGAACCCTTAAATGTATCTTCAAGAGACAATGGCATGAACTGGTATAATCAGCTCAGTATAAATATATATCTACTGTTCTGAAAACAAAAGTGAATTTCTTTAACAGTTTTTTGAAAGTGCTTTATTCTTATGTTGATTCCAAAAAACCTACTGCTAAATTGCCAACTAATCATTTCAACAGATATTTAAGTACAGTAACATTTTGGGGCTTATTGTACTCATTAGAAATTGAAAGAGAGGCCTTCTAAAAGACAACAACCATTTTCCTTTATCTTTTTTTTTTCCTGTCATGTGAAATAACATAGCTTGCTTGCTATTGTGCCTGCTATCAATTGTCATATTCCACATAGCTGGCTTGTATTGAGTAATATTTCTCTTTGCTTCCTCTCCTTATCATGAGATTCCTTTATTGGGCTTTTGTTACTCACAGTAAAGTAGAAGACTCTTTACAGCCTGACCTTATAACTATGTTTAAAAAAAAAAATTGACATGTGCAAGCAAGTTACTTGCATTTCTTCATACTTACAGAAATCAGATGAACTGCAGCATGTGCTGCTTTTAAAAGATAGTTTGAAAAAAAAGCCATTTGCAGAAAAATGCCAATTACAAACACCTCAACACTTGATCTGAGAACAAACTCCAATATGAATTTGCCATCAGGGATGTATAAAATTTATGTATTGCCTTGCCTTTTTCCATCATTGGGACTATTTTAAGGCTGTGGCTCCAGCTATACAGCTGTGGAGCTCCACCTTCAAATCATAGATTTATCCAACCTGCAATCGCAGAGAGAGTTTGTCTGCACCTTTACATTGGTTAAAGCAAATGCAAACTACTAACCACACCTGACACTGAAAATAAGCTCCAACAGTTTCAAAGTTGACTGTAATATTCATCATTCATTTGGAGGGCATTTTTTGTCTTGTCTATCAAATGTATATATAAGGCACAGAAAATACTAATATATGTTTGATTTTTCGTATCTGTGCTACATAAATGAAATAGTTTCTGAAGAGCCACATAAAATTAATTTTTCTGTACCCTAGACTTCATCAGTGATTGAAATAATTAGCTCTACAAAGTAAGAAAAGAGAATAATAAAGAAATATTTTCTCCCTTCAACATTGTGTCTTCATACAGCCACATACAGGGTACAGCCAATAGCAACTGCCGTGTCAATAAAACAAGTGCCACTACTTTAGATATTTTCATTTAATTATTTAACAATTCATATGAGTATTTCACTGCATGTATGTCAGTATATACATATCTATGTGTGTGTGTATTTATGTACATACACAAAAAACACGCACACCAGAAAGTGTCTCTGGCCCTACTCACTCTCCTTTCCTTGCACTTCTCTTCTCATGAAGAAATGTCGTGGTATTTTATGTTCTACCACAAAACACAACAAAAATGCAGAAATACTGGTGCAATTTTCTTCCTTTGTTCTGAAACTAATGTTGAATTTTCTGGATATGACTCATCTTTACATATATCTCAACATGGTGGGAAGGTATCCCATTCTTCCCATTCCCATTGGCACCAATCAGTATTCCAAAATAAAGGCTGCTGCACATAAAGAAGTGCAGCTAGAGAAGACAGGCTCACTGGCTGTTCAGTTACACAGAATATAAAAGATCAGCTTTTCTCTTTCTACACACTTCTCAGGAGTTATAGTCAACCAAGCCACATTTACAATTCTTCTCAGTTCTTTGCATTAATTTACTATGTGTACATTATTTCTGGCTTGTATTCAGAGAATATGTGCTGAATTCTAAACACTTGCACAGCTCAATATTATACCAGGAACGCTGCATACAGTGATGGTTTCTGAATGCATACATTAGATTTACTTCCATATTCATTTTGTATACAGCTTTCTTTTCTTCTTCTTCTTCTTTTTTTTTTTTTTTTTTTTTTTAAATCCCCACTATCCCCCCTTTCCAGAAAAATGCAGCTTGTCTAGACTGATAACCCCACTTTTTGCAGAGTACTGCACTGGCTGAAAACAGTGGGTGTCAACCTGGCATTTTTCCTTCATGATACAATTTGTTTTCTTGACAGTAAGGTTTAGAGCAAGGGATGCAAATTATCTGATAGAAAATTACTAGCTGAAGATAGTTGTCATGCAAACATTAAACTATCTACCCTATTTGCATATTTGCAGATAACCTTCTAGAGCCATATAAATTAATTTTAAATAGTTCAATGTATAAGGGAGGCAGCAAAGCGTACCATGATAAAACAAGAATCCTGAGGGTTTCTCCATCATTAGGTTTCAATTTTGGTTGGAAGATGAGCAAATGAAACCTAAATTAAGCTCTTCTACAAACATGTAAGTTGGTAGAACTTTTACAAATCTTCATTACATTTTAATGATCTGTCATATTTCCAAGCAGTGTATAGTAATAACTTATGTCTAGACGCAATAACTCAGGAAAATGTTTTATGAATGAGTTAAAAATAAATCTACATCTTTCAGACTAAATATTAACCAGAAATTTTTTTCAGATTCCAGATATGCTATGTTAGCACATTTAATTTTATGTGGTTTTTTCCATTCAATTTCCTCTTGAATGCTTCTAGAAAAAGTATAGCCTTGGATGTGTATTGCACATGTGGTACTCCTAATTTTCAGATGCAAATAAAAGCAGGAGAAATATCTTCCTGCCAATAGAAGTCATTTTTCTAGAGTCTAATATAAGTAAATATGAATAAGATTGCATCTTGAAATGGTCAAATAGTGATTGGATTTTCTTAAACATTTGTAAGTGGTGTGCAAATTAGCTACTTACATTAAACAAAAAATATTGATAAATTATAAAAAAGAATGGAAAATATAATTTCGAAATATATGTGTAATTAGATAATATTATCTATAATTCAAATATTATATATAATTATAATATAACAGGAAATAAATCTTAGTTTTTACCAATAGTATTATTCACCAGACACGTTCTTTTGTTCTTCATTTTCTCAATAGAACCACTTGGATATAGATGACCTGGAGAAGAACTGTGCCCAGTCCATTTCCTCCACCAAGTAGGCAATTGAATACCTTATGTGCTGAGACCTCTAAAGACTTACAAGGTAGAAGGGAATGACTTGCATGTTATTTTCTGATTTCAGTTTCAACCACAGAAACATCTCCCCAGCTGAGTCAGTCATTCATTACTTTTTGGCAGCACCGATAAGCCCTCAGCTTGCTTTGTAATGAGATGATGAGTTCATTTAATAAAGGAAGGAAATAAACTCTCCCTAGATCAGAACCTATTTCCTTTTGCAAGCAGATGTTGGGACACTAGAAAAATTGTATCTTATCTCAAGGGAGTGCTGCATGCCTAGAGAAGCTGTCTTATTTCTAGAGTCATTGCCAATTTGTTCTCTTTGTTCCTAGTTGCCAGCCAAATGTAAGTTTGTCCATGCCAGACACCACACAAACTGAATGTTGCACATCCAGCAGCTATCTATCAGTGCAGCCACATTCCAGGGATAACGGCGATGCTCAGGTAATGGCTGGTGTAAGTTCTAAAAAGAGTAGCTTCATCCAAGAGGAACTTAACAACAGCTCCATCTGGTACCTCTTCTCTCTGCTAATTAGCTGGCAGGGCAGTGGGAGCTGGCTAGAACGGCTGCTGCATTCAAAAAGTTTGCTTAGCATGAACTATAAATTTGGCTGCCTACAATTTCACACCCTAAGAGGTGCACTTGGGATGATTATTGCCCTTGGCAGTTATCTGCCTCCCTAGTCACAGAATGACTCACTTTGTTATTAAAGCAAATTAAAGAGATTGAGGTTTATTGAGTGTTAGGCAACCCACTAAAAAGTGGAACAAGGCTTTCTTAAAGGGTGGGTTTAATGCCAGACCTGGACCTGAATTCAGTTTGAACAGACTATCTACAGTTTCCTTGGCAAGATACAAGTGTGTAGAACTTGCAGATGGAAGATGTTCTCTGGAAAGGGAAGGCTCCTTTCCAGCATGTGTATGCCAGCAGAAGAAAAGGAGAGGGGCAGTCATGAAATCAAAAGAAAAAGAAACTAAACCAAACCAACCAAACAAAACAAACCCCAAAGAAAATAAAGCAAAATCAAGTAAGGAAAAAGGTGAATGTTGGTATCAAAAAGCACAAAGACACAGGGTAGAATAGCTTACCTCGACCTTCTTTCTGGGGTGAAAGCCTTCATTCTGGGGCTTTTATCAACTGTTATTACAGATAGTTTATGTAACACAGTTATTTTACTACATGACATTGCATCCTGATCAGAGGAGGTGACTGGCACACATGCCAGGCGCGACTGTGCCCTACCTCTGCTGCTGGCAGGCAGGACCGCGGTTCAGCCACTGGCTGGGGTCCCAGGCAGCCAGGAATGCTGATAAACATGGACCCAATGCTGAAGGATTTGGGGTAAAGGAAAAAGGAAGGGCTCTTTGCTTGCTCCTCCGAGCTGCTTTATTTCTTTTCTGCGCAGAAACAGCGCTGGGGCAGCGCCATGTGGAATTGGTGGTGCCACCACACGGGTGTCATTCTTTCCCACAGGGGAAGCAGTGTCGAAGCAAGGCAGGTGACACAACCATGCGGGCAGCACCAGTGCCAGCACTGGCGATGGCAATCTTTCCCACAGGAGGAGCTTTCTCCCACACAGGAGTGGGCAGCTGATACTGTCCCATGCGGGTGTTCTTTTCTCTCGTGGCATAAGGCCACGCTGAAGTTGCTGACTGCTGCACTCGGTGGGATGCAGGCTCCAAGGGGGACAGCAGCAAAAGAGCAGGGCAACAGAAGAAAACAGCGGCTTTCATGAAGGGTGGGTAGAATCCCGGAAGGAAACTTTTTGGCTAGTCAGTGGCTGGATATGAAGGGTCCAGGGTGACAAATGTAAATATAACCTGGAGCAGGAAAGTCACAGACCAATGGCAGAAAGGAAAAATTATAACTGACAGGGAACCTTCTGGACAAAGGGGTGTAACAGACAATCTACAGGGGCAGGATTTTTGAGGATTGATAGGGAAAAATCTGGAATTCTCATAACTGCCATGGCAAGATGGGATAAAGAGCTTTAGACATAGACTAAACATATTCTTCAAACCCCCACTGCTGCAGGTAGAGAGAGACCAAATATCTTCAAACACCCACTGCCACAATTACATTCTTAATTTTTCACAGCAAAATTTAACATGTGATCTTTTATTTCAAGCATCCACCATATTCTCACATACTCAAGCATAACTGATAACAAAATATAAAAGAAATTATCTGCATTAGTGTGATAGCTCTGTTATCAACAGGATATACCATTTTAGACTACTTATTTTGAAAAGTTGCATTTATTAAAAACTTTTCCATTTCAAAGCAACTAAAGCTAAGCTCTTGTGAGTGAAAAAATTTATTTTCTATTCTATTTTTAAATATAAAAATACACACACACACACAAATATGGGGAGTTAAGAAACCAAATAATCGATTTTCTGAATTATCACCAAAACCTAAGAGGAGAGAAACAGACAGGGAATACATAATATTTAAGAAGGGAAACCAGTGATTCCACATTTCAAGCCCTAGAATAATGCTAAAATGAATGTTTACAAGCAGATTGTATAGAAATAGAAAATTACAGAAGTTACAAAAAGCATAGGAAATGTGAATTTATGAGGACAAAAAAAAGAATCATGCTAAACAGGTTTCTTAATTACAGGTTCTACTTCATTAGTTATGAAGAAACATTACTTTTTATGTAACTAAATTGAATAGAAAGTGCAGTTAAAAAATTCAGTAACAGTACTGACATGAAATGCATTGTACATACCTTAGAAAGTACATCTGTAACTAAAAAAATATTTGCAAATTTTAGATCTGGCATAAAATCAGTCAGATGAAACTCAAGATAAATGCAAAGACCTATATTTGGAAAGGTGATAACAAATGCAAGAATGGCAAACAAGCAAGTACAGATCAGGGTGAAATCCTGCAAAACGGAACTAGATGCTCAGTAGATAAAATAGATTGTGAGTCAAAAGTGCAATGCTGTGCCTTATCATCATGTCAGGAGCTATCATTGTGGGATATAGCAACAGCAGAGTTATATATGATGACAGATATTCTGGTATACTTATTCTATGGAGCTGTCTTGTGGAGTACACCTTCAGTTTTGGGTGTAGCAGTTAATTATTTAAGCAAATGCATAGGAGAAAAAGCATGTTGCATCCTGAGGAAACACTGCATCTGTATGCTCTGTTTTAATACAAAGAACCCTGAGGTTTTCTCAAATGAAAGTGGAAAAATTTTTATGTTGTGGAACAACAGGTGAAAAATTAGACTATGGTAATTACAGCAAAAAGGGTAAAGGCTGCCCTGTATAGGTTATAAAAGTTTTACTGCAAGTTTTTAGGTTACAAAATTATTAACAGTAACAAGGATGATCTAAGTATACTTAATACTACTTAAGACCAGAAAGACAGATAACATAATCCCTCAAGGTCCCTTTCAACTCTCCACTTTTATCCCAAATGCACATACCATACTTGCTTAATGGCATCAAGTTTCATTACTGGACATGATCTAACAAGAGCTCCATAGCTCCTCAGAGACTTCTGAACCGATAAACTTTTCAAAGATACAAAGAGATAAAATTCATGTTGCAGGGTTTGGGGTTTTTTTCCTCCTATGAATTTGAATATGTGTGGGTTTTATTAATTTTTGTTATTTCTTTACACTTTTTTATTTTGAAATGCCTAGTCCATAGCATCTCTGAATACAGGTCTTCTGTCAACTGTACTTGGTTAGATACATTAAAAAAATTTAAAGCAAAATACTTTCCTTTATATGTTTCATATACAAGTCTCATTATATTAAAAGCATAGAAATAAGTTGCATATATTTTGAAATTAAATTACTAAACCAATCATATTGTTAGATACTATTTAAATCCCTCAGAAAATCCTTTAGGATCCTTTTGACCAAATCATTAGTTTGCATGATCCTTCTTGTTCCCAGTAATGTCTAGGACCAGAAGTAATACAGTCCATAGACAGCATGTATTGAATTTGTCTGTTAACACCCAAAATGTCTAATACTATATAACACCACAATAATACTATATAACACCATGCTAACCTTTTTTTTTTTGGCTACATATTCCAAATGCAAGAAGAGTGTGCAAAGGGCAACATGCGCTTACATTGTTTTCAGATTTACTATATGAATGCACAGCAAATTCCCTCTTTGGAAATACACACAGGCACTCCAAACATGGTAATCAAAAACTCAACAAGACTGAATTTCTTCAGCAATAAACATCTAGACAATAATATCTTGGAGCACAAATTGTTCAATTATACTATGGTGAAGAATGCACACGTACTTTTTCTAGGTAAATAATGGTATTCAAAACTAAAACACAGTAATTTTACTTTTGAGTGTTTGAACACATTAGATCCTATTTTGCAATATTTTCCTTCTGAGGCCTTTTACACATAAAATCTGCTTACTGTGTGCAGACATAAGGAGCAGAATGATAGCAACAATTAATGTTGTTTGGCCACAACTAGCCAAAGTCATCTGCCTCTTGCTTTAAAACAAATTTAAAAATCAGTGTAGTCCAGAAAGCACCCTCTGAATCTTTTCCTTTCTTGAGAATTCACAGCTCCGGTGTTCGAAAAGCACACACTGACTCTTAATAATCATGTACAATTCCAACTGCTAACAAGGTATCTAACTAGTGAGCTACATGTACAATTTCCTCTTTTTCAAACATAAAAGATAATTAAATGTGTAAATTAGTCACAGATTTCTATTTTTAAAATTATGAAGGTGCATTTTTTAATGCAGGTTAATCTGGACTCAGTTTCTCTTCTTAAAAGTCAAATCAAATTGTAGGGCTTAGTTCCACCAATTTCATAAGATCATTGATATTTCTTTCATATAACCCCCAAAATCATACAGTAATTGCAAATAAAGACAGTACACTGGAGATAAAAAAATAAGATCAGATCAATTATAACAAGTTAATGAATGCAAGAGAACCAATTTATTAATTTGAAATTAAATTGCAATAGGTGAAAAATAATGTCTACTTGCTCCAGAAGCATACATTACATTAATGAGCTCTTTGAAAATAAATAGACTGTTTCTGGTGTTAGTTTTACAAGTTATATGATTGATGTTTCTTAAAATATTTAATATTTATAAAAGAAATTGAATTTATATATTAAGGATCCAAATACAACTAATTTTGAAGCCTTGTTTAACATGCACAAAGAATAGTCAGAGTATGTAGCTGAATCTTGCAGTCGCTCATATACAGCTGCAAAGGAAACTTCTGCATTTATACCAGCAACTGTCTAAAGCTGTTTTGCAATATTAGCCCCCCAGGGAAGTGGTCCAAGCGGTAGCCTCAGAGTTCAATAAGCAGTTGGACAGTGCTTTCAGGCATGCAGTGTTATTTTAGGGATGGTTCTGTGCAGGCCTGGTTGTTGAACTCAATGATTTTTGTGGGTGCCTTCCAACTCAGCATGTTCTGTAATTCTGAGACCTGTGGATCTGGACATTTCAGTATTTGAAAGTGCATTTTATTCAGTCAATGTTCAATTATAAGCTTTTTGGTGGCAATTTCTACATGAAGAACAAATAGAGATTTAGGAGACCTCAGTCCATCTGTCATTTTTGTTTAAAACTTGTGAGGTAGGATCTGTTGTCTTTTCATCTATATCATACACCTATACTGTCCTATCATCAGGTCATAAGTGATTTAGTGTTATGTCCTAGCATTTAGATGGTAGGTGAAAATTCAATTTAGATTTAGATGGTAGGTGAAAGTTCAATTTTCAATTGCATGCCGTTAGAAGATGGAAGTGAATATATACAAAAGTGCCAGACAGATTTTAACAAGTAAACAACAGGTAGCTATTCTCCAGTCATGTGAAGGAACAGTACCATTAGCAGCAAGGTGGTCATACATCAGGGCAGAGCAAAGATTGTAGATAATCAATACCTAGTACTGAACCAAGAAAAAGTAAGATGTGCCACACTTATTTTAACAGTGTGTGGGTTTTGCAGGGTTTTTATTTTCAGAAGGGAAAATAAACATACTATAAAAGTAAATACCAGGCAGCTAATAGATTTGAGACAGCAGCAAAATAAATTGCAGTCTAGTTGTACGTACTAAAATTAACTCAGTGCAGAGAAGCTATTTTCTTCCAACATCTCTGAAACAGCTAACCCATTATGTTCTCCAATTAATAATACACTTTCCTAGATCTGTCAAAACCAGCAGTGTAAAGAACTGTAAAGTTCATATAAAAGGAGGAGAAAGATAAAGTCAAGTACAAAGAATTAGGTTAATATTAATAGGCTATAAGGCTTAAAATCAGCTTTGAAAGACAAAATATTTTTTTAAATTAAGTCAATGAGAGGAAAAAGAAAACAATAAAAAGGGCAGGTAGGGATCTGTGATAAATGAGTACTGATAATTTTATTTTATAATCTTTTTCCCAAATTAGGGAATTCAGTAAATATACCTAACTGGACATCAGAAAGGATATCTTGTTACATGGAAAAACAGCAGTCAAAAAAGAAAAGAAAGAACTGGTACTAGATTGATAAGGGTGAAAGGATTGAGCTGGGTCAACACGATGAAACTCAATAATATAAAAATGCATGTCAAGTCAGATACCTTGAATCTATATCTAAGATTTTTTAGATTTTGCAGGAAGCTTTGAAAATTCATCCCCTAAGATTATAGATATTCATTATGTTCATAAACCATGAACGAAATCATATCTGTTTCCTTTATAAATGTAAAGGATGAATACTCTTTCAGAAGCTATAGGTAATACAGTACCTTGCTTATAGCCTACTGTTATAAATTCTTCAGTCAGGATACCTCTTTTCAGGAAAAAAGAAGTTTGAACTGGAAAAATGGCAAATTTTATTAGAAAGATGATGGGAAACTCTGTGAGGAGGAGATGAAAGGAGCTTGGCTTCTTTATTATTTTCAGTTTGTCCAGTGATAAGAAATGAATCAGAGACATAAGAACCAAGGAGGAAATAAACTTATTTAAACTCAATAACTAATTAACTTATTAAACTCAATAAACAAATAACTGAATAAGAATTACCTCCTTAAATTATAATTTTTATTCCAAATCAACAACAAAATTGCCTGTAAGAGCACAAAAGATCCAGAATCTCTTTGACTCTTCTGTTTCTTTTAAATGATACTCTGCAAAATTGTGCTCTATTAATAAAACATCTCACACCTTTTTATCAAGTCAGTCACTTTAATGAAAGCAGTAAAGATAGAAGAGCTACCTGAATCTGTGAAGGAAAGTAATTTTGTCTCAACCTAGATATTAATTAAAAATCTATTACGATGCCATAAAGTGTTTCTTTATCAAATGATTAAAAAAATATTAGAAGAACACATAAATTCTAGGCAAAATAAACAGTTCAAGGGCTGAAGTTGTACTTTTTTTTTCTATTGATAAAACTGCAACCCTTACACATATAGTCAACTTGAACACTGCATAAAAAGAGACGAAGAAAGGTTTTTGCTGGTTTTTTGCTCTGGAAAGATCTTGAACATACTGAATTGAGAGAGGAATAATCGAAACAGGATTCTGTTCCTCTCATGCAAATCTTTATACAGCCTGCACCAAAATGACAATAAACGTGAACAAATACGTTTAAATACTTAAGAATTTTCCCTGTTAACTTAACAAGAAACTGGCGATTTTAAAGTGTAAGAATAGAAGTAATTATTGAGTTGTCAAAGCTGTCATCCTAAATAGGTTTCTAGCTAAATTTTTTATGTCATCTATTTCAAATTTACTAGCTCTTTTAATTAAAAGAATTTAAGAATGTGGAATTATACACAAGCAGAAAACATCTAGTTTGTTCTCATCCAAATATCCGACAACTCAGGAGGTTTCCCTGGAGGACAGGTGACTGTTGAAGTTGTATGTCTGTATTGTTTTTAAATCTCACTTTAAAAATACTCTCTTAAATGTTATTTCTTATTGGAAAATCACAATCCACCCTTTCCCACCTATATCAAATTATAATAATCCAGGTGTGATTTTTCTCTGTGCAAAAAGACAAATATAGTAATCCTGAACTGATTTACTGAACAGAAAAGCAGTCAGCAAGAATTATCAGAACTTTTAAGTTCAGCGGTTGCTCTGCTTAAATTTTGAGGGGAAGTTTGTTATGCAAAAAAGTCAATCTATGCCAAAGGACAAAAAATTCTTCATGTAAGTGAAACAAAAATAAAATATAAACACATATATATATATAAGTATTCAGGAAAATTCCCTAATCTCTTGTTCTTTGATATGAGTGTTTAAACTGCAAGTCCTTGTCCTGTACAGATAACTCCAGTGGCTTAATTTTTTTGAATAAATAGAAAATTCCAAAATTCAGCACATAACTGAAGACATTTGCACAGAATAACATACACAGAATTATAAAGTTTACTCTGAGGACTTGCTACCAAGAAACTTATTAATGTCTGATTTTTAACCCTTATGCAAATATTCTTTAGAAAGTGTAAAGATCTCTATTCCACGGTAAAAATCACAGTAGACTTCATTAGTTTTTCAGAATGAATTAGAATAAAAAAAAAACAAATCAAACAACCAAACCCTCTTTTGCATAGGAATCTATTTTCTTGATCAACTATACCTGCAGACATGCTGTTCACTGAAATGCTAAATCTGAACAGCAGACTGTGATTGTGACATATGCAGAGGAAATCTGCTGGTGTAACGGTAGAGGAAGCATTCTGCCAACTCAGTTGTCAATCACTTGGCAGTCCTCACATTTTCTTCAGAGAAATTCTGACCTTGAATGGCAATATGGACTGAGATTAACTCAGCTGCTTAGAGTATGATAATAATGATGCCAAGACTGTGGTTTCAATTCCTGTGTAGGCCATCCACTTGAGAGGTTGACTGGATTTTTTTGGGTTCCTTCCCTCAGAATATTCTGTGATTCTACATAGTGATGAATAACACTCATTTAAGCTAGCTTTGCTTGTACAGTTGTAATTTTTTTTTTGGCTCCAAGGACCACTCACACATTTGCAGTTGACTCATTCTGTTCCTGTCTTTTCAAGACACTGTAATGATGGCAAGGTTATTTTACTACAGATAGTTTCATAGTGATTAGTAACTATTCTTTCATTAATTTCTTTCATTACTATCTGATGACATCTACTTTCAGCTACTCTTTTATGATGCCCTGTGTTTATCAACGGTGTCAAAATAGCAACAGAATGTGCTTGCCAATTATGTTATCATCTTTAAATATTGGAATAATATTGAGTTCATCTTACCTGATCTACTAGGTGAGATGTATAATACATGGGAAAGCCATAAAAAGGGAAGATTTTTGATATCATTGCCACTGTGCTGCTTGGTTCCAAAATTCCCGCTCATCATCACTTGTTAGGATTTTCGGCTTCCATTAAGTCATCCTTTCTATTCATTAGATTGAAGAGATTGAAGTCTGTTGTAGTCCTTCTCACCAAAGGAGAAATCAACCACTGTGATCATTCACCACTGGATGAGTTTTTGCTGCTGTCCTCCTGAATGAAAAATTTGTACATCACCTGAATATTTTAATCTATTCTTTTAACCTCAGGGTAGGCATGTTAGAATCCATCATGCTAGCTCTGTCAAGTGTGTAAGACATTTCCTTGAAGTCCATCTGAGCATCTGAAGGACCTCCCACCCCAAGTAAGACAGTGCTATGCAGACAAAACCTCTCTGTGTGACCGACTTAGGTTCTGGAAGTGGGCTGGTAAGAACTACAATTAACACAACAGTCAGAGGTGCATTGCTCTGTTTCAATTATTTCTTTATTAAATCAGTTCCAACACACTTCCTTTTCTATTAAATAATCTCAATTAATAATTAAATGAGTAACAAGATGAGAATGGCAGCACCACATTCAATTATATGCAAAAATTGTTTTCAGGTGGAAAGCGTCAAATGACTGTACAAGGACAATTAATCTATATTACTGAAAAAGATTTAACCATAAATATATTTTTTCACTTCTTTCTTCCTTTTTTTTAGCAATTCTTGTCTCTGAACTAGAAAGTTTTCAAGAAGTCCCTTAAATTACTGAGAATAAATGTTAGGAAGAAAACACAAAGTTTTTGTATTGCATTTATCCCCTCTAATATGAAGAAGATCGGAAATAACTTCAGGGAATTGCATTACTCCTGGCAGATAGTTCTTGGCAATGCTTGATAAATATTTTCAGAATTTTTGGTTAATTTAGGAGTGTCTTCCTAACAGAATGATAACAAAAAGGTTCATTGTTTGACCACATCACAGTTTAACCACAGATGGCCGATAAGTATCATACAGCAGCACACTCATTCTCTCCCATAATAGGTTGGGAGAGAACATTAGAGGATAAAAGGGCAAAAACTAGTGGACTGAGACTAAGACAGCTTAATAGGTAAATCAAAAGCTGTGTGCTTTATCCAAATATAACAAAGAATTAATTCAATTTTTTTCAGTGACAGCCAGACATTTAGTCATATCCAGGATAGCAGGGCCCCAGCATATGCAATGATGACTTTGGAAGACAAATGCCATCACTCCAAACACCCTTCCCTCTTCTCTTATTCTCCACCAGCAGCTATTGCTGAGCACGACATTACAAGGCTTGGCATATCACTTTTATCTGTTGTGGTCAGACCCATCCCAACTTCTTGCCTGCTGCCAGCCTCCTCATTAATGGGACAGCATAGGAAGCAGAAAAATCCCTGACACTGTCCCAAACTAACTCTAATTCTGCATTTAACAGATGTTGACAGATTTTATTTTTGTAATTTTTATTTGGCTTTAAGAATACTCTTTTCCTAACTTTATGCATGTTTTGCAGGGCACTTCAAATGAAAAAAAGTAAGGGTGGGCCTTAATCTTAAAATATACTAAATATTTTATAATATTAATATAAATATAATTTATAATATTAATATAAATATAATCTTAAAATATGCTCAAAAAAATTTTCTCAGTCTTGTGTGTGCTAGACATGCATGATTCTCCTGGAGGGACATGTCTGTGGAGAAAAGGAGGGATCTTCAACAACACCAAAAATATGTGTTATCAAATTTATAGGGATGATCTGGACAGTCTTAAGTTCCAAATTATGTTTTATCCTTCAGGTTTCAGAAACATGTCAAATGCATTCTGAGAATTACTTTGATAGGATAGTTTTAAACTTCTTTGAATAACAGTTTATTGGCTTTGAGGCATTTTGATACTAATTTTTGACCCACAAATGTAACAGAAAATGAAAATGCAACAAATCAAGAACTAAATTTACATAAGAAATACTGTGACTTTTAGACAAGTAATGAGGTATTTAACCTGAAAAAAGCCAGAAATAGGAAAATGCAATTATAAAACAAACAAACTAACTAACTAACAAACAAACAAAAGAAATCCGGGGATAGAGAAACAGTATAATTGTATTATACTGTATGACATGGTACAGAAGTCAAGAAGAAAGCATGAGAACAACAATCCCAGAATATAAATTTAGCTTCTAGCAATCTCCCTAAATCATAAAACTCTCCACACCAACCAACCATAATTTAAGCAATTAAATTACTCCTCTGATCAGTTTCAAAATCAATGCAATTTCACCAACTCAAATACTGAAGTTTTAGTTTCAGCATAGATGATTAAGAACTGAGGTATGTTTGCTGCACATTTGAACCTGAGGCTAAAAACTAGCAGCAAGACATTCACCTTTGTCCATATTTGTATGCTAATGAGTATGAGATAGAAAGTGGTCAGCAATAACTTGATATCTGAAAGCTTTGAAACCTGTTTTTTTCCAACCTTTGCTTTCAACAAAACATTTGAATCTTACTTTCTTATAAGAGTTTATGTCAATTAAAACTTATTGTCTTTTAATGCTACTCTATGCTTTTAATTAAAAGTACACATGAGAACATAAACTCCAGTTTTCCTTCCTCTCATAATAGATAATATACTTGGGAAACCTAATTATCAATTTTTAAGTGTGATCATTGCACATATGGGATATGTTTCCTTTTCATTGCTCTGTTAATTGGATGCAGATATTTTGTTTAATTTGTTTTCTACCCATAAGGGATGAGGATTATGTTAATGAGAAACCAAACACTCAGAGTTTCAGGGAATGTTCTCTTGGTTTTTTTGGTTTTGGTTTTGTTTCATCCTTGGTTGCTTCTCTGTCTTGAATATTGCCCTAAAACTCTTTTCATAATAATGATATGGCCTTATGAAAGAACACAAGAAACTTCAGAACAGAGTAGAGGCCACTGCTTGCCAAGACGCAGAAAGGGAGCAGAGAAATAAAATCAGAAAAGAGACAGAGAGAGAACAAATATTATCAGTTCTTAGATCCTACATTGGTCCTGCTGGGTGGATGGTCCAGAGCTAAGATAGTGAGACAAAGAAAGAAAAACATAAAGAGGAAAAAGAGAGAGAGGGAGACCAATCCACTTCCTTTTAAAATTAACCGTGTTTAAAGGGGGGATACAATTCTTGTTCATTGAAAGGCAAATGTATGCAAAGATAAAGGAACAAGCCTATTCAAGTGGAGCTTTTTGATGTCTCAAACTAAAAATGGTCATATAAATCCACTGGTTTTGATTAAAAACAGTAAAGAATTATGATATTGTCAGCACAAATACCACTGTAAACAGGGTTTAATAAAAAAAAGTTTTTGTAATTAAAACCCTTCTATCTGAGTAAAAATTGAGGTCCAGAATAATACTCTGCAAATGAATATTCCACTAAAAAGTCCAAAGCAGTAATTTTAATTATGGAAATTTTACTCCATGTTAAAACATTGTTTAGGATCAGTTAAAGGCAAAAGTAATTTCTCTGACAATTTATTTCTGTTCTGCAATGTTTAAGATCCTAAAAACAAGCCAATCAGTTCTGCTCTCAACCCCCTCAAAGGACAAATACAAGTCACCGATGTCATTTTTATTTCTCATAAAAATAAATTAATAGGAACAAGCTTCTTTGAAAGACATCAAAAGCAATTCACTCAATGACTTCTTTCCATTATGCAATAAAAATTCATTAAGCTCAGCTTCATTCTAAAATTTCAGAGCAATTTATTCAATAAGTTTATTTTAATTCACAAACAAGTTAATTACCCTAGGTCCTGTTCCTCACAGTTTTTCTAAGAAAAATTCCTCCCTTAATTGAATGTACATGCTTTCCTCCACCTTTAAAAGCTGTAAATTTGTCTCTTGCATCATTTGAGATGCTGGCCACAAGCAAAGGTCTAGATCCTTAAATGGTACTTGCTGTGCACCTAGAGATTTACAAGCACCAGTCATATTTCAGAATTAGTCCCAAACTGAACTGTTCCTCACAGCTGCTATAGTCTCAAAGGAAAATTTACAGTTATAATTGCTTTAGGTTTCTCAAGTAGTCAGCAAAGCAAAACTTTATGTCTCTATCTCCTATTCTGCTCTTTTGGCATTGGTGATGTGCAAGCATCAGCACTGCAAGTCACATAGAGATATTCGCATGAACTACAGGTGCATTAATTTTTCCTCTCAAATACTTCACGGAAAAATGAGTGTATTCATAAAAGTTACAAGAACTTGTAATTTTTTTTCTATTTAAGCCTGATATTACACATACCCATTTCCTTTTCAAAATGAACCTTTTGCACTTTTCTGTAGATGATGAGGGACTAAAACACTGCTTTTCAGAAAGTCATTCCTGTTGCCTTGATACAGGTTTCATTCCATAAAGATGATTAAAGTGTACGGAAGATCATAAGCATTGAAGAGCATATTTGCAGCCTTTCCAGAAGACACCTGTGAGCCCTCAGGCTACTGTTTCAGGACCCTACAATCAAACACACAGAGATGAGCATCATTCCCTCCTCTCCACAGCTGGCCATCCTCTTGCTTAGGAATGTAAACACCTTATTGTGACAAACTACTACAGAGGTGCAGATTGAACTGATTAATATTTATGGAGCCAAGTACTCTTTGTGGGGCATAATTTTGAGAAAGTGCTAACTAAAAAAAATAGCCTAGTAATTGAAGATAATGGAAGGTAACAACTTACATTTGAAGAAACAAAAATGAGTGTCATTCTCCCATTTTTACAAATGGCTAGGCATGGGCAGTGTTAGAAAAGCAAGAAAAATAATGTTAATAAAAGTTACAGTGAAATGAAATAAAGAATTCAAATACTATTTTACTTAACTTTAAGGCAAAATTATAATAAGTTTAAAATAATCACAATAAATTTCAATCCTATAAATTCTTTTCTTCCCATTCCTTTGACTTTCATATTTCTTTCAAATATACATGAACTAGTGATATTGTACAGTTAGAAAGGATTCAAGCTTCCTTTTCTTTTTACACTTTTAACTTAACATTGTCTATAAGTGATTATAATCCTGTCATCAAACAAGAGATCAGAAAAGTAGAAATCAGTAAAACTGTCCAGCTGCAGACAGAACCCTTAAAAAGTTCTGTCCACAATTGTTTTTTTAATGTACTTCTTTATAAGGACCAGAAAAGTAATATATTCCCCAAAGATATTTTCCATTTACAAATATTTGGGCATTAGGTCTAGCCTTGCAAGGTCTAGGAATGATGGATTTCATGTCCAGACTCCAGTGAATTCATTTCTGTAACAAAATTTTTGTCACAAGCAGGTCTGAGGACAAGACACATTTAATGCTCAGCAAAGTAAGGATACCTACAGACCTCTGTGCAACCCTTGAAGCAATATGCCTCCCAAATGTTATGGGGCTTACAGGTCCTCTGTGGCTTTAAACACTTTTCCGATTATCCTGGTTAATAAGAAAGTCACCTTTAAGCCATCACAACTAAGTTTATTCTGAAGGCATCAGAAAAGAAACTGGGTCACTATGAAGAAAAAAAAAAAACCTTAAGAGAAATGTGATTAAATTGATTGATGTATAGAGTATTATTCTAAGTGAGAATACTAAAGACATTAGTGTGTTGAGAAGTCAAATAGATAACCTAGAAAAGAAATCTGCCGTAAAAATATTGATGGGAATTTTTGAAGGCATAGCAATAAGAAAAACTAATTTTTATTATTTGTACTCTATTACAATATTTTGTAATACAGTATAACAAATCTTTCTGAGGAAGTTGCACTCTCTTTCTGCTTTTACTGCCTTGATTGAAAGCCAAGGTTACAGGGAATTGATATTTATCACATTGCAGTGCATTTTACCCAAATTCTCACACTGATTGATGCCTAGTAGTCATTTCACCCAGCACTGAAATCTGGTTACTGTTTCTACGCAAATCAACAGTATCCTGTGCCAGTAAACAAAAGCACTAGATTGCTGCTTTCTGGAGCCTTTACCCAGGATGTTGTGAAGACTGTCAAGGCCTGTCTAATTCTTTGACAACTACAATCTGCTGTGCTTTCAGGTGGGCACCACAGATACTGCCAGGAGTAGTCTGGACAATATCAATATAGGCAGTCACAGGTATGAGGGCCCAGGTAGTGTTTTACTCACTCCTATTATTGAGGGAAAAGAGTTGTTAAGAAAGTGTCACTGATACTGCATATCATCAATTCATTGCAGAGCTGGTATCAGCAACAGGGTTTTGGCTTTCATGCCTGTGGGATGCTAATTGACATCTTCTTGGGAGAGACGGGATGCAGCTCAGTAAGTGGAGCAAAGGTATCTTTTCCAGCAGGGTGATGGATCTGGTATGATGGGTTTCAAAATGAGAATGAGGCCAAGGGGAGAATTAGCAGCAGCCTTCTGATGAAAGGATGTACAGGGTTGACAAGGATAGAGACTAGAGAAGTAGAAGGGAAGAAAACACAGAATTGACAAAACTGGTCCTAGAAGGGGGGGACCTCAAATATTTTCATATAAGTAGATGGCAGCTACCGTTATATGGAGAAATAAAATCACAAAACGCTCTTTTGACTCATCCCAGAAGGTGATAGAAATCCACATTATTGTTTATAGGTCCCTTGGGGTAGATTAGAATAAAAAGACACGGGATGATCAGTGTTTATAGATATATAGTGTTAATTTTAGAACAATTTGATTGCAATGGAAAGAGACTATGCAGATGTTTTGGTTAGTATCATCTACAGTAATATAGCAATAAAATATTTAAGCTAAAGAAAGAAAGAGAAGGGATAAGAATAGAAAGGCACCACCACCTGTGGATCCAGCAACAAGATGTGATTGTTGCCATTTAGTTGTCTCTTGATTGAAATGATGGTCATAGTCTTGATCCATCAAAGGTTAGAGAAAGCCCATGAAACACAAAGTTCATTGGGTTAATACACATTTATATTAAGGTGGAAGCCCCCAGATACCTCCCCTGGGAGTACTCCCCTCCTCTGTGTGTTGCAATACAGTGAATTTTGCACAGTCCTCTGGTGGAAAGTCCCAGAAATGATTCAAGGCATGCTTCAGGGGCATGTGATGGTTTACGAAGCCTTCTAAGACACAATTGCTGCCTCTTGCTTCAGCAGAGTTAAGCCCCATCAGAAAGGGTGAATACTTCACTCCCACTTGTGAATGTCCTATAAAAATTTAAATCCCCGTCTTCCCTGGCTGAGCAGAGGGAGGTGACAGGAAGTTTTACAACTGAGCCAGCCATCAAAGGGAGGATAAGGATGATGAAACCACTGTCCTATGTCTGCAGGGTTTGTTTCTTACCAGTCTTCTCCCTTTTCTGGCTCAGTATCCAGCACAAAAATATCTCTTTCTCCTGCTAGGTTTGTAAATAAAGAACCCTGCCACCTCCACAAATGACAGAGTTTTGAGTTCATTAACATTCCAGACTCTCGCAAACCCAAACATAAAATCTCACAAACATGAAATACCACGGTTTTGGGAAATCAGAATGTTGGAGAGTCTCTTTGAACCATCTGCACACTAATGCACATAATCCAGAAGTTTCCTGGAGAGCATGAATAAAAACTTTGTGGTGGCAATGACAGAGGATCCAAGAAGGAGATATGTCACTGTCATATTTTCTGAAAAATCATTTGCCAGGATTTTTCTCCTGATAGTCTGAGACACCTCTGAGGAAAAGAAAAACAATAATTATGTGCTGCTGTGGAAGGTGACAGGTGCATCTTTGATTGGTCCATATGAGTTGTTTCTACTTAATGACCAACCATGGTCCAGCTGTGTTGACTCTCTGAGCAGTCAATAGTTTTTGTTATTCATTCCATTCCTCTCCTTTCTAGCTTTCTGATGGATCCTTTATTTCTATTCTTTTTAGTATGGTTTTAGTATAGCATTAATAGGATAGGATAGGATAGGATAGGATAGAATAGAATAGAATAGAATAGAATAGAATATATAATCAACCTTCTGAAACATGGAGTCAAGATTCTCATCTCTTCTCTTGTCCTGGGACCCTCAAACACAGCCACAGAGATGTGCTTGCTGTGCCTAGTATTCACAAACTACAAAAAATTTGTTCTGGTTTGAAAGTTGTTTGCAGTATTTAACAAAAGTATTTATCAAGAATCATCTATCCTAGTGAGCAGGAAATAGGATTAAAATGTCAGGACAAGGATGAACAAGTGGCTCCTAAGAAAATTCAGACGTTGGAAAAGAAAAATAAAGAAGGTCAAACACAGGACAAATACTCTGGGAGGATCATAGAGACACTGTCTGAGCGTGGTTAAGAATACATAGCTAGAGAAAGCAAAACCTGCCTGGAACTTGATACTGATAAGGGATGCCAAAGACACTAGCTTATTCTCTAAATCAGAAAGTGGGAATGAGAATATTAGAGGAAATGTAGGCCCCTTGCTGAATGTGACAGGAAGTTTGGTGACACAGGGTATGAAAAGGCAGAGGTAATGAATGCCCACTTCACCTCAGATTTTATAAGCAAGTCTGGACTTCAGCAATTCCAGAACTGAACCAAATGGATTTCAGACTACTCTTCCAGCATTAGCAATTCTGTGATTTGAAGTGTTAATGCAGAGTGCTCAGGCTGGCTTAGTTCATTTACCCCAGGTACAAAACTGATTTTGGAGCGTGCACGCCAGCCATATGTGACATAGGGTGACTGACTGCGGAGTGTAATTTGACCTTAAAGAATCCTGAAAAGAAATGCCAACTTGCAGGACTGCCAAAAACTTGGCAGTTTCACTACGTGTGCAACACATGGTGCTACTGGCCCCAGCATCCTTTGCAGTGACAGAGACTACTGAAAAATCTGAAGTGAACCAGGTCATCGAGACCACCTTAGTCATTGTAAGAAACACTCTCTGCCTTCAGTTTCCCTGCAGCTTCCAAGACCCATGCTGGCAAGACCCTGGCAACTGGTATTTGGCCAATGTAAACCCAAATTACTGCTTTGCTGAGGCCACTGGTAGAATTTTGGATTAAGTGTAATAAAATGATAGGACAGCACAGCGCAGAAAACAAAATCAATATGTAATTCAAACATTATATTATTCCAGAATATTATATTATTCCAGAAGATTCTGGCACAGTAGAAACAAAGCTAAAATTCAACTTTTCACATGCTGCCAGTAGAAGGGACATGACAGGAAAAGGTACAGAAAAAAAACTATCCATGCCAAAAAAGTGTGTTCCCTTTGCACAACTAAATGATGAATGTATCTTTTTGCTATGGTGCCACATTGTTCTCACAATGGAATTTGATTAACTTTTTGTGACATGCACATCCTCAGCCAGAAACTCCTCAGAAAAGTTATTTTTCCCTTATTTTATCTTTACTAACACTGCATCTGTCAGTCATTACAATAACCCAACAGACTTACATCTAAGCATAGACTGCAGCAGCTGTTCTTTTTCTTAGTGGATAGTAAGAGAGAAAAGACAGGGACACAACCCTGTTAAATCAGCATTCAGAAACTGTGTTTCTTACCTTCTTATATTTACTCTCAATGCATTTTCAATGTTGACAAGCCCATTTTTCATCCTTATGTTGAATGATTAGTATTTATGAAAATGAACATGTAAGATACACATTTTTTGTACCTGGCCTCATTTGTCAGGAGATGAGATCATTCAATGCAATTAGGGTGATGACAGAGACTGATGGTAAATGATCATACCAAAGGATTGTTATAGTTTTCTTTTTAGTTTTGGCATGCATTACACACTCAGTTGCATTAGCTTGAAATTTCTTTGGGAATCATAATAAAGAAATATCAGTTATATGGAGCTCAAAATTGTCTAAATTTTCTTAATCCCAGGAGCAAATGAGAGGAGAGGAGAGGAGAGGAGAGGAGAGGAGAGGAGAGGAGTTTTTCTTATTCCCAGGAGGAGAGGAGAGGAGAGGAGAGGAGAGGAGAGGAGAGGAGAGGAGAGGAGAGGAGAGGAGAGGAGAGGAGAGGAGAGGAGAGGAGAGGAGAGGAGAGGAGAGGACACCACAAACCACCATTCAAACTCAAATATAAAGGAGGAGTCACATTCATTATCTTTAAAACATTAAGAGTCTGGGCTAAATTTGCTTATGATACTTTTAACTGCTTATTATGTTGCAGAAACTCTTGAAATTTCCTGCTTTTCTTAGACTGACTCCTTTCAATTCTGGTGTTTTTGTTAGGATCAGAATGGGAATTAAAAGTCTGATAATAGTGCCAATCACAACAGAAACCAACTTTTGACAACTTGGTCTGAAAAGCAAAGTAAAGTAAAAGAATAAATTCAGGAGATTTTCAAATAAGCTAAACATTGTCAAAGCATACTGAAAGATTTTACATAAGAAGTTCTAATTTTAAGTTCAGATACAATTTGGTTGGAGTTCTTATTATATCTGTCTTTTCAAAATATTTTTTCTATCAAATAACTGTCATTTAGCTTCCATCTTTGTGAAACAAAAATCCTCAGACTCCAATATTAATTGTTCAACAGTAAGAAGAGGCAATAAAAATCACGGCAGATCTCAAAGGGAATTCCATAATCTAGACCGAAATACCATTGTGTTGGGCTTCTCTTGAAAGTGTACTTGAAAGTACACTAGAAATTACCTGAATCACAGTTTGATCTTACTGTTGTTCTTTTCTACTTAATCCAATTTTGGTGTTGTCTGGTTTTCTTTAGCCTCTCAAAACACTTTTTACCAATCAATAACACCACTCCTCAAAGAGAATAAAACTGTCTTTTTTCTTTTCTTTTCTTTTCTTTTCTTTTCTTTTCTTTTCTTTTCTTTTCTTTTCTTTTCTTTTTCTTTTTTCTATTTTCTTTTCTTTCATAAGCCCATAACTATTTCTGAAAAAAATGTTATGATTTGTATTTTTAATTTTTTTTGCAAGCTGACTGCCTCAAATGACAAAAGGAGACATTCCACCATGCTGATTTTATTCACTAAAAGAAAAGTTTTGAAGAACTTTTTTTAATTGCTAGTCTGGGAGGGTTCAAATGAAAACTTAATGGTGCAGTATTATGACAGCTGTACATAACAGTAAGCCTTCCATCTCCTTGATGACTTGTCCTATTTAAGAAAAAGTCACAAATATTTGAAGAAAAAACTACAAGTGTATACAAATTTATTTGGAGCATTTTACTGCAAGCTGTGTTTGAACCATAGAGGACAAACAGAGGGAAAGATAGTGTTACTAAGAAAGTGTTACTAGTGCTATACTGTGTGAGAAATAATGAATTATTTTTGTCAAAAACAGCTTAAAAGAGGACCCCTAAGAACTGAAAAGGGTAGAGGGCTTTGTAGGAGTGGGGAGTGACAAGGAGAAAATAAAAGTGGTTTATAGCTGAATACAATATATTAAATATTTTTTTTAATTAGTCATTGAATTTTGTGCTCCCAAGAGTGGTTGTAATGAAACTGGAACTCTGCTACTTAATCTGAAAATTGATTTCCATAATTTTTCCTCCTGCATTGTTTATACAGAGATGAAATTTATTCTGTGAAGCCTTATTTTTGGTCAAAATATTCACAAATATACAATTTACATATACCTACTCACTCTCAAGTTTTACCACATCTTTAAATGTTTAAGCTTTTAACCATAGTAAAATTATACTATACTGGTATACCACCTACAAATGATTTATATTTTAATACAGAATCCTACACTACTGAATCTGTCAAAATATTGAGAAATATGACACCAAATCCCAGTGGTTCCTGTGATCTGCCTTTCAGTTCTCTGGTGACTCTAACCATGCTCTATTTCAAGTCTGGGAAGTACTTTACTACAGGCCGCCTGATCAAGGGGAACCTAATAAACAGCTCTTAGCTCAGGCTGCAGGAGGCATTACACTTGCTGGCTCCTCACTTGCTGGGGCACTTCAGCCACCCTGACATCTGCTGGGAAAGTGGCATAGCAAGCTGCAGGCAATCCAGGAGACCCCTGGAACACATGGAGGAAAGCCAGGTAATAGCCCTGCTAGAGAGGATGTGACACTGGAGCTGATGGTCACCAAGCCAAGGCAGTGGAGCAGGGACATCAAGACTGGAGGCAGCCTGGGCTGCAGTGAGCATGCACTGGTGGAGTTTGCAGTCCTGAGGGATATGGGTCAGGTAAGTAGCAAAGTTAGGCTCCTGAACTTCAGGAGAGCAGATTTTCAGCTCTTCAGAGAGATAGTCAGTGGGCTCTCCTGGGAGACTGCCCAGAGGATCAAGGGAGTAGAACAGAGCTCACAGATCTCTGAGGAATTCTTCCATAGAGCAGAAGAGCTGGCAATCCCCAAGAACAAGAAATTAGGCAAGGAAGGCAAGAGACCAGCATGGCTGAGTCAGGTGCTACTGGTCAGACAAAACCAGAAAGAAGCAAATGCACCAACATTTGAAGATACAACTGGTGATCTGCAAATGACATGGAGCCAAAGTTTGGTTGTGGATGGGGTGAGACAGACCAAGATGAACCTGGAAGTGAAACCAGCAAGAGGCACAAAGAAGAATAAGAAGGTCTTCTATTTTAATAGGTATGTTAATCAGAAAAGTCAAAGAAGTTGTACATTCCTTATAAACAGTGCTGGAAAACTGGTAACAATAGACGAGGAACTCAACAACTTTTATGACTCAGTCTTCAACAGCAACCTCTCTTCTCACACCTTTCAAGTGAATGGACAGCAAAATGGGGGCTGGCAGAAGCAATGTCTCTTCCACCCTAAGTAGAGATCAGATTCATGACCACCTGAGGAACCTGCATGTGCAGACTATGGCACCTGGTTAAACGCATCGAGAACCAATGAACCTTAATCTGAGAACTAGAGTTCTGAGGAAATTGGCTGATACAGTTGCCAAGGCATTCTCTATGACATTTGAAACCTTGTGCTTGTCAGGTTCCAACCAGCGGACTGGAAAAAGGGAATGTTGTGCTAATCTATAGAAAGGAAGATTCTGGAAAGTACCACCCTCTCAGTCTCATCTCTGTGCCTAGGAAGATCATGGAATGATCATCCTAGAAGTTCTGCTAAGGCACATGGAGGATAGGGAGCTGATTTGCAGAAACAACCATAGATTCACCAAAGATGTAAGGCAACCTAGTGACCTTCTATGATGGAGTGACTCCATCAGTGGACAAGGGAAGGCTACAAGTGTCATTCCGCAAGGCCTTTGACACAATCCCACAACTTCTTTCCCCCTGGATTAGAGAAAGATAGACTCTTGGATTATTAAGATAGTAGCGAGATGGTCACATCCAGAGGGTAGTGGTCAAAGGCTTAGAATGCCAGTGGACATCAGTGACAAGAGAGATCCATCAGGGATTTATACTGGGACCTGTGTCATTAATGTCTATTAATGACATAGACAAAAGGATGCATGCTCAGCAAAATTTTAAAGGACACTGAGTTGGGTGGTGTTGTTGACAGACCTGAAGGATAGAACACCATCCAGAGGGTGGATAAGCTCGAGAACTGGGTCCATAAGAACTTCATGAGGTTCAACCAGATCAAGTGCAAGGTGCTGCCAAGTGCAAGGTGCTGCACCTGGGTCAGAGCAACCTCTGCTACCAACACCATCTGGGGGATGAGCAGATGGAGAGCAGCCCTGGGGAGAAGGACTTGGGGTGCTGGTGGCTGAGAGGCTGGACATGACCACCCAGAAAGCCAAACGTGTCCTGGGCTGCATCCAAAGCAGCGTGGGCAGCAGGGGAGGGAGGGGATTCTGCCCCTCTGCTCTGCTCTGCTGAGAGCCCACCTGGAACCCTGCATCCAGCCCTGGAAGGACATGAAACTGTTGTAAAGAGGGCAACCAAGGTTCTTAGAGGGTTGGGGCATCTCTCCTGTGAAGAAAGCCTGAGTTGAGGTTGTTCAGCCAGGAGAAAAGAAGGCTCTGAGAAGACCTTTTTGTGGTCCTTCAATAACTAAATATGAATAAGAATAATGGGGACAGACTTTTTGGTAGAATCTATAGCAATGGAACATAGGTTAATTCTTTTAAGAAAAAAGCATTAGACTAGATGTAAGAAAGACATTTTTTATGACAACGGTGAGGCCTGGAACAGCTTGCTGTGGAAACATTCAAGTAGTGTTGAATGGGGCTCTGAGGCACCTGATCTAGTTGATGTTCCCTACTTATTGCAGGGGCATTGAACAGGATGACCTCTAAAGCTCATTTCCAACCCAAACTATTCTATGACCTTCATAATGATGATAGAAAATACAAGTAGGAAATATTACATCAAATCTAAAGAGACAGTAAATATAAAGAAGTAAATAAAGAATTTTTTAATTAATTGAAGATATATTCTGAAGTATAGTGAATTCAGAACAAACCTACTTCAGGGTGTGTTTTGTCTAAATGCTACCAAATAGCATGATAAGTAATGTCTTCAGATGTTATCTTTGAAAGCTTTAAGCAGCTTTTATCTGTGTGTTGTTTCAGATTTCTTTGTGATTTAGACTACCACATAGTACTAATTCTTATGACCTGCTCAAGAGTCACCTTTGGCTGTCATTTTATCATTGTAATGCTAAACTGGATTTTGTCTCCTAATTAAAATTCAAGACAAAATGTTTCATTTTCTTGTGTGGAATATATAATTTTATTCCATTGATTAAATTTTAAATTAAAAAATGATTTTCAACTGTCAATGTCTGAACATTTCAGAACTGCTGTACAGAAACTGGTTCAGTTTCATGAAGCTGTGTTTTTCTGATCAAAATTTGTGTCAAAAGATTTCTTTATAAGTACAACTACATAATGCACCTCAGGCCTGGCTTCATTCTTTTCTAATTTACAATTTCTTTTGATCTTACAAATGATGTGTAACTTTATGGCACATAAAAGGAATGAGTACGGTATATTCTTTGTTGTGGAGACTGCAGTCTAATGACTTGAGTGAAGACTGAAGATGAGAGACTAGAGATGATCTTCTTCCATAGCATAAACCAACATAAAGGAAAAGAAACCACTGTAATATATAATAGTATTCTGATTGTAGCAGGGATTAAGTGTTTTTTTTCTAAACTGTAATGAAATTAGTTTACATATCCCTTTCATTTGTCTGAGTAATACTAATCTTCCTAACATTATGAGTAGTATCTACTATGAATGTGTATTAGTCATCTCTTCAAAAGCTGTAGTTATCAAGAATAACCAGAACCAAGATTTTACCTCAATGTTTTCATATTTTCATAATATTTTTGTTTTTCTATAATCAAGTCTCGGATGGAATCACTTTTAATTTTTATTAAAGAGCAACTTTACACATTGTAGAAAAAAATGTGGGTTTCAAAATTATTTTTCATCTATGTCAAAATGCATCTTTAACATATATTTAGATTCCTTTATATAGATTAATGACCAACTATTCACCTGTTATTCAATTTATTTTAGTGTATGGTAAACATTAAAGATTGAACCTGATTCTCTGTTTGAAATATCCTATTGCATATCTATTATCTTCTAATCTTAAATGATCTTCTAATTTTAAAGGATCTAAAATTTCAATCTACTAAAAATAAACATGTCAGTCAAATTAGTAACTAGGTACAGTAAACATCTACTGTTTTCAGTGTGCATTTTTTGGTGAATAACCTTGTCATCTCCATATACTTTTATCTATATCAGCTCTCAATTTAGATTGCTAATTTTCTAGGGCAGATTTCATATCTTTTTGATCAAACAATATTAACAATATTTAATCAAACAACATAAAATATCAAAAGAAAGGTGTAATACAATGCACAGAAAAATGCATACCTCTGGGAAAACAAAAAAAAAATCCAAAACAAAAAAACTCAAGCAACAATCAAACAAAAAGTTATATCTTGATTTTGAGCCCAAGATGCTGAGGTCAAAATACACCTTTAATGTAACTAAATACTACTAACCAGATGATTTTTGTTGATTTTACAGGCCTTTTTCTTAATTTTACCTTATTCTTCAAACCACTGAGTTCAAATTTGATGTAGGTATGCAGAGATACTGAGAACAAAGTTATATCATTTCGACCATCACCAGGTTGCCCATAGAGATACAAAATATTTGCTATAAAATATGAACCTGTAATTCATAATGGTTGTGATGACACTGATTGTTAAAGTCATATATTTAGCATGGTTTGTAGAGAAAAGAAATTTGTGTACATTTTGCAACAGAAAGAATGAGTGAAGGCTGTATGAAGTGTTCTTGAATTGCACCTATAACCTGGATCACTGTGACAATGTGAGGTGTGACAATAGGTACTAATGAGAACCTTTTTCCTATATTCTGTTGGCAGTGCAGTAACAAGGAAATAAAATTGTAGAGAATTAGGACTAAAAAAAATTGATAGGAAGAAAGTAAAACAGTATTAGCTCTACTTACATTAGGGAAGAAAGTCATTAGAAACAAAATAACTAATATGTTAAAAGATCATTTAAACCTATATTGCACAATTACAAAATTAATACATAATAAATACTGTATTATTGATACAAATATATGAACCTTTTAGATTAAATCAGGTATGGGTTGCTGAGAATTTTTTTCCTCTGAAAAAAAGAACCTATGACCTGAAGGAAAAATTAGAAAATGTTCTTGTTCTAATAAGGAAACTTGGAGGTGTACAGTAATAAATTATATTCTGGAAACACAATTTTTGGTTGGTTGACTGGTTTTATCAAATGAAATATAGCATGTATTCAATACATGTATTTAGATATTATAAATACTATTTGCTATTTCATATATTGAAGAGGATTTTAATTTTATTAAATGTTGATTGATAACATATGATCCAGGTATCTTCCAGCCACCAAACCATCCAGTTTAACATCCAGAGTTTATAGTTCCAGATCAATAAACCAAATGATCCTGTCTCTACAGACAATATTGTCTCATGTGTTTTATCACTTACAGCATTTCCCACTTTCATGAAACGTGAGGATTGTAAGCACAACCAATCCAGCAGATGTTCAACATTTCCAGCTTTCCCTGAAATAAAATGCTCATTCTGACTGCTTGAGGGCAGACAATGTTTTCCAACTTAACACTCTTTCAGAATGTAAATGATTAGCTGGATGTTGTTGCATTCTAATTTTTATAATGTGTTTCCATATTGTTCAGATTTTTTTCAAGATGTTCAAGCCATCTCTTAGAAGTTCAATAATTTATGTTTGTTCAAAAGTTATAAAACTGCAAAGACATTTTCCATCTCTATTTAAAAATGCAAATTTAATATAAATGCATCTCTAATGCATCCAATTTTATTATTTATGTTAATAAATAGAAATAGCCTTTTATTGTTTTCTACTTAATGGTAAAATAAAACATATCCATGTGTTGTGTTCTGAAATATGCTATTTAATTCAGTATTCACTTTCAACATACACCATGTATGGTAAGATGCAGCTATCTGTGCCCTCATGAATGGCACAGTGACAAACATGTTACTTATACAGCTAAATACTATTTTGGGAAAGATAATCTGTGATGTGATACAATGTATTTAAAAAATGGAAAAGTTAGGCTCTAATTTCATCCTGAAATGAGCAAAACAGTCTATCAGAACTTCAGAAATCAGCTCACAAAAAAGTTTTGATCAAACATTTTTCTTTGAATATATATGTTACTATGGATACCTGGTTACTAAGGTTACAACCAGATCTGTAAAATAAAAGATAATGACAGATGTGATAACTCAGAATCACAGTAGGAATCTATAGTTCTTTGATTTGAACAAAGATTTTCCTCCTTTGATTATAACTTCAGCATTTCTATTATTATCCTTTTCATGGTGGTTACTCTAGTTTTTAAAGAAAACACGAATTAGCAAAATGCGTTTAAATGTATTATCTAGCACTACAATTTATAATAAAGAATTCAATCTTTAAAGAAAATTATAGTCAAAAAAGTATGCAGGTCTTGATAGAGCCTGGAAATAAAGAAAAATATTTAATGTCAAGACCAGGTAGAAGCCACAGACACAAGGAAAACAACTTTGGACTAGTGTTTAATTTCATTCAGAAAAATCCATTTTCTATCCTTTACTGCTGAGATTCACAAAACTGTGCAGTAGGTGCGTATGCTAAGCACTGCCAAGCACTACATGTCGTTGTGCTGCAAATGGCAGAGCCTTAGAACTGTATAAAACCTGTACAGAGAAGTGTTTTACCCCACCCAGTAGTATCATAAAGAAGTTGAAACATGTGCAAGCACTGGAAGCATATATGCTCATAGATATGGGACTGACTATTTCTGTCATCTTTCTTCAGGGATTTTATAGGGAGCATGTTTTAAAATCTAGCCAGATACCTGTATCAATCACACCCTTTGAAATGCCCAAAAAAATTCCTCAGACAGACTTGCCCAATAAAAAGCCATTTTCATTATCCAAAAACGCCTTTTGTCTCTAGGCAGTTTTACCATTGCTTAGGGCCCACTGGCAGAAGGACAAGAGTGACTATATCCCAGAGCTGTTAGACATTAGGATTAACTCTGTTAGACATGAAGCTACAGGATATCTTAGCTCTGCTGCTAGTCCTACACCCACTTGTACAACAGTTTGAAAAACATCCTATGTCTTTCCAATCCCCTAAGGTCCCTAGGGTCAGCCAGTAATTTCATCACTGTGCAGTCCAGGAAGTGCATGCATGGGCATCCATATACCCAAGTCTTCTTCTGTGGATGTTTTTAATAAAATTTAATAGGAAAGATTTAAAGACTTGGTGTTCACAAATCCATAGGGACAAAGCCCTGACAAGTTTCAAAACTTGTAGAGAAGAAAAGGAAGGTTGTTCTCATTCAAGATAGTTTGACTAATTTGTCATGACTAAGTAGAAAAAAAAAAGTAAAAATAATAAAAGAAACACTTTAAAACTAGGAGTTTGGTCATTTACCCAAAGTGTGAGGCAAATAATCCTTATGTGAAAGTGTTCTAATTTGAAAGTGTTCTAATTTGAAATCTAACATTTCAATTTGTTCATTTTTAGAAGTCCTTTATAAAGTCTGAGCAAAGGTGAGGTCAATTTATTAAAGTGAGTTGGAATTCATTAAATACTCTTAATCACAATTAAGCCTTAAATGACATGTGAGATCAATTCAATTGGTAAGAAAACATGATAAATTGCTGTATACCACAGCTTAGACATTTAAATATTGGTAGCCCACAGTTTTATGGAGCACTAATGACTAATCATTTGGGAAAAATAAGTATAATATAGCCTTGCTAGTATGTATAAAGAAAAAAAAAAAAAGAAAGCAGAAATTAAGTAAATTACCATATCCTACTAATGGAAAATAACCCTGAATATTCAAATTCCTGAAAGAGAAATTGTCATGGAAAGAGTAAATTTAAAAATTTTAAAAATCCACAACAACTAAATGGGAATATAGTGAGACTCAATCTGAGCATTCACTTCTGCTCAATAACATGCTTAGCTCTTATATAAAAATCAATCTCTATTTTAGACAAGAAGTTATTTAAAAAATGAATAAAGACATTTAGCAATTTCTTCATAATCAGAACTCTCTGGAAAAAAATCTGTGTTTTGGAGACCAATTCTTTAAAGACCAAAAAACATAGAATTATCTGGCTTACATATCTGAGTTTTATTCACTAATTCATTACTTTGTTTCAAAATGCAAATTTCTACTAAATATGGTATTGAAATATAATTTTTTTGCCTCCATTTGAAATCAGAGTGATAGTTTACAAATATTCTTTACCTTCATTTTAATTCTACACATGTAGTTTCATGTCTAGCTCTGAAAGAATATGATGAAATATAACAAGAGTCAGAAGGGAAGTTTTACTTCCAGCTCTTCTGAAAGATGTTTGAATGACCCAAAGCACAATTTTTCCCATTCTTCCCCTTAACAGTGTGAACTGTAGAACAGAAAGAAAAACTGTTTCCAAATTCCCATGAACTCCCACACACAAATTGATATCTGCCCTTGGGCAGCTGGATCTCACTCCAAACAACATCTGTGGAGAACAGCTTAACTGGTGGCTGTGGCAACCCAGACAAGTACCTCAGATGTAGATATCTGTGATGTAAACACCGTAAGTTTGGTGATGCCAGCCTCTCAGTCTCTCATCTGATAGGGGAAAAGCTTTTATTTAATCTCACTTTTTCATTCACCTGTGAAAAATAAGTGCAGGTTTAAGCTATTTAGTTGTAAGGAAGAATGAAAGTTTCTCCTTATGAGAAGAAATTAATTTTCCACATATAAGTCCTCTGCGGACAGTTTGACAAGACATTCAGCTTCAGAGATAATAAAAAACATAGAACATTTTGTTCTTTGTTCAAGCAGATTTTAAAATTTTGATGAAATAGTACAAAAGTAATATAACTATCTAAAGTTCATTAAGTGACCCACCCTTTAATGATT
This sequence comes from Passer montanus, assembly GCF_014805655.1. NCBI lineage: Eukaryota > Metazoa > Chordata > Aves > Passeriformes > Passeridae > Passer > Passer montanus. Next base: position 838,965 of record NW_024372147.1, read on the forward strand.
TGTACACATGCACACAAAGTTTTTAATAAATTTTCCATTTAGAAACCTACATTGACATATCTTATTAAAATTGTATATATTTTGTAGTTTACTTGCAGCAAAACAACACTAAAATATCAATTTGACTCCTTCAGCAAGAAACTCTAACTTCTGTAATGTGGTTGAAAACAGACTGGTTCAGGAAGACATATGCAAGCAGAATGACTTTATAAATTACAACACTTCATTTGCTCTTAGGAACAAAATCAAGTGAGTTTTTAGCAGTCCTTTCTTAGTACAAGGGGCTTATGTCCAATGAGCTTTTAGTAAAATAAGTGTTTTTCAGTTGATTTGTTTCCCATTAGTAAAACACAGCAAAGTTCTGTTAAAAATATGCTGTGGATATTGGCTAGGCAGCATTATTAGGAAGATTCAGAGGGTGCTATCAGTAATGCACAAACTACCAAGCTGTAAGAGTACCCTGAGAACAATATTTACTGCACTGAATGCCCAAAATATGGACAAATCTGAAAATAAAGCTGTATAAAAGATTTTAAGTTAATACTACAGAGATTAATGAAGTAGATTGGAGCCATCCACTGTATTTATCTAGCTTGCTTAAGATCTTCCACTCTGAAAGTTCTATTATTAAAACCCTAGTGTTATCACTCAGATGCTAACTCTGCAGTAATACTTGAGGGAAAAGGAAAAAAAAAATTGAAGCAATTTGGACTGTCAAAGTTATTTAACTGATATGCTGCTCATGTGCCACCGTATCTTTTGTTTTCTGCCAGTTAGCCTCACATTAAACTTTTATAGTTTTTCTTTTAATAGAATGGAAGGAGAGGAGCAGAGGGGAGCCAGGTTTGGGGATATCATTAGTGAGACTGGCTTTTGAGTATTTTTTCCAGTGTTGACCAAATTTGACAGTGGAATCAACAAACAGAAAAAAATCTTAGAATTTCAGACATCAGTTCCTGCCCAGAGGGGATATAAAACTGCCAAAATAAATATTGAGCCTGGCTTTGAGCTTAATAGCTGGAGAAAATGAAAGTAGAATAATCTATACTCTTACAGATTGTAGGGCTGATAAACAGCATACAGCACTGCATTAAAAAAAAATCTGTGCTTATGTGTTTGGATTGTCATTTAAAGCTGCCCTGAATGGTCAAAATAATACTTTATGTACCTAGAGAAATAGAGGGAAGGAGTGAATTGGAAGGATAACGGTAAAATTCTTCCATTTTTTCCCATGTTGAAATGCAAAAGGCTATTTTCCCCCTTAATGTGTCACTACAATATGTCCTAGAAACCTAGATTGCAACTATACTATCTGTATAACTGAATTACTTGAGTAGATGATATGAAGGTGATATGAAGGGTGATCTGATAAGACTCAAAATATTTTATATTCAAAGGTTGAATTGTTCCACTTTGATGTTATAGCAATTATTTAGGGCCTTGCCCTGATATTTTAATTCTTACATATGCATTAGAAGGGGACAAAGTTACATGGATATGGTAATATATGTCAGATACCCATTTAAGTTTTGCTTTGGGGATAAGATTGATTTTGTTCTTCATTTCTGTTTTATTCAGTCTGGTGGTCACTGATATCCAAGAAAGGCAATTAGTGGTTTACAAATAGTCTTTGAAAATTAATTTAAACAACCTATTTCAAAATATCAAGTGATGATTATCATAAATTTGAAGCTAACACATAAAGGGGTGAGGAGCTCAACTATTTTGACACTCTTGATTAAATTAAAGTTTATGTTTCAGGCTTCGGCAATTCAACATTACCTTATGCCAAACCTATCCTAATGTGATTTAACTAGCTTTAATTACGGACATAGTTTACAGTGCTCTTTAAAATATGATCTTCCACAAACTATAAAACTCTGAAATTTGCCAAATATCTTAGTGATGCTTGGATAATGTGACCTACTTTCTTCTTATGTGATGTTGTGATGTTAAATGTGCCCTGAAGCACAAGCAAATTCTAAATATCTAACATTTATCAAGAAATATCCTTGCAGCAATGATTTCAGGTGCAAAATGGTTCTATTTTAAAATAATCATAGTCCTACAAATGTATTGTGATTCAAAGCCAAGCACAAAGCACAAGTAAAAATTTTATAATCAAAACAATGAATAAACCTTTTACTTGACATTGGAAAAAGACAGTACACAATAGCATGAGAGAAACAGAGCCAATGTTAAAATTTTCCACACTCACTAAATCCCAAGATATAATGACAATAGCAACAGTTGATTCTGCTGTATGGATTTGAACTACTACAGAGGGTCATCTGCATGGCCTTTAGGTAGTGCTTTAATGTGTATGGAATATCTCCTTAACATTTTACCTGACCTGAGATTAATAGTATATGATCTATACTTAAAGTCCAGAAATCTGGTGTTTTATCTCTCTCTTACCATTTGTTCCTTCAGAAGTTAATATTATCACTCAAAAAAGTAGATTTCTGCTAAGTGAGGCAATAGAAAGTATTGTTAACAGTTAGACATTCTGATGCAGCATCATAAATTAAAGTTTCCAAACTTTAGAGAAACAAATACACACACACAGAGTAAGAAATAAATGCTGAAATCAGTGCATATAGATTAAATGAATGCTACATTTCTTTTTTCCAGGATTGAAAGCCTCAGCAATTAAAAAAGATCTGAGCAAAGCATGGTGGTTTTAGAGAGAAAGTCAATATAAACAGGTATTTAACACAACTGAACAATATCATCACCACTAGACATATTAATTCCAATTATATAACCTATATTCATGAAATTAAACTATAGTGAAGAGACAAACTGAACCTTGCCCTAAATAAAAGTAGTCTGAAAAACAACAGTACCATTTAAAAGATGCAGAAACTTTGTTAAGTGCTTGGAAAATATCTTAGTCAGAAACATTGAATGTTATTTCTTTCTTATCTTAGAACATTTTCTTAAATAATCTCATAATTGGTTATATAGCCATTATCAGATCATAAGAGATTATTTACATGCAAGTCAGACCTAAAGCCTGGCTAAGAGCACATTGACTTTATTCCAGATAAAATGAAATTCAGATGGAGAAAACCTAACCACCCAGCTCAAATTTGCAAATGCAAACACTAATAATCTTCAAACATATGAAGATTTCCAGTGCTATTTTAATTTCTTCTTAAGTATGTGCACATAAACTTGCAATCTTCTTTCATACTGTTGCACATAACTTTTTTTCATAAATTCTGTCTCTTCATTGTATGGGGTGATATATATCCCAAAAGTCTTTCCCCTTTTAATTCTAGGGAGTAGCTCCCAGGCCACAATACATAAACTCCAAGGCTAAATACTGACAAGAAAGAAAAATGTTTCTGAGTGCTAATTAAGCCGAAAAATGAAAATAACAATTGTTTCTCCAAGCTTCACATTCAGTGAAATATGCAACAGAGAAACAAACCCATACAGTGGAAGAAGAATCAGGCAAGACAGACCCAGGTAAAAATCTTCATAAATCTTAAGGACGGCTATAGGGAAAAACAAACAATTAGGAAAACTAAAAGTATCTCAACATAAAGGGAATGCAAAGAAAAGGATTTCTTACTCATAAACTTCTGTAAAAGTGAATCAACTGGTTATGTCACTTGAGTGGATCAGATGGTTTTGTAAATGCCCTTTGCTGAGTTAATGAATAGAGAATACTTCCTCCCTCCACTAGCAAAGACCAGTGCACCAGGGAAGTGTATATATAACTCAGTCTAGAATGAAGTACCAAAACTATGAAAAATCCAAACTATACCAAACCAAGAATCTACAAACAAACAAAAAAACAATAAGAGGATGAAATTTAAAGAGAGAAACAAGAAACAGACTTGAATTGACTTCTACCCAAGCATTTCTGCCTGAGAACTGGGGATGTCTGGGGTATCCAGCAAGTTGGTGGGGAACATATAGAGCCAGGTAATGGGAGTCACATTCCATAATATAGAAATTCTAACCTTTATAAAAATGGTGATGGCTTCCTATAAAACATTTGTTTACCCTTTATTTTTAAAATTTTAGATGGCTTCAACTCACCAATTAACATTTGAAATCTATTCTTTTTACCTTCTTTTTGTTTTAAGGGTATGTTAATTGTATTCAGAGGACTAATTTTTGTAGGAGAAAACTCTGCTTTTAAAAATAGCAGGCAGCTTTCCCTGCTGGAAATACAATTCAAAGAAGTAAAATATCACAATCCATTTTCTTATTTAACCCTGAGGTACAAAGTTGATTTAATGTTAAATTTATAAATGCATTTTGCATAATGCTTGGCATGCAGAATACAAATGCCAATGCCAATGGCATCAAAATGGTAAACACCATTAAGTTATGCCTAAGTGTTTGTTAAAATAGTACACTCTCCAAGGTTATATATTTTTCTTTGTTTTCTATGAAAATTTAAAATCAGCATAAAACCTATGTTTATTCATCTATTTATGATCAGAACAGGTTTTATTTCATGGTATTTAAATAATTCTAGTAGTTCTCGAGCCACCAGAACTAAAAGTGAAATATGAATATTAACAAATGCATCTAGAAAACCAATATTAATCCAGGTTATTCCACAAAGACTCTGACATAAATTTGTCATATTATTCGATTATATGAAGTTATTTCACCCAAGGCATAAAGAGATACCAACTCAAATTAATAGCATAGCAATAGATATTTTAGTAGCTATAAAAATAAATTAAATACAAGCCCCACATGTCCTATAAATTGAGAATACAGGACAGATTAAGAGATAAATGTTTATTTTATTCTGTTTGACATAGTATGTGCAGGTTATGAAAGAAAATAAAATTGTCTTTCCCTCAGATTTTGTCTTCACTATAGAGACAAATGTTTAATCAGCCCCATCTCTCTGATACCAAAGTCCAAGTGTGACCACAAATAAAGCCTGTGGACTTACATCCACTCAAAAGTGAGTGGATGCACTCACTTTTCAAGAGAGTGTGGATGTCAATACATAATAAAACTCTTCTATGCAGTTCACCTGATGGTCACAGAATATCAAAATACTTTAAGAACTTAGGGCTTAAAATAAATAGAAAACAAATTAAATAAATAATTTCAGGATATTTAAATTATTTTGGGATGTTTGTGTATATATAGTTAATTTGTTATCTTCTGCCTTAAAATAATAGATATTATCCCAGAAAATATGGTCCAAATAAATAATTTTTTAAAAAAGCCCTTTTAGCATGTCCCATGTTTCCAGCAATACTGATGAAAGACTGCCATGCTAATGTACAGCATCTTTTTTTGAATAACAAATTTTTCATCTATCATGAGCATTTTCATAGCACTTCCAGCAGGTACATGCTGAACTCATATGCCTGAGCATATCTCTAAAATTAGTTTCATAGATAGCCTACAGCACACAAAAATGCTGGAGAAGAGGACATATTCTTCAGGATTTTAAAATACAAAACTTTGAATGTTGCAGAAAAAAGGAGGATTTGAAGTTTTGGGTTGCTAGAGGTAAATAGCATCACTCTGCATTTTCCTTTTGGTGGAGTCTGAAGTGCTCAATGGTTGTAAAATGAAGCAACAAATGATTGACATTTTGATAAATGTCATAGAATTAATTAATTTGGAATGGACTCCAGAGATCTTCTGGTCCAGCCTGTCACTCAAAACAAGGCCAGAACAGGTCAGATCGTGCAGGGCCTGCTGTGGTAAAACTTTCAGTATGTCCCAGAAAGAGGCTCCATGATCTCTCCAGATAGCTTTGTTCAGTGTTTGACTATCCAGATTGTAGAATTTTTAATAATTAAATCATGCCAGAATTGTAGTAAAAGATATAGTAAATTATTAACTTGGAGCTTTTATTTTAATTTAATCAAGTATCTATGAAATTACACTTTAAATTTTTCTAAATTTAAAAAATCATGTTGTAGTGCAAAGGAACATTTTAATACAGTATAAAACTAGTTCTTTTAGAATTTTTCAGTGTCTGTGTTAATAATTTCTATCTGAAACCTCATGGTCTTTCTTCATAGCTTTTAGGATCAACATAAGTACAAAAGTTAGCAATATTAAATTAGTAGTGACTTGGCCTTTAGAAGTTGACATTTAATGGTTTGAAACCAATACTGAGACAAACACGCCTACTACAGTTTGGTGATAAGAATAACAATAACTGGAATTTTTTACTTAAATCAGATTTAAAGTTCAGACATAAATGTTGCAGGCAGTTTTCAATCTTTGAAGTTTATCCCAAGTTAAACAAAATCTTCACCCCAGCTTTTGTCACTGCAGCCTTTTTCGTTATCACTGATTTCAAAATTTCCATTTAAAATCATCTTTGCAAGCTGATTTTTTCAGAGTTTAACTTTTCCCTATAAAATGATAAAACAGACACCAAAATTACAACCCATTAAGCAAACATATGTTAATTTACCATATTAGGGAAAAGCAAATTAACAGGATTAGGTTACTGTGACATATATTTGAACAATTTTGGTGAGATATCAGCAATCTTTAATCAGTCAATGAAATTGTAACAATGCTGTTGAATTGAAAAACTTCACCAGTCTTACTGACATGAAACCAGCATCCAAATTGTGATTCCACGAAGTCCATAATCATCTTCCTTTTTCATTTAAAATGTCTAGCAATCCCTGCTTCCGTTTTTAATTTTTGCATTTGTTTCTGGATGAATACAGGATTGACAATATAAGCTACTCTCTTTTTCTTAAATATTGTCACATTATCTTTAGATGGACCTGTTTCTGGGAACTATAAGAGCCACTACTTGGACATTCTCAGATGAATTTGCAGCTATAGGGAGTTTTCACAATAGCCAACAATCTGCTTGAAGCTAAACCCACTCTGCTGCTTAACAGGTAGCATGATTGATCTGATGTCACAACAGAGAGGAATGTGCTTTGGACAAGGTATTGTGTGGATTGGAATTTAAAAAATCTTAGCCTCTGCTCTCACATTCTTTCTCTACATAAGTCATTTGACCTGTCAGTCTGCATATTCTCAGCTCCCAAGCAATAATACTTACAATTGCTCCTAAAATGTCTGCTAGTTTCACATACCTTAAATACTTTGAAAATCCACTCTCTCCTGGCTCACCTCTGTCTGCCTTTAAGACTAAACAATTATGCTTAACCTGAGCACCTGAGTTTACAGATGTTTAGGATTTTGTAGAGTTGTTACAGACCTTCAACAACACTCAAAAACATTTTATGCTAACACAAGAGAAATATATATATTCATTAAATTTTTCTAAATGTCTTTTACTCTTCAGAGAATGAAGTGCAAAGAGAATTTACATGTGTTTTAGAGGAAAAAGAGGAACGCTTGGAGTAATTTCAAACTTTTCAAAAATGCTGACTAATTCTAATGTAGAGACACAAGGTGTCTCTACATTTCCTGTTTACACTGTATATAAAGCTATAGTGTTATAAAAATAAGTCAATAAAAAATTTATAACTCTTCTCCAAAATTTTAAGTTTCCCTGTGGGTGTTATAAGGAGCAGCTCAAATTTTGGGCTAGAGTGTTTACAAGACTGTACCAACCTATGAAAAAACTCACTGATGACTCAAGGGATACAAAAAAGTGTCACTAACAGGACTTCTATTTTTCCAAGGAAGATTTTGGAACAGATAAGTGACTATTTGAAAACTATGTTTTTTCTGAAAATGTCTGCTAGTTTCACATATCCTCAAATATTTTTGAAAATTTACTCCCATGTCGTCTCTGTCTACCTTTAAGACTAAGTTTTGCAAAAAACCAAAGATTATTGTAGAAAATTAGCACGGTGTAGGGGTTTTTAAAATTATCCCAGAAAATAGAATTAATTAGAATTCTAAATTCTCTATGTATATCCAAAAATCTGTAAATACATATAAAGACTTAAACATCTTTATTGCATATCCATCAAAAGATTTGGGCTTCATTGAGCAGCAGAATTTTATTTTTTTTCCTCTGGCTTACCTAATATTTCAGGACCATAATTTCCAGCAAAATAAAGCAATATCCTCAAGACTTCTGTGGATTGTGAAACATTGATCTATAACAATGAATGAAACAAAACAATAAGTTAATAACATGACATATTCCAGAGTAAAGAAACTGATGCTATCAGAAAGAATTTTGCAAATGAGAAGCATTTTGCATAAAGGCACTGAAATTTCCAAATCAGTGGTGTTGAGTTATAATATTATCACTGAGTAATTCTGTTTGCATAATAAATCTGTCCAACCACCAGCTGTTAGAACAATGTGAAATGTAATCAAAAAAGATCACAATAATAAATTTTAGGTAAAAAATCCCAAAAAAATGCACCTGGTGTCCTATTAATCTGCATTGGTCTTGCACACAAACAGTTATAACCACATTGTTTAGTCATGGCTACTGCTGATTCTTGACAGAATGCCTAAATAAATCTTCTGAAGAGAAGAATATTGCTTGAAATATTTGCAGAAAATATTGATTACATTGTGATTTGAATAATTTAAGTGTAGAAATATTTCAACAGAATTGAAATTTTGATTCTGGAAGGGTCATTTCCTTTTAAAAAAGAGAATTATTTTTAATAAATACTACTTTAAAAGAAAATTGCATTTATTTAGAGCACGTGTCTTAAAAAATGTTACATTTACAAAGAACCATTTGAATTTTCATCAAAGAAAGCCATTTATTCAAGTTACACACAGATTTTTGCAATTTCCATAAATATGTGATTGCTGCTCATATCTCAAACTACTTAAAGAAAACATTCCATACATACTTCTACTTGGATGTGGTATATATCTTTCAAATTGCAGCCATTGGAAGCATTTGCTGAAATTGATAGTACAAAAGTTTTTATGATACCAAACCATTTAATCACCAACTCAACAAGGGATTTTAAATTGATCTGATACTTATCAATGTTATATAAACGTGCATTTAACACCATTTTCTGTCAAAACAAATTTGTGAAAACATTGCTATTGAACAAGATACTTAATTTTAATCAAGAACATTTTTTGTAATTCAGTGCTGTTTTCAACACTCTTGCACTTCTTTCTCATATATTATACATTTATGGAATAGATTTCTATTAATGTCTTCCCTGTTATAAATTTAAATAGCAGTATTTTCCTAAATCACTTTTCTAGTTAGAATTATCTGGTCAGACCATCATTCTATTATGAAGAATTCCTTTGAAAATGACTGCTTCATTAAAAAGATTACATTATTAATAGTCTCTCATAGATTTTTATATTTTCTACTAATAAAATCAAAAAACAGTTTTTGGTGCTATGCCAGTATCTGTTGTATTGGAAAACCTATGCACATTAAAAAGAACTGGTGTTCAGACAGTAAGATATGTTTGGATCACTGAAAATATTTCACTCTTAGAATCTCAAGACATGACTTTTGTAAAGATTTTGCTGTAACTGGAGAGAATCAGAAAGAGTGACAGACAGACAGAAAGAGAAATATATACTATTGTATTTATAATATAAAATTGATAGCAAAATGAAACAGATAAACCTTATGAGATTCCCATTAATTTACTCATCTTTCATCAGAAAGCATAATTGTTTTCTATGATGCAGACAGTGTTTCTTTTTTTTCAATCAATCCACTATTGTGTTTTCTCAGAAAAATGTATTTAAGGTATGAAACAAATATCAAGTGATGATATCTATGCTGTTGTTTATAGAAAGGCGATACAGTTAATAAAATGTGTATGTATGGCTTCCGCTCAATCTGCAAATATTACACAAAACATGTGTAGGAACGGACAGACATCAGAAGAACCAATATAATAAAATTATATATTATATAAAGTGATATAATAAAATATTGTTCCTGAAAATTACATAGATACAATTACTTTGAAAGTACAGTAAAACTATTTCTTTGCAGAGGAATGCAATCAGCACATTGCAGAAGAATAAACAGTTTCAAGCATGTCTTTTACATAAGATACCATTTATTGCCCAACTCTTCTTCTAAATGCCTCAAGAAGTTTTTTACACAACTTTTCACATCCTTAATTTACATAGTTTTTCTTGGTCATTACCTGTCTTATATTACATTCTCTTTCCTTCAGTAATATTCTCCATATGTTTCTATTACAATAGTTCGGTCATTACCTGTCTTATATTATTTTTTGTCATTACCTGTCTTATTCTCTTTCCTTCAATAATATTCTCCATATGTTTCTATTACAATAGTTTCTATCAAGGTCTTAAAACATTTGAAAAAGTAAATATAGTATATCTGGATTTTGATTAATTCTTATTTGGTGCATACAATTCCATCATATAAACTTGGCTCCGGAAAAAAGCCCAAACATTAGTAATATCTAGCTGTTAAAACAAACCTGAAGAAAAAATCTACCACTTCCATAAAAGCAAGTAAGTGCTACAAGTACAGATTCTTCTTGCATGACTTATTCTTCAATATGATAATTCTAATAAGCATAATCACCAATTGGTCATCATTAATACATAACATTTCCCTGACTTCTCTTGATCTGGTCTTTATGCAGATATGTCTCCAAAGTAACCGACATCAGAAACCAGCAAACCTGATAAAAATTATAAAAGTCTATTTAGTTTATGAACCAGGCATTTCTAATACCTTCTAATACACAAATTTCATTATCAAGTGGGAGGTTGAGGAAAGGCATGTCGAATTAGGGCATAAACAACAATTTCTTCTTATCGTGGTTTAATCCCAGCTGGCAACTAAGTACCACAGCACTGCTCACGTACCGTGCTGCCTGTGGTGGAGAGGAGAAAGTAAAGCCCATTAGCTGAGATTGGAACACTTCATAACTGAAACAAAATAAAATATAGTAATAATTGTAATGAAAATGAGAGGAAAAAAACCAAAATAAATAAGTGCTGCACAATATAACTGTTAGTCACCCACTGACCAAATGAGGCCGCACCTTGAGAGCTGTGTCCAGTTCTGGCCCCTCATTTTGGGAAGGACATTGAGACACTTGAGCGCGTCCGGAGGAGGTAACAAGGCTGGTGAGGGGCTTGGAACACAAGGCTTGTGAGGAGTCACTGAGGGAGCTGGGTGTTTAGCCTGGAGAAAAGGAGACTCAGAGGTGACCTTATCACTCTGCAATTGAAAGGTGGCTGTAGCCAGGTGGGGGTCAGCTTGTCTCTCCAGGCAACAAATGTCAGAACGAGACGACACAGTCTCAAGCTGTGTCAGGGAAATATAGGCTGGATATTAGAAAGGAGTTTTTCACAGAAAGAGTGATTGAATGTTGGAATACCTAACTGGGGAGATGGAGTCACCATCCCTGGATGTGTCCAAAAAAGGATTGGATAGGGCACTTGGTGTCATGGTTTAATTAAGGCATTTAGGGCATGGGTTGTACTTAATGATCTTGAAGGTCTCTTCCAACCTAGTCATTCTGTGACCAATGCCCACCCCATCCCCCAGCAGCCATTTGCCCCTCCCAATCAATCCTTCCCCTCTCTCCCCTCCAAATTTATATACTAGTCATGATATCCTGTGGTATTGAATATGCCTTCGGGACAGCTGTCCTGGCTGTGCTCCCTCCCAGTTTTTTGTGCACCAGTTCACTGGCAGACTGGGAAACTGGAAAGTTTTTGGCTAAGGATAAGGACTTCCTGGCACCTACCAAAACACCTGTGTCTTATCAATATTATTCTCAATACTGAATTCAAAATGCAGAACTTCACTAGCTACAAAGAAGAAAATCAGTTCTATCCCATGCAAAGCCAGGAGTTCCAGGAAGCATTTCCAATTTTTTGTTGACTAGTGCTGAAATGATGCACTTTGTTTTGAGCATATGTCAGACTTCCTAGAAGGTATGCCACTCCCTAAAATCAAACGGACATTTTTGCTGGCATTTTTAAGATAGTGTTGATCCTTGAGACTACCAGCTGCAAAATGTAGACATTAAGCGATTCAGGTGAAACCAGTCTTAATGAGCCATCAAAGAATGCACTAGTAATTCACATTATGTTCTTAGCTTATATGAACTTCATTTTAGCAACCACTTGCACCTGTTCTGTCATCATCTCTATTTACTTAATTATTTGCCAGGTTTTGCTTCTGCTGCTCATCTCCCTTGGTCTCTCTCTTACTTTCTGTGGTCCTGAAAAAGACATCACTGCCACCTCTGCTAGAGGATAGCCAGAGTGAGTTAGAATGGTTTCCACTGATGGTTGCACTTATGCACTTACGTAGCAAAATGCACAGCAACATGCTGTTGAATGTTGAAATCCATCTTTCACTGGTTTCTAACAAACTTTTGCATCATGCACTTTGATGCATATATTCAGCTGTTCTCAGCATATCCAGTGTATCTTCTGAGAAAGAGTATTTTCCCCAAAGGAGCAAAGCATTTAATGTATGCTAACAAGTACAGTGAAACTCTGAAAATTTTTCTGACAAAACAACCTCACAATCTTCCCCTTATTCTCACATCACCCTTTCTAAATATAGATTCCAATTATAGTCAGGGACACTATACATCATACAAGCTGGAAAACCCAACACAAATACTTTACTAATCATGTAGAGAGCCAATAACACAAAGGAATATTATTGTAGAATGCGTAATTTCCTCATTATCCTGTGAGAATTCCATAAAACAGATAAAACTTTTAATATCCAAAATATCAAAATAAGGATTAAGCTTAATATTGCATTACATCTACAATACTCCCATTTTTCTGTATAACTTCTCTAACAAACATAGAATTATTTTCTGGATCATGCCCTGTTAATGTTTCTGTGTACACAAGATTTTTGACAGGATTAGCTGTGCTCAGCCAAAATTGCAAATGCAACAACAGATCAAGTAGCACTCCTGCCTTTCAAATGGCTCAGTCAAGAAGTCAGTTGTGCTGGTGGTTTTCTTTCAGCACCAAAGATGTTCACTGAACTGTACTTCAGAAATGCTAAGAAAATCTGTGTTTCACATGCAAATTTTCTGCTCGGTACAGCCATCCATTTTGTTGATTGAAGTTTGCTCATACTTTTACAACTATGCTTTTATACTTCAGTTCACCATTCCTTCGCATTCCTCAGATATCATGATGGAATTTAACAGTCTAGTCCAAAAAAAATATTTTCCCATCACTTCCCATATGTCAGGCCCAAAATAAGTTCTTGAGCTCTCAACAAATGCAGAAAAAATTATCTAGAGAATTAACAATAACACAGAGAGATGCTGAAATTTACAGTTAATAAAGGTTAAGATGAAGGTTTCATTTTCCCATTTGCTCTTTCTCCTTGCACCCAGTGAACCCTAAATTTGATTTGACAGGAGTGGACAAATTGCAAACGATAGCACAACGCTTCATAACGTGAAATAATCTGATTTTGCATAAGTTTTTATCAACAGTGCTGACAGCATAAACCATCAAAACCAAAACGAAGAAAAAGTAGATTTGAAGTGCATAAGCCCTGTTAAGCACTACATAGCTTATTTTTAATGTACACTAGTGGGAGCTAATCATAGATCACAGAATATTCTGACCTGAAAGGGATGCACAAGGAGCAGCAAGTTCAGCTCTTAAGTGACTGGCTCATAAAGAGGTCAAACCCATAACTATGGCATTATTAGCAGCATACTCTAACCAACTGGATTATATAGAAAGAACCTAAAATTTGTAATCTAGACAAAGAATCTTGAGTGCTGTCCCAGCAAAGCCATTAGAAGTGAACCAATACTGGGTTATATGTTACAGAAACTTTACTCCTAACATTTTTGGTAAACTGTTGTTTTGTTTTACACATAGCTACAGTGAGACCTGTTCAGAAAACCAGATCAGAAGATATGCAGGTTTGGGGTTTATGCCTATAAAGTAGTATAGTACTTATATCTTTCTTAAAAGAAGCAGTGTGAAAAAATTTCAGCAGAAAATTTTGAACATGCATTTTCTGTTTTGAACATTCAAGCATTTCTACTACATGCAGTGTAAACACAAAATAAAAGAGCAAGTAGAAAAGCAATATGGATTATGCTGCAATTGTAAATTGCAATCTATAAAAATTGGCTCTTGCTGATCTTCAATCCACAGGAATCCTACACTGGTGGAATCCTCCAAGACTCTGGAAATGCAGACAGCTGTTCAATTTTATCTGTGCTCATGGTGAATACACCAAAAAGCCATCAGTACCTTTCTGGGTCGTTGAGTACTTTCTGCAGCTGTAATCTATGCCAAGAGAACATTGGGTCTCTGGGCTGGTCACAACAGGATACTTTTGCTGCTGGTCCCCCTTTAGGCTTTCCTCAGCCTCCAAAACAGATAACTGCTGATATCACACCGTCACTCCAGAAATATAGCTGGCTTCCTTCTTGTCCTGGTGACGTGAGGGTGGGTATATTGTTGCCTGATGTCCACCCAAGACTTATATTTCTGTGGACCTGGTGTGCCAGGCAGTCAGATCCACACAGTCCTTTGAATCCAATTAGCCATTTCCTTCCTTTGGAGTAAATCAGAGAGATTGTGTTCCTGGTCAGAATATTCCCTTCCTGACCATTGCAGTGCCAGAAATCCTTTCACCACAATCATGGCACTCTCAGTCCTTCTTCTGTGTGTAGAGAATCATTGCTTGCCTGCTATTGTCTCAGCAGCAGCTAGCGTGACAGTCTTCTTGGATGACCCCTTTCTTCACAGGCCGTGGATGACCCTTGTCTTCCTCTCCATTTTGCAGAGGTGGGCTTGTAGCTTCAAGGTAGGTTAACCACTCCAGTTCCTTGTGTCTCCTCACTGGTCACACAAGAAAAAACAGAATGCATGTGGCACAGTTGGGATGGAGCTAACTTTCCTCATAGCAGCCAGAATCAGTACAATTCCATGTTTGGGGTCTTCTTGATTCAACCACTTTGTCTGCAAGACCACATTAATAAATTTATTACAAGAAGTGTAATTTTAAAAAACCCAATTTTACTCATAAAGCTTGAAAATAAATATGTCCAGACAATTTCCTTGCAAGAAATTAAACCAATACATTTTAATATATTATCATGTAATAAATAGAAGAGTAAATAGAATGCATCCCTGGCTGTCATTTCATATCCAACTTGAACAACTAAATTATAGTGTAAGAATACTTTGTATTCTAAGAAAATAAATGTACCTAGGTTAATTTATATAACTCATTAAGAAAACAGTAAAAAATATAAACTACCTTGATTAGCCCATGAGAAAATGCAGTGGCAGTTGATGGTGTCCAAAACCCCTACTACGTTATCATATTGTTGAAAAATAACTTTCTCTATAGACAGTGATATTTGTTCCTACTTAAGGACAGTATGAAAAAAAATGTTCAAGAATGCTAAGTGATGCAATTTAATGTTTAACTTTAAAGTCTTTAGCAATCATGACAGAGGTTTGAGGTGCTAATGAATCATGTAGACACATTACAATTAAGATCTTCAGCTGGCCTATAAAGAAGCTGAAGAACCTCTGTGATGGATCTGTCCCATACAGGTATTCAGTATATAACCTCTACTTAAACTTTTCATAACTGATCCATTTCATTTTCTTCACCCTGAAAGGGGGAGTTTGCTGATGAAATAGGCATCAAAGTACAGTTTTCCTTAGTCAATGTTTTCCTATTAGGATAGAATAGTTTGGACTCCATAAATACATCACTGAATCTCACTAATTACATTAGCCTGGCCCCCTTTGCAGGAGTTAGAGGAGGTATAAGTACATATTTTTGGTGCCAGCAAGTTCAGCAAATTTCAGCTGGAAAATGAGTGCATAGTTCAAACTTCTGTTGCACTTATTCACTGAGAAATGAAATGCAATCCAGGTTTTTCTTTGACTCAAAGAAAGGTCACAGACATGAAACAAAATACAAATATAGCCACTATTACATGATTGCATCCTGGTAGATCCATGATTGTGTTGGGTAAATTGAGAGGAAATTTATCAAACAAAGCAATTGCTGGAAATATTGCACCTTTATAAATGAAATGCAATTTATAAGCCACATAATTTATTTTTAAAAATCTCATTACTTACATGATACATATGCATTTGCTTGTTAGTTGGCTTTAAAAGAAGGATTCGTATGCTGTCTCTGAGAAAATTCCTAAAAACTGATCACACATTCGTACCAAAGTACAGCAATGAGTAAAAGACAAAAAAACTCACAAAGCATACATTTTGAAAAATTCATGTATGGGGACAATACATGTAATTATCCTGCCACCAGGAATGCATAGTAAAGGAAATCACAATATCACATGTAAGAGGCTAGAAAACAGGAGCAAGCTCAGAACATACAGAGCAGATGGAGACATTGAAAACAAATCTGTCACTGCACAGGACAGAGGATGGCATAGATGAACTTTTAAGAGTGTCTAAAGAAGAGTTCACAGCAAGTGAAAAAGATATCTGTATTTCATATATGTGGTATATACATAAAAATAAACAGAGCAAGCAGAAACTGAACTTCTTTAGATATAGCCAAAATATTTATTAGAGAAGTAAAAAAAAAAAAAACAAAAAAAAAAAACAAAAAACAACAAACACCAACAACCAAAAAGAAAAAAAAAAACCTGTCTTGCCACAGAGGATTCATTAAATGTTTTTACAACATTTTATTTTCATTTTCTTGAATTTTGCTCTACATATATGGAATTGTACAATGTTGTCTTGCTCTTTGTAATACAGGTGTATATTTTGATTTTGGTGACAATTGTTTGTCATAGTTGAAAAATTGCTTTGGTTATGAAGGATATTAGATAGTAAATAATTGGGTGTATATATGGGGCACTGTCAAATACTAAAGCTTTTGAACCTTTATACATAAACCTTCCATTTGCTAGCTGCCATTGATAAAATTCCATCGTAAATTTTGACAACATCCTGGCTAAACAAAAATTACATGTCCAGAATAATCCAAATAATAAAGACACATGGGATAGAACTACCAATTAATAAGCTGATCACATGCTATGCTTCTGTGCATACACATGGGAAAATTGAGAGTTTGGAGTCTTCCAAAAAGAGGAGACAGTGCCAAAATCTGGAGCTCCCAAAAGAAAGAGGGGGGTTTTGAAAGAAGAAGGTGAAGACCTTTTCTGCAGAAAAAACCCTATTGTGAGAAAAGTTGCTAAAAGTTACAAACCTCTGTGGAGAAGGGATGCTCAGTGACCTTGGTCCCAAGTGCCTGAGACTGGGAGCAGACATCAGGAACTAACACAACTTTCTTCCCAATATCTCATGCCATCTTCCTCTGGGAAGGGATGTCTTGGATACAGAGGTGGCTGAACATGAGCAAAGTGAAAAAAGCAAAGTAAAAGCTCTGATTTTGTAACTTAAATCCAGTATACAGATTCCCTACAGGCTGTTCATTCTGTCCCACCCTTAGCACTGCTCAATGTATATGATTCTATGTCTAATACTGAAAGACCTTGAAGAAAAGGTCCTGAAAATATGTAAAAATGAGGAAGTTTTCTATAAAAGTTGCTTTTATCTGCTGAATATGAAATAAACTACTGGAAAAATAGCCTTTGCCTCCTTTTCTTGAGCTTTGCAGTTGGATTCTTTCATGGCATATCTAGCCTTTTATTTAACAAACTTTTAAAAGTAATTAATAAATCAAGAGCAGCTAGCTAGCAATACAAGTTTTCCCTACATTTTTTTTTAAATGCACAGATGCTGTGAATTTAATTGAACTGCAGAAATAAATAAAATTTAAAAAAAAAACAACCAACCAACCAAAAAAACCCAAACAACTAAAACAGAAATCCAAACAAACAATGAAACCGCAAAACAAGCAAAAGAAAACCCTGAGACCCTCAGCTTTCTAAGACAGATAGTCAGGCATTGATCTAAACTTGAGTCATCATTTGGGTACTCACAGCTCAATCTCTCTGCAGTCTGCATCACCCTACTTGACCTGAGCTATAATCCGGTGTCTCTAGAAACTGAAGGGGTCAAACCTGAACTGAAAGGAATTGTAAATCCTACTAAGGGATAATGTAATGTTATTAAAATATATAGATTTTTATTGTGTCTTTTCAGTGGTCCATCATTTCTATGCAGAATAATCAGACCCTCCATACTTCTCCAGGCTTTTCATTTTAAAAATCTCATATTTGCATAAACAGCAAAAACTCTCATTCAGAATCCTGTGAATTATTTTTAACACTCTGTTAATTATCAGTGCACCATTCCATCTGGAGGAAATTCATAATTCAATTTATTTCAATTAAGAAAACATATCCAATCTGTTAATTATCAGTGCACCATTCCATCGAGGAAATTCATAATTCAATTTATTTCAATTAAGAAAACATATCCAATCTTTTCCTAATATTTTATACAAACTACAAGAAAATGTACTGATCATTTACTTGTGACTCGAGTTCCAAAGAATATTTTCCCTCTAGCTTCTGTTTTTTCATTTATTTCAGTTTTGCTTCTGATTTCAGAAGAACTGCAGGTTCCACATCTGTAGTTCACTCTTTTAAAATGACATTCAGAGATATAGACAGAGATAAAAATATCATTTGGCTTCAAGGTATAACTTTTAGAGAGTCAAAGTCTAAAGAAGAAATAAAAGCAGATATATGGTTTTTTTTAGAATTCATCAGTAAACTGTTCTAAAATTACCTTTTCAGCTGTCACATCAGCAATCAGAAGGGCCGTCTCTAAATTTAATTTTGTTTGTACATGTTGCAATGAATAAAACAACAAAGGGACTGTTTGATATCTGAAAACAATATCCACTGAGTAAACTGGTGTGTAAAAACCAGATGACTTTTAGGATAGTAAATCTATACAATAGACACTATTCTTGATTAATTTAATAGTGGTCTGACAGACTCAGAGACAAGGCTCATCCATCAACAGAGCAAGCCACTTTTCTTGGGGAAAAAGTGTATAAGTTTCTACATGAAGATGCACCTTCACCAGGTACTGAGGTCAGCACTGAAGTCTACATTTTTCACTTGTGGTGTAACCATGTTACTATCCAGTGATAGTCTAGATGCTATAATTCTGTAGTGACTCTGAAACTTATCAGTAAATGCCAAGTTTGCAGTTACAATCTGCGGGTTACTCCTGTGCTAAAGGAGTATATCTTGGTCTTCATTTAGATGCTCTGATATTATTTTCTCTGCAATTTCTTCCATTCAGTAATTCTACCATTAAAAGTCTGTACAAATGACATAAATGTCTCAGAAGGGTTTTTTCTGGTAATATTTTTACAAATATTTATCAATATTTTTTATTTTGTATAATCAATATCTCTGTCTATCAGTTTACGCAAAAGGTAAACTTTAAATTTAGACATGGGGAATGAAAATATTTGCATCTTGTTACAGACAGAATGATGTTATAACTTATATTCACTCAGATACTATCCGTTTCTTGAGAATTGCATACCACCTGAAGGGCTTGTCTCATGACCACCACTAAATGGTACATCAAGATATTTACAAAATTTAAGTTGCTTATAATTAATTTTGTGCTATCTGTTTGTACACTTCACAGTCAAATATCAGTAATTTCTCCCCAAGTATAACTCCTTAGATGCTAGTTTTAGATAGGTGAAAGACAAACTACATAATGTTTAACCATGTAGGCCTATTTTTAAAAGGTAGTTTCACTAACTCTGTTATTGGGAAGTTATGATGAACTCGTCAATAATGAAAACCAATAGTGGAAATGTAAATACACATTACTTTGGGTAATTGATTCCTATGTAAACTTTTTCTTACACTTTCTCTTTCTTTCTTTGGTCGATGAAGACAGTCTATAATTTACATTTCAAAATCTTGGTCTCTGTTGCACACAGGAGGTGTCTAAATGGCATGTATCTATGTATCTATGTATCTATGTATGTTGGTATTTGCAAAGACCAGGGCTGAAATTTGAGGTCCATAGTGGGGACCAGCCAGGCCAATTCTTTATCAAACCATAGAGACTTAACACTCTACACTGATTTTGGCTGAAGTAGACCTAATTCTTCTAAGGAACATGTATGGGGCTGTGTTTTGTGTTTGTGATGAAGATGTTTCACTTACCACTTAACAGTGCTTACAAAGCATCAAGTCCTCTTCTGTTGCTCACACTGGCACTCCAGTGAGTAGCTGGGGGTTGTGAATGAAATTTGAAGGGAACACATCTGGGACAGTCGAACCCAACTGACCAAAGGGATATCTTATACAGTATGACACTGCTGGAGGAAGAAGGATGGAATGATGGTCAGAGTTTCTTCCTAATTAGCTGGTACACATGATAGAGACCTGTTTTCCCAAAGATGACCAAACACCTGCCTGCTGCAGGGAAGCAGTGAATTCTTTCCTCTCACTTTAACTATTGAACAGTCTTTGTTGCAATCCATGAGCTTTCTGGAGAAGAAAATTATTTGCCTGCTGGGATCATGCCAAGACAGTCCTTTTTGCCACCCAATATGGGACTCAAAGATTTTGAGATAATGACAGGTTTGACTAGAGTGTTCTAGGTTGAATTCCTAGCTGTTGTTAGTACTATTTAGCTATTATTCAGCAGGTTCCTGTGCTTGCCATGGGGCTTGCTTACCATCCTCTATATGAGAGTCTAGTGCTTGTTAGAGACTGCCTCTGGCTTTCGCAGTTCACAGTGCTGCTGTGCTGCTGAGCTCCATGCTCTGCTGTGGCCAGGAACACCTGGAGAGCAGCATGGAGATGTGCCTGGACTGGCAGATGGCCATGGCATCAGTGTGGTTTCTGTGCTGCTGTGCTGGACAGGATAAAACCTCAATGTGAACATGAGTCAAAAGAGACTGTGCACTTGTGGATAAGTGCACAGAAGAGCAGGACACCTTGGGGCAGCTGTGGCTGCGTGCACAACAGAGCAGGTACACCTTGTAGCATCTGTGTCCATGGCTATCTCTTGTGCTGCAGCAGGTGTTCCTCTGAAGGGTTTGTGGCCCAAGGACATGTTCATGCTACAACAGTTACACTTTTAAGTGCCAGTGACTGCATGAATCTGTGTTGAATACCTTGAAGTGCCTGTGCCTGTGGATAAATCCATAACACGGTAGGTACACCTTTGAAAGGTCTGTGGCCATGGGTAGTACCATGGTGGATCTGATGCACTCCAGAAGGAATTGATGAGGCTAAAGTGAAGAAATTGCACCAGAAAACTACTGATAAGTCCATGTCTGGCTCCAGATAAGTCCATGCTGCAGCAGGTATACCTCTAAAAAAGACTACAGTTCATAGACAATATTTTTCCAAGAGCAGGTACACCCACGAGGACTGTGATCCATGGATGACTTACCTGCCTACCACAGCAAAATCATGACTCACAGCCATTTCCTTAATTTCACAAGTAATCATCCACCCCAACACTGCACATTTAGTCTAAAATGGTGATCAAGAATATGCTTTCTGGCCTAGGTGTACCTAGCTGGGGGTATGGCAGAGTGCATAAGAAGACCATAAGAGGAACAGTAAAATCAACTACTTGAATGAAAAAGTAGATACAAAATTATAAGTAATGCCCTGATTGTTTAAAGATGTAGTAACTCACAACTATGAGACCAAATATGATAAACAAAATGGAGGGAAAAAGCTAAAACAAACATGTTTCTTTGAAATATTCCTCAATAAAACAATTATATTCCCTACTTCTGAAAATATTCTTCACCCAAATACAGGCATTACATTTCCAAATACTTTTTTATATGTTGGAATTTAAGCACCATGTCACTATTTAAACAAATGAGTGGAATATCGTCATTTCAGCAAAGGACACTATTCATATGCTTAAAGATAAATATATATCTGACTGAAATTTATTTTGAACATTAGCAGAGAGAGCCACTAAAATATTGATGATGCATTTTTCGGTCTTTATATCACAGGGTTCTTTGGCTATTTTGTAATGTAAAGCATTTTACATCAATCATTCAAGATCTGTGGAAACCTAGTAAAAAATCTGATTCACCTAAGCCCTAAATAAAGGGCAGGTTTGTTTGGTTTTGGTATGGGAGGTTATTTTAGAATCACAGAATTATAGAATGGCTCACATTGGAATAGGCCTCAAAAGATCTTCTGATCCAGTATTTCATGGGAAAGGGAACTTAGATAAGATTTTCTAGCACATTATCTAATCACATCTTCAGAACATCCAGTGACAGGGACTCTACAACGTCCTTGGTGGGGTTCCTTTGGTGATTGATGGTTCTTACTGTAAAAAAAATCTTTCTTGTATCAACATGAAATCTCTCCTGGTGCAATTTGTACCCATTTTCCCTCATCTTCTCCTTGTTTTGTTTTCACATAGGTGTACAGAATGCTTAGGAATGGATTAGACCTTAGAGACAGACAAACCTAAAAGCAAAAAATTTATTCAGTTTGTTGCAGCTTAGTGCAGTGCAGTCACTATTACAAAAGAATACAAAGATCTTGAGCTAAGTCAGGTGCAATACTCAACCACATCTAGAGCATCAAACTTTCTGTGTAACCTAGAAGTATTTGTTGTAGGAAGCATCAGTTTCTACCACTAGAAAGCTTTATGCCTACAAAAAGTGGGGCACAAGGATATGCATAGTTCCAGAGAACCCAAAGAAGACCAGGGTGTTTTAGAGAGATCAGGATCAGACAAAGCCTTCACATAGCCCAAGGGCATGGGGACAGTGCTAGTTCAGGGCCTGTCTGGAACATGACTGTATGAGATGTACCCAGGGTTAGACACATATGTGGGATTGACAGGGCATGGTCATGAGGAAGTGATGTACTATGTCAAAGTAAAGCCAATACAATAGAATAGGAGTAGAATAGAATAGAATAGAATAGAATAGAATAGAATAGAATAGAATAGAATAGAATAGAATAGAATAGAATAGAATAATAGAATTTAAGCCCATTTTTTTTCTTCTAACATTCAGTGCTATTCTGCCACTGACATAGTCTGACCCAAAACTCCCAAAAAGCTACCTGCTTGGCAACATTAACATATTAATTATTCTTGAACCACCAGGTTTGGATCACCTATTACATAAAGGTTGTTATTTGACAAACCACGTTAATGCTGCTTTAGATTTTAAGTGTTGGTGAAGAAGCAATCTTGGCACTTGCAATATTAACTTATAAACAAGGGAAATCAAATATAATCTTAGAAATCTGATGTTCGTCTTCTTTTTGTTAAGATTATACAACTTATTTCCCTCCCAGCCAATTCAGAAGAAGTAGCTCAACATCTCCCTCTCAAGAGTCAGACTGTACCAGCTCTTCCAGCTTGTCAGACTCAAACACACACATAAATAAGAACAAATGCACTCATGCAAGAATATAACCTCTTTCTTTCAGAAACCTTTTAAGGTGCACATACCTATCTGTATATCTCCTCACCCTAAGAAAAACCATAATTATTAGCATGTCTAAAATGCTCTTCTTCACACTACTGATTCATAAGTGGAAAGGAACTTTGGATGAGATCCTGTTCAACACCACCAGTTCAAGCTGAATTAATAATAAATTATAAAGAGACAGCAGATCTCCTAATTTAACAGGCACTATGGACTGCCTACATAAACAGTTCCTCTTAGGTTGCAATATTCATTAACTGTGAATATTTTCAGTGATTCCATGGGGAAGGAAATGCTTCATAGAGTTGTAATGAAGCCATGTGCAAACACCTGGTCTTACCTCTATTCTTGTGCTGTTAGGGACAGAACATTTGATTAAGTGAATTACGCTTTGAAGTAGTGTGGCATTTCTTATATGGAAGTTTGCTGAAAAGATATCTTTTATAGCAGTTTTGCTTGTGTCTGTCAGTTCTCTGCAAGATGTAGAATCTCTGAATCAGGTTGGAAAAGACCACTGAGATCAATGAGTGCAACCTATGGCCAAATACCACCTTGTCAACTAGACCACGGCACTAAGTGCCTTGTCCACTCTTTTCTTAAACATCTCCATCACCTCCCTGGGCAACCCATTCCAGTGCCCAATCACTCTTTCCATGAAGAACTTTTTCCTAATGTCCAAACTAAACCACCTGAGGTGCAGCGTAAGACTGTCTTCTTGTCCTGTCACTGGTTACCTGTGAGAAGAGACTGACCCCCATCTGGCTGCACCCTCCTTTCTGTTCATTGTGGAGAGCAATATCCCCTGACCCTCCTTTTCTCCAGGCTAAACAGCCCCAGCTCCCTCAGTTGTTTCTTGGAGGACTTGTGGTCCAACCTTATTGCTCTTCTCTGGAGACACTCCAGTGTCACAGGGTGTGGCTTAACCACTGCTGAGTTCAGGGGAAGAATCACTTCCCTGGTCCTGCTGGCCCATTGCTGATACAGGCCAGGATGCCATTGGCCTTCTTGGCCATCTGGGCTCACTGCTGGCTAGTGTTCAGTTCACTGTCATTCAGTAACCCCAGGTCCCTTTCTGCCTGGTCTCTGTCCAGCCACTCTGACCTCAGCCTGTAGTGCCTGAATGGCCTTGTTGTGGCAAAAGCACAGGACCCAGAACCTGGTCTTGTTGAACCTCTTTGGATTTGGCCCATCAATTCAGCCTGTCCAGGTCCCTCTGCAGACTACTCCTACCCTCCAGCAGATTAACACTCACAGCCCTCTTGGCATCATTTGCAAATTTGTCAATGGTATACTGAATGCTCTCAATCAGATCATCAGTAAAGATATTAAACAGGACTGGGCCCAGCACAGAACCCTACTAGTGACAGGACACCAGTGGATATGGCACCATTCATCACCTCTGTCTGTGTGCAGCTATCCAGCCAGTTCTTAACCCAGGGATGGGTGCAAGCTTTTCCAGGAGAGAATCATGGGAGACAGTATTAAAGGTTTCACTGAAGACCACATAGACAATATCCACCGCCTTCCCCACATCCACCAAGCAGAGGTGAGCACTCCATGTGTGGAGACACAAGGCGTGACTCCATTTCAGAAGGCTGGTGTATTATATTATGATATATATTATATTAAAATACTACATAAAAACTATACTAAAAGAACAGAGAGAAAAGATTGATCAGAAGGCTATAAAGAACAAGAATAGAATAGAATGCATAACAAAATCCTGTGACTGCTCACAGCCTCGACACAGGTGGCTGGGATTGGTCATCAAATGAAAACAATTCACGTGGACCAGTGGAAGATGCACCTGTTGCATTCCACAGCAGCAGATAGTTATTGTTTACATTTCTCTCCTGAGGCCCTCAGCTCCTCAAAAGGGGAAAAATCCTAACAAAGGATTTTTTATAAAATATCATTGTGACAGTCACCTGGTCATAAAAGGAAATTAGGTTGGTCAGGCAGGCCCTGCCCCTCCTAAAAAACCCGGCTGGCTGGGCCTGATCCCTTGGTCATCCTCTATGTGCTGTGTGCTCACATTCAAGATTATCTGTTCCACAACCTTGCCAGGCACCAAGATCAGACTGATAGGTCTGTAGTTTTCCAGATCCTCCTCTCAGCCTTTCTTATGGATGAGTATCACATCGGCCAACTTCCAGTCATTTGGGACCTCCATGGTCAGCCAGGACTGACGAAAAATGATAGGCAATGGCCTGGCAAACTCTTCTGCCAGCTCCCTCATCACTCTAGGGTGGATCCAGCCAGATCCCACAGACTTGTGAACGTCTAAGTAGCTCAGCAGGTTACTAAATGCTTCTTCCTGAACTTCAGTGGGTCCATTTTTCTTCCCATCCCTATCTACTAGCTCAGGAGGCCAGCTGTCTGAGGACAACCTGTCTTATTGTTGAAAACTGAGGCAAAGAAGGTGTTAGGTACCTCAGCCTTTTCCTCATCTTTGCTAACTATATTCCTCTGCATGTCCAATAAAGAACAGAGGTTCTCCTTGCCCCTCCTTTTGCCATTGTCAGGATCCGATTACTAAAGTTTCTTAGAGACACCACTGCCCAAATTAAGGTGCAAATGACACCATATGCCAGTGACAATAGTATGGGTCTGATAGTAAATATGGGAAAGAGGGAGAGAGAGAGAGAGAGAGAGAGAGAAAATAGGTATGGGGAGACAGAGTAACAGGGACAGAATAAGGAAAATTTCACCACTCCTTGCATCCCAACAATATTTCACTGATCCTTTCCTTCTTGGTGGTGAAAGTCTGTCCAAAAAGCATAGAATCTGATGGGTTAATATATGCTCAGGCCAGGTAAACCCAGGCACCTGCGTTGGGGGTGGTAGGGGTCCTTGCCATTGGCTCTTACAGCAGACTCCAATATTGTTGCATCACGTGCAGTCCTGTGGTGCAAGGCTTCAGGAATCTGGGGGTGGTAGGGGTCCTTGCCATTGTCTCTTACAGCAGACTCCAATATTGGGAATATAAGGAATACTCTGGGGGGACACTTCAGGGGGGCCTTTGATGGATTGAGGCATGCTCTCTACTGCCTCTCATCTGAATGTCCCATGGATGTGGCCTTCCCAGGGTTGGGTACTCCATAGCCAGATCACAATAAGGAGGATGGGTTCACTGGCCCTGTGCAGAGGTTACAACACATTGAAACTTCCTCCCCTCACCTTGGTTGGGTGGGAAATCTGTGCAAACCTGCTTCCAGCAAATGGGTCTGGTGGCTAGGGCGTCCCCCACCTGAAGCAAGTGAAAGATGATTCTTAGCATGACTGCTGGGTTTGGCTCTCATCCTTTTCCTTGTTTAGCTGTTTGTTTCAGGTGATTTAAGAAGGCGTTTCCCATTTAGCTAATCTCAGCAGTTTGACTTTCAGTCCAAAGTCCCAGTTCAGGGAGGCTTCTTTAGTTGTAGCTTCTTTATGCAGTTTTTGTTACAATGAGCAAAGCTTTATATCAGTGTTTGAGGAATGAACTATTTCAGTCTCTGACAGCCATTAATGTATTTGTAAAACCATTTTTATTGTCCTTCACTGAAGTACCAAATTATGTTCTAACAGGGTTTTTGCCTCTTTAATTTTCTTCCTGCCTGATCTAGTGACATCCTTAAATATTTCCTGAGTAGCCTGTCCCTCTTTCCAAAGTTGATATATCCCCTTTTTTTCCCTCCGTTTTTTCAAAGCTCCCTGCCAATCCAGGCAGTCATCTTCTTTGTCAGCTCATCTTGCACATAGGGACAGCTTGCTCCTGAGTCTTCAAGATTTCTTTCTTGGAGTATGTCTACCCTTCTCTGAATCCCTTTGTTTTCGGGAACTGTTTTCCAAGGTATTCCCCAAATTAATCTCTTGAAAAAGCCAAAGTCTGCCCTCTGAAAGTCTAGTGTAAAAGGTTTGCTGGTATGCCATGACTCAGATTCTCTAGATATTCTGTGGAGATCATACAGAATCTATGATTCAAGACTAAGTCTCCAGAAAAACTGGAAAGATTTCTATATTCAGTCTGGCATTGTGTATAGCCCATGAAAGCAGAGTGGAATAGGATTTGCCAAATGCTGTGACAGTTGACTTATACATGTCTTGAACACATCATAGGAAAGAGCCATAGATGTACACCTCCCCATATGACAGGTCCTTCTCCATATTAAACCTTTTACATTCCCCACAAACTTGAAGCCATATTGACAGACCTCAAAGAGAGCTGCATTTGAGACACAAGATTCATTTGTGTTTACAAATTTACAGTACTTGAATCTTTGAGGGAGAAAAGTACCTGTATCAGCTACATGCAGGTAACATTGTAGATTAACTAAAACTGCAGACAAATCAAGGGAAAACTCAGTGTTATATTTTCATGGCATATATGGTCATTAAGAATATAACTTTTTACACCAAATCCCAACTTGTCTAAACAGCCTTCCTGAAAGAAAATTAGCCCACGTTAAGCATAGCCTTAAGCCCATCTACAAAACCATTGATTTGAATGACAATTTACAAAGGAAAGCTTAGGGTTCTCCTAATTAGGTGTTTAGAGTTTCAAAACAAGCCAGCAATTTTGTGGAGTACTCATGTTTTTTTGGTAATATGAGACTTTTCTTAGCCTTTTTTAAAACTGTCTTGTGTTGAAGGCAAGATATCAAGTCTTACAAGTGTACTTTTGCTAAGAAAAGCAATTTCTTCTGCATAGGACTGTGCTCGCTGTAAAATATATATATAACTATAAAAAAGCTTATCATTAAATGTAAGTAGTTGAAATAGTCAGATGTTACACCCAGTGAATATCAGAGTAAATATTGTATCATATTAATTTATTTAAAGAGTTGTGAATTAATACTACTTTACTAACTTTTGCCATATGATGCAAGGAATAAAATAAGGCTAAGTGTGTCTGTTTGTAAATAAAGCATGTTCATGTTCAAGTCAAAAGATGTAACATTCATTTCACCTCTCAGACAATGAGCAATGCTGCATGTGAATCAGTCCAACTGCAGACTGATGGAAAGACAGAGGAGAAAGTGATACAACTTAAGAGTTAGGCTACGAATGAAGGAACACTAGTTGAATAATTTACTACAAAAATACTGCAATTCACAGAATAAATTATTTTATTAATATTATTCAGCTGACTTCAGCAGTGAGACTAGCGCATCATAATCTGACATTAAAATTGACTGCTTCAATGAAAGGGCATTGTTAATGAGTGTCACCTCTGAAGAAGCCTCTGCTTAGCAGGCTGAAATTCAAGATGATCTGTGTGAAAATAATGCTCAAAATACTTTATTGGTAGCAGTCTATCAGAGGTTAACTCTTTAATATTAATGAAATTGCAAGTGTCAGAAAACAAAATAAGAGCTCAGGAAATAGTAACTGTCCTTCATTAACTAACAATAAAAACATTCAGTAAATCAACTTTCAGAGAAGCCAAGAGCAAATCTAATTTATTAAGGCTCTGACATCACAGATCACCAATCTCTGAATGGCTTTTCAGAAAAATTGGAATGCAGTTTGGATACTGTGCATGTATAACTAATGGAGATGTAACACACATGCATTTTTAAATTATCCTCTAGGTAATAGAAGCAAGTAAATTTGAAAAAGACTGAATTTACGTAGAGGCAAAACTAACAAGACTATGATATGGTTTGCTGTCACGGCATATGCACTTATCTAATGTTTTTACATCTCAGTCTAATGGGACTGCATTGACAGCACCCTTCCCTTGTGGTTCTTCTCACTAACAGACTTCCCTGATTGTTGTTTGGTTTTGTTGGGAATTTGGGAGGCTGTGGGGTGTGTTGTCGTTCTTTTTGTCAGTTTTTTTCTGGCTGTAGTAATCTTTTTCCTCTGCATCAATAATGACATGAAAGTACTTCCAAACTGCAGACTGTGTTTTCAAGTCCAAGTGCACTGAATGCTGTTTGGTCAATTACAAATGCAGACTTGCTCTCAGAGGGAAAAACCAACCAAAATACTTTTACTTTTGATTATGCAGAATAGAATAAACCAGTGAGACTTCTTAATTACGATGTTAGCATGCAAGTTTCTTGCAATCTATAACAAACAACTATTGAGTGCAAAATTGAATAATTTGTGCAGTGCAAGCAAAAAGATCTTAGAACCAAGTATCAGGTGAAGTATCGGAAGATGGGTAGGCATTTTAAACAAAAGTTCTCTCTTGAGTAGCACAGTTTTGCATGTTTGGTTTTGCAAAAACAGATTGCACCATCGAAAACATAATTCTGAAATTCCATGTTTTCTATAGGTGGTAGTAAGACATAGTAGAATAAGATTTACAGAATTGGCATATTTTTTTTGCCCTTGCTCATGATCTCCATCCCATTGTGAGGGCCTACTTAAAAGAAGGGATGCAGCCCTTTCAAACTTCTAATGTTGCTCAGAAAGTTTTGCAAACATTTTAGTTAGTACTAATGTAGTAATTTTGCATGAGATTTCATCATACCTAAAGAAATTAGTGGATTGTGAGAAATGCACCACTTGTGTCTTAAAACATAATTCTTTTTCAGAGAAGAGTGTTATAGTGACAGGCAAATATTCATACCCCCTACAATGCTGTCCATCTACCCATTCTTGAAGATATTCAATGTCCTATTTCCCTAGCTCATCGAGGTCCCTCTGAATGACAACCTGATCCCCTGGTATAGGAGCCCTTTCTCCCACTTCTCTTTCATCTGTAAAACTGCTGATGATCCACATAATCACCACCTTCTGGTGCTGAGCACTTATCACTTTTCAGGTCAGCACATTGTCTGTTCATCTAGCCCCACCATCATCAGCTTCTTTCTGAAGACCATATGGAAGACAGCTTTAAAAAAGTCCTTACTGCACTCTGCAAAGTAACATCACCACATATAGGAAAAAAAATGGACATGCCGTCATCATGAGTCACAGCTTAACAGCATTCAAATTTATGTTACCATGAGACAGGTTGTGTTTGTACTCATATATGACTGTGCTGAAGAAGTGTAGCTGTAGTTCAGTTACTACAACTTTATATCAGCTAGACCTCAACTTGTCTTGGGGGGTTCCTCACAGATCGCTTCTCAATGTTCTTCCTGTGCTGAAAACTTCAGAGCTGGACATAGTACCACAGGGGGTCTCACCAGAGAAGAGTAGAAGGAAAAATCTCCTCCCTGGCCCTGCTGCCCACACAGTTTTGGCTGCAGCCCAGGACATGGTTGCCCCTCTCGGTTAGGAGTGCCCATAGCTGGGTCATGTCCAGCCCCCCTCATCACCAGCATCCCCAAGTCCTTCTTGGCAGGGCTGCTTTCAATCTCGTCATTCCTAAGCCTGTATTGAAACTGGTGGTTGCTCCAACCCAGGTGCAGCACCTTGCACTTGGTCTTGTTAAACTTCATAAGATTTGCCTGGTCCCAGCTCTTGAGCTTGTCCAGGCCCCTCTCAAAGACAGGTGTTCAGGTGTGTCAACTGCACCACTCAACCTGATGTCATCTGCAAATTTGCCAAAAGTGCACTTGATCTCTTCATCTGTGCCATTAATGAGGATATTAAATAACATTTGTCCCACTACAGACCCCTGATGAATTCTTACGGGATCCATAAAGTCAACAGATCAGACTTGAGGCATGCAGAATATTTCAATGCTTTGATGCTGAAAGATCAGAAGCTATGAGAAATGTCAGGGTTTCAAGTAGAATGCAGAGGTATTCTAGTCTGTTTGATAGTCTGATATTTTTAAAGCAATTTCTTTCAGTATCAGAAGGTGGAACTGTAAATAAAGGAAGCTATATGAATAAATACATAGTCAAGAATTAAAGCTGGTTTGACATGATTAAAATCCAGTTTAAACTGCCTAGTCACAGTTAAACATGTTATTTAAAACTCACTGAAGTTCTATAAGTTTATTTACATTGAATAGTAATTACTCTACACAAATGATCTGGGGACCAGTAATTATTTATGGAAGAAATTAGCAAATTAGTTAAAATAATAAAGATCTAATGATTTAGTGAACTAGTTGCTGACAGCCAATAAACCATGTTTCATGTGTTTTGAATAAATTATCTTTTTAATTATCATCAGCTCTTATGTTTTGTTTGATGTCTAAGTGGAAGAGTTGTGTTTACAAAACACAGTGCTTTTACAAATAACATACAAATATAAAGTGACCCAGAGTACTTAAACAATTGATTATGGTAATAACATAAAGAGAAGTTCTGAAGAAATCATTAGATTCCCCACTGTGATATTCTTGTTACCAACTTCAGCTTTTTTTTTTTTTTTTCCTTCTAAAATCAGACATGGTATGGTTTCCAAGAATGGAGTGATAACATATTATGATTTCAAATAATGACATATGGTATTTAGTAGCATTTTGCATTAAATTTGAAAAAACCTGTATGCATTTTAGATATTGAGAATTGTTTGTAGTACTCAGGAGAAAAATATGTATCTGTTACTGATCAAATTTAGAATGCTTTACTAATGTGAAAGTATTTCTTAATTGTGGGCACCATGGGCATATAAAGGTGGCTCCTCAGAAAATTATAAAGTGTCAAAAATTTCTGTATTTTAATTAACTCTCCATCAAATGGGCTTAAAAAGTTATTTAACCAGTATTGCTTTTACCTGTTTATTAATTTCTTATACAGAATAAAATTTACAGTAATTCATAACAAAAATTATTTAATATTTCTTCAGTGCTCTTTCAATAAAGTTGAGCAGTATAGGAGCTTTCTAATGGAGCTTCTTCAAAAATTTATGACCAAAAAGAAATTTCCACCTATTTACATTTTCCCAAAGCTGTTTTCAGTCTGATATTGTTAGTTGTTGTTTTAACCTAAGAAAGAAACCAGAATGTTTTTTCACGAGTCATTCTCAACAGAACGTTAATGTTCAGTGAGTTATACAACAGATTACTTTCCTATTAGCGTCACCCAAATCAAAAAACTTCTGAAACTAAAAAGAAATTTTCCAGTTGGAGAAAGAAACCCCAGTTTAGCTATTTCCATTGGGCTGTCTGTCTGAACTTAAACCAAAAAATCAACAAAAGCTGTGTCTTTTTTCTTGGAGGAGTGGCTAAAGAGAACTATCACCAAAAACCACAACCATTTAATCTTACTTACAGTTTATTTGCATTCTTCATAAAGGCTCCTTTTTCATCCTGATTAAATTTTTTGGGATGATTTTTTTAATTCTTGTTTATAAATGTACTCCTATGTTATAAAAGACCAAATCAAAGAGAACAGCTAAAGAGATAAGTGAGAGAAATAATGATCATTATTTGGGACAGGGAATACCATCACAGACAAATTTAGATAGGGAGACAAACAGGAAATTAAGAAAAGTCTTTTCTTCTGCTTTTTTAAGGAAAGCACAGAAGAAGACAGGAGAAAATAAAGCACTATAGAGTGTTTGGCTGGGCTTTTTTATTTCCAAATAGCAAGCAGTAAAATACTTAAGTGATAAAATAGAAATCTTGGTCAAAGCCTCATGCTGACACATTTCAGTAAGTGAGATATTGAAAAATATTATATTGAATTCAACCTCACACGTGACCATATATGAAACATTGGATGCTGAGAATCAACTAACCACTAAACACCGACTACATTTGCTGGTGTCACCAATACTATACCTCTGCAGAGTGATCAGATGGAAACTGATTCACAAAGTAAGAAAAATTTTTACTAACTGCCCTCATGGACTCAGGCTCTGTATTTTGTTTCCTAATCACCTTGAGAATATGATTATATATCTCCCAAGGTGTGATAGGAGTGACTAAAGGAAATCATTCCATTCAGTTCAGCAAACCTTTCACTCTAACCTCAGTGTTCTTTCAAGGAAGCTCTATTGATATTTTCCTTCCTATTTAATATATTATAGTGCACCTACAACCACAATAAAATGGTAAATAAAGTAAGACATCAACCAATAATAAAGGAAAATAGAATTCAGAACCTCAAAGACAGAAGTTAGTGAGAAGACTAATCACAGAATTAACTGGGTAATAGCAAACTCATTATTGATCAATTTTAGCAAAAAGGATTCTGAGTTCAATGAATTTTTCAGAAGTTGTGCCACACTGCACAAAACATTCCCCTTTTCTTTTCCAGGAAATAAAGCAAGAGTGCATGCACTTAGACCTCCTCAAATGGAGTTGCAGTCTCTTTTCCAAAGATTTCTGTTGTGACTCCAGAGCAAACAAACAAGGAATTATTCAGTCCTACCAAATCAAATGCATTTCTCTGTATACAAAAGAAAGCACAGCTATTTATAAACTTAGGGATCTACAGAATCTGAATGCATCAAGGTCTAAGAGCCCTGATTTCAACTCCAGTACCTGAATTCTGCTTTAATTATACTTGAGGTCCCTCCGTCCCTTCTTGGGTCTCCCATGAATGACAAAGTCAAATCCAGGTGGTCCTGCTAAGATTTTAACAACCTCAGGGCCTTAAATAATCATAACCTACAAACATGTATATCAGACTATCTGCCTACTGCTGAAATTTAGAATTCCAAGATGTAGGAATGGTCTTGAAAAACACAGCTATTTTTCTTAACTAGATACTTATTTTTTTAGAATTAGAGAATTTTGTTTCAAAATCTTTACTAAAACATGCCTCAATTTCTTTATTTTGGCTATTATTAATAAGTATGAAACTTTCTAAAGACCCATTTAACCAGCAACCTCTAAAGCTGCCTTTTAAGCAGCAGAGTAGTTTAGTTTCTTTCTGTAGGGAAAAATGATCAGGCTTTGCTTATTTTGCCATGTCTGAGTTTTCTTTTATGGCAGAAATAAACAGCAACAAGTGCAACTGTCTTCTGGCTTATTTGGTTTCCATAAATGAAGTTTAGATTTCAGTGTTGCAAGGGCAAACTTATAACTAAATCTTTTTTTAGGAGAATTATATTAAAATATATAATTAATTTTGAATGCTTCTAAGTGTCTTAAGGAATTTTTTTTCAGTTTTTGCAAATCTCTCAATCCATCCTACAAACGTCCAAGTCAAAAACAGTCTTTTCCAGAATGCAATCTGTCAGACCAGTTACTTTATATATTTAAAGCCAAGAGCAAAACTGATCAAATGAAGCTCTCATACTAAAAATCATTATTACAGAAGTAATAAGTACAAAACCAATAGCAGGAAAATACCTTTATTTAATGAGTTTAGGTTTCTAGCTATATATTATGAATATCAGTTCTTTCCTTGCCTTTCCTTCAGGTTCACTTCAGTGAATGTTCATTGCTTACCCATGTTTCACGTTGACAGTTAATAATCTCATGGATTTGCCTGCTTGTTTCAGGAGAATCAATCATGTTGTGTCAGTCCAACAAAACCTATCAAGATCACTAATGCTTTGTCCTGCAATCAAAATGTCTCTTAAACTGGCAAAACAAAATCTAAGGGGCAGAGAGCTAAAACAAAATATTTCTTTTTTCCTAGTCCTATGAGACTTCTCAAATGTAAGAAATTTTAAATGTCATCCATTACAACAACAAACATGTCTACTCAACTCCATAATAATTGCTAAATCACTCACAATGGAAATAATCTGCATTTTGCTATCTACAGTGTAAGCACTGGCAGACTATAATAAACTATATGACATAAAATGTATGTCAGGGGTAGCTAATCTGGTGGACCCAGTCTAGTATTTGAATATGCTCTGCATGTAGCAAAACTACTTCTCCTCTACTTTACTGAGCCAAGGAAAGAATAGTGAGTCATAATCATTACTTTCTGGCCATGATATGATGTTGTTGAATAATTTTTAAATTACCCTATAGACCTTCAGTGTTACCCTATAGGCAACACAAAATAGTGACAGGCCCTTCTAATTTGACTCAGAAATTAAAACATTGTAAACTGAAAATTCCTCAGATTTTCGTAGTTGTACAGAAAGAGCTTTTTACAGCATGATAGAATGTTTTATACATCTGAATTTAGACTAAAGGCACTTTCTTCTCTAGGTACTAATACTGAATTGAATACAATGTCTAACTAGTCCAAATATGTATAAGACAAAAAATGCTTTGAAAAACATGATTAGAAAATAAAGAGGATATGGGAAGAGAATATGAGGAAATACTGCTATTCATTTAAAGGCTGAGGTGTTCTATCCAGAAACAAAACCTGCTGATTAATCTACGGAGTTTGCAAGAAAAAGACAAAAAAATAAGGCAACTTTTCATTACTTAAATGCTTCCACTAGAAGACCATTCAGTTTTCATAGAATGAAAGAAGACTATTCATAAACTCAGAATATTCTACTGCCATAATTTTTTTAGACAAGAAAACGCAACACTAGTGATAACCCTCTCTCCTTCAAATACTGTCACAAATATTGTCCCATAAACAAAAAAAGTAATATTTTTTCATTATCTTCAGTCTTTTACACTAAGATTAATATGTCCAGTCCTCAGAGTTTGTAGCATAGGCAAAGCTTTTCATTGATCACCTTCTCTTGAAATATCTGGATCCCATTGCTTCTCGACCTCTTACAGATGAAACAATAGTAAAAGAATTTTTAAAATTCAGGATAATACTGTGGTACTGAATGTGTAAGCCCTATTTCAAACACCTACAATATCATCACAGAACAATCCTGCTTGAAGATCCCTAAAAAAGTCAGTGAGAATGCTTTATTCGTCTGCTGTCACATGCATTTCCAGACAACAAAATTATCCTGCAGAGATATGTGGCTAATCAAGTAGGTCTATAATTCATACATCAGACAACCACCAGTTTCTACAAATAGATCTCACTGTTCTTAAAGGAAAATTATTGCCCCTCCTACACAGCTTTCCATGAATCCCACCCTCAAAAATCAGGAAATCACAAACTAAACAATAAAAGTTAATGATCTTCTCAATGTGAGGCCATTTGTTTCCATCTTTATCTCACCTGAAAAAGTATAAATTGTGATTCCAGCTTCTCAGTAGTTAGCAAGTTGATCAAAATTCAAATGCTTCATAAATTAAATGTAAATATAGTATTCTGACCTTAACCCTGTGGAATTTTGAATCCTTAGCCTTCATTTGCTTGTTCTTCATCATTTCCCCAAACATTTCTTCTCATGTCCTTCAAAAAAGACAGAGAAAAAGAATTTGCTAAACTGTTGCATATGCAGAGATTCAAAGATATCTGACTTGGATTTTCTCTTCCATAATTTTCAGCCCTCTAAAAACAGAGCCTAATACTGTGTATGTAAATGAGGGATTTCTAAAGCTAACTTCACAAAAGAAAAATTCAGAAAACACAAAAAAATTAATTAAAAAATAGTTATATTCCAGTATTATTTCTTGGCTCTGGCCATCCCCACAGCTAGACTGTCATCAGAAATACCAGAGGGCATTTTGGCTTCAACACTTTGTACAAAAAACACTTTTATCACCACTTACAGATTTGTGTATTGGCATAGCTAAATACAATTTTAAAAGCCATTATCTTTATTTTAGCTTATCATACTTTAATTTATTTGATGATAAATGAGTTATGTGTTCAGACTAATTATTCTATAAAAATCAGTTTAGCCTGATCAACACTACAAGCAGAATAATAAAGCTATAAATTATGAGTAAATATGAAATTGATAGCCTGATTTGATTGAGTTGTTTACTACTCTAGGATTCCAAAGGCATTTATTTCACAAATGCCTACATATTAGTTAATAATTGAATATTCACATGATCACATGCCCCAGAGAATGGAAAAAAAAAATTCAGTTTAACTTAATGTTTACATGTGTATATATATGTGTGGGGTAACAATGATCTATTCTATGACAGATTATCTCAAAAGGTAAAGTGAGGTTCTAGTTTTCCAGCTAAATACAGGTCAGGTAAATAAGACTTCCTTTTCCAGTCTGTAAAGGCACTGTGATTGTTTCAGCAAGAAATTCTATCACCATGAATCTGGCTCATGGCAAATAGCAGGATTTCTAAAGACAGAGAATAAGCTCAGAGTGAGGTAAGGATTACGAGTTTCCTCTTGGAAATCAAACTTTTTTTTTCCAAAAACCTGATAAGGTTATTTAAATATTAATCTACTACTTTTTAATTTCTTTCGCTTTGAAATACCTTTTTTTTCCTACTATGGCATCCAAGAATGAAGTAATAGAGAAGTAAAAAAAAATTACTTGGCGGAATACCCTCCCAGAAATGAAAAAACAGCAGTTTTTTGGGTTCGAAATCCTATTTCAGATAATTTTTAAATTATGTTTGAATAGAATTTCAATACAAGAGATTAAAAGTACAGTACGAGGATACCCCACCATCTGATGCTTAAGGAGGAAGATAAAGTCCCAATTTCTCTCTCAGAGGCATTAATTTAATATTTCTTTCCTGAGTACTCCAACAGTACTCATCATTAAGCATTTTATCAATTTAAACATTGAATATATTTAATTTTTTTCATTTTTTCAATGACAAAACTGTAAATCTAGTTCAGCCCCTCCATTTGTACTGTAGTTTATTATTGTTTTTGTTAAATGAACCAAAAATAATTCAGTGCTTGAATGGTTCCACTTTTAGCTCCTTTTAAGCCTCTGGAGAAAATACTTATTTTCAGAAAACCTCTGGGGTTTTGTCATCAGTAAAACTAGCCGGGAATGAAAACAGATCAATTAACAACAATGAAAATACTTCCCAAACATCCTTTCATGTGTTGGGCCCAAACGTTGTATCCATCTTACCAACCCTGTCTGCAACAGACAAGGACAATCTGTCTGAGCAGAGGTGCCACCAAAGGAGCTTAGCAACTTCACACATAGATGCGCCATCCCAATGAGAAGGAAAGTAAACATGACTTTCGCACAAAATTATTAATTAGCAACACTGAGGAGGCAAAATTGGATCAGAGCATCCAGAGAAGGCTTAGGATTTTTACTTACTTAGAGGGACAATAGGCCAAAAGCAGAAAAACATTGTCCCACTGGAGCTATAGTTGAGATGTTATTACATGAAGAAGCATGAAGAAAGCAAAGCTAGAAGTGTCCTCTGCTAGATGTTGCAATGCCTTCAAGAAATGTGTTTCTAAGTGAAATACAGGCATCAAAAGAACAGAAAATTATGCAGTCAAGATCAAGAACAAGCACAATGTGTTTTCAAATTTCAGCTTTTCAGTAACTGAATGGAAGACCAAGAAAATATCTGACGATATTAAAAGGAAGCACTTTCAAATTTAATGAGAGCTGGTTTTACATTTAAAATAGTGTTATAAGGGGAATGATTTTCTCTGCAAGAGGATTTTGGTTTAGGTAGTTAATTAGACTTTCTGAAACACTAAAGAGGAAGCAAAATCTCTTCACTCACCTGAAGCAGGATAAAACAGAAGTGCCTACGGCTTGTAAATACACAATTGCCACTGTATAAATGAGAAAATCAGATAGAATAGGTAATAAGAAAAGATCTAACACTTCACAATATAACAAATCATCAACCTGGCTCTTAAAAATGTTCATTAATGCAATTTTACTAAATGAACTACATATTATGAGTATGCATACACCTTTGAGAAGATGTGTGTGTCAGGTTTCATTAACATTAGTAAAGGAACGGTTTCGGTATGTCTGTGGAACTCCTCTTCAAAGAAAGGAAATTATTTGCTGAAACCCAAAATTCTCACTGAACTCTCAGTCCTGACTCCTCAGTCCTCCCTGAGACCATTGATTCTTGTGGATATACATACATGTAGGGCCTAGCAATCTCAGAGATGTAACTAGAAACTAGCTGTGTTGTGGGGTATAAAATAAATATTAAGGTTTTAAAAAATAAGACTCATAGGAATTCCATGACATTATTTCCTTCCTGCAAATCAATTTTATTTGTATCTCTGCCAGACACGTACAAAGTTTAGAAGTGCGTACACTCCAATTCAGCTACTGTGGGATTGTTCATATATATATATACGAGTATTTCACATATTCCTTTGACATTTACACCACTGGAAGATGTGCAAATACTCCTTATTTTCAGGAAGAACAAAACCAGAAAACAATAACAACGACAACAAAAACAAACCAAGCCAAAAACCCAAAACAAGGAAACAATCAATATTAAAATTCAAAAACAAATAAACAAAACCATAAACAAAAAAATGTAAACACCACTAAAAACCACCCAGTCCAAAAATTAAGAGGCATATTGTCTCTTCAGTCTGGTCAGCTGTCTAAATTGGAGGATGACTTGCTTCCTACAGTGAGTAAATCTTCTATGTTACCACATTCAAATCTCCTCCACTTCTCAAAAAAATGATTTAGTGCACATTTCACAAAGATGAGAATGTCACAGAGGGAAAATCCAAACCTTGGATCTTCAGGTGTTTTATCAAATTTTTGATGCACATGAAAATAAAACTTAACAGCACTTAGGAGCTTATAAAGATCTTCATATTCAGACAATATTTCTGCAAACTAGCCAGAACGCAAAGAACAGTCCTTCAGTTTTCTCACTTAAAATCTGCAGGCTCATCAAAATCCTATGCAGGGATATTTATCAACTCCTTTATATGTTCTCCACTATCCAGAAATCTAAACCTCTCCCAAGTGCCTTGTACCAGACTTTATCCTCATTCCTAAATATTTTGAAGGAAAACCCAAATTTTTTTGTATGTAAATACTTCTAAATTTGTTTCTATTTTATTTTTCTTCTCCTTTTTTTTTCATTCATGAAAAAAAAGGATCTTCATGGAAAAATTGACTGTAGAAATCAGTTTTCTCCTAAAAACAGCAAGATCTCAATGTTATATCTTGCAGAAGTGAGACAACAAACAATTCTTTTGAAACGGAAATCATTTTTTGCAGCACCTTTATACATATTAGTTCATTAATTGAGTACTATAATCAAACATAACAAGCTTTATCACTTTCAAAGAGGTGGGGAAAAAAAGGGAAGGAAAATATTTAGCTTTATCATAATAGATTTTCAGGGATATTACATAGTTGTTATTATAGATTTAGGTGATAGGATGAAAGATCAGCCTGATATTCTAGGCTTTTCAGTATGCTTCTCAACGCATTGTGTTTATTTATGAGGTGATTGTTTTTGCTAAAACACATTTGATCCTTATGTTTACACATATTAATATTGTAGGTCATTAGTATTAGTATTAATATTAGTATTTTAGTTATGTTTACACATTTAATATTTTTCAACTCAACTGCTATTCCCATTGTGTTCATCAGAAGTTCACTTATATTTGCCATAATTTTTGAGGTATGAAAATATTCCCCAAAAGTACTCACACTTGTGGTGAAAGCTTTCCTTGCTATTGACTCAGATGCAGGCTGAGGGCAGGCAGGTTGCAGCACACCCACACAATAACAGTAATGGTTTCATCCTGTTGGCGTTTTGGTCCTTTTCTTTGGCAGAGTGCATTACCTATATACACTGAAGTGGCTACCAGCAGATGCTGTAAATTACTTCATCTGTCACTATTACAATCATATAATTCAATTCAAAGAATGCTGGAAGATGAGTTTTGTGTTGTTGATGAGGGAGAAACATGAGAGGAAGAGAAGCACAAAGTAGATTGTTGACTGCTGTGAAGGTAACAGTCTCCTTTCATAAGTCATGTTTAAAACCAGTATAAATATTAATTAAAGATATTCAGGGAACTTCAGGTTTCCAAAAAGTACTGCAGGACTCCTTATAGAAAAATGGAGTCTTAATGTCTGTCCTATGTTAATACTTCCTTTTCATGAAATGTGAAAAAAAATGCAGAGGAAAGATGTTCTTTACAAATAAGGAAAACACTGAGTACCAGTTTCCTTTGTTAATAAGGTTTTTCTTGATAATGAAACACAGGTCACACCTATTACTCTCACATTCATTACTCTATTTTATGTTTTCTTACCAGCTATTAATTTCTGTTAGAAACAGAAGCTTGGAGGATTTGACTAAGTGCTCACATTGTTGTGTTTACTTGTATCTTAAGACAGGGCTAACTTTTCAATCCTAATGAGAATAGCTTCAAATTGTCAAGCTCAATAGGGCTAAATGACACTCAAGAGGTTCTATTCTGGAGAAAGTACTGTTTGCCTTAAAGAAAACTCTTATGCTAGCCAAAAAGACTTTTAGTCCTCAGTGTTGGAGATTCACTAGGCTGCAGAGAACCTGGCCGACCTGCCACAAAGCTTTTGCTAAAACTATTTCAAGGGAGAAAATTGGAAAAGTATAACTTTATCCATACCATTTTGCATCCTTGTTGTATGCAAAAAATTGACTTAAAATAAAAAGCTGGTATCATTTCTGGTTAGCAAATCAAAATATAAACTTAAGTTAGCTAGGAAGAAAAATCATTCCATCTACCCCAATTTACATCCAGAGTCATTATCAAAAGCAACCTTAAAAATTTCTTTGAACTTCTAGATCAATAAAAATAAAATCTCCCTTTAACATGAATTGGCTGATTTAAGCAATGCACACATATTGACTCTTCGTAAAAAGAAAATCTCACTTCTAGTAAATGCTTAACACCCTCATAAACAGTTCTCTTTTGCAGGATAAGATATAGTTGCATGAATGTAAATTATATAATTAAATTCATATGCCTGTGGAATTAATTAATAGAGCAGACAATGAATTTGACAATACTTCAGGGATAATTTTTTTTCTTTAAATTAAGAAGCTTTCTTTACTGCTCATAGTATATTCTGTCTAGCACTGATGTTAGAAGTTCCACTTGCAGGGTCCTCCTCCATTTTGGTTTGGGTAATGAGGACATCTTCTGGGAAGTAAGAGAATAGTATATCAGACAACGGGGGTTTTTCATCATTTTTAATGCCTTTTCTTTGTCACTTCAAAAGGTCTGGTAGGTCATTCAAGCATTGGCAGGTATTTCCTATTCCACTTAATCTCTCTCTCTAATTCTACTCCATCTCTTGGAGTCTCCAAGAGACATATTTCCTATAAGCTAACTGTAAAACAAATATTTGTCATCGTTATCAGTACACTGTCAATTCAATTTTTCTTTGAAAATAGTTAAGAATTTCCTCTGTGAATGACGACCCTATCCTTTCTTTAATCTCTCAAAGAGTGAAATACAATAAACTTCAAACTAGCAGGTAAATGGACTTCTAATCTGTGTTTAATAAATCATCACAGGATGACTGTGAAACAGCTTGATCTCTTTTGAAGAGCTCGTCATACTTTGCAAAGTTCTTCAGAAGTTCTTAGAGAGGTCTGAAGATATTCTAATTTAGGAGCCCATATAGTGTATGACTCATACTACCAATATCCCTCTTTTCCAGCAAAAGTGATCAGTATTACTATTCGATTTAGTTAAAGAGAGGAGAACTCATTTACAGTTGAATGCTGCCAAGATGAAATACAAGTCTTTCTTTAAATTAATGTGTTGAAATAATTACTAGTGAACTTCGTAAAATTCCAAGGGTCATTGAGTTCATACCCTGATTATCATGAATGAGAGTACAAGAGGAAACAGTATGACACAATTGGATTGCCTTCATTGTTACTGAGATTATTTGTTAATTAGAAAACTCACGGGGCTCTAATTCTAATTAATTCTTTAATAATGTAAAGTGAATATCTGACTGATACATTTTGTCACATTATTGGTGAAAAACACAATTAGGTGTCACAATGCAGAATGAAAGTTCTTGGTAGTTCAACAAGCAGCACAGTTACTCAACAGAAAGTTGTTGACGTGTGAGAGTTTGTGTTGTAAATCCTACTTACCAAGAAATTGAAAATCTGAGAATGCCACTGCTCTTTCTGCTTTCTCATTTATCCTGAGCTATCAGAAGCTTTTATTATCAGCTGGTAAAAGGTGGCTCAAATCAGTGAAGCTGACTAGAGCCCTGCCAACAAAAAGTTGCTACAATAGGTTCATCTGACTGGTCACTCTGGTCTTCTAGTTCTCAGAGCAGCTGTGGGGGCCTTTTTTCTTTCTCCATATACTGTGCACAGAAGAGTGTTTCCAGTCTTTTTCTGTCTTGCCAATTTTTACCCATTTTAGTATTTGAAGTCACCAGAACACTGTAAGTAAATCCATAACTTTTGTTTGGTTTAGGAATGGTCTTCATAAGAACACAATTGGTTACACATTAGTGAGGTAACTTTCTATAAACCAACACTCAATTCACTTTCAGTCATATAGATCTAAAATATCAGTACACTTCACACTGTTCTGCAAAAGAATGAGGACCACTGCTGTCAGTATGACACCTTCTACATGTGACATGCTAATAGTCTCCATGAAATACAGAGTGAGAATGGGGCTCACAACACTATTTCAGGCTCAATAGAAGACAGCAGGAGGGAAATGAGGTGGCATAACAAGCACATAACTCTTAGAATGCATGAATTTGTCATATAGTAGCTAACCAGCGTGTTTTCTAGTGTGGGGCTTGCCATGTCTTATTACATATTTTGTAAAATTTCATTAAAATAACACACTTGATTCCATGTCTAGCAAAAGATAACCCTTACTTTAGGATTACACTTTAAATAATAATACCATCTTCTATCATGAATAGTCCTTCTGCCACCACTTTGCAAATGAATTTATTGTCATCCACCAGCTTATTTATCCAGCATTTAGAAAATAGATATTTTTTTAAGAGAGACATCGCCAGTCTTTCTACTCATTCTTTTTACCCACTAGAAGTTAAAGTTTTCTTTTTAACAAAACTTGTACGTATCTTTTTTGTTTGTATGTATCAATCATGTTAGTTTTATATGTTTACTTGTTTCACCACCATACCTATGTCAGATTGAAATTTACCAGCTGAACCATTGTTTGTTATTTAACATTTTTC
The DNA here is from genome assembly GCF_014805655.1 of Passer montanus. NCBI lineage: Eukaryota > Metazoa > Chordata > Aves > Passeriformes > Passeridae > Passer > Passer montanus. The sequence continues at coordinate 883,033 of NW_024372147.1, forward strand.
TTTTCTTTTAAATCAAAAATTTTGTAAAACACCAAACATTTTGCAGCCTTTTTAAAATAACATTTTAGCAAATATTAATGTAATGTAAACATGTAAACCAAGTTACAGAGATAGGATAATTATTGAAATATTATAATTTATTTTCAGGAAGAGATGAGTGTTTGATATTTTTCCTTCCTTGTAGAGTTGTGAGTTCAGCACATGCTGAAGAGCTTTATTAAAGGAGAAGCACTGGCTCACATAAATGAGCCAGTGCTTCTCCTTTAATAAAGGGATGAGGCATTCTCTTAGCCCCAGGCCCTTTTTAGAAAAGCTCTTATTTCATCTTGTTTGCATGTAAGGATGAGAACCTCAGAAGGAACAAGGCACCTTCTTCTCCCTGGAATGGAGGAATAAAAAAAGAGGGACAGATAATATCAATCTCCAAAACTGGGGTGGAGTAGAGGGGGCTGTTGTGTGAGAAGACTTCTGACCACAGAATTTGCAGGCTCCATTACTTAGGAACACCCCATTACAAGCATAAAAATGTTGCAGTTTTTTATGGCACAGGATATTTCTATGTGCTGTGAGGAATTAGGGGAACTATGCAGAAGGATGTAGAAGTGTAAGCATAACAAAATAAGAATGTTATGTGACTGACACCAGCACCGTAAGTTTTTATCAAACTGAAGTCCCCTCTCTAGTAAATCTTTGACCGTTTTTCTGTCCATTTTAGAAAAATGGAGTCCTGTTTCAGATTTCATATAATAATTTAAGGCTGGATGAGAACTGTATGATTAAGAAACTATGACAAGAATGGGGAGATAAAGAAGAGTGATAATATGAGAAATGTGACTTCAGAGACCTCATCATCAGTTAGATAATTTCCATGATGCATGTCAAACTTACAACCACATTCATATGGACAGAACTTATGAACTCCAGAAATCTACAGGACAATTTTTCATGCAAGAACAGGACTGAATGCAGAAACTGACTCATTCTTTTAAGCTCTAATATTTTTTTCTGTTGTAAGGCACGAAAATAATCATCTACCTTTTGCATACTTGCAAATGTAATGACGTGAAGAAAATTTGAACCTAGATTAACATCAACTGATTTACTACAAGGTATAATTCCTTTTGATGAATGCAACACAGACTAGATGGCATCAAAATATGAGCAGGAGGCCTTACACCTGACATTAGACTATGCTGTATGCTAATGGGAGGAAAAAATGATCTCATGACCTTGGTGACTGTAACACAGAATTGCTATGTTCTCATTTCTAAAATTGTATCAGAACTAAGAAAGATTTTTCTCACTGAGGTACCTGTAATGGTTTAATTTCTAAACACTGCTAAAAATTGGAATTAAGGATGCACAAGTCATCTTATATATGAACTTACTGAATAGCACTGTACTATTCTGTTCCACTTAGACTCTGTAGCTGAGATGACTTTTTGCAGGTCAACTTCCCCTTTTTCTCTATTTTCTTCATGACTAACTCCTGCAGTCATGGTTTGGCATTAGGCTGGACTGAATCAGGTTTTCAGAGTTTGAATTCAATCCAACGCTTTTGCTTGGAGCATATCTGATATATAGATATGAGAAAAAAATACATAAAATAACGGGGTTTTTTGAAATAGCTTTTTTGCATCTACTTGGTAAAAATGTGATATGGTAGAGTTTAAAACCAGTTTGAGAAGAAATATGTTTTAAATACATTAGAATACTAGAAAAGCCACTGCAAAATGTGCAGAACTGTAATATGCACTAGGTTATAGCTTTCTTACTCATATTACTGCAATGAAGGGCTCTGAGCCTTTATATTAAAACTATTTTCAATACTTTGTAAGTCTGCTGTAAATATTACAGACAAAAACTCAGAATAAAAGGTTTCCCATTGAAAATATGTAATTTAAAATTTTCTTTGGTTTCTGTTTGTTGGGGGCTTTTTTCCTTAATTGTGTCTTAGTTTATTTTGTTTGTAAATGCAGAACAGAATGAAATAATTTCTTAAGGCATTTTGCATTGAGAGTACAAGATTGCATTTTAAATATGATTGAGACTGGCAATTTTTATCATCTAAGCTGCATAGGCAAAAAAAAAAAAAAAAGAACAGGTGAAATTTGATTATACCAGGGCTTGGCTTAGCTTTAGCTTTACTTCACTTCATTAACATGCTTCCTTCATGTGTTACTACTCCTACTCCTACTTCTACTCCTACTCTTACTCCTCCTACTCCTACTCCTACTACTCCTACTACTACTACTAATAATAATAATAATGTATGTGTATCAGCTGTTATTATGTATTATATATACTATGAATAACTATTCAACTAATACAAAGCAGTAAACTGCCTTTTAAAGTATCTAAGTAGGTGTTCAGTGTGTGTCAGTGTGTGTCAGTGTTTCTTGACAGCTTGATTTGCAAAACAGTTTTATGGAAGATTGTAAAGTCCTAGCCTTGACTTAGTTCATATAGTTCACCTTACAGAGCACCTTACAGAGAATTAATATAACTATCTCATTTGTGATCCATCAAGTTAACATTTGGTGAGTTAAGATTAGAAAAAAAAACTTGTGTTCCAGTTCACCTTGGTACAAAATTAATTGATTACTTTTACTGGTAATACAAACATGAAATTCATAACTGAGTAAAGCTCTTTGTCTTCCATACCTGAAACAGTTTATATCTCAAGGCTGGGGAGCTGATTTAAAAATTTAAACAATGAGGGCAAAATATTTTACCAAAGTTATTCTTAAGTAGTAAGAGCACAGCAGAAAAGTAAATATGATGGCAAGATATTTCTCATTTCAGTATCTCCACAGAATTTCTTCAGAGAAATGTATACAAATCTCAAAAGAACAACTGGTAAATTTTCTTCCCAAGACACAGAGAGAAAATAATCTATTTCTGGTTTCTGTTATGAAATCAGACATATTTCTTTCCAATTTAACCTTTTTCATACAACACTGCATACATTCCTTAGAGTTATAGAATAAGCTGAGCTTATCTATAGGGATCTATCAGGTTCACAGAGTCCAACTCCTGGCCCTGCAGAGGACACCCAAGAGTTACACCATGTGTAACTCTGAGAGAATTTTCCAAGGGTCCCTGAACTCTCTCATGCTGGTGGTGTGACCACTTCCCTGGAGAACCTGATCATGTGCTCAGTGTGAGCTATGTCAAGGTTTTGACCTTGAAAATAATTAGGAGCAGTAAGTTTTGCAATGGAACGATGAGTTTTTAAAAATAATAGTTTTGTCTTTTTGTAATCCACTTCAAAAATCCTTGAAAGTATCTTTATTCTTTCATTAAGAATCATAGAATCATTAAGGTTCAAAAAGACATTTTAGGTCATCAAATCCAGCTGTCAAAGAAGGCACAATGAGAAGTCTTATTTTCCCTAATTATATTTCATTTATCTCTTCTCCATATGTTCACATTCTTCTTCTTTAAATTATGCTACTTAAAAATATTAACATTTTCTTCTTTCCGTTCTTAGTAAGTTCAAAGGTGTAACTACAGATGTCTCAGCTAAGCTACTGAGTATTGACAAAATTCTTCACTAAAAGTATCAGAGGTAATCAAAATATTTTTTAAATTTATTACATTTCAGAATTTATTTGTATTTTAGGGTACAGAGTGTTCCTTTAATTTTCAATAAAGAACTTGTTAGGGATTTCTTATTGTCTCTCTTGTTAATATTGCCTTAAGTACTGTATCTCAACACAAACTGACTATCACAGAAGTTCTCCAACACAAAATTTATATATTTGTTTGAAGTTTTCCATACTTGACAGTCATAGTCCTCTTATCCAATGACATACAATAGCACTTTTTCTAGTATTTCTCATGATGGGAAGGAATTAGTAAAAGGGAAATATAATATTATAAGTGCATAACTTGATTCTTTTGAAGCTTTTTCTAGTTTTAAAAAATGCTGACATTTCTTTTGAAATTGCAAACAGCTTGTTCACTAGCATTTATTTATGTGTTTGCTGTCTGCTCAAATGTGTCCATTTTGATAATAAGGGATCCAATCAAACACTTACTGATTATCTGGGTTCCATTTAATTGTGGTTTTGAAGTAAAACATTTTGCAGATCTAATTAGCTTCATGTTTCTAATTGTCATGGTTACTCCATGCACTTTTATATGCTATACTGTAACCAGCACCATTTCTATGCAAGTAGTATTTTTCAAAATAATTAATTCTGTCAGATATGAGATGAGATGTCTTATTATTTCGCCACATAAATTGAGCTTTGAAAGGAAATATTACAGTACTCTTTGTTCCTATCTCAGTTAACACCATCTTTTCTTCTGCATACTTGCAATGTCCCAAAAGGATTAAAATTCTTTATTCTCTGGCCAAATTTATGCCTTAATCTTTGTACACCAATAATCCTCCTAGGGTAGATGCCAATAAAACCCATCTGCTACATTTATATTCTGATGGTAGTCCAACTCTATGCTTTCAACCATTGTGTTTGGATGCAATGTGCTATTAAGCAACTTCTGTGTTTTCCAATAAAGATAGCTCTATATCATTGAATAATTAAGTAAGCCATTTAGAAATAGCATTAATATCAACATTAGTACTTGCTCCAAAGTCCTTTATTGATCTTGTATCTTGGTTAATTTCTTCCTCTGCTGAACTAACTGTTGTAAATTGTTTTGATGAACATTGCTTTCATCTATTTATTTCAACAATAAATAAAACACAACACTGGCAAACTATATCCTGAAAATGTTCTGATGTTTCAAGGGTTGTGATCAGAGGTGTTAAAAGGCTGAAGAATAGCGTATACACTTGAATAACATAAGCCACCTGTTACTATTTTTCTATAACAGGTAGTATTTACTGCGCCTTCTGTCAAAACATATAACTGTTTCTGAACAAAACTTTCAAGCTTATTAGATAGGGGGGATTAATATTATTTGTATTATAGGACTGACACCACTTTTTTTTGCTGTTTGGACAGAAAGTTCTTCTACCAAACATATTGATGCTTCCTGTGAGCAAATACATGTGAATTTATGGCTTCTATCACAGCTGGCTCCCGTGACATATTAAAAAATCAAGTTCCATAAAATTGGAATGCAATGACTACATAAGAAAAAAGCAAGAACATTGTCTATATTACTTCCAGTTACGTGTGTTGCTATTTAGCCACAGATGACAGCAGAAACCCACAGAGCTGCTCACTCACCTTCCTCTATTCTTCCCCACTGGAATGGGGGAGCAAATCAGAGGGGTCTAAGTGAGAAAAATTGTGGGTTGAGGTAAAGACCATACAATAGATAAAGCAAAAACTGCACACCCAAGAAAAGTAAATAAGGAACTCACTATTCCTATTCACTTGCTAATCAGACAGCAGATGATTAGTCATTTCAAGGAAGGGAGGACTCCTTAATGCTTATTAATTAAGAACATATGGCCATTAAGTCCAAACTCCAAATTTCTTCTTTTTTCTCCTTAGCTTTTACGTCTGCATATGACATCCATGGTATGGGATGTCTCTCTGGGAAGTTGGTGTTTGCTGTGCAGGCTGTGTCCCAACCCTACCATGTTCATGTAACATGAATAACAAAAAGGTCTTAATGCTGTTTAAGGGCTGTTCTGCAATAACAAAAACTATTTTAGATTTGTTTTGGTTACCTTCTATGACCAAAGCCAACTTTATCCCAGCCAAAACCTGTATGATGAGTGTTCAAGAAACGAAAATCTGTTTCAGAAAATAGAATGCATCTACTCATAACACTTTTTTTTTTGCCTTTGTTAGGTGCAGTAATAAAATTAAGTTTCAAGATTGATAGTTCTATAGATGAAGGGAAGGTGATGATAAACTTTATCTATCAACATCAGGCTGAACTCAGAACTGCAGCTAAAGCAATGGGTCTTATTATAGTCAGAAAATTATATTCCAACAAGCCAATTGAATTTTGCTGCAATTACTGCACATATAAAACCTGAATAAGGTTAGGTATTTTACATGTGAATAACGACTCAGTGAATGATCCATAGGACATAAAATTGAATCTTAGGCCTTGAACTGTGAATGAGAACAACAAACAGTAGACAGAAAATGATTATAATAATACATTTTAAAAGTCCTTTGCATTCATTAGAACAAAATCATTACGCTGGTATTTCCTTCTTCATCAATTGCTTTTCTTTAGACTTTAGTGTATTACAAGTATGTCTGTGTCTTTCAGACCGAAAATAGCACTTTTAAAAGAACAAAACAAAATATTGTCTGTGAAAATTGTCTATTACTGCTCCAGAAATTTCACTGCCTGAAAGGGCCCAACTTACTTCTTGAAACTGAAAAATTATTTGTTACCATAATTTCAGAATAATGTTTTCAACTTAAAATCATTTGACTTAGAATTGCCCCTTCTTCACAATAAAATCTTTGCACAAGTTCTGAATCACAAACTCCTCTGATCATTGTCTGGAGAGAGTCATCATTTGATTACTTAGAGAAAATGAACACACTTGAGCTCGTAACCCCCCATTTAAAAATGCTAAAATCAGAAGTCATACATTTAAATAATTCTACCATCAGACACTTTTCAGTGGTGTTTCTGTCTCTGTGTTCTGTAGAACCATGCTACGGTGACAAAACCAGCTGGCAATTCTTGTCATTATTTTTTTCAATATAAATTCTAACACCATCTTTGAGCTAATTCAGTATTTGGTATTCAGGGAAGAAGAAGAATGTCAAAGCACAGGCTGGCTGCATCATCATTTCAAAATAAAACCTTTTCTGTCTTGAATCCATCAAGTTATTTTATCTCAGGTAATTACACTCTTTTCACTGATAGCACAAAAAACAACCCTTGTCCTATTCTATGAAGTATTTTTCCCAAATGAGCAGAAGCCATTGATTAATAAATCTAATCATTGTCTTTGAAGATGTATACTTTTTAATCCTATTCCAAATAATATACGCATAAATGTAAAAGGAGAGACAATACCATGTCACAGGTTATTTAGCTGTGTGGTGTTCAGGGCTGCAGCTTCTCTCCAGGAACAGTTGGTTGCCTGGAGCAACAATACTGCAGGCTGCATGTACGTGTCTCTAGATGCCAGGCTGCAGAGACTTTTTGTTGTTGTTAACTTAGGGCATTTGAGCTCTTAGGGCAAGACTAGGTAAAAACTAAGCCTGATTTTACGTATAGTTAGCTCCTCTTTAATGATCAAACCCAGCAGCCCTTACAGGACTAATGTTCTTTAGCTGAACCTAGCTAATCAGCTAGGTTCATTCTCAGTGAAATGTGTTGCCAGATGGTGACATGTGGCTTACCAACACCCTGTGATTGGTGGAGCCATTTGTCAAAGTGCCTTCTTCAATTGTACTGTGAAGGACTTTATTGCAAGTGCCACAGATCCTGGACAATGCTGGGGCACCACCAGCTCAAGCTCCCACAGGGCTTGATGCCACAAAGAGACACAATCTGCAACATCTATATCTGCTCTGGCGCCTGCTTTAGAGGAGAAACAGATCCAGATTCTGTGTTTGGTGCACATTTTATATAATCCTGAAGTCAAATAGAGACCATGTGCCAGCTACCATATCAAACCAGATCAAAGTCTTAACCTCTGTAAAATACAACAGCTATACTACAGTTGTAAGTATTTTAATACTTACACAAGTTGTAAGTATTAAAAAGGCACAGAATATTCTAATAGTGAAGTAGTGAAAATTATCTTCTGCACTCACATTGAAGTATCTTCATTGGTATGCTTTTTTTATGATCTCCGAAGCAATAACTTTTAGCATATATAGACATGTTGGAATAGTTTTGAGATGTAAATACTATTTCTCCAGAATACTTTGAAGCTCTCCTTCTCCTGAGTTGCCAAGTTTAAAGACTACAGCCTGCAATATTCTTATATTGTAAAAAGATATTCTTTAAAATAATTAGAATAATTAATCCGGTTTGTACTTTTTCCCCATAGGTCCTCTCTTTTCTAAACAGGCTTTCCACTTTGAGAATATTGACTGTCTGTGATGCATGTATATACAAAAACACTGTAGAAAAATAAAAAGATAGAAATCTGAATTAAAGAATCATTAACATTGCCTTATGTGCTTTAGAAGTGTGCCACTTTTACATGAAGACAAAACTTTGGCCATAATCACATATGTGTATGTAAGTTTAAAATTTAGACTTCCACTGTTAATAAAGAGTGTCAAACAATAGAGAGGATATTTTTGTCTAAACCCCCAAAATAAGGAGATTATTAGTCTATTTTTTGTTCTAGCATGGTGTTGCTGTGATTTTTTAAGTTTTTCTAAGCCTTCTGATATTTACATTCTTGTAACAAACTTTCTTACAAAATTTATGTAAATATCGTATTGTTTTACATTCTTTTATAGAGGAGGAGAAATTTAATAGACTGTAGTTTGTCCAGTGTCATTGCAGAGGTGGCACTGTCACCCTCCAATCCACTGTCACTTTTAGAAATCTATAAATGGAGTCACAAATTAAAAACACCTTTTCTTACCTTGGAAGAGCTGCATGTCCACGTCGTGTTATTTCGTGTCCTATAGTAATAGCATGGTATTTCCTGTATGTAGCAATTCTGCTGTTGAATCATCAGAGGCAGAATCATAGAAAAATAAATCACAGAATCCCAGAATGTCCTGAGTTGGAATGTACCTAAAAAAACATTTCCTGGCCCTGTACAGGACAACCTGAAGAATCACACGATGTGCATGAGAGCCTTTTCCAAATGCTTAGTCAACTCCACTGGTGCTGTGACCACTTCTCTTGGGATCCTGTTCCAGTGCCCAGCTACCCCCTGGGTGAAGAAACGTTTTCTAACACTCATTCTAAACCTCCCCTAATTCAGCATCAGGCCATTACCTGGGGTCCTGTCACCAATCACCAAAGAGAAGAGATCATTGCTTGACCCTCCTCTTCCCCTCATGAGGAAGTTGTAACTGCAGTGAGGTCTGTCCTCAGTATCCTCTTCTCCAAGGTGAGCAGACCAAGTGGTCTCAGCCTCCCATAGAGATACCCTTCCAAATCATTCTCCATCTTCACAGCCCTCCTTTGGCTGCTCACTAATAGTTTTGAATTCTTCTTATATTGTGGCACCCAAAACTGTTCTCAGCACTCAGGTGAGACTCCCTCAGCTCAGAGCAGAGCAGGACAATCCCCTCCCTTGCCCAGCTGGAGATGCTGTCCCTGATGCACCCTAGGAGAGGGTTGGCTGTCCTGGCTGCCAGGGCACTCATGTTCAGCTTGTCACTGACCAGGACAGACCCCAGGTCCCTTTCCATGGCACTGCTTTCCAGGATCTCATTTCCCAGTCTGTCCATATATCCAGGGCTGCCCGACTCCAGGTGCAGAATCCAGCAATCCAGCACTTTCCTGTTGAACTTCACATGTCTGGTGATTGCCCAGACCTCTGATTTGTCAAGGCCTCTCTCCAGGACCTCTGCCTTTGAGGAAGTCAACAGCTCCTCCCAGTCCAGTACTCTTGGCAAATTCCCTAGTGTACCTTTGAGTTCTGCATTCAAGTTGTTTAAGAAAACACTGAAGAGCACTGGGCCCAAGAAGGATCCCTGCAGAACCCCAATACTGACAGGTCGCCACTCCCATATGGCCCCAATTACTATTAGAATAGTTCAAGGGTGCCCTACTTATAAACCTCTTGTTGACCCCTTGCATGGTGTGTTTAACCAACTGTGTGCTGGACATTTTATCACTGGTCTTTAAAAGCTAAAATTCAGTCTTTAAAGGCTAAAAACACACTAGTCTTTGAAAGTTTTATATTTCAATTCATTTCAAAGAAAAAGTATCAGTAAAAGAAAGCAAGTAAATCATCTGCTTGAAATCAGAGCCTTCTTGCAATACCCCAAGGCTATACTTTGCTTCCAATTAATGTTTGCCTTTTTGGAATCATATACAAATAGCTTTTATGTTCATTATGCACAGCAAATCTGTCTAATGACTTTCTTAACATGTTCTAGTCCAGATCAAAGTATCTAATTGCTGTAACAACTTTAACTTTACAAGTCTATAATTCATGATGAGTGGTTAGCGGTTTCTTAAGTTGAACTATCACATATGAAGAGGAAAATGAACAAAATCCAGTATAAAGTTACATTATTAAGAAAATGCCTTTTTAAAAACTATTTGTTATATGCTATTTCAACCACCACAAGAAAAAAAAATTTAATTTCATGTGACATGAATTGCAGATACCACTTTTCATAGAGGATCAAATTTAGAAACAAAAAATTTAAAAAAAGAAAATGCATTTCTAACCATTGATATTGAATTTACTTTAGTTATACTTTTGTATTTTTCTGGCTATATATTTTCTTTCTGTTTTCTTTTTGGAAATACATAAAAGCAGCAGGAGAAAATGCACACAGAAAGTAAATGTAAAGGATGAATCAGAATAAAAGTCTACCCTTTCAGTCCCTATTATTATAATAGAACTATAAAAGGACATCACCTCTAGAAGTCAAAGGAGTCTTACTACTCATCAGTGGCAAACAAAATCAAGTTTCTGCGACCAAAATTAAGCAACATGAAATATTCATACACTGGAAAAAATATGGGAACATTTACAAGAAGCAAACTTAGAATAGAGAGAGAAGTTTTAACATACACACACACACACACACACCCCCGCCCGACAAAGCTGCTTCACCAACAAAAGCAAAGCTAGCAACTCCAAAGTTTCATATTACTTTAACTCAATTTACACATCTCTATTCCCACATGAAAGAGAAAGAAACAATTTCATGTTCACTGAGCACCTACAGAGATTAGATGACATGGAAGTCAGGACATATCCAAAGTACCTTTTACTATAAACACTTGAACTCAAATCTCCTGAGGCCTTATTACTAAATGGGTGGGGATTTCACAGAGCATTTTAAAATTCCACTTACATCAATTGGAAGTGGGGGCAAGGGGGTGGTGGGATAAAACTGCACAGAATATCTGTTCCAGTTCAATTTTACATGTAAGTCATGAACAGGCTGGGGTTTAGGTCTTTATTTAGGATTATACTCATAAACATATCTCACTTAATTGATAGAATGGGAACAATTAACTGTACTATTACTGAAGAAATTAAAATCTTCTTCTATACCCTCAAAGTACATAACTGCTGCTCAGAAGCTGTAGAATATAGTATACTGCTATTATTTTCACTGTTCATAACTTGATTAATTCTGCCCACCCACAAACTCCAGCATATTCAAATTTTAATGAATTATCTGAAAGAAAGTAATTTCCCCTCAAATATACAATGTCATCGGGTTTTTTTCAAGTTCAGTATCAGTATTTTGGATGATTATTTTAAGCATTTACATTTCTTTTTATAAAAAATAAATTTTAAATCACATCACATAAAGGTCATTTTAGTATTTAACAAACTTTTTTTTTTATTTTTAATACAAAAGTCAAAAAGGGGGTTTGTACCAGTCTGGGAGGAGAAGACAGTATAGGGAATTAGAGACAGAAACAAAGAAAGTGAAAATGTAAAAAAGGCTCAACAACAAATGACTTAGCTGTTTAATAAGACAAAGTAAAAAGAGGAATATAGACAGTGTCTAAGTGAGTAATCTTTTGTTCCTTCAGATACTGGCAAACTGATATTTCTACTCCTGAATGGATATTTCTATCATATGCCATAATGCAAACATCTACCCTGTGACGACGGGTTAACTGTGCTATTTGACTCCTCAATGTGCAACAGTCTTCCAGCTAGGATCATTATACTCTACCCTTTGATCCATACACAGTTTACTTTTCCCAAAGATCTTGTAAGCTACAGGTTATATCAATAGCACACAGATTTCTCAAGCCCTAAGTACAAGGCCAAACAGACCAGATATAATTCCTCAAGCACAATGCCTTCTGCAAGGCTCCCAGAACAGAAAGTTTTCCAGAATTCAAAACATGAAACTACTTATAATTTCTAAAACAGAAAATTCAGCAACAAGCTCATCAGTTGAAACATCTGCCACTTGATATTGTTTATTAAAGGACTGGGAGTCATAACCTACATAAAAAAATATGCTAAGTATTTTCTTTTTAAATTTTATATGGTACTGAAGTACCATTCAATAGTGACTTTTTATTTTAAGAGATGAATGTTGACAAAAAATACATTAAATCAGAATTCATTGATCCATGCATATACTTATATTCTGAAGTCATACAATCCTTCTTAAAAATTCAGGACTTACTACAGAGACAATATCAGAATTTGATTATCTGAGTAATAAAGATTCTCTACCCCAGTTTAGTCTCCAAAACCTGTAGGTGTTTAAAGTAGAAAAAAAAAAAAAGGTAGATGTAATCCAGTTCCAAGTTTTGTATTTTTCAAATCTACAAGTTAAAACTAAAATTTTCCACTTTTTTCAGTAATTTGAATTTCATCCTTGACCCCAGCTGAAATCATGGGCAAATATAAAAGGAAAGGAGAGAAAACATGCCTACAAGGCTGTAAAATTTATCTATATTTTTTTCTTTCACATTTGAATGAAAAACTTGCTAAGTAAATTGATACACAGGCTTTCATCATTACTCAAGTAGGTCATAATTATCCATACTTCTTATAATTTATATTAGTTCAAAAAATGTTTAGTGATGAAAGTCAGTAAACTCCAACCAACCACCAGATGTGAGAGTCAGAAAACTTAGTGTTAGTAATAATTAATAATAATAACCATGATCAAATATCTCATCTCAATGAATGTAACAGAATAAAATCACATACATACTTGACATGAATGCCATCCAAAAGCACTATTCAACTCCTGTTTCCGAAATTTCAAAATTCTATGAATATATTACTATCTGAGTAAAGTCTACATTTGTATAAGACTCATATGTTGTAAGAAAGAAAAAGACATAAGTTATTACCTAAAGCTAGGTTACAAAAGACAGAGTTATGCTGAGAACCCTTGGCTTCTTTGAAGAAAGTATGTGATCCTGAAATAAATGAGTTCAAATGTGCTGGACACAGCTATGAAGCCTTTTCTGGGCAATCAGTAAACTTGATGTCTCTCTGAGTGCCTCTACACCAACATCTATAACATAGGAAACTAACAGTAGTCACAAGTCTGTGTGCAGTTACATGACTGGGACCTCCTTGAGATCACAGAGACACTGTGGGATGATTCATGTGACTGGAGAACTACAAGGAATGGATGAAGTCACTTCAGAAACCACATGCTGTGCAGAAAAGAGTATATATTACATTTCTTGTGAGAGTGGAAGTGGAGTGGAAGTGCATGCAATCTTTGGGACCGTTCAGGAGCCAGGCAAGGGCATACAGTTCAAGGTTAGCAGGCAGAATACTACAAGTCTTGCTATGGTGGGCATCTGATACAGGGCCTTCTTGAAGAAAAATGGAAGTAGCACATTCACAAGCCCTGGTATGCAAGAATTATTTAAATCAACCTCATATTTTCTGGAAAGGCAATACCGTAGGGCATAAACAAACTAGCACTTATCCGAAGTGCGTTAAGAAAAACTTCCCCAGCCAAGCTGATCAAGGAGAAAACAATGAATAGTGGACTTCACACTTAAAAACAAATTAAAACTGTCCTTGGATGTAAAAGTTTTGAGCAGTCTTGGCTGTAGAGACCATGAGATGGTAGAGTTCAGGATTTAGGCAAGAGAATGCAAGGGAAAACAGCAAATCACAGCATGTATTCAGGAATGCAAACCTTACCTTCATCAAAGATGTATGATATAGGATACAGCCCTATAGAGAGAGGACTCCAGGAAAGTTGGTTGATACCTTCTTCCAGCTCAAAAAAGGTCCATCCCAACAAGCAGGAAATAAGCAGAGGTGGAAGGAGGCCTGCACAAAGGAGCAAGGAGCTCCTGATTGAACCAAAATAAAAAGGAATGGCAAAAGAGGTTGAAAGAGGGAAAATAATCCAGAAGTGTAGAGATGTTGTTTAGTTTTGCAAGAATGGGGTAAAGAAAACCAATAAATACCTGCAGTTGAATCTAGCAAGAACTGTCAGACAACAGGAAAGGATATTACAAGCACACAAACAGGAAGGAAGACATGGGAAAACTTTGGTCCATTGCTGAGTAAGCTGGGAACTTGATGACAAAGAACATGAAAAAGGTCAAGGTTCTGGGTGCCCTCTTTGCCTCAGTCACTACCAGTAAGATTGGCTTGATGCATCCATTATACCATGAGACAAGAGGGAAAGTCAGGAGGAGGACAGACATACCCTCAGCAGTGGAGGCCCAGGTTAGAGAGCACTTGAGCAAAGATGCACAAGTTCATGAGCCTGATGGAAGGATCTCTCTGTCATCACTGTGATGTCATCTCTGACATCACCATCCTCAATTATATTTGAAAGGCCATGTTAATTGGCAGAGGCCTCTGAAGGCTAGAAAAGAACAAAGGTCACTCCTGTCTTCAAGTACAAGAAGGAAAATCTATGGAATGAGCCTTAGTCTTTATGAATGTGGTGGAGCAATTAATCCCAAAATCCATTCCAAATATGTGAATGACACAAGGCGACTGAGAATAGTCAGCATGGATTTATACACAGGAAATCAAGTTTAACCAAATTTTCATAATTCTGCAATGAGGTATACAGCTTCAAGGATAAGCATGTCACGTCAGTTTTAGGAAAGCTTATGAAACTTTCTCATCGTCAAAGATAATCTGAGAAAGAATAGTTTAAACTAACTAGTCTCTGTAGTCAGAGAGCTGCATGGAAAATTGTCTGAACAGCCAGGCCCAGAGAGGGCAGCAGACAGTGCAGTTGCAGGCAGATCATTAGTTGTGTACCTCAGCATCAATACCTGTGCCAACACTAGCTAACTTCATCATCAATGATATGTGTGTTGGGACAATGTGTATGCTTGGAAAGTTCATAAATTATAAAAATTGGGAAGAGTGACTGTTATACCAGAAGGTTACGCTGCTATTCAAAGGCAGCTGGACAGGATGGAGAACTGGGCAGAGAGGACTTAAGCAGTTTGACAAATGCAAATGCGAAGTCTTTCACCTGGGAAGAATTACCCCAGGCACCAGTACTTCCTGGAGAACAATCAGCTGGAAAGCAGTTTTGCGATGCTTTGCTTTCTCTTTCAGGGAAAGGACAGTGTCCTAGTGAGCAGCAAGTTGATTATGAGTCAGCCATGCATCCTAACAGCAAAAGCAGCCAACAGCCTTCTGGCCTGCAGGAGGAAAAGCCTTGCAGCAGGTCCAGAGAGGTGATCCTGCATCTCTATTCAATCCTAGTGAGGTCACATCTGGAGCGCTGTGTTCAGTTAGGAGCTCCTGAGTACAAGAGAGACATGGAGCTTCTGAAGCAAGACAAGCAGAGTGTGACAAGATGATTGAGGGACTGGAGCATCTCTCTTACAAGAAAAGCCTGAGAGAGCTGGGCTTGTTCAGCCTTGAGAAAAGCCAGCTGAGAGGGGCTCTTGTCAATGCAGGCAAGTATCTGAAAGGACAGGGTCATGAGGATGGGGCAAGGCCCTACCTGCTGATGCCAAAAAACAGGATGACAAGCCATATGCAGAAACTGGAGTACAGGGAGTTCCATCTAAGCATGTCACTGTGAAAGTGACTGAATGCTGCAACAGGCTGCACAGATATGTTGTGGAGTCTCTTTCTCTAAATGTATGAAGAACCCACCTGGACAAAATCCTGAGTAATGTGTTCAAGTGAACACTGCTTGAGTAGGGAAGTTGGAGCAGATGACCTCCAGTGGTCTCTTCCAACCCTACCCATTTTGTGATTCTGTGAACATTCAGAAAAGTTAATAATCTGTTCAGCTACCTCAACTAAAATGCATAAAAATACTAAACAATGAGTTTTCATATTCCTAAGGCAGGATACTGTAAATTAATACAGTGCAAATATTCTAAAATTAAAATGCAAACTTTAATGCCTCAGTAAAACTATGTAGTAATAAGACTATAATAAGTGGCTTATCAAAAAAATTCATTTATTATTCATTACAATAAAACTAATTACAATTAATTTATTTTCTGTGCCTATGATTGTAAAAAATGCTTGATCTAGCTTAAGTTAATAAATATGTAAATGAAAAGTTACCAAACCAGGGTAAAAAGGAATTGGATGTTAACAGCACTCCACATCCTTTCTTATTTTGTAAATGTATTTTGTGCTTTGGAAACTTCATCAACTTCTTGTTCCAAAGCAACTAGTCTTTGTTTGCTAGTCTCATTAGTACATCCAGATATTTGCACACTGGGATTGTAGACCAAAGGAATACATCTACATGTCCAGAAATGAAATAATCTTACTGAAAAAGGGCTTCATTGTCCTTCCTGGCTAAACTACAGAATTAATTCTTCTGTGAAAAACTGATCTGTCATAATAAATCGAAGTGCCACCAGGTCTTCAGTTACATAAACTTAGTGATTCTGGCAAACATAAAAAGTCTAGTCGTTGGACTATTATATTTACACCTCAGCAAATAGCCATGATTATTCACAGACACTCTATTCTGGAAAAATCTAATTTATATTTTTATGTCATTTCTTTACATCATTTATTTGTCAGAAAAACAGGCAATGGAAAGCACTTCTCCCCTGTCATGTTGGCCACAAGATCTATCAGTTGATGACAATGACATGCTACAATGTCTGTAGACATGACTGGGTTATTTTACAGAGCTTAATTTCAGTGTCCATCTCCTTCATGTGAGTTTTCTGAACTCAGTTCAAGAGGGGGATTCAAAGAAATTCCATCCACACTTAAAGAAAGCAGTGCTGGGCCCCTCCTAAGAATATTATCTTCCTCTTTTAGCTAGTAAGTCCATGGAGCACTCCATCACCTTAAACCATGCACAGATTGCCACATGCCCAGCACTAAAAATTACTTAATATTTAGCACATACCTAAGGCACAGGCTTTGGATTTTGTACCCAACACTGAACTGCTTGGCATTCCTGACAGCTTGGAAGTGATACTTTTTCTCTCACTTAAATAGGATCCTCCTTCGGCAAAAAATTTGAGACCTACCAGTTTCACTCTCAAAGGAGAGCTGGGAAGATTAGTTTATTAATGTTTGATAAGTAATAAGACATTAGGCTGATAAGAGCCCTGGAGTAAACAGCAACAACAATAAACAAAACAAAATAATTATAAAGTTCAGAATTCAGATGATACATAGCAAATAAGTAATGCCATATAGTGAATGATGGTGATGAAAGTAAATATTGAATATCTTTCTTGTAATGAAGGAGTTTAACAGAAACAAACAAACCAGTATCTGATGGTGTAATTAAGAATCAATCATTATATTGCTGTTATAGAAGTTGCTGGTTAAACATCTCCTTTTTGCGAAGTATTTGGTTTTGCAACATTAAAGCCTTCATTTTTCTAGGGTGTCTTTTGCAAATGAAAGTGTGTAGATAGTGCTTTAGAAGCTGCATTTCCTTAGAAGCTGCTAGTTTTAGACGTGTTCTTTCATTGCTCTTGTCCACAGAGAGCTGAGTCTTTATTTCAAACCAAAGTAGTTTCTACTTTGAGCAGATGTCTCTGCTCATCTAAAACAGCAGCCTTTTTCATGAGCATTGCAGGTATACATTTGACAACCTGTTTGTCCAGGAAGTTTCCCAGGTAATGCATAATGTGAGCCATAAACTCAGCAAATGCCTAAAAGATGTTTTATAAATTATCAAAAGCTAATCAATGCCTCACATTGAGAACCATATGCCCTCTCAGGGTCCAGGCAGAGACTGCCCCAGCAAGAGTATTTCACATTACTAACGCAATATAAGAAAGAAAGAACCAACACAATGACACACAGCATAAGATTGCGTCTTTCATCTTTAATCAATCTCCCTTTTTGGTATATAAATTTCAAAGTTTCATTCTGTCTCTGTTTGAGTAACTGTAACCTAATAGCTTAGATTACATCTGGCACACAGAAACTTTATTCTTTTGATATTCCTCTTTAATTATATGCTTTATGATTGCCAGTGAAATCATTATATCAACCAAGAGGAAGCTTCAATGCACCTCATTATACCAGAAAAAAAAGAAAATACACATCGTTGTGTTACTTGACCACTACTGCAGTATACGCACAACTCATGATCACCCCTTGTTCTATAATGGGATTAGACCATTATGTGATTTTGCATTCATTTTCTATCACACTCAGGTTGCCTAAAGGACTGTATGGTAACAAATTTCAATTTCAGTCAATACACTTACAAAGCTGTCCAGAAGAAACAGTTGTCTATACTTTGCTCTTATATTTTTTTCTTTTTCTGTTAAAATATACAATTTTATATAGTATACTCTGACAAAGCATGTTTAATAAAAAATTAATTTCACAGACTTCATTTAATGATCTACCAGTGGTTAACAAAGTCAATTAAGTAAAATAAAAATATTTTAATTGTTTGCTTTCCATTATGCTATTTATGTTAAATTCCAGAGATTCAGGAATTGGCACAATGGATTAGTTGACACATAATTTGAACACAGAAGACATAATTGTGCTTACCTTTGAATTTGTTGGGGGCTGATCAATGCATCAAATTAAGGACTTTCAAAAGGAAGGCTCTTGTCATCATTAATTAAATGTAATGCTGTGATGTTGTCAGTATCCCATTCCATTGTTGTATAGTCAATTCTTATTTCAGACAGACCCTTTTTAACACAAAATGTGTAAAAAAGGAATTACCACACTTGGATGTCCCCACTATTCTCAGGAAAGTAAATTTGCTTTTTATTGACTTTTGAATGTTCTTATTCATGGGAAGAATTCTGGAGATTAACATACACCATGCATGGATACAAAAATATTCTCAGAGCCAGTACAGGCAAAAGGATGCAGTCAGAAACATGAGCCGCACAAGACACTTGTTCGTAAGTTTCAAACCAGATCTAGCTCAGAAGTCACAAAGAGAAGGAGTGGAGGATAGAGAGGAGGAAATTAAGAAAAAAGAAGAAAAGGATAACAACCCATGTTTCCTGTTGGCGCAGCTCTACTCCTTACAATATTAAATATTCAAATGGATAGACAGTCCCAGTCTATCTTGGCACATAATTATGAGGCCACTTAGCAAATGTTTGGAAGGTTGATTAAACAGCAAAATCTGACATTCCCAAAAGGTGAGTGTTCAGCTATTATTTCAGTATTGACTTTTCTTGAACCAAGTCTCTCCGCAAGATACCATGTATATAAAAAAATATTAATTATTAAAATATTATTAAAATATTAATTATTAAAAAATAAAGGATAAGAAAACAGGGAGCCAGTGACACTTCTATTACCCCGAGAGTCCCTTGATAGAAGCTCAAGTTCCTTGATACATAGCCATTGGAAATATATTTAAATGAACAAAACATTTAAAATCATAAACCAAACAGGCATCAGACCTCTTATAGGTATCAGTTTTCCTTGAAACTGAGCGCCTTGATATGTTGTCTAGTTAGAGAAACAATCCACACATACCCAAAACTAATATTCCCACATACTTGATGTATTGGTTTTGAAATTCTTGCTTGTTTTGAGAAGATACAAGATTGATGAATACCCAACCTTGAGTTACTTATCTTGAGCAGCATTTCATAAAGAACACCAGATATGACAAGAAAAATCTCTCTTAATGACAAGGAATCCAGCCAAAATAAACAACTCAGAATCTCATCAGAAAAAAAATCTCCTATGGATAATTTCAACATATTTCCATAAAATTAGATCTACATGTTGATTGAAGCATGGCAAAGCAAATTACTTTAAAAGTGTACACATTTTTGGAAGACAAGTGCTGACCACAAGAATCATTGTGCACCTAAGGGAGAAATAGAAAAAGCATATTTTTCCAGGTATTTCAAAATCTTTGTTTGTAATATGTTCATGTGGAAGCTGAACATTCAAAGACAACCAAGAGACTTAGGAATAGAAGTGCCATTAACTTTCAGTTTAATTGCTTCTCTGGATATCTCAGTGGTTTAGAAAATCTTCCCTGTAGATAATTAATCAGTCTATGTCCACGTTCAGTAGTGATCTCTGCTGATGGTCTTTTAAATCACTTTGGATTTTGTGTACCAGGTTCATACAGTCAAATATGAAATAATAAGAAATTATTGTACAGTTTAGTTGTTATTTCAGTATGCAAGCAATTTGCTATTATGGCTTAATAACAGCAACCTTTTCTTATTTTAATCAAAACGCACATAGAAATTTTGTATGGTGTAAAATAGACAGTTACCACATTTTTCTTTCTTGCACACAAATCTTTTGCACATTGTTAGAAAAAAAAATTTTGTTATGAAAAGTAATGGAAGTACAAACACTCATCCAACACAGAAGAGTGAAACACTAGTCACAATTCTCAACCTCCATAGAAAATGCTGTTATTGTGAATGATTGAAAGAACTCTTCCAAACGTGCATGCTTTTGCTAATTTCAATGAAATTGCCTTGCTTTGCATATTTCATAATTAGTTCACTGAAAATAAAAGAGCTCAAACAAATATAATTTTTATCAATATCACATCTAAACACAGCAGGATTCACCCACTAAGGACATAACGTAGCACTTCAAATTATGTTTAAAGAAAAATCAGGAAGAGAAAATTAACCAGTATGTGGTAGTTAATACAGATTTTCTGGATATAGCCCCCAGAAAAAGTTAAAATTATTAATATTGTATATTCAGCTTTGCATCAAAATCTAAATAATTGGATACCCTGAATACTAGTCATTTATTTTGCTGTTAATTTTAGTCTTTCCCTTAATCTACTACAATCACCCATGGGATTTTCTCCAAGTTTTGTTCATGTAGCACTCAAATACCGAATTCCAATTTTAGGTTATACTTAACACGTATAACATATGTGTTAATAACATATATGTCTCAAGAAATAATAACATATTTGTCTCAAACAAAACCCTTTTCTCACTTTTATTCCTCTTGAGAAATCCCAAACAACCTATTCCTTCAGCATTTTGTATCAGCTCTCTCTCTCTTGATCTGAAAAGCAAAAGTCAGAATCAACCAATATTGTCTACTGTCCTGAGAACTTTACTGGGACTCCTTTGCACCTGTAGGACAGAGACTTGGCTGAGAGAACAACTTGATTTTTGTTCATATCAAACTATTAAAGAACTTTTCTGGACTTTCTAGAAAATGAGTTCCTAATATAAAAGCAAAAAGCCTTCACAGAGGCACAAAACAGACGGAATGTGAACAAAAGAGACAACCTATAAAGCAATGGAAAGTAAAAAAACATGGGATCCAGAAGAAAGTTGTTGTTGGGGCTTTTTATGTTGTTTTGAAACAAAATTCTTTTTTGAGTTTAATCTTTTATGGAATCATTAAAACTGTATTCACAGTCACAAGATCTGTAATCAGTTTTGTTTGTCAGAGTAAAGAACATTTTAGAGTGATATACTATGGCAAGAATGAAATTTGACAACTGTCCAAAATTTATTTTCAACGTTCTCCTCTTTTTGCTCTGATAAATAGTCCCAGATGATAGTTGATTGACAATAGCAAGCCTGCACATCTGGACTTCCATTCATTGTAGCATTTTGAATTAGAATTTTACTTAGTGATGGCAAGATTGGATAAAGCTATAAGTCTTCAAATGGAACCATTATTTTCAGTCTTTACTGGTGCAAATTTTCAGTTATTGCATAGGCACCAAAACCCCTTTAGTCTGCAGCTTCTGGGTTGCATCCAACCAGACTTCAACATATATACACACTTACATGACTTTTCTTTTCATCTCCTTTTAGTAATTACTTGCTTCCATGGGGAAAACAAAGAAACTTTCAGGAAAACTGTGAACAGCATAGCCATGAGATACACAAAATGTTCTTAACAAAAAGGTTTGCAGCTGGGAGAGCAGTAGCAGGTACAAGTTTTTATTTTGGATAAAACAACTTTGATGTTAATTTTAGAGCTTGAGTGTCTTTGATAGCCTCCCCATAGATATTTTTGAAATGCCTAGCAGCCCGCAGTGACTAATTGCTTCTCTGAAAGCACTGCATCACCTGAAGAAGATGACACATGCTTAATACAAAGAGAGTGGGAATAATGGTTTCAAAAGCAGCGTCTGAAAGAGGGTAATACTGCAGTGAAGAACCACAAGATGGTAGAGGCAGCTCAATGCCAGCCCACATTTGCTGTCAAGTTTTTGAATCTTACCTATTGACTTAAGAAAAACTATCTTCATTTATAAAGGTTGTTTTTATACTGATTGTGGGGAATGACTGTGAAAGCCACGCCAAAATCCTTCTTACTTCACTGGTCCTGCTACAGAGAATTACTTCACTTGTATTGAGAATTTATCTAATACCAGACATTAAATATTATTTTTAATAAATGTTTAGGAAACTCAAGGCAAATTTATGGTAGCCATTGTTTACATTAGATCTGCTACAATTTGGACAGCATTTGCATAAGCAATGAAATCTGATATTTCTAGTGCTTAATACCTAAAGTAAGCTGCCTGTTTAAGAAGACCCCAGTCAGAGCTTCAGATTAGGATCGATGAAGTTATTCAGCATTTGGATGAGTAAACATAAATTGGAAGGAAAAGAACATTGAATTCTATTAGAACAGACCATAATCAATAACAAAATAACATTCCTCAGAGCAGCTCTCCATAACTGATCTAACCTGCATACCTGTAGCATAATCAAAGCTCAAACCACATGCTTTTTTTTTCCATGGTTGTATTTAAGATCAGTGCTGTGAAAATAAGGTTCTGCACTTCCTTCCAAATACTACTTCTCTATTGAAGTCAAAAAGTATTTTCAAGGCTCCTGTGGACACTTAAGCAGAGATATGCAGGCAGAAGAAGAGATATATAAAGATAGCTGATTTTATAATTCATTGTATTTATTTTAAATTCATAGCTTCATTTTTGTGTGCACATCCATTAAGGTTTTTCTTTAAGGTTTTGCTCAATCAACAAGAGTGCAATTGCAGTACAAATTTTATTATATCAAATTTTAATGTGTTGTCATCTTATTTGGTATGTATTTGTGGCTCTCTTTGGAGAAGGTGGAATGGGCTTTCTTTAATTCACTCATTCAGAAACTGTGACTGTATTCTGCTGACAATGTAATGATTCTTTAGTTTCCTGCTTTTCTTCTGAAGAAGAGGTATACATGTTAAACATGCCCATTAACACAGATCACTGGCATAAAGGCAGTTTGTTATGTGTTCACAATCGCAAAGGCAAAAAGCATGTATTATCTTTACTTAGAATTTCATTTTATTGTTGTAAAACTTCTGAGATTTTCATTTAGTACATGTGGTATTTTGACCCAAATTATCTAGTGTTTAAAATAAGCTTTACATGAATTATTTGTCTATAATTTAAGAAAAACAGTAAAAACATTTCTTTTTCCATCTTAATCACTCATATATATATATATATATATATATGTATATTCGGGAGACGCCTGATCTGGTGTTACAAAGAGAACAAGGCTCAGTGAAGGGGGCTGGATAGGATGATCTTTTCTTTCTGTTTCCTTTTAAAAAAGAATTTTTGTCTACACAGCAGTGTGCAAGCTAGGCTAAACATAATGATGGGCACATTAGAAAATTCAGGGTTTGAGTCAGACTGCTCCTTGAAATATGTCTTCAGTTGGTACCAGTTCCTCAATTAAATGTATTTTGCTGCCTTTTCTGCATAATGTCAATATACATATATATTAACGTAGATTGAAAACCATGCTTTTTACTTCCACTTATTACAAAAACTGCAATACAATTTCCTAACTTGGAGAAACCCCTGAAGTCCCACAATAGCATTAACTTCCATAGTAATTTCCCTTCAACTATTAAGATCTACAGTGGTTTTTTCAATTTGTTTAGCTATTTATTTTTCCAACCCATTATTTTAAAATACAGTATATTAATTTGAAAATGCTACATTAACAAAGAAAAAGCAGTTAGAGATGTCTCTGTTCAGTAACCTGCTAATTTGCTTCCTTAAATCTTTGCCTGTTAGAGATCCTGTGAGACAAAAGGCAGTGTCATTCACATTTACGACTTATAGCTTCATGAACAGCTTACATACCATTTGTGCAGATGAATTTGTACATATGTTTTATGTATGCATGTTGCTTTTCCCAACAAGTAATTGAGTATAGCAAAATATCAATGTAGTTATGCCAAAATGTTGAAAATTTTCTCAGGAGACAGTATAGTGTTAATCCACAGATGCAGTTTTATAGCCACAGTTTGCAACCAGCTTATGTTTATCTTGCACATGTGTAGAGAAGAAGAAATGCACAATCAGAAAAAAAACAAAATTAACAATCTCACCACATTCCCTCTCCTCAGGCCTCCCCCAACACCACCCAAAACCAAAGACACAACTGCAAAATTTTAAACCTTTCAAAAGAAGTTAATTAGTAATTTCTGCTACAAAATCCTTGCACAAAATTAACAATCCCACCACATTCCCTCCACTCAGGCCTCCCCCAACATCACCCAAAACCAAAGGCACAACAGCAAAATGTTAAACCTTTCAAAAGAAGTTAATTAGTAATTTCTGCTACAAAATCCTTGCACATCATGGGGAAGCACATAGTAAGACAATGGAGGTATTTGATGTTCTGGATACAGCCAGGAAGAGTCCTCATTTAACTAATTATATGAATGAAGGAGACAATCCTTCCTAAGTTATCTGGATGATAGAAAGTGGTCTAACAATTAGAGGGTAGAAAAATATTAATTTATTTCCTGACCTACTCTCCCTATTTAGCAGTATTTCATCTCATAGAGATGTTTTTAAATATTTTGAAGGATAGGACCTCAGTGATACAACTACCAGACAGATCTCACAGAATTTAAAACGTGATGTGGGAACATGATTAGTTTGGCACACTTGAGTTTTGATCAAGGTACACAAGTCTCCTAAATTGATGACATTGAAAGTTGCATATTAAAAACAATGAATTCACAAATTTAGAATTTGAAGCCAGATATTTATTGTCATTAGGTAAAAAATGGTATAAATTCTAGCTACCGATTAGTAATATATAGATTTTTAATTTTTTTTTTAGTTTAATGGCACAAAACCTTAGAACTGATACAATTCAAAAGGAATCTTTGATATGATCACAAAACTCTATTTTCTCTTTTTTTAGTAGAAAAGACATGCATATGGCCTAGACAATTCTAAGTAGTATTTTCTATTATATCAAAAATTCAGTTTCAATTGCATACAAGTAAGAAAAATGTATGTTATGTTACAATAGCAAAGACGGATCAGAATTTATCTAATTTATTAATTCCAGTGGTACTTCTATTCAAATGCATATTGAGCAGAGACAGACACTTCAAAGTAACAATATTGCTTTGTAAAAATATAGCAAACATCTTCTGTATTTGACAGCATTAAGAGTTTTGAACAATCTGCACAATATATGGCATAATTTCAGTTTAGGATGAATTTACTTTTAAATTAGTAAATGGGTTATTTACTCCTCTCTTATCTCCCTTTATGATTTTTTGTACTTAGATAGGCCTACTGAATATTATTATTAATAATAATAATGCCTTCAGAGTATTTTAAAGTTTTTCAAAGTAATTTTTGTCATTCTTCCAATTTTTCCATTCTTTCCAATTCCACTATTTATAGGTAAGCAAATACAGATAATGCAAACAACTATGTTTCTAAGTGTGTTAGTGGGTTTGCCCTGATTTAAGGCAACAGCCTCCGGACAACTTTACAACCCCAGAGATTCAGTCTTCAGAAATGCACATGCGCACTAATCACTGCCAGATTCAGCAGGTCAGGTGGAATTCTCCAAACATTCTTATAAAAGATTAAAACCAAATTATCTCAGTTTCTGAAGTAAAGAAACAAAATCTGCATTTCCTTTTCCATTGAAAGTTCTATGTTCCTTGGAGCTGACAATTCAGAAATTATCTTTATTTCTTACAAATACAATTGACATATTGCCTCAAGCTGTCTACAAAATGGTTTCAAATCTTGAAAACATAGCTTGCATTAATTTATAGACATATTCCCAACAATTGAAGCACACAGTCAAATGCAGTTTTATGATGCAAGACTTCAATTCTCTACATGCACTGTCAATGAGACTTTCCAAATTATTTTAATGGCTAAAACAATACACTATATACCATAGACTTTTTTGAAGAGTGCAAAAATTTCATCAGAGAATAACCAAAATTAACAATCTTATTGCCTAGGAGTTGCCTAAGTGCTAAACAACAGTGTTCATGCAAACATACAAAACAGTAAGCTTCACCTCTTTTAAAGCAAATCCAGCTTTCTTACCATGCTCAGTTTCAGGTAGATTTTTTTTTATTATTAATTTTTTTTTTATAATTACTATTTCCAATATTACTGTTTTCCTGCCATTTTAATGTCTCACTTACAATGCAAGTTGTTCTTCATATGCTGCTGTTTTAACAATATTTAGGTGCAAACTCAGAAAGAACTACAGAGCATTCTGAATTGGAATGAACCCTCAAGGGCTCTTGAGTCTAACTCTTGAGAGAGTGGTCTGTAGGGAATCAGACCCACAGCCTTGGTCTTCTTAACACCTAACCAACCAATGCTCTAACCAGCTGAGCTCATCTCAGGGTCAATATGGCCTAATTCAGTTTACTCTGCAACATAACTGGACATTCATGAAAATTATTATTGGTCTGAGAATTAAGGTAGAAGCAGACTCCAGAGTCTCAGCAGCAATAAACGGGAACATTTTTGCCCTTGCTCAGCACCAAATCGCCAGCTGTACCTAGTCCATGAGCCTGCAGTCTGTTTTGATATAGGTACAGTCTGTACAGATGTTTCTTAGCTCTGAAGATGTCTGAATAGACAGGATATGCAAACTTATGATGAATTCTGTGGTGCCACAATTTAGACTGAATTTTATGGCACCACAACAGAATTGGAAGAGGTTAGATTCTATTAAAGAACTCCTGCTAAAAAAAATTAAATACTAATTACATATTCTGCCCTATGTATCCTAATAATCTTGTGTCAGACATGATTGGTGATTAGGAAAGTCCTGCCTGTCATTTGCCTCAACAATGTACTTTTGACATCAAGAATCTTTAATTTACCTGTGATGTCTGGTTATGTGATGCCATATAATGTTTCATCACATTTATGCAAGCGAGTAACATCTACAGTGACAAAAAGTCACTTAACAGAAAACACTTGGCAGCCCATCACCTAGTCCTTGTTCTGATTTGTAAATAAAGACTGGCTTTTGCAGACAGATGCACAGAGACAACTACAACAGCTTTGTTCTTCAAGGCAATGGATTACCTGGGTCTGTATTTCATAATCATTGGCCATAGCTGTTTATTTCAGAAAAACTTACTAAACACAAATATTTCAGAACAAATTTTGGCCTTTAAGTGTACTCATATTTTTTATATTCTGATATCTTGTGTATACTTTCTGTTACATACCTCTGATGCACATATGTAATATTTTACACAATATAATAGACAAAGTTGAAGAACAAAAAATGCAAATAATGATATGCTCTTGTGAGGAGAAATGAGCAAACAAAGAAGTCCCATAAATCAAATGCTAATAAATGTAATAAAAATTATGTAAATGAGCTACTGACTCACCAGAAAGTGTGATGTGCTAAGGCTGATCAGAAGATAAAGGAAAAGAAAAAAAAAGAAAACAAAAAGTTAGGTGGTAAAGAAAGTTCTTTTCTTAATTTAATCTGGGGATTTAAATTTTCCAGAATTCATTCTCCAGGAAAAAAGGCCACATTCTCAGTGAAGGCTTTAATTTACCAAAACCACTCAAATTTTTTGTTTCTCCTTCTTTCTTCAAGATGTGAACATGCAAAAATGTTTTTTGGACAAAAAATACAAATGCCGAGGATCTCTCTGATAAATAAAAAGTGAAAATGATTCATTTACAAAAGAACTACAAAAACAACCCACACAGCTGTTTTCTAAGGAGGATAAAATATGACATCAATAATGAACAAATCTCCTCTACTACTGGCATCCTTTCTGCAAAATGCTTTTGAAAGTGCTCCCAAGAGAGAAGAATAAACTACTTCGTTTCACTTTAGGGAAAGGAAAAATATAAAGATGGATACAATAAGACCAACTGGCTTTCGTTCCTGTGGAATTCAAATCTGTACACAAGCGATTTCAGACACGTTGCCTGGTCACAGTGGCAGTGCTTCTGAAAGCCCCGCAAGGCAGCTGCGCTCTGGACACCGCCACTCTCCACTGTGAGCAGGCAGCTGCCCAGGGCAGGGAGCCACGGCTCTCAGCAAGTTTCCATGCTTCAGTTTGACTCGCACAGGAAGTGTCTGAGAGCTGCTTGTGCTCCCCGCTTTCACCAGACCAACAGGCTGGACCTGTTCAGGGCTTCAATCTGTTCAGACTCTATTCTTGAGCCAGCTATAGCACTCATGCTTTCCCCCACATGCCCCCAGAGCTTGCGGTACAACAGGAGGAGTGCAAGGAGATGTAAGAAAGTAAGATAACAAAGTTATTTCAGAAATTAAACAGGTCATGCTTAGAATTTTTATTTTGATTTTACTTTCAGCAGCTGAATTAATGTCCATTATTACTGTAGCTAACAAACAAGCACATTGGGAAAGGCTTCTGAAGGAATTGTGGTTTGTTTAAATTAAAAGTGAGACAGGAACTGCTGTGCCCAGATCCACTGTACACCTGTGAACAAAACAGAGTAGGCAATTAAGGCACTGTAGCTCCCCTCTTCAGCCCCAGTAGCAGAAGCTGTAGGATAGCCACCTACACATGGTTTGCAAGAGTTTTTTTTACCCAGTTTTCTCAGTTTGAAGAGTCTTATTATTTCTTATTTATTTTTCTCCTTAATAAGTCTTTCCACTACAATGCTTTTATGATCTGACAGCAGAGCTTGCCCTGTCTCTGCTATTTTTGATTAACTCACTTCAAATGCACTCAAAGCCTTGAAACTCTGGAGCTGAACACAAGGCAGGATGCTACAGAAATGTCACACTAACTTTAGAAAAAACTTACTCATCCCTTCTTTCTAGAAGTGAAACACAACCTATCACTTTCAGCCAAACAAACCTCCTGCAGTCAGAAGTTTTATTGCATTATTTCCCTCTCCCTTTTAGATAGGGAGAATTAAAAGAAAAGTATAGTCTTTAATCAATATCACATTGTAACTATGTCTATCAAGGTGTATTGAGGAGACCTACCTATAACATTATACAGCATTACACATGATAATGCACTACAATCCAAGAGTGTAGCAGCAATGTAGTATAACAGTGTTACTGTGCAACATACGAAATCTGCACTCTAGGTCATCCTCCCATCAACCAATTAGTGGGCCACATGTTACCTCCCAACCTTCACTAGGTTGTTCTAAACATAGAGAAACACATGTTTGAACTGTGACGCAGTTCAGTTCTCAAGGCAGCAGACAGTTTTTATGACATGTAACAAACATCTTGAGCTGTAAGGTTTTGCTTGACTACTTCATTGTAATGGGCTGGTTTTTTATAACTTGTAGTAGGTTCACATACCAACTGGTCAAATTTATCTTTAGTGCAAAGCCAGTTACTTGCATAGCTGTGCTCCAGAGATAAATTAGGAGCCCTCTGACATGTACTGTCAGCTATAGCACCACAAAATTGTTGATTAAAATGAGAAAGAAAGTGCATTCACTGTGAATAGAGCTGAAATGCAGCAAGTAAGAACAAATAATGCTTAGAAAATAAATCTTACCAGTGCAATGGTCCAATGACTACATAAGTTATTCCTGAATAATTTCTTCTTCCTATCTAATAAAAAAAAAAGCTATCCAGCACTATATAGATGTAGACACTTTTTTTTCCTTACTTCACAATAGCAGTCTCTGCAACTGAAAAGGAAAGCAATGTTTTTCCTTTGGTGGATTACAGAGTAATGTACTTTTTTTTATCCTTACTAGAATTTTGCTATGACTTAGATATTTAATCTGTTCATGCATATTTATCCATATTTAAAAATCAGCTAATGAAAATTGCCTCTCACCTTGATTAAAAAGACCTTTCAGTATCTAAACTTATACTAATAAATATTAATCTGCATCCCAACAGGAAATCAAAACTGCCTTCTAATATTTAATCTGGGTTCCCCTTTCTTTCTCTAATTGTTATTTTGCAGACATTTTATTGGCAGAGTGATAGCATAGCCTTCAAGCAGACAAGTCAGCTTCTCACTGGAAACTCATAGCCTCTCAATTTTGTAAACAACTCAAGTCTCACTCATAGCTTCTTAATTGATTTCATTTGTAGACTGTAAATGTTGTTTGCATGTTACTTCAAAAGGAAGAATTTAAATGAAGTGGCAAAAATAGGCTCAGCACTCTGCAAATTGAGGTCCATCCTGCTTCCTAGCTAGCTTTTGTTTAAAATCCATTTCTATCCTGTGTTCTTTTCATGAGGTGTGCATTGAGTTCAAAAGGAATTGAACACTTTTGTGTGAGCTTATAGGAAAGATTCCGCATTATGCAAGGCTTCCCATGGAAATACTGCCACAGGCTAGGTTTTGAAGTAGGAGCTGCCCACTAGGGTAGTAACTATTGCATTCAGTATAATCTATTCAAAACTAAAATTTGCTCTTTGCCTTTCTCATAGGATACTATTTAAAATACATCTGAAATTTAGAATACAACTTGCAATGCTTGAAAACATTTGAAAAGCAAATGAACATCTAGAGAAACAAAAGACCTATGTTTCTGTAAGTGTATGAAGACCAAAATATAACAGGTATGAAGAGCAGGAAAATTAGACAAGATCAACTATCATTCAGAGGAAAAAAAGAAACTGGAGAATTAAAGAGGGCTAAGAAAAATAAATCTCAGTTATTTTGAGCTTCTGTGGGACTTTTTTCGGGCAATATTTAATAAAAGTAATCTTCTGTGAATACTAAAATTAAATCTCCAAAAACAATAGAGAATAATTCTATCACATGAACAAAAATGAGACCAATTCTTTGACACCACCTGCTCTTTTCAGTCATCAGAAAAGAGATATATCTCATCTGACTTCTAGACACTGAGATCCATCCAAGATTCCATCTTGTTTTCCTCAATTTCTAGTCAGTAAAGGGAAACAAGTACTTCTAAATGACACAATTCACCCAAACTATTTTGGTTATCAACCTTAAAAGGAGATTAATTTCACCCTAAAAAAGTCTGGGTTTTGATACAGTCTACAAAGAAATCCTGGAAAACAAATAGTCTGGGTTTTGACATAGTCTACAAAGAAATCCTGGAAAACAAATGAGATATTCAAATCTGTATTATTGTTGACTGAAGTTCAAAGAAATGCTGGCTCCCTACATACAGCCAGCAAGAAACCTGAACACAACCTCTTGTTTTAATTTTTTTCCTCTCATTATCCCCATTTTATTCTCATCACATTTGTGCCAACAAAAAATACAGCCTATTTGCTGACAAAAGTTATATGTCACAAAAGTGACATCCGTTTCTTTTCAGCAAATTTAAAAAGCTGTTCCAGGAAAGGAATGTAAGTAGTGAATGATCTTGCCTTTCTCACTCCTCAGCAATACAAGCAACATCAAAATGGGACAGGAGATTTGAAATTTCACTCAATGCATGCAGCTTGTTTTTTAAGAGGCCAGGTGAAGAGGTAAAAAGAAATGAAACCTGAATTCTGGTGGTTCCAAAAAGAAAGATCGAAATCTTTGAAAGGGGGTGAAGAATGAATGAAGCAATTTCCTTTCATTTTATCTTGCCCAACCATATTTTTCCTTTATCAATGAGGGGGAATTTTTGAAGTATATCTATATAAAAGATTTTCAAAATGTTCATTGTTTGAGTGCCTTAACAATATAAATTAAAATAATCATTCCAAAGTGATCAATACAACAGATCTTTTATGTTTCCATTCATTTTTTACACTGCTGGTGGGATTTTCATCCCACTTATGGATGAGTTCCAGAGACTTCTACCTAGTAATATGTATATCATTAGCATACTGTTCCATTAAAACAGTGATTCTTCAGACAAAAGATGCCTGTTAGAGATGGTCCAAAATTTTCTGGACCTACACAGAAATCAACTCAATGTAGAGAAAGAAAACTAATAAAAAACCAAACATTTTCTAAATTTCATTGATATTTTGGAACATTAAATGCTTTCTAGTCATCTAAAACAACAAGTATATTTTTTCAGAAAAAAGGGACTCACCACAAAGCCAACAAAAACCCTTTATAATGGTTTAATGGTGATCACATAAACACCAAATAAATAGCAACTTTAAAGTAACTTTCAATTAATAAAGGAGTAAGCAGGTCCATAGCTCATTCTAAATATGAACAACCAAAGTGCCCTTCTTAACCAATCAATTATTTCTTGTTTCCATCAGTATTCAATATATTTCTCTTGTTTACGAGCTATGGATTGACTTAAAGTGCTTTGAAAGATGGATGAATGAATGGCAGATATCAAATTCACTCTAGGATGAAATTCAAATTTCATTCTGTCAGGTAAACTTATTTATTTATTTTCTTTTTCCTCAGCAAATGAGGATAGGGAGAGTTACAAAAGAATGCATTGGTGTTGAAAATAAAAGAAGGAATCTTAAAGTTATCATTATTCCCTATTTTTTTACAGATTTTTTGGACAGTGGATGTAAAAAGCTACAGTGCATAGTGTGGGATCATTTGTTAGGCTCATCCTTTTTTGCTGTTGGATCCCCTATCAAAATGTTGTCATATTTATTGAGCTCAGTGGTGTGGTTTCTTTGACATATGGATCTATGCTCTGACTGTACTGTCTGCAGACTGCATAATCATGGTGACATTTCTCTCTCAAGCATTAAAACAAAGGTAATCTGTTACTAGCAGAACTTCCTAACATCAACACTTAAAGCCAGAATGTTTTAAGATAAATACTAAAGCAAAAAAAAAAGAATTAGATAACAAAAAATTTTAAATTATCTAATCTTATAGTCTCACCCTCTGAATTAAAATATTGCTCCAAATAATTAGAAGCAGATGGCTAAATTTTAGTATTCAGTGACCTAGAAAAAGAAGCCTACATCAAAAATGTGTGGAATGATGATCCTGTGTACTTCATCAATAATAGAGTCCAGATTGTTGCTCATGTCGGGAAATCTTACATCATCCTATTTTAAGTATACATGCCTATCTTGAAAAGGCTCCCACGTTATGTGGAAAAAACAGCAACAGCAAAACCCTACAGGAAACTTATAAAGTGGAGAGAAGAAGCAGCCTACAAAATGAATTAAGAAAGCTGGTATCTGATAATGAAATCTTCCCTTGGTAAAAGTTTAGTAGTATTTGCTGCTGGAGCTATTTCCAGGCTCCACAGGGAGATATAAATAATAAGGCCCAAGATGATAGTAAAACAAGGGATTTCTTTGCTGCTGGTAACTTTAGGAAATGCTGCTGACAACATGCATAGCGTTCTCACAGTGTTTTACAGCAATAGCTGTGCAAACAACTGGAATCAGTCATGATAAGTTGAAAATTAATAAATCAGCTGCTAAAAAATGCTACTTATACAAAATACATTAGCAAGACAATTACTGTAAAGTACATGAACAATTACTACTGTTATGTGCATAAGCAATCATCTGTGCAAACAATAAGGAGTATCACATCTCAATAACAGCTTTATTGATAAAGAAGTACATGAACAATTATTGTACATGAACAATTACTACTGTATGTGCATAAGCAATCATCTGTGCAAACAATAAGGAGTATCACATCTCAATAACAGCTTTATTGATAAAAAATATTTTAAGGAAGATCCTGATGAAGAAAAATGTGGGGCGGACTTAATCCATTTATAAGGGTAGAATTTGCAATTACAGGAGAGGATGGTGATACAGCCTTTTATTATCAGTTCCAAATACTTCCCACCAACAAAACTATTCTCAATAGTTATTGAAATTATTGAAATAGTTATTGAATAAGTTATTCAAATTATTCACAATATATTTCATATCATGTTGCTGTTGGGGTTTGGTTTATGAAAAATACTAACCAAAATACAACAACCATTTTTTGGTAAAAGGTTAAAGCTTTCTTTAAAAACTCAACAGACTTCTTATATTTGAATGACTTGCTATTAGACTGTCTATATTAGACAGTCTTTGTGCTAGACAGGTCTATATCCCTTTTTCCCTTGAAAATTTATTAGCAGAATTTATTCCCATCAATTCAGAAGTGAATTTCCCAGAGGCTTAACAGAGAGCCAGGAAACTAGATTCCATCTGCAACAAGCATGATCCAAACTGTGCAAATTCATGACTTGTTGTCCAACCTCATGAACTAAGAAAAAATGGGCTGGTCAGTTGTCTCATCTGAAGGTCAAACCCTAGAGAAATATTTGATGAATTGAATGGGAGGGGTAGGTAGAGAGGCCTAAAATTGTAACAGGCTAAAGCACTTAGTCTGTCTAGTAACAGAAAAGAGAAAAAAACCTTACATCTGGTATGCATATCCTAGTTCCAGACTAGGAAAGGAAATCAGATCTGAGATACCATGAAAGACACAAGGGAGAAAGCTGCAACCTTTCCAGCTGTTGGCTAAGTGCTGGGTAATAGCCTTGGTCATCCAAACTGACTAAAATGTATAAAATTATAATTAAAAAGATAAATATGTTTGAAGTAATAGACTCTGAAAATTGATTCAAGAAATGTTTGGAGAATAGTGATACAAGGAGTTCAAAGCTTCTAAAAGCCTTCAAAAAAGACTTACCTAGTCTTAGGCAAAAAGAGTAGCTAGGCTATACAAGATGCACAACCTATAACAGGGTCTACTGAAAAGTACGTTTTAAAAATGTGTTGCTTTTTATTTTGTCTCAGGCTGTGCTTTTCTGGTCACATTAACACGTAATTAAAGAGTCACAGCTAAAGACGTTTTGCACTGAAGGGGAAATCAGAATGTACCTCGAATGTCCAAGACAGCCAGGTGCTGCCAGACTTGTTAAAATATATTCCCTCAGAATCAGTCTTAAAGACAAAGAGAACATTGTGGGGATTTTTTTGAGGCAGAGGCACCTCTAGACATCTCCTGAAGAAGAGAGCAGATGATAATTGATGTGTGCTGGAGAGCATGATGTGCAAGCAGAGTGATTTATTAGCAATTAAAACTAAAGCAGGGAAGAATCAACTTGATTGTTTTACGACAGAGGTAGAAAGAAAACCCCATAAAACATTAGAAATTGCTACTGATGATTTCTAGTGGCCTGCAAGAGCAAATGGTCACTTGGTATTTTGTAAACTGCATTTCAATTTAAATTGAATAAATACAGGAAAACAGCGGTTATATAACTGAGCAAATGCTGATCACTTAAACCCTTTATTTCATTGCTGAAGAGCCCAGCTTGTGATGGGACTTAGAATGACCTTTTCTTTGTTCCTTTAGAAAAGGCTGAGAAAGTAGTAGCAGGCTTATAAAACTCCAACCCAAACTACAGGGGCATGCAAAACTCACTAGTCTTTACAACAACAACAACAACTTTTTTTATTTTTAGCCCAAAAGAAAAAAACCTTACATTTTTTTAGGAATGACAGCTTTCAGGTACAGAATGTGAATGTTTAAATAGTGCCGCATAAGGCTCCCAGCTTCCTTAAGCCATGAAACTGGTATCTTAATTACACATATGTTTTAACTACAAAGTAACAATGAAATTATCTATATAGTACCAGTCACTTTCTCCCACTTCACCTCAGTAAGGCCCCGAAAGGCCCCCAACAACTCGCCAAAAGGGGTTTACAATGGTCCATATAGTCTGGGTTAGATGCACAGGGACAATACAAGGTTCTCAAGAGGTCTAAACAAGACAAAAGTTTACAGACAAGCTATAGAAAATCAGGGAACTTTCAAGGTTTAGTACAACATTCAATCAACATAAGCACTTCTCACAGTATTAATCTGGACAATTCAACTCAGAAAAATTCAAACTTATCTGATATTAAGTCACTCAAAGTTTTCCAAGAAGCGGGAATTAGAAGGAGGAAGAGAGAACATAAAGAAAAACACATATATAGCACCCAACTCCTAGGTTCCAGCAGTGCTCACACAGAAGGCCCAAGACCGAGGTAGGATTCAGACATGTGGGACTCAAGTTCAGCTTTTAAAATCTGTGGGCCTTCATGGGCCCTTCCCCTAGGTGGGACTTCTGGTCATTTGGCCACTCAGGAGCTGGGTTAGGAGAGAGTGGAGCCCTGCCTCTGGAGTGCCATGGCTGGCTCTCTGCTAGGCTGGGATACAGGCTCTTGGGGCTGCTGGGGCCTGACCTGACACTGCTCGCCCACACACACACTCATCCCAAAATGTCCAGAGACATCAATCCCTTCAGGCTCTGGCAACCCCCTCCTTCTACCTTCCTATTTAGTACAGCCCCCTTCAAAATTCATTTAGCACTAAAAAACAACTCTGTTACTCCTGAACTTATGTTGATACTGCACTTGCCCAGTAGATCCAAGTGTAGAAAATGCAGCAAATGCTGGCAGACAGAGCTCTTCTGCTGTAACAATTCTCACATACCCCAGTGGCATGTATTTAGAAGTCATAGATGCCTTCCAGTAGGACATAGGTGAACAGAATTACATTTGTCAAAGGAACACTGAAGAGACAGGTAGATACTTTTGTGTGCTCCAAACAAAAGAAAAAATTCCATATGAACTGCATATGGAGGTGGAGGAGCTGTGGTAATGATCAACAATGACCTCATACATTCCACTAAAAATGACACAACATTATATGTTTTTCTAGACTTCACCAACAGAACTGCACTAAATTTCTGAGCTAGGGTTCACAGTCCTTGAAGGACGCATGAGATCCTTCTACTGGATCTGCTAGAGTATTCAGGAAAAGAGGGCTAGATATCAGTCGCTCCAGGTCCATCGTATCTGTAGAAATAATTTGTTACAATATTAATCACATACCATAAAGAAAGAAAAAAAAAGCAACATACATTGTTAACTTAAAGTTCCCTTCAAGTATGATTGTCTATGAACAAACTGATTTAGGTTAAAACAGATGGGGAGAAATGCATTGCTCACTGTAAAACAGGGACAATGAACAACAGCTAAATTGCTGCCCAAAAGGACAATTCTATTCCCATTTCCTCATCAGGTGCTCCAGGACAGCCCTACTCTGTGGCTGTCAGCTGTTTGATTAGCTCATCTATCTCTAGTCTAGATTTGATGAGCTCATCTATCAGTGCACTGCTGCTGGGAAAGGGCTGCTCTTACCTCTTTGTGTTCTTCCTCCTTCTTTCCTTCAGCCATATTTTGAAACATCCTACACATCTTGTAGCAGCCCCAATGTGTGCTGGATCCTTCACTGGATCACTTCATCTACCAACCCAACAGTAAAAGTACTGCAGACTGCACTTGATCTTGGATCACCAGATCATTTATCACCGGAGTTTAATGGAAATGCGTGGTGAGGAATAGGGAAAATGGATGTTGCATGTTTAATAACATGGTCTGTTTAACTTATTTTGGGTTTATTTCACAATGTTTTTAACTGTACATTCATTATTAGTGGAGGTGTTTTCTGAAACTCTGTTTGAGTTGTTGACCTTTGGGGTTTTTCTTTCTTTTTCATTGTTTATTTGAATATTTTAGTTGAGTGTTTGAGTCTGAAGTTTGATGCATAAATGATAATTTTGCCTCTTCTTTCTTGTTTTGGTATGTTGATATTTCTTTCATTTCTGACTAATTAAATTATAGAAGCACATGTAGCTTGATGTTTCAGGCATGGCTTTTACACAGTCATCTTCTGGCTGATCTTTTACACCAATGAAAAGTCATGTTGTGCTGTGAATGTCCATTTGCAGTATAGATTAGCTGAGCCATCATTTTCATTAAACACAAACATCCAAATTTTTTTAACCTATTTGAGAGCTAAAGCTTCATGGTTTTGTCAGTTCACAAAGCTTGTTTTCCGTCATAGTCCTAGAACTACATCTTACTGATCGTCAGCTTTATCGTTGTGCTGCACCACATGCTAAAGTAAATGCAACCACGTCACATTATCTTGAAGTCCTTCTTATTTTCAATAATATATGGCAGAAATCTCTCCAAAATGAAATCTTACATTATTCCACACTACTGAATTTATCACGTTTTAGAGCTCCTCTACTCACTCCTGCTAATTATTGCTTGTTACTCCTCTGCTTGCTGCTGCACTAGTGACTCTTCAACAGTGTGTTAAGAGAAACATTCAGAAGCCTCATCCTCACAGGCAGCCAGCAGCAGACTGCCAGCCTGTTATATATTTGTATTCACGTTACCACCTGTTCATAGAACTTTCATGTTCATTTACTTTCTTGGACATTATCACTTCACCCATTCCTGAACCTTCTGTCCTTTTTGTAGTCTGGATATGAACCATGCACTTCATGCAATTACATTTTGCTGTACTGAACACTCCTTGAAAGGCAGAACAAGAGGTCACAGAAGAAAGAACTGCTCAGTCCTGTCTCCCTTACAGTCATTATCATTTTGAGATATTTCTTCCTTAAGGTTTTGGCACCAGAAAAGGCCAAATGCACATGGTTTCTGGAGATTATTTGGATTCAGAATATGAGAGTAAAGACGCCTTTAGGGTATACTATAGCTTCTAGGCAGTTAAATGAAAATGTTTTGGATCTATGGAATTTGTATAAACTGAAATTTAGAAGCCCCAGAAATTAGTTTTCAAGTGAAACAATACAACCACTCCACATTTTATTTCCTTGCTTTTTTTACATCTTTCCCATATTGTAATGGGAGTTATACACATTATTCAGCATAATCAATTTTTAAAAATCTCGCCTTAAATCCTTATGAAATTTTGCTGTTATTGCAGTTATTGTACTATATAGAAAGTTAGTGGAAGAACTCACTGGAAGACTGGAGGAAAAATAGTCTGTTTTCTCTTGATATTGGTGAAATATAATGATTAGTGTTAGCAACTCTTATATGAGACACATAGTTCAGATAAGAATAATTAATGCCTTCATAAGGAAAAATATTTAAACCAGTGGTAGCAATGTGCCTTCAGCAGGTTTTGGGTGAAATAATATTTAAAGTTTTGTTTCAGTCTCGCTTTATCTTCATTTTCATTTGTGCCACTTTAAAAGGTTTAATAACTTTAAAATACTTGTCTAAACTAAAGAATGACATGGGGTTTATTCCTGGATCTAGAACTGAAGAGTTCAGATTCAGTTCTGAGGTGTCGCAAATCTTGTGTGCTTTAAAGAAATCACTTGATCTGTGTATGCAGTGTTCCACTTCAGATTATGCAGATTTCAATCCACTAATATTGTGGAATGGTGAGCTTCATTGTCTGAGCTAAATACAAACAATAATAAACAAATACACATAATGAACAAAAATATTTCAGCTGTAAGAACCTCTACTGATCTGTAAGGAACGGTCAGCAAAAATTAGCCAGCAAAAATCCACAACACTGATGGATTTAGAGGAATTTGTAATGTCTAATATGCAAGTTATAAGACACTTTAGAGAAGAAACTGTGTATTTTATGTAAACCTAATTCCCTTTTAATAATGAGTACAAGACTCACTGCCTCAGAAGGGTGACAAGCAATTACGTCCCACATGCAGAACAATTTTGTCTCCACGCAAACAAGAAAGCATCACATTATATATAGGGTTGTATCTCCAATTTATTTAAAATTCTTCCCTCTTCCTGAAGTAACAGGATCCTCTGACCTGTGCAGAACAGACAGAGATAATTTTACAAAATAGTTTTTGGTGGTGCCACAGAGAGAAGAATAAAACAAAAATTAATAGTAACCTTTTCTCCAAGACTGAAACTGGAAACAAAAATAATGAGGATTATTTTCCTCACCTGGGAGGGGAAAAGAAGGATAGGACAGCTCAGTTAACAAGTATACGGTACACTTAAGTTGCTAATAAACTTCCTCTTTGGAAAGGAGGTTTCACCTAATTATTGTGTAAATGGGGATTGGGTAATGTAAACAGGTGTGGGTGTAAATGAATTTCTGTGAAATGTTCTTGAACTATGTACAGTTGCAGTTTTATCTACTATCACAGAGAGTTCTATTAATCAGCTTAATTTTTCCAGTTTAATTTCTGACACAAAAGAATGTTTTTAAAAGTACTTACCACTTTCTCTTTAACTGCAAACTCTTTGATTTAAATATTTAACTGGGTGTTATAGAACCCCAGAAGACTGTAGCTGCCATGATGGTGAAGTGGTACAAAATTAGCATCAGCTTTCAGATTAAGATCCTGTATATTTATATACAATGTGTGTTTTGGCTTATGACTAGAGATGACAACAAACATCAGCTCAGAAAAATCTATGGAATTATCCACAGAGAGAATTAATCTCCATTTTTTGGAAGGATAAGCCTCTAGCTACTACAAATAATTTGTATCAATTCAGATGGTAATTCACAAGTGGTTCAGAAGTGTTTGTTTACTGCTAGCTGTTTATTTTATCCTTTATTTTTATCTACCTTGTGTTTTCTTTCAATAAAAACCTGCAAGAAGGCTCTGCAGAGGAATTTGGACATGCCAGATCAATGGGATGAGAACTGCATGGGGTTCAAACAAGGAGAAGTGTTGGGTCCTGCACTTGGAATGCAACAACCTCAGCTGCAGGCTTGGGAAAGAGTGTCTGTTTCTGCTCATCAGAAAGGGGTTTGTAGTGCTAATTCACAGATGACTGGATAGGAGCCAGCACTGTGTCTGGGTCACCAAGAAGGCTAATGGCATTGTGGCCTGTATCAGCAATAGTGTGTCCATCAGGACGAGGGCAGTACTTGGTGCTGGTTAGTCTGATCCACAAATCCTGTTTGTAAACCCTCATTGCAAGTCAGTTTTGGACTCCTCATTGCTCTCTGCAGCTACCTGAAAGGAGGTTGTAGGAAGGTGGGGGTCAGTCTCTTCTGCCATGTCTCAAGTGAAAGAATAAAAAGAAATGGCTTTAAGTTGTGCCACAAGAGGTTTAGATTAGTTATTAGGAAAGAAAAATATTCAGGGTGTCTGGAATTGCTCAAGAGGCAATTGAGGAATTGTGGGCTGTTGAGGAATACATCCAGGGCAGGTGGCTCGGTGAGCAGCTGAAGTGCCAGCTGCAGGTTGAGCCCTGGGTGGCAGCACCCCCAGGCAAGAGGCCGTGAACTGGCACCAGCCCTTTGCATAACAAAGGGCATGGGGACCTGTGGTGCCGTCTAGGTGACAGAACACTCAGACACACAGCAGGAGCCAAGGGCTACAGACTTTCATATGCCAAGACTGTGAGGGTATAAAAGATCAGGATTTCCTTTGTACTTTTTTTGTAGCAATGATTTCACAAAGCATGAAGACAAATTCTAAAATTTTGATGAGAAACATGAGCAACTGAAATTCTCTGTCAATTACTCTCTTTTTCTGCAGCTTAGAAGGTTCTTTAACACTAAACTGATATTTTTAAGTTAGTTTCCTAGCTTATGCTTTAGGATTTCTGAGTTTAAAAAGTTATGCATAGTTAATTTTTTTTTTATTATGAGTGAGTAGCAAAAAAGATATTAATTACAGGCTGAACATTCATACCAAGTAAAGATGGTATTTAGAATTTTTAGTTCAGAGTAAACCTAAGAAGAAAAATGTTTCTTTAAAGTTAAGTAATCTTCAAGCATAACAATAAATAAATAAATAAATAAATATGGTAAAATCTTCACTGTCAAATTTCAAAGCATGAATTTCATATAACAATTTACTGAGCATCTTGAGATAAAGTGACAAAACAAATAATCAATATGATTCTTGGGGTTGTCCTGTGCCT
The DNA here is from genome assembly GCF_014805655.1 of Passer montanus. Classification (NCBI taxonomy): domain Eukaryota; kingdom Metazoa; phylum Chordata; class Aves; order Passeriformes; family Passeridae; genus Passer; species Passer montanus. The sequence continues at coordinate 924,826 of NW_024372147.1, forward strand.
GGCCAAGAGCTGTACTTTGATAATCCCTGATGGCCCCTTCCAGCTTGGGATAGTCAATGATTCTATGATCTGATCATTGCCAGTTAATACATCTCTGAGTATGTAGTCAATTGCTTTATGCGCATATCAACATACTTTTGTGGACAAAAACAATGCTGTTTCTTTTTTTTTCTTTTTTTTTTTTTTAGAAATTTGCACTTTATTAAAATGGAACCTAAGGAAAACATTCTTGTGGATTTTAAAGAACAGTAGAAATTACTAATATTACTCATTAAAAATTTAAATGTCTTAAAATTGAGGAAAACATATCCATTCTCCTAATATTTTCTATTTCATTTTTGAAGTGGAGGATATTTTCTTGCACTAAATGTCAGTGCAAGTTTTGAGAAAATATTTCATGTAATTATTTGGACTTTTTAATTGAGTCTGATTTAGTTACAGATATTTTTCCACTCCAATGGACAAGCAAGATATTGCTAGATGAAATATATTTCAGACCAATGGATTTAAAGGAAATGCTATAGATTATTAATTTAGAACAATCCCAATCTGAAAGCAAAAATATTTGTAATCTTTCAAATCAAATAGGCCTAAATTTCATATATCTAAGAAGTTTCAAAGGACAAAGGAATTGTTTACAAGAGTTATTTGCAGAAATTACATTGGACAACAAAGCTGAATAATATCATTAAAACAATATCTTTGGAAATAAAATTTGCAAAGAAAATGAGGCAAGACATTCAGTTTGAATATTTTATTACATTCAATTGAAAATTTAGTTTTAAAATAAACTCAAACATCAAGACTCTGTATTTTTGAGAGCATGAGTGGAACATATCCTTTTTGTTTGTGAAAGTTTACAATCAAACAAAGAATATCCATGTACACACAAAGATCCTACCAAAGCCCCAGCCTGGAAAGCTTAACATCAGCTTCAGCTACACTCTGTAAGAATTCACATTTCACAGACATTTTCTTTCCTAAATGTCAGCGGTATGCACACTTATTAAACAAACTGTCAACAACTGAAAAGGGTTTGCTCTCGCTGAATGTCATCTGCAAGTTGTTAGGAGTCTAATCTCACCATCTGACAAATGCTAATGGTTTAGCAAGGCAGCAGATCCATTCAATAAAGAAATGTTCCTCATGAACAGAGAAAGCACAAATGGCACCTTACAGTAATAACTGTTAATATGACTTGCTTATGCAACAGCAATTTCAATCAGTCTTTATAAATCCGTGTCTGATGCAGACATTTACATTTCCGTTATTTTGCACATCCACCTGTATGAAGATTCCTCAGTCATTCATATTCATGTTCACTGAAGAAATAAAGCTTAAAAAAAAAATTATAGTTCCTGAGCTGCAGAAATTAAATCAGTGGGTTTGCTTTTCAACTCTATTTCACATCTTCAGGCAAACAGAAATAAATGACGATTGCTGTCCACTGAAGGGTGAAGAAGGCAAAAGCACAGCTTTTCACAGCTCCTATTAAATTCAGTGTAAATCCCTTGTTATTTTGCTGAAGAAGTCTCTGTAGCTCTCTAACACCCTGGTTCTTTACTTTCCTTCTTCACAGAACTTTTTTTAAATGAAGGGCTATTTCTTAAAAATCTTATGGATGAAATCAAACTTGAATGGAATATTATTATTGCAAGAGAGACCCATTACCTGGGGAAGGGATGATATGGAAGAAAAGGGTATTAGAACCATAAAATCATAGAATGGTTTGTGTTGGAAGGAACCTTCAAAGATCACCTAGTTTCAAGGCACCTGCCATGGGCAGGGATGCCTTTCACTAGATCAGATTGCTCAAAGCCCCATCAAACCTCACCTAGAACATTTCCAGGAACTGGACATCGACAACTACTTGGGACAACATGTTCCAGTATCCTACCAACTTACTAGTAAAGATTTTTTTCCTTCCAGTTCAATATTGTTACTCCTTTTCCTATCATTATTGTTCCTATAATTTTTTTTCCCCATCTTTCCAGTATGTCCCTTTTGAATTTGTATGGAGTAAATGTTAAGATATATCTGTAGAGCAGTTATAGAAAATTCTGATTAATTGGTATGCATTCTTAATAGTACAGCTGTGATGGTCAAAAACCACTAAGGTCATAAAACTGTCTTTAATATGGCAAAAATGTATTTTTATGAGGAAGGGGAAGACAGGATATACTTAGTCACACACAGTTTTATCCTTGAAGTCTTTGTGATTATTCTATAAGGACATAGATCACATTCTTGGTTAGTTTAATTAGGAGAGGGGTAAAAAATGCTTTTCATTTTCTGTGGATTGTCAAGTACAGAAATAATTATTTTAAACAAGACTTTGCTATAAATGGAATTCAGTTTAACAGATCTTATCCAAATGGAAGTTAAGGTTTTTTGTTAAGATTTAGAGAGACATTTATATGCTTAAAATATCATAAGCTTTGCTAATAAAATTCTTCCTGTAACTTATCTTTTCCCATTTTCCTACATCTACAACTGATCCTACATTTTTCTTTGTTTTATTGAAATTTTATAGTTTAATTCAACCTGTTTAAGATTTTTGCTATTGGCCATTACTTCCTATATTTTCTATTTTCACTTCTTTGGTTGGTGGAGATTTTTTCCCTTTTTTAAAATATCACTGGAGAGACACAGAAGAGTGTTTTATTTACTCTCTGTGGAGTTAAGAAGACACTTCACTTGAACAATCAGTAGCCTTTGGCCTAGAATCCCTTCTGGCAATTTTCATTTTTTCTTTATATAGTATTAGTCATTTTATAGGCTCGGACTGATCCAAATCAAAACTAAACTGTTTATATTAGCTGAGCAGAGAACACTATAAGCTTTCCATAGGAATTTTTCACTGTGTGCTATCATCACTGTACCTGTGGACAAGCTTACTAAATTGTTGCAGAGATGTTCTCTGAGACACAGGGGATTTTTTTTTTCTATGTTAAAATTTAGTAGCTGTTTGCATTATTTTGGCAAATGGTCAAATTGGGAAGATGAGGAATAGATTTATTTAACCAAGCAAATGCTAGTATTATCTGAGAAAAATAAATTGTTACAGTAAATGAAAGTCTAAGAATAAAACAAAAAACATTTTCATAATTAAATTGAAAGGATTTATTCAGTAAAGAATTAGTGTCTATAGAAGGAGAGAGAATACTAAAATGCAAGTTTCATTTCATGCAAATAACCACAGGCTGTGATCAGGGTTACTTTCAGACATTTTAAGCATTTCAAGGTAGTTTTCAGTGTAACAAAATGTATTGAATTTGGCAAAAATAACTTCCCAAATTTTATTATTGGTCACAGTATCTTACTTATTTGTTCCTACAGTTTTTCTGTGAATTTATTGTCTTTATCTTAAAATAGATTAGGATCTGTGTTATTTTATTTTAAAAGCTATTTTAGATTTTCACTTCTCTGAAAATCAGAAAAATTCTGATCTATATAACCATGCCACAATACTTCAAAACATTCATAAAAGTAGTCATATCCTTCATGACATTCAGGTTAGGATAGGGATTCAGAATTCTCTTAACTGATGATAGAAAATTGTAATGGTGTAACTGATAATGTAATGCAAACACTCTCCACTGCAGAAGTGTCTCAGGAGTGACATCTGTTAGATTTCTTCACCAAATACTCACCTAGATGACATTTTGGATACATTACAGCAACTAGCAAAAAACCTCACAGAAATTCAGCTTGAGAAGGCCTCTCAGATCAAGATACCTTGAACTGATTGAATTCATTTTAGGTAACAAGATAGACAAAATTGAAGTTAAACGTATGGTTTCATTATTCTTATTCCCATAAAAATATATAAAAGTGCATATTTTATTAAAATAAGTAAATCATCTTTTCAGAATGACTATACTAAAAGTTTAATCTTGAACTGGAGAGTTCTAGAGATTTAAAGGTAATGAAGAAGAAAATTATATACAGTATAGAAGCTTGTGTCCCAAGGAAGGAAGGAGAGCATTAAGCAAAAAGGGGCTGCCTAGATGAATCATCACTTTGTAAACAATAGAAAGAGGTAGATGCTTTAGGAGACAGTGTCTGAAAGCAATGAAAGTATGCATTAAAAAAGGCTTTTCCAACTATGTCTGTCCAATAACAATTTTTAATGTAAGAAATGGTAAAATAAAAAAAAAACCACAAAAGGGAAAAACTGAAACTAGTCCATACCAACATACAAACTAAAACAAGCTCAAAAATTAATGTAAATTTTCATTAAGTAGGTAAGATATGAGAGTAATTATTGCCCTAGTAGGAACTATGAAAACAAAAATGTCCACAGCTGAGTTGGAAGTAATTTATACCTTGCTCTTGAGGGAATGAGGCAGGGAAGAGAGAAAGAGGATCAGATTATCACTATTCCAAAATAGTGATGGCTAAAAATTCCCAGCCTCTGTTATGAAATTTAAAAAAGCTATGGAACAGTCTCTTCTGGAGCATCTAAAAACTGTGAAACAGCAAATATGGTATTTATTCACACAACCAGAAAAAGGCAACTGTAGATCTCTGATTGAGTGCAAATCTATGCAGTTTTGCAAGAGTTTGTGAAGAAGATAGTAATCAAGGGCATGGAGAAAGAAAATGTTATAAAATAAAACACAATTTTTATCAGAGGTTAGAGTTTACGATATCAGACTAACCTAACCTCTCTTTTTCATAAGATAATTCACCTCTTAATCAATAAGAATGCAGTAAACATCTAGCTAGATACAAATAAATCTTTTCACCTCAGTAGAAATTATCCTGTAAAGTGATGAAATGCACTTATTAATTCAGAACCAGTAAGATGGTGCATTGTGTGTCCTTGGACATGTGCTGGAAGCTGGGGGCTGCAGGGCCAGCCTCAGTGAGGAGAGGCTGCAGCCACAACCTGCCAGCTGGTGCACAGCTCTGTCAGACCCACTGCAGCACACAGCAGAGCCCTCAGACAAGCTGATGGCACCTGTGGGAAAGCATATTTAAGAAGGTATAAAAACACTTCACAGCAGCTGTGAGAGAGAGGGAGAGAGGTGTGGGGGAGCAAAAAAAAAGAAAAAAAAAGTGAGAAAAAAAGTGGGAGACTACCCTGCAGACACCAAGGTCATTGAAGGAAGGAGAGGAGATGCTCCAGACATTGCAGCACAGATTCCCCTGCAGCCCATGGTGAAGACCACAGTGAGGAAGACCAGGGAGTTCTGCAAGGGGGCAGGTATCTGTCTGCAGTATCCATTTTCAGCCAATGGAGAGCCCTGTGGCAAAGCTGGTGGGCACACCCTGGGGGAAGAAGGTACCTGTGGAAAGCTCACCAGCACAGTTTCTGATAGAAACTGTGGCCCTTGGAAGACCCATGCTGGAGCAGGTGAAAAGGAAGAAAGTGCAGCAGAGAGGAGCTGTTAAGATTCCATTCCCATTTCCCTGAGCCAGGGAAATAGAGGATAGGAAAATATAGAAATGGAACAGAGCCTGAGAAGAATGGGATGTGACAAGGACATTTTAGTTTTTTTCTTTTTTTTTCTCAGCATTCCTCTCAATTTTTCATTGGCAATATATTAAATTAATTGCTTCAATTCCTCTCAATTTTTCGTTGGCAATATATTAAATTAATTGCTTCAAACTGATTATTTTGCCTGTGATGATAATTGATGAATGAACTCTGTTTATACCTCAACCAACAATCTTCTCCATGTAAACTTACAAAGCATAATGGTTAATATCAAAAGGCTAGTTATAGTAATGGAGTTGGGAGGGCAAACTTGACACACGCACCCCCTCACCCACCACCCCCACTTTCATTAGTTACATCCTTGTGATATGCACCTATGACACTGTAGATGAAAATGTGCAGTTGAAGAGATGACTCAAATGATATTGTCCTGCACCCTAGTATAACAGACTGGGAATGAGAGGTAGACACACAGTTTTACAGTTGGGTTACTGGGGACAGTGACAAGACAGACCTTTTGGTCCTGTTACTTTATTTTCTGCTTTTTCTTTCTCCTCTCTCAATGTACCTCTTTCCTTCTCTGTGATTAATTTCCATCCTCTTTATCCTGCTGAGCAGAAAGATTCATGCTAGGGGACAGCACTTTGTGAGAAGACCAAGTTTTCATCATTGAACAGAAAATCTGGCCTTGTATCCGAGTTGTTGTAGTAGCAGTTGCTATGGTGACACACAGGTTGCTACGGTGGCTCTGATTCTCCCTCACAATTTCTGGCTCTATGATAAAGCAGTTGTTGCATCTGTGAATGTTTTTTGATTAGTTTTCTTTAGGGAATCTCTGTGAGGCCTTAAGCTTTTCATTTTCTCTTACCCATTTGTATGGATAGATTATGTCAGTCCTGACTGAAGCTAAAAATCAAGGCATGAAGCAGAGGCACTTACTAATTCCTCTCAGATGATTTCTATTGGTATATTTGGCTGCCATATAATCAAGGAAAAGGGGAAGCTGAAGAAGCTCAAGCTTCATTTTAATTCCCAGCTAACCTGGTTCCATTTGCTTTTTACTGAAGGCAGGTAACGATGGCTTCTAAACTTCCCAGTTTAGCACTGCACATACGAAAAGAAATCTCAATCTGTTAGTGTTTAGAACAACATAAGAAAAGACCAGATGATTATAAAAGTGATTACTGTATAACCCCATATTAGGTCCCTTGAAAAGCAAGGGAAAAATAGCTATTTCCATCCTTTTCCATTAATACCTCATTATGTTCACACCCACTTATAGGTTAAGCAGCAGACAAAGAGATTTGATTACCAGTTTGCAACAACTTCACTGTTCTGACATGACAGTTTCACATACTAGAGTGCAGAAAATAAGTTAATTCCTGTACAAACAGGGTACATGCTCATGGGTGCAGCCCTGAGTTATTATTGAAGTAGAAAGAGAAGATAACTGATTTGGTTTTTAATTTATGTTTATCCTGCTTAGGAACCACATAAGTAAAGGCAAGTTGTTACATTGCTGCAATGTTTCCAGCCTCATCTAGAACACATTAAATGCCAGTTTATTTCTTCTGTCAACCATTTTTTCCCTGTAAAAGCCAATAAATAGAACAGCACATTTCATCAAATATCTTCTCTAAATAACTTTTACTTAAATACATAAGGAGACACTTTCTCTCTCATTCTCTCATCTCTCTGATTTCTGACACAATCAGACAACTTGATTTTTACCCTTTTTGTGCTCCTTTTTATCAACTTTCAAGCTGTCCTCAACAGGTTGTGCAGCCAGTGTCCAAAAGCACTTCTATTTTATGATACACCAGCTGCTCTAAGATCTACTGTACAGTTGAAGAGGTCCATTCTTTTATCCAAACCATGTGTTTTTTTCCCAGGGTGCATCAACCAGTGCCTCAATCTTGACCGTGAACTGGAAAAACTGGTGAGAGATTTATTCAAATTCCTGATGATTTCTTGGAGTATTTAGTTTATTTTTTATGCATATCTCAGCATGATCCAGATTGTTCTTTACTTACCTACTTTTTCCTACAGCTCTCCCAACTGCTTACTGAGCAATTTTACTGATAAGACTTATAAAATCCAATTTAATTTCAAATAAAAATCAAACAATTCAGAGTGAAAGAAGAAGGGGAAGTCAGATTTTTGTTAAAGCTTTTTTTTGAAGTGGTTTATCTGCTGTTAACTTTTATTTTTATAGTGGTTAAATTACAAAAATAAAAAATATCAAGTTATAAATGCCGTATTTGGATTTGAAAATGAATTTCAGTTTTTCAAATATTGTTCGCTTTTGTTTTCTCTTTTCCTCTGTAAGTCGATGTCTCCTGCAAAGTGCTATTATTTCAGTAGAACAGTTTTGCATGGTTAACTTCCTAACAAAGTTTTTCTGACTTATTCTTCCTACACCTGTGACTGAAGTAACATAGCAGCTCTAGGTAGAATTGCTTAATTGAATCTCTATTATTTTCTCCTTACTTCTTTTTATAATTCTAAATCATAGTCTTGTGTTAATCTGAGTGCTCTTGAAAGTGGAAAATACATAATTGTTTTATAAACCTATTTTCTTTTCACCACTTAGGTAATCGTATAGCCTCTAGACTGATGATATGACAGCATCTTTCTAGCTCTACACAGTCATTAGAAAGGAAATTTAACTATAATCTCAGTCAACTTCAGACTACCACTGAATAGAAATGTGGTCTTGTATAAAACATGCCTTACAACAAATTGGATGTGACAAGCAGAGAAGATCAGTAGATTACAGTTCTGAAATTGTAAGAAGAATGGTTATACTCTAACCTATGTTTGTTACAGACTTTGCCAGGACAATAGAGGAGTCAAGTGTAATTTTCTATTCTCTTCACTGTCTTTGTCCAGTAGAGACATCATTAAAAATATAACTTCTAACAGTATCATGTCAAGTAAATCAGAATATTGTAATAGGAAAGTACCTTGGCCTTTTCACTTCTTTGCAATTTGATTGGCTTGTCATTATATTCCTTCCTAATATTTGAGTGAAGCTGTAAACAGGTAAAGAGCTGCAGTGCCAGCTAACCATGAAATTGAACAGGTCAATGCATCATGACATTTAACATCCTATTCATTTGTTTTTCTCTTGCAGTACAAGTGCTGAAACAGAAACTGTGAGAGACATATTTTTCCCTTTTGTCATTAATTGGACCACAGATAAAATTTTGGTTTAGCTTTCCTTCAGATTCAGAACTGTTGATCCTTGATTTCTTTTCACCAAGGAAAATAAATGAATGCAGCAAAACTAAATATTACTTTTGTTGCCCTCTGTGATTAAAAAATGGATATTCTAAGTTTAGTTAATATTTCTGTCTTCATATAGCACACACAAATTTTATTTATAAAGAAATTAGTATTTCATATAGCACAATCTTCCCTGTGCCCTTCAAAACTAGAGAATTCTTCTTTAATCCATGCTGCCTCACAGAGTGATTTAAGATACTTCTACTAGCTAATCTAATTTTTCATTACTTTATCACTTTCAAAGGTGTGATAGAGATGCTCCAAAAGATGGAGAAAGCTAATAGACTCTTAACCTCTGAATTTTCACTGCTTTAAACATGCACACAGCTTCAATCACAAAGCTGATGACTATTGTTGCCAAAGAATATTGAAAGCTTAATCATGGAATGTATTTCATATGTAACAGAAAGCAAGGAATAATGAAAGCTACAAAATGTATTATCCAGAGATATGACTGTGATTCTCTATTGATAAATATAGATTTGTATATACCTCATTGATTTGAAGTACAACTTTTATCTGTGTGGAATGATAGAACATAATGAGTTTTCCTCCTCAAATTAGCCAAGGCACAAAACTTAAAATATGTTGGAGAAGAATAAACAATATGGGATCCCATATAAAATGTTCTGGGACTTGAAAAAATTTTAATGAATTTCAGTCAGGAGAGTGAATTTTTGGTGTTTCAATATTCTGAATTATGTGAAAACACTGGGCTTTTACCTTTACTAAGTACAGATTTCAAAATGCGTGAGAAATGAACAGAAATCTGTTCCACATGTTAAACTATTAATACTTCCCAAATTTAATAAAATATTTTCAAATATATCTTTTCAAGGTTAAGAGAACTGCAATGAACATTTCTTTTTCTTATTCTCAGTACTTAATAAGAATGGCTAAGACTGCCTAAATAATGACACATTTAATAAAATTCAGGGTTGTTCTCCTTCTTTTTCAAAATAATTGCAAAATGCTTTTTGACTGAAACACACACAGGTACAAGTAGCACTGTGGCTAGTTGGAAAGTAGAAGTCAATTTATATTGAGAATTTAGTGAACTGTCTTATGATATTCTAGGTCTACTGGTTTAGTAAACTAAGCACATGAATTGATGCAGATTAATGTGGTTCCACAACAAAAAAACCAAAAAAACCAAAAAAAAAACAAAAAAAACCCCAAAACAACAACAACAAAAACCACATTAAAGTAGCCAATGACATTGCTAGGAATTTGGTTTAAAATATTGCTCCCAGGCATAGAGCCAGACTTGAAGCTAGAGCAGACTTTTACCTTCTGCTAAATTAGAACATCTTATGTGTGTTCTAAGCAGGATTGCTGACACAACCTAGATCAAAACAGGCTGAAATGCATGGCTTTAATAGAGTTTTGCCATTGGCATAAATGGCTTCTGCAACACAAGCAAAACAAAAGTCTCTATTTACTGAACACAGCACAGTTTTGTGTGTTTTTATCGTTTGTGATTTATGAAAGAATGGATAGCATTAAAACCAGCAGGCTTTCCAGAAGACATAAGTGTTTCAGCAAATGACTTCTAAAAATTAAAACCTCTACTCAAACTCAGATTACCAACTGATAGTCATGATTTAGTCAAGAACTTAAAAATGCATCTAAGAACTTTCACATGATTGGCTATAAAACATCAGCTTTCTTCTGTCTTCTCTTCTATAGATCTTATTTCTTGTGAAGGACTGAAAATACTTGGCTCATTAAAGCCTACTTTGCAGAGATACAGATGCAGACACAGTGTAGTGCAAACTTAACCTAACTGGGACTTCAGGTATCATAACTGTAGCCTGAGGGAAGAAAAATAAATGCTGAGCAGTGGAGGTACAAAGGCATATCACTAGGTTGCCACTGCAACCTAAACTAAGGTCCCTTTCCAAAAGCCCAGTTTTGAGAGACAGTAACAAATCTAAAACCATTGCCATTATTCTGGACTCATGGATTGTTATTTATTCCAGGTAGATTAATTTATTCCTTCTATAATTCTCCCAGCTTTTCCTTCATCTGGGAACAGCCAGGCTGTGAACCTGTTGATGCTCTCACAGTTCCTTGAAAGCTGCTTTTGCACTATGGAGATTTCATTCTAGCCCCATGTTTCTTTTCTGTAAAGCAAATGTTTTTCCTTGCCTCCAACCCTGGCTGCATGCAGGATGGCTGCAATCTTTTGGACAGAAATACAACTTGACTAATAGATATAGACTGCATTCACTCTTCAAGGCATTTCTGCTCATATTTCTGAGCTTCCAAGACAAGTGACAAACTTAAATCCTCCACATGAGGCATAAGAGATACTATGTTAGATAGGATTAGACAGATAATCAGGGTTTCAGAAGGAGGACTTGGTTTTCTGATGGGATATTTAAATATCTAAATCTTTTTTCCAGACCTGTGTCTTATTTTATGTCTTCCTTCTCCTCTCTCCCCTTCTCCCCCACTCTTTCCCCTTCTTCTTTCTTTCTTTCAGAGAGCAGAAAAAATAACTCTGCTTGTACTGTGCCTTGAACCCAGGTATGCCACTGTGTAAACAGCATCTATTATGTTGTTTACGATAGCACAGTTGTAAAATAGCTACTGTTTCTACTACCACTACTGATACAAGACAGGAAAACAAATGGATAAAAAAGGATAAGGTAGAAACAGAAAATTAGGTCATTTGGGCTTTTTCTGTTCCACTGTAGAATATTTATCTACTAAACAGATTTTACTGATTCTCTTAAAATAATATTTCAAAGCTCCTTATCTGTCTTTTTGCTGTGACATGAAAGTTCCAGTGGCACTCCCAGTGTTTAAAGGAGAAGCTGTTTACTCCAAACTGAGTTAAAAAATATTTGTCTTAGAATGCCAGGGGGGAAAAAAAATCATAATCTATTTTATATGATACACTGTTGGTTGTTGATATGTGAAACAGTTGGCTGTTTCTTTAAAAGGCAGCACCTGCATTTTCTGCATGTGTTTCAATTCAACTTAATATACTGCAAATCTGTAGCCTTTCTATATAAAAATAAGCTTTGTGATAGAACCAGCCTCTTAGGTAACACAAAAGACAAAATTATCCAATGTCAAACATTTTAAACTGTAGAGTTTGTGGCATTGATTGCAGAAGAAACTACCTCAAGGCAGGAACTGATTACCAGGTTAGAAAGGCAGGACAGTTGTTTTAAGCCTTGACATTCAGGAAGGTGCAGTGGTAAAAACTGGCATGGTTCTCAGATATGATAAAAATGACTTTTAAGACAAACTACAAGATTAGAGTTGAAAGTTATTATTTGCGCAAAATTGTTAATGTTAATGTTGTATTAATTTGTTTTTTCCAAAAACATTTTCAATGGTGAAAAGTATACTCTTGTGTGATATTTGGTTTGTCTTATTTTAGGAGTCATATCCTTTTGATCTTCCAGCAATGATCTATATTTTCAGCTAGTGTGGTAGTGAAATAAGGAGGATGGCCTTCCTATAAAGGAGCAGAAAAGAAGCAGAGTGTGTGGAAAGTAATGGATAAAGCAGATTGCATAATATAAATCTAATTTTAGTTGTTCATAACAACTCGTCCTTGGCAAATTGAAATGAATTGAGAAAAAATGTGGAGCAGCAGCTCTCTTCTTATCTTTTCTTTTAGACAAATTCAGGAAAAAAATAAGTACTATACTCATGTTGGGAATCATGGTGACCTTTCTCAATCACTCTAGGACTATGAAGGATGAAGTTTGGCAGTGCATTGGTCATAGTGGATGGAATTATGCTTTTAATCATGCTTAGGAAAAGGAAACTGTATTTAGAAAGTTACCTAAAAACAACTTTTCACACCTTTTCATCATATTCTGTAGTGGAATCCTTCAATTTCTCTCTTTCTACATGTGCTTTCTTTTCCTTTGTTACTGTCACTTAGGTTCTGTTCACAACAGAACTGGACCACTGAACACAGTGTAATGCAAATCCAAATGAGACTTCCTTCTTAGGATCCTTTCACAAAATCCAGTAGAATTGGCCTGAAGAACTATGAATGAGAGGTCCACCGTCCTTTGCTAATACAGAAGTTTCTTTCTGAAAAATATCTGGCAAGACAGAAAGCAGAAAGAAGTGGACCAATTGTGACATTTAGCTGAGTGACAGATGAGCACAAAAAACAAAAGACTGGGGACAGTTCTGGTGCTCCCAAACCCAGCAGGTCCGGCCTGGGACTGGAGGGATGGGAGAATATAAGGAAGCAAAGGCTGGTGGCTACAAGTCTCTTTGAGATTCCAGAACTGGAAGTTCTGAACACAAAAAGTTGCAACTACTTTCAAAGTGAAGGTGTTGATCTGGACATAGAGAAGCAGTGGTTGCTGAAGGCCTTGGTTCAGGCCAATCATCCAGCACTTACTTGACTAGAAGGCTGGCAAGACTGTGATTGGTTGGGCAAAGAGCATGCAATGATGTTGCATGCATGATGTTTAGAGAATGAATGGATTCTGGCAGGGAGAATTTCAAATCTCCGCTGGAAAGAAAGTTAAAATAAAAACCCAGCAGTAAGAAGCCGTTTGAGTGGACAAGCAGTCTAAGGAAAAGGAGCAGATATAGCTGAGCATCACTGTGCTGGCTTAATAAGAACACAGGGATGAAAAAGAGAAGAAAAAGAATATACAGAGTAAGAGAAAAGACTGGGCATTTAACGCCAGATAAGACAGGTGCAGCAGAGATTTTGCCTGAAGAATAGAAACTGGAAAAGAGAATACAAAAGCAACATGACTGGGAGAAGAAAATTGGTTTGGGAAGGAAGATGACTGGAAGACAAGAAGAGAAAACAGTAATGGTGTCTTCATGCCTGCACATTGTCAGATACAGGTTTAGATTCAGGAATTAAAGCAGAAACTTTTAAAAATTTTGTTATCCTTCTCTTATCATCAAATACAAAAAAAAAACCCCACTGACCAGTTACAAACTGACCACTGCTGCTGTATCAGCTCCAAAGCTACAGTCCAGTGCAACAGACCAAGTGACATTGATAACCAGTGCAGGTGAATATACATTAAAAAACATTCACTTACCCACAACATGGCTGACCTTACATTTGATCCCCTTCATCCACAATAATAACGAGCTCAAAGGGAAATAACCCACAGAAATTAATGTTCTAAGGTTACTAAATAGGGCAAACATTGTTGAGATAGTATTTTGAATAACTGCTCATTGCAGTCACTAGGTAGAGGCTGTAATGGAAAAAAATAGCAGGAAATTAAATACCGTGTCATAGCATACATGCTGTAGAGTTAGATGAAGCTTCTTAAAACTACATTTAACTTTGATTTTTACTAAGTTTTAATTGTTCTTCACCAAAATTAAGTCATTTAATGTAGCTTTCTGAGCAAAATATTTTTTAAAGCAGCTTTTTCTGAAATTTCTTGATTCTCTTTTATTTAATTTAAATAATCATGTTAAATACCAGCTCTGTTTCTGACATAGAGATGTGTCTGGAAAAGCTGGAAGAATCAGATATTTTAGGCAGTTCTCTGCTTGTAGATATGAAGCAGCTGTAACCTCTTGACAGATCCAGCAGAGACTTTGCCCCCACTGAGAGGATACAACATCATCCTGCTGCATCCCCTTTTCAGCTGGATCCTGCATATTGATGTCTGCTTGTCATATTCAAAATAGGAATGGAAAAAGTAATTATGAATAATATATAATACAGTATTAGCCATAACTGCCTGTCAGGGTTTTAAAATATCTACAGAGTGCAAAAGATAATCCTGAAAAACAGGCAGCTCAAAAAACCAGAGAATAAAACGCCAGAGTTTTATTTCATGACTTTTGTCACTTGACCCCGGTTCATAGCTTGGCTGCAAAGATGCTCAGATTAGACAGAAGTGAAGGGTACCAATGCATAGATAAGCAGACTGACAGGCAGAGAGAGACTTTTTCCAGTTTAAAAGGTTACATGGTTTTTGTCACAAACTTAAATATATTCATGTCTGCCACACATGTATATGGACAATTCATTCACTAATCCTCGTTACCACTATGCCATGAAGATGACTGTCATTTAAATATTCTCTTTGATACACTAAATGCAAGATATCACAACTAGAAGCAATAGTATTCAGGACAATTACTGCAGTACTAGATATTTTTTGCATTTTGCCTTTTGGTTTTTCTGCAGTGGCCATGTACACAGAAATTGCAGAGCTGTGGATGCACATCCATTTTAGTCATGCCAGGTGAAAATTAAAGCATCTATCACCCTCTGGAGGCTCCCATGACTAAAATAAAAAATTAACCCTTCATTCTTCCTTTGAGGACAGCAACCAATTGGACAAACTAAGTAGAGTATAATATATGAAGTAATATATTCATCAATTCATCCAAGAGGACACTGAAGCAAGTAAAATATTACTGGTTTTGTTGTTTTCAGTCAGAATGATGGAGTGGCAATAAGTCATTTTTCTGCATGGACTAGCAACTTTTGTGCATATTTGCAAGGTGGATATATGATGGGTTTCTTCTTCTGCTTAGACCAAAGTGATTATTTTTGTCCATCTTCAACTTAGGTTATTGCATAGAGGCATGCCAGTACTTTCAGCTGTTAATATTTACATACAGTTTTTAGAGCAGCAGAAATACTGTGTTTAGCACTTACAAAAAACTCCATCAAAAGCTGCATAAAAATAAGATCAAGCAGCCTCTGCTGGATTCGGAATTAAAACAATAAGACACCTTTTACCTTAACACTGTACTTAACAAAGTGAAATATAAATAAATAGGCATGTAGGAATCAACACATTCACATTGCTTCACAGCTTGTCAGCAGCTGACTTCTTTGATAGTATCAATGAATTTGTAAAATTAATGTAGTTAAAAAAGCCATTCAATGTTCCTATCCGATATGCTGGATACATTGCATTTCAGACTTTGATCCTTCCACACCACAAACCCAAAAGAAATAACTCATTTTTGCTTAAGAACATGAAACTGTGCAGTGGCAAGGACTGTGGTCAGGGTTTGACACTGGCTAAAAGCCAAGCACCCAAAAAAATAAAAAAATTTACTCCTCCTCCAATACAGTTGCACAGAGGAGGTGGAAAAAATGCTGAAGGGCATACAAGTAGGGATAAGGATTAGGAGAAAACATTAAAGGTAAAACAGGCATAAATTTAAACCATATAAAGAAGAATTAATTATAGAATTAGAAGAAGATAACATGGTTGCCTGCATTCACAATATGATTTCTCTCACACAGAATTTGACCCACTCTCAATCTTTAAAATATGGCATCAAAGTTTTTCATTGCTGCTTGATCACAAATATGTAAGGAATTTTCAGGTAAATCTTTCCAAGACACCCAGAAGTGTTAATACGGTGTCGTTGAAAAACATGCGTTAAAAAGTACACATCTCACCTGTTGAACTTCTGCAGGACTTTAAAATTCATATAGGGAACAAGGCTAAAATGTCCTAGAGTATCTCAAAATCATAGAATCATAAATGATTTGGGTTGGAAGGGACTTTACAAAACATATAGCTCCAACCCCACTACCATGGACAGAGATACCATCCACTAGAGCGGGAAAAGCCCCATCCAGCCTGGTCTTTAACACCTCCAGGGATGGGGAGTCCACAACCTCCCTAGACAACCTCTTCCATGCCCCACCACCTTTACAGCAATGAATTTCTTCCTACTATCAAAACTAAACCTACCATCCTTCAGCTAAAAGACATCACCCCTTATACTGTCACTTCAATTTAATACCTTTGTAAGAAATCCCTGTCCCTCTCTAAGTAGTGGAAGGTACTGTAAGATCTCCGCAGAGCCTTCCCTTCTCCAGGCTGAACAGCCCAAACTTTCCATCTGTCCTCAAAGGAGGACTCTTCTTCTGAGCCCTCTGATCACTTTTGTGGCCCTCCTCTGGACTTGTTTCAACAGCTTTATGTCCTTCTTTTGTTAGGTGCCCTGGAGCTGGACATGTTATTCTGGGTCAGGTTTTACAAGAACTTCCCTCCTTAAAGGTAGCTTGTTACGTGCACATGAAGTGAACTTTTGCTGTACTAAAAAAAGAGGCTTTATTTTTCAGTGTTGCAAAATATAGCATTATTATACTTCCTTGGCCTTCCCCTTGATATCCTGATGGGTCATTCTTTTATTTCTTTGATTTTGATCAATTTGTTTTGAGCTGGCTCTGTTTTAGACCACAACTAACAAATAAAATGCCTGCAACCATAAACTGTCTAAATTTTATTCCAGTTTTCTCTAAACTGACATTTAAGCTTCTTTTTCATCCTGTGTAATATAAAGGATAGATATGACTGTTAGAAATTATAACTTTTTCCTGATTACTGCCAAGACTAAGCCAAAGCTTTTCTGACAGCTGTTCTAATTTCAAGCACGAATATAGATAAAAATATACAGCTTCTAATGTATTTCCTCCTACTTACCACTCTATTTTCCAGCACTAGACTGGTCAATCATAAATGACAATATAATATAATCATAATATAATCATAAATAATTTCAAAATTTAAAAAAATATCTCAATACTTCAGCATGTTATTATTTCAACAGAATGCAAAACCAAGTGAAATAAGGAAAAAACCCCAGAACTACCATAGAAAAAGAAGTAATTCAGTAGAATTTCCCCTACTAAGTAAAATTAATCCATTTTTCTTCCTTTCTTCATTTTGTTATATCTCCCATGGATTTCTTGTTACTGTAATTGTTGTTCTGTATCTTTTGTAAGAAAGCCTGGAAATATAGTTGCACATGTTATCAAATATTCTTGGACCAGAAGTATAACTTGAGTCCCAAAATATTTGTCAGTTGGCAACCAAGATCCGTGTACCAACTCAGAACTACAGATCATAATTATGATGAATCAGAGGAAAAGCAGAGAATGACAGGTTCATACCAATTGTTCAATGAGTTCAGAATGGCAAAACTGGAGATGGTAATCTTACAGATATAGAGAGAAGCAGAGTTGCAAATATTCATAAAGTCTCTTCTTTCCAAAATTATATTAATAAAAACAAAGCCAAAAGAGAAAAATAAGTTCTCCAGATCTACCATGCTGTTTTACCCTTCCTCCTTCTACCCTTCTCCTCCTTCTGTTTTTTAAAAGTAGATATAAATTATGTCAAGTTTTTGGATCCAAGCAGAGTGGTGTTTCACAGCTACATTAACAGTGGATCTTTTCCTCAAAGATCTCAAATCCATTTTACTGTTTGGTCCATATATCGACACCTGAGTGCTTGAATGTAATTTATTCCTTGCAGACACCCTACCAGCATTTTTACTGATATGAATTTTGCTTATGGACCCATTCTGCATTTTCTGTCCAGCTATCTTTGAAAGCCAAAACAAAGAGCAAATTCAGCTAAATGAAAAATACCCTTGCTGTAAAAACAGATGTTACATTTACATCCATACACATTAAAAGGTCAATGTTTTATTGCATGGATACATACACACTTTTTTTTTTTTTACATTCTACAGTACTTAGATCAAAAGTTGCTGAAATATATGTATGCACTTTGATGTAACTGGAAAAAATGTATCCTTATCTTGCAGGATCACACCAAAGCTAAATACCGGAAGTCTTTAGTAGTGCTTGGTCAAAAGCAAGATTTGGTTTTATCCAAAACCAAAATTATATATACAAAACTATCAATACAAATCATAACAGAAATATCTACTGTTCAACATTCAGGAAAAAATAATGGATTCTAAACCATTTAAACACCACATGAATACTCATTTTCTCTTCATGTATATGGAAAATAATAAAATAGCTCTGTCCAATTTATTTACACTTGTTGGGATGTAGTAAGTTAAGGAAATTTTTGGGCCAAGTGACCCTCTCCCTGTAGCATTTAACCACCTTTGGTAAAAAAAATATTATTCGGTACCAAAAAAATTATTAAATGTTTCTTTGTCTTTCCAAATGGAACAAGAAGTAATAGCTGGATTAGGATGAAATTGGATTTTGGAGATGGAAAAAGGAGATTGCTTTTTCTTCCATTCAACCGCTGAAACTTAAAGGCTGGTTACTTGTGTAGCTCTGCTGTACACTGAATGCAGCCTCTGCCTGATAAGATTTCAAGCACACTCTGCAGCAGTAGCAACTCAAGCTTCTGCTGCCTCCTCGACTTTATGTTTCCTAGGAATAATGCCAAAAGAATGAAATGAAAGTGCATCAGATAAGAACACTTAAACAGAGATAAACTACATTTTCAACTTTAAAATCCCTCTCAATCTATTTAGTTTATCAGAGATGTAAAAGAAAAAGAACTTTTCGTGGACAAGGAACAAGGAAAACTAAAAGTTGGGAATATCATTCCTCCTCCCCCTAGAAGAGAAAGGAGAGCTTTTCTCCATCAACAGCTCTGTGTACTTCCTAATAAAGAGGCAGTTGTCAATTGCAGGGAAGTATTTAGTTTAGAATTTTTGAAAATAGAGTTTTTAAAGTTTTTTCTTGTGAAATTGGCACAATCAACTTTTTTTTTTTTTTGAAGTTTATAAAATATAGGTATTTAGCTCATGCTAGAACAGTGTAGTACAAACAGCATAAGTAACTCAGTAGAAAATTACATCTTTCATTGTTTGATTCAAAGTTTTTTAAAACACTTTTTGACCTTGAAAAAGCTATAATTTATTTTACTGCTATTCTCAAAGATAACAGAGGGAAGAATGAATGCATTTGCATGACTAGTGCAATGGAGTTTTATGCTCCAGAAAGGAAACATATTCATCCATACTCTGAAGGAAAGATATAAAGATCAGTAATGAGGATAATGATTCCAGTAAGTCTCCCTGAATATTGTTACTGGTAGAAACACATCCAGGAATATCTTCTGATTAAGTAATTGCTATTGGAGTCTCAGCCAGCCACTGGAACTAATTCTGAGTACTTAGTAGCCATTAGGTAGTCCTAGAGACAATAGGTCAGCATTAATAAAATTGGGGATAGAATAATTGCTTTGCCAATAGAAAGTATAGGCTTGCTCCTGCTTTATTACATTTAGTTATCCCTTGCTGTGGTTTCCATTTTCTTTAAGAGAAACCACAAATATCTAAGCTTCTTTTTTCATATAAGAAAAGTATTCAAAAAAGACTGTATTAGAAAAAGTCTTTGGTGTTATAATTTACATGGAAATGGAGTTACTTAACACCCCAAATACTGAGTCCATAACATAAAAGTGTTAGCATTTAGAGGTATTCAAGACCAGAATGTGGCCCTAATGAACCTGATCTGGTGAGTGCCATCCTTGCCTATGGCAGGGAGCTTGGAATTAGGTGATCTTTAGGGTCCCTTCCAACCTCAACCATTCTATGGTTCTATGAGTCCATGAGGTTATGATTTTATTAAATTAATTCCCAAATGATTCAATTTCTACACTTTGACATTTGAGATAACAGTGTATAGTAATTTATCTACACTGTCTATAGTCAATTTAAACTCTAATCCTGCACTAGTTTATGTGCAATCAGATTCAGTACCATGAGCTTTCAGAGAAAATTCAAGGTACAAAGATGTTAAAAGGCTAATTTATGATGTTCTACCCTGTATTCCTAAAGATACTGTCCATATACATTAATAGTCCTCTACCAGGGAAAATATTTGCCTCCATCTGCTGTGATATATATGTAAGTTTAATATATTTGTAACCATGCCATAAAAATAAGTGGTCCAATGTTCTTTTCTTTTCCAGCTCTGTAGAAAAAATACAATGAGTCTGGACACAAAAAAATCTCAGTACAATGTTGACAGCAAACTCAACCAGAATACATTGAACTCTACAACCCTGACCTAGCAAAGCATTTCTGTACCTGCTGCATACTGAACAAACAAGTGATCTCATGGGTTCTACAGGACTTACTAACACTTTAACTCAGAACTTTTTGGTTTGGGTTTTTTCTGTATGGTATACCACATTTGAACATTAAACAAGAGATAATGCAAAGCACAGCTGCTAAGACCCTGGAAGCTATGGAACCTAAACCTGGAAAGACAAGCTTAAATCAGACATATCAAAAGATATTTTAATTTTAGAATATATGCAGCAAATATACTGCTAAACTTGGGGATTTTTTTTCTTCATTAGAAAGTACAATAATTATTTTTTTTTAAGTAGGAGCTTGATTTTCTCCATAAAAGATTTCTATGTTCAAAATCACTTTATGAAAAAAGGAGTTCAAAAGTTTGCATGAAAGACTGAACTTTTCCAGCCTTCTAATGCTTGCTTGAGTGACGGAATGATATTATTCTGAAGGTTGCACAGTGACTCTTTGATCTTAAAGCTTGTAAAGGCCGTCTCACATGTGCGTGTTCTAATATTCACTGATAATCTGACTTGAACTTCAAGGCTATAAGACCTTGGATCAGTGATTTGCAATTCAAGTGCCTAAAAAAAAAAAAAAAAAAAAAAAGAAAAAGAAAAAAAAACCAGCTTAGTCTTATTAAAAACTGTTGTAAAGCTATTGAAAGCAATTTTTTCTTAAGCAGCTCTGAAGGTCTGCACAGAAACTTTGCCTACATAAATACATAGAGAATGTCACGAATATCAGTGTGGGCTCCCTTGAGTTACATTTTACCTCTGCAAACCCCTAAGAAATCCACAAAAAATTTTAAGCTCAAGTTAATAAAAATAATAAAACACTTAAGCAGGTAATCTAAAAAAGTACTTTAAACTGCATCCTTAAGCTCTGCTCCTTTATTGTTATATGTTGTTTTTACTGCAATACTAATTGTGAACTTTCTGGATAGGATTGTCATAATGCAGTATGCTGTGCAGAGATGTAAAAGGGAAATACTGTTAAAAACTTTTATAGGCAAATGAAATGCTAATACTAAATCTGGACAAAATATAAATTGTAAAGAGACAGCCTGAAATTACCTGTCATTTGTCTGTGTAAATTCCTCTGGCTCAGAAGCCCAGCCTGATCGACAAGGGGTCCTCCAAGGCTTGACTGGTCCAACCTGTCATGAGAAATGTCCTCAGTGGAAGGTGACTGCACGGCAGCCAAGACTGTACCAAGTCATAGAAACTACTGTTCATCTTGCACTGAAGCAAATGGAAAACTTAGTCTACCATTTGTGCCCTTTACAAATCAAGTCACGCCAAAGTTCACTCAGACTGAAATACTGTTCTATTTTTTTCTCTGATTTTCCATCTGTCTGCTCTGTCTCCTTTGGCCTTCTTCACATTTTTACATTCTTTTTCAGTAACTCCATGAAATAATTATGCCATTTCATCAGTTTTCATGTAATCACTGTTCCATTTTTATTTTAAAATACAGGGTTTGCATCAGTGATTTTCTTAATTACTGTCATAGGTATGAGGTAAAATATACTTATTTCTTTTCATTCAAGTTTGTGTTTCCCAAAGATCAACAACATACACATTCGAAGATGGGCTTGACAATACACTGTGGAATATAGAAAACAGTATTGGGTTTGCACAGGGGAAAAGACAAATTATTGTTATCCAGAGACCCACAGCCTTCAACAACTTTGGTTTTGTTTCCTGTATTTCATAGTAACAGTAACCAGTGCACTGAATGTATATAGCAGTCTTCCAAAAGATACTGATAAGCAAAGAAAAATAATTTGGTAATCCTTGTGGAGATTATTTAAAACAAACAAGCAAAGCTACTACAAGCCTTAGAATACTGTATAACAGAAATAATTACCAATTGAAAACATTTCAGAAACATCAAAAATAGCAGACTAGTGTTACAGCCCCCAGTTACCTAGACTGAAAGGATGAGTGTTACAAGTGAAAGACATGCAATAATAATTTAGTAACTAAATCCATTCTGTGTTTCACTAACACAGAATTCATCAGAAGTCAAAGCCTTGCAAATAACAGGATGGAACAAAAACAAATGAAAAAAAAAAAAAAAAAAAAAAAAAAAAAAAAAAGGTGAAACTGTGGTTTGGGCTTGAATTATAAGACTTTATGATAGGGGATGATTATTTGGCTCCCTATCACACAAAGTCAACCAATAAGCAAGGTGCTTTAAGTTTTAAAGGTACAACTCACACACACCTTTATCTAGTTTTCTTGGATAGCTACACATGGCTTAAATTATTTTTAGGAACAATAACATCTTGTGATATGCATTTTTCTCAGCAGAAAATCACCTTGGGCCCCAACACCACCCCATCATATTAATCCAGAAGTTCAGCCCTGAAACTTGGCCTAGTGCCCCATACTTTTCTGCAGTGGATCTGCAGAGCCAGTTCCTCTGCCAGAGATCTAGGAAACATAGTCTGTGAGGTTCCCTACATTATTTCAAGTACCATATAGAGAAAAAAAAGAAAAATCATTGAGAAAAATAGGCCCACATTTGAAGTAACAGAAGAACTGTGCATTCTCCATACATTTTTTTTTAAGGAAACCACACACACAAAAGACTCCTAGCAGTAAGTAATTGTTGCTGAAACATATGGTAGGAATGCATTAAATTTAAGGGTATATGACTAAAAATTTTTCAAGTGCATTATAATATGTGGAACTAGACCTTAATTTGTGTTCTCTAGCTAGAAATTACTGTACTGTTCCATCATTGCAGTTTTCCAACCTTCATATAATCTTATAAATGTGGATGCACCCATAATTTTTTCCTTACTTTCCAAGTGATAGTTGCTGGTTTTTTGTACTGTATTTCTCTTCTTTTTGTGTCCTTCAGCTGTTCAATCTGTCAATCAAAATTCCACCTTCTGTAGGATAAGAAGGGAACAGCTTAAATATAATGAATCTTCACTTTAGGTGAGTTAACAACACAGTAGGAAAACACAATAGGTAGGTAGGTAGGTAGGTAGATAGATAGATAGATAGATAGATAGATAGATAGATAGATAGATAGATAGATGATAGACAGAAAAACTGGCTTAAGAAAAGAAAAAGGAAAAGGCAAAAAAAGATAAGTAAATGTGACATTACAATTAACAACTACAAGTCTGCAAAATATCTGTAAAAACAATAGGTATGTGGCATGTGATTAAAATGCAGAATTGTACCATAAATTCTGAATGTAATCTCATATTTCAAATTCTATCTAATTTCATTCAGAAATTCATAAATTCAAATTTAATTTATTTGCTCATTGTGACACAATACGAAACAAGCATTTTGCCCTTTTAATAGAGACTTTGCTAATGGGAGTACCAGCTGTTCTCCAAGTTTCTGTACTCCAAGGAATCTTAAAAACATCATACATCTTTTTATGTGTAAAAACATTTGAAAGCTGTATGTGTAATTATTTTGTGCAGTCAGGTGAAACTAAAATTCAAGTGTAATCAAGTGGTTTATACCTCTTACTGTTTTGTCATACTTTTTTTTGTAGTTTAAAAGCTTCATTTTTATAACAATGACCTAGTCATAAAAATGAAATTTTATTATTAGAAACTAAAATTATTTTAGCAAAAATGACTTAATAAAAATTATATAGATACATACCTATATAATTTATATGCGTACCTATATTTGTTTTGTACAATGGAATTTTATAATATATTTATTATCCCACTTATTTCTAGTTAATGTACTTAAGAAAAGGTCACATTAGACACAGGCTAATTAATTATTCAATATTCAGTTATATTGTATTTGCTAAGCAAACCAGTGTTCAACACCATAAAGCAAGTAATTAGAAAGGGTTTGTAGAACATATCCATAGCTAGGTATTTAAACAAATATGTGATACAGGAGATACACTCTGCTGCAATAGAAAAAAATATACAATGCAAGCCATAATGTGTGTCATGTTACCCATACCTAAATTTTGACTACACCATCCTATTATTGCATTTTGGTGAAAATTTGGTATTAAACTTGGCAGCCAACATTTGTGGGTTAGTTTCCCTATATGTCAATCAAGGAAAATAAATTTCTCCAGAGGACAGTTGTTAATGTAAATACGTATGCTCTGCTGCTAATGTTAGGAAATATAAATATGATGTGCTTCTAGTGACTTCCCAAGAAGGTTTTATGACATTTCATGTCATTCAGTTTTGCAACTCACTCAGATCAAACTTATGTAGAAAAATTTCTGGGTCCCTTTTTACTAAAAGCAGGCAACTTGCATTTATGGCTCATAATGTGCTACAAAACAGACCATGCAATTGATAAGCTTACAGAAGACCTACTTTGATATCTTTGGTGCTACATTTTTCACCATTTATTTTTCATCTCTGTACTTTTAATTTAGCAGAAAAGGCATAAAATAAAATCAAACTGACCTAGAGAATTGAATTTTGCAGGCAAGGAAAAGTAAAATATAAAAGTAAGGAAGAAATGGCAAGTGGATCAAAATGCTTATTTAGTTAGTATAGGTCAGGTGATTTAATTTGTAACATATTACCTCATTGAAGTGTTTTCTTCTTTTTCTATCAAATAAGCTTTCATAAAGCATATGATGTGGTTTTTCATAGCTTCATTGCAAAGTTTCATGTAATTCCCAACTGAGCATGACCATTGACAAATTCTTAGATATTTTTTATTTTGGAGGCTACGTGTGATAATCACCTAACAACATGAAACAGAAGGCTTATAACGCATGAAGGACTATTAGGGGAAGTTATATAGCATTAATGTCCTGATGATGTGTGAAGGTCATATATTAAACAAATCTACTTAAAACGTGTGTAACATAGAATCATGGAATGTTAAGGGGTTAGAATGGGTCTTAAAGGTCATCTAGTCCCACCATCCAGTCTCAGAGCCTCATCCACTCTGTCTTGGACATTGTCAGAGATGAGACATCCACAGCCTCCCTGGGCAACCTGCATAGTAAATTTCTTCTTAATATCCAACCTAAATTTCCCCTCTTTCACTTTGTACCCATTACTCCTTGTCCTATCACTACTGTTCCTTATGAAGTGTCCCACTTCATCTTCCCTGTGGGCCCCTTCAGATACTGTGAGGCTGCTGTGAACTCTCTACACAGGCTGAAGGATATAAGGTCTGAGTTTTCTCAGCCTGTCTCTGTAGTGGAGATGCTCCAGTCCGCATCAATTTCCTGGCTTCCTCTTGACTTGCTCCAATAGTTCTATGTCCTCCGTCTTGGGGACACCAGAGCTGGAGGCAGCATTCCAGGTAGGGTCTCAAGAGAGCAGAGGGCCAGAATCCCCTCTCTTGACCTGCTGGTCACACCTCTTTTGATGCAGCACAGGATGTTAAAGCCTCCCCCATCCCTATTTCCTTTCCCCCTCTCTCTCTCCCTCTCTCTCTCTCTCTCTCTCTCTCTCACTCTCTCTCTACCTCAATGCACTGTTGAAGAAAAATCTGTGCTACAGACTTTAGAATTTGTACCTTGATTTGGGCAGTGACATCTCTCTAATAATTTTAATAATCAGGTCTTAACACAATCAAATCCATGTCTCTTTGTTTTGGAGATAAGGATGTTGTACAGGACAGTGTCAAATATGTTCACAACTGTTTTGTCACATATATGAACAAAGTGATTTTTTAATTGACAATTCATATTTTTCCAATTCTTATAATTTAATGTATTCTGAATTCTTATCTTTGTAGAAAAATTCTGGGGTTTAGGTGAGCAAAATAATTACAATACAAAATATACTACAGTGATAACATTTTTTAATATGAAGTAACATTATCTCTATTTCATAAGAACTAAGAATGAGAGGATAAGAACCAAATCCACAACAGGCCCATAAAAATTCTGGAACTTCAGTTCACATATGGACACTTCAGACAGCTCCAGCTCTCTAAAGAGCAGGTAAACTACAGTACCTTATTGTTTACATTGGGGTTTTCCATGTATTAAAAGTTGTGTCTGTGACCAGTATCTATTTCACTTCAACAGGTTTTGGTTTCTACCTCCTATGACCCGAAATTATAAACTAGACTCCGGATCATTGCTTGTAAACAGCAGAGTCTCTGAGGTCTGCAGTCATCAGCTGAGACACATGAGCCATCATTTTTGTGATCACTACTATTGCAACCAAATTTAAGACACTTAATTGTGAGAAGGCCATTTGTACAGACTCTCAGACACAGCTAAGAACTCAGTAGGTAGGTATCTTTCAGTCTCCTTAATTTTCTTCCAATACAATACCTAAAGAACTGTAACAAGTACAATCAAGCTGCAATGATGAGACCACAAGAACTGGTATCTCTTGATACAGCAAATGAGTACCAACAGGTGTTTATAACATTAAAATTTCTAAAGCATCTGAAAATAAAATGAGGCATAGATTGGACTAGGAGTCTAGTCTTATTTTGTAAAAAGTGTATTATGTTTCTGCTCTGGTTTTACCTCCTTCAGAACAAATTGCAACCTGCTATTGGACTGTATCTTTATTGTTCAGTGTTTGGCTTTTAACAGAGTAAAACTGAACTTTGAAAGTGTCCTGTTTAAGTGAAAACATAAAGGATGCTTGTGTTCCCACACTGTTTACTCTCATCTGGTGAAATACCAATACATGAGTTACAAGATGAAGTCTCTTCACAGACACAGCCTTGACCTAACATTCAGACACATAAGTTTTGTTGATAGAAGGCAGATTACACAGTTGTTTACTGTTTCCACACTGTGCCAGAAAGGAAATAGTTGATGTGGGTATGCCTCCACGTAACACATTTCTTTACGAAAAGACATTTCTGTATTCTTAACATGATCTGTCATGTTTTCAAAAGCAGCTGTTGACAGATTGCTAATAGGAGCAGAGGTCTGCAAAAAAGAATATATACTATATTGTGCATGCTTAGGAAGATTCAGTATTAATCCTGAACTGCTAGCATGGCTTTTCATATGTGCAAGGAGATGTATCACGGAATACCTTGGATCCTTGGATGTTCCTAAAAGGCTGCACTTGAACAGATGGTCCAGACTGCATCAAACTCTGTAGGTCTGGAAGGAAAAATGGGATCCATTATCACAGTGGAATGATCATCTACATTACTGTAGGATTGCTATAGGTTGCACTTTTATTGATGGTTTCAACATGGTAGTATGATGCATTGATTTTTGAACATGTTCAGTGCTTCCCAAACATCTCTGTAGCTCAGTACTTTTTAATAATAATATACCATATCACCAGTATATTAACAATATTGATGCCATAGGTTTTTCTGCAGATGAGACTGTATATTGTCATAGTGAAAGGGCTTTAAATTCCTTGCTGTTCATGAGAAGGAGAGTTTTTCCTGACATGGCATACACATCTGCTTGAACAGCTACACATCTTCCCACACAGACATGAAATCTGTTATATTCATGTGACAGTTGTAGAAAGAATATTATATATTCACTGAAATATGAAATAAAAATCATCTTTTAAAAAGCAATAGATTTCTGCTGGGCCTAAATCTGTTGTTTTGTGAGTAAACTCCCATGAGATTCATGCAGAAACATGAATACTTGTAAATTCTTGATTAGATTTGAAAATTTATGATGCTTAAACTCCACCTAAAATATCCATGTCGCTAAAATATCCCATGGTCCCAGATATTTAATAAAATCACCTCAGAACTATGTCTTTGTACTGCAGCACAACCTCTTCAAGTAAGGACTAGAGCTTATTTTCTTAAGAATTATAATATCGTGGTCTTCCAAAACACTGACATTGCTGAAATATTTATCAGATCTCAAAAATATTAAAAGTCAAAAGCTGCCCACCTCTCATCCATACATAGAGATTCCTACACTGAGTCAGCTTCAGTACTTTGAATGGTGTGTGCCTATAAGTAAATACCAGTTTGAATATAGTGGCAGTGATTTACGTTTTCTTATAGGGAATCTTATTATTTATTTAAACATATCTTAGGATTCAGGAATTGTACTGAAACTGTTTTCGTTGTATTGATTGTCCTTACAGCACTGAGTACTTCTTATCTATCCAACTCTTCTGTTCTCTAATTAGCCACTCATTGTGAGAAATGACGCGCTTCAATTTAATTAGCTTGACAAACATTCACATTAATCTGCTGATATTTTTTTAAGCAGGATGCCCACACAGTCTCAGAGATGTTGCAAAGATATGTTTTTGCCTTTTGTTTGTTTGTTTATTTTTTCTCTTTGTTTACTTAATCACAGGGCTGACAGAGAATCACAACTGCTAACAGGTATTATTCACTGCAAAAGGATTGTGTTTAATTACTTAATGTCTTTCTGATTTAAGGAGTCCATATCAGTTATTTAATTAACATCCTACTATAATTATTTGAATGCTCACAAATTAATTAAGAGATTCTTACCTTTTGTTAGTTCAGTAACATCAAAAGAACATTCTGAGAAAAAGCAAAATTTACATAGTAAAGGCAATCCCATCCTAGCTTCAAAATCCACATTGGAAAGACAGTAGTATATCCTAGACATTGCACTGCCTTTCTGGGTAGTACAGTAGACAACTTTCTGGCATTCTGAATTGACAGGTCCTCCTTTATGATACCAGTATTCACAGAAAATTCACTTGGTATTCAGGCAGACATTCTCTGTTTTTCCATGTTTATGCTATAATAATTAGTCCTACTGAAAAACAGAGAGGACTCTGGCATTGTTTGCCAGAAATGGCAATTTATTTATGTACCATGAATTAACATTTCAAACTCTCTGCTTTTCTCTATGAATCTGAACAGGTGGTTTTCAGCATCTGATACACCAAGCTTAAAAGCCAACTAGGAGTAATTTGCAGCAATTCTGGAGCAAAATGGCTCCTACTTTTCTTACGTGGAGTTATCTGCTTAACTTTCTGATCCTGCATCATGCAATCTTTAAAACTGCAGACAGTGAACCAGCCATGTCACTGAACAGAAAAAATTAGAGAAAATCGGAACTTTACAAATACTTTGACAAAACTGTACGTAAAACCACTTTCTGTTATTTAGATTTTCACCATCTGTATCAATAGGGGAAGAATCCATACTTAACCATTTCCAAAGTTTTTTAATTTTATCCTTTTTCATGAGCTTCCTGGGAAAAAGTACATAGGATTTGCCAAATCTGCTAAGCTTTGTGCTGTTGTAGTCCAGAAAAACAAGAGGTGGCTTGCTGCCTAGAGGCCAGATAAAGCTTTTCACTTTAGTGGTACTGACACTTAAAAATATTTGGCCAGTGATTTTGAGCTTTATTTTGAGAGAAATAAGCTGTAAATACAAAATTTTAAGTACCTGGTTTCTTAAATGTCAATTAATCACCACTGCTGAGAAAGGTCCAGGATAAGGCAACAATTTTCATAAAAGTAAATTGGCTGATTGAAACCACAGGCTTGATCTCAATGGAATTTTTCATTTGAGCTGCTATGGAACCAGTGAAGGAGAGGATATCCACATGTCTTGAGCACTGCAAAAACAGTTTTACAAAACAATAATCTATGTAACAAAAGAGTGTAACTCCTAAGATGGGAATTTTGTCACTTTTAGTATGAAGTCTTTATGACAGGCACTAGCTAAGGAATTGTATTCTACATTTATAACCTTATATAAACATCCTGAACCTGATACTATTGCAGCTTTTTACTCAAGTCTCATCCATGCCTAAAATTGCTCTGATACCCAGGGAGAACTGCAGTCTCAAGGATTTCCTCCTATTGGTTCTTGCTTGGTATAAACTCCATTGTATAGATTGAGTGTATCAGTTTCTCCTAAAGAGAAGGAAATAATTAGGCTATCATTTTTGCTTGGGTTCTTTCAGTTAGAACTGGAACCCTTGGATACGAAGAAATACGCTGGATGCAGTTGCTCAAACATCACACAGCAGTGAATATACTAACACAGCAGCACAACAAATTGTTTTTTCCCTACATGTTTCTTTTGTGTTTGATGAATATGAGAGGATATTGTGAGTGGAAAATAAATATCTCCTGTGAAACACAAAGGATCCCTTTAGCATGTCGGTGCACCATTTCTACTTAAATGAAAGTGAAAGAGGTATATACAAGCTAGAGACATACTGTTTATATACATAGGTTCTAGTGTGTGGTTAGGTAATTTGTCACAGCTTGACAGGAAAGAGTCAGCTGCTTTGTCTCTAAGTTGGTCTTGAACTGTTCTCCACTCTTCAGATACTGGACTCAGGTCAAACATTGTGAAAAGTGATAAGGAGAGGAAAAAACCCTGAAGTGAACTATACTGCTGGTTAGATGTGATAGCATATCTGAGAGGAAAAAGTAGCAGCAAAAGCAGTACAGAATTAACAGGATGAGGAGCAGTTATGGGATGTATCCCAAGTATGCAACTAAAAGTAAAAAAAAGTTAGGAATAGGGTCAAAATTTCTGGTATTTTAATTTTTTGAGAGTTAAGGAAACACACCTTTCCTATTTGAATAAATGTTGTTGTGAAAAATACTAAGAAAATTTTATTCTTCGAACACATTCATCCAGGGTCATCCTCGTGTAAGCTTAAAGACCCTGTTGGTGTAATGAACATAGATCACTATATCAGAGATTTTCAGACTAAATTATCTACAGCTTTAAGATGTTTGTCTTTTTTCCCCAATCATTCCATTGCTTAGTTTGTTTAAATTTTTTTCCCCTAACAATCATAAATTTCCAGGACACATTTATTTCAGGTTTCTGCTAATGTTACCCTTTCACCACAAAAGCTCTTCTTCCTCTTTTGTGATGAAAGAGTAACATTATCTTTGTCCTTATCTTTGGACATATTTATTTGTATCTGTCATGTGCCTCCCAATCTGTAATTTACAGTACAGTACAAACTGAGCTCTTTAAATCGCCAGTCATGAACAAGCTCTTCATTCACTTTATTTTTCTGTAGCTCTTCTCAGGTAATGTTCTAGGTTGAAATCAATTTTTCCTGAATATTACCTGAACTATATGCAGTACTCCAGATTTAAGTCTAATCAATATCCTTTTCAAAAACATTGACTTTATTTCATCTCTTCCAGAACTACTTTTCCTGACTCATTCTAAGGGTGCATTACATGTTTTATAGTCCCATCACACTGATAACCAGAGATAAGTCTGAACTAGTCTAGTCAGTCAGGTTGTTCTCTACAGACATCATTTCTAACTCATCAGGTTACAGCTGAAATGACTGTGATTAGATTGTCAGCACATAATTTTCCACTGTTGCATTTTGTGCCCTATCTGCTTACAGCACTCTTCCTCATCATTTAGTTTCTATAGCTAAATTACTCTCTGATACTAGTTATAACAACTTTTAAGGTCTAATTCCACTGACCTGTAATATGTTCCCATACGAAGGCTTATCCCTAAGTTTCAGATCTTTAAAGAATTCTTTTTTTTGTTGAATATTATCTTTAAGTAAAACTCAAAGTAAAAAAAAAAACTTAAAAACTTAAGTAAAACCGAGAGGTTTTTTTCCTAGTTCAGCATTTTATATCTTTCTTGAGAAGGTGGTTTTATCATATTTTAGCAAATCCTTTCCTACATGGTTTCTGTATCTTATAGAGAATAGATTCCTGGGAGCTGCAATGCTTATTTGTACAGAAACTCCACTGTTTATGCCTTCCAATTCCCAGACTCCTAGTCTAGAGCACTTTTTCCAGCTAGTTCCTTTACCTGACTGATCAGTTCCTTACCATTTCACTTAAACTGAATCTGTTTGTGATGACTTCGTCTAGAATGAGTTAGCCAAAGCTCATTCTTCTCTAATACCCTAATTTCATATCAAAAACTAAACCTGGTGTGATAACATTTTTTGCTGATTATTTGCAAATATTTGGTGAGGAAAGTTGTTAGCATTCTCATCCAGGAATTTCAAACACTATCAATATCAAACATTTTTCTGGGAAAAATAACATTAACATAAAACTATCCGTAACATTTACTCCTGGTGATAGAGCATGTCGTGATCAATATCTCCTTCTGAGATCTACAGCATTTCAAAACATCATTTACCATAAATAATCTTGTCAACCTTCCACAATCATGACCAAAAATGGTTGTTTCCTCTACTCCATCTATCTTCATTTTAATACAGTCTATCACAGCACACATTTCCAGTGAGTCCTGTTTTTCTGATACTCCCCTTGGTGCTGTACTTCCTGGCAAATGCCTACCTACCTTAGTATTCCTGCCATCATTTTTGTCTACATTAGCTCTGTTTACTATGTCACTGTCAGCTATAGCTGGCCTGAGTGGTAGCATCTCTGTATAAATATATCCATTATTTCTGATTTCTTCAGCTACTTCTACAAGTTACAGTTCATAGCAACACATAAAGTGTCTTTTTACTTCTTCTAGGAAGTCTTATTAATAACTGTTTGTAGACTCCTCTCACAAGTATTGAAGCAAATCAATCCTACTGTATCTCAGGATTTGTCAGCCCAACATCCCAGGGGTCTATGGTCAGGTCTGAGGCACTTGGAAGAAAGGTTTTCTTCAGGAATGCTTCCAACAGCTCAGCAGCCCAATCCTCCTTAGAGTAATAATCAATATAATCAAAACAACTTGTGTATTTAAATAAATAGATCAATTGGTTCTTTAAAAGACAGCACCATCCATGCTGTGAGTTGCTGTTAAGTCAAATTCTTAAAATATTTGACACTTTTAGTTCAGAAACTGTTATGCTGTATGATCACACAGATTTTTTGCTTCAGCCACTAACCTGAAATTACATTCTTCATTCGTGGGTTTTGTGGTTTTTTTGGGGGTTTTTTGTGGGTTTTTTTGTTTGTTTGTTTGTTTTTTTATTGTGGTAAATCTTTTACTGATGAAGAATAGAGTCATTCAGGAGTTTCCCTATATAGTAATATATATATTGACATATAGGTCACACCTGGATTTATTCCATATAAATAGGACTTTGCCTATACCAGCAAAGTAGTTTTCCATACTGATTACTACTATTTACTGTAAGGACTCTCTGCAAGGCCTGATATGGAAGCCATAAATTATACAAGGCAATGATTTTATTGTATTCTTTAGAGTGAACATGCAGCATTTAGAGGATGGCCAGGAATCAGACCCAGTCAGCATGGGTTTAGGAGGGGTTGGTCATGTTTGACCAACCTGATCTCTTTTTATGACCAGGTGACCTTGCCTGGAGGATGCAGGAGGGGCTGTGGATGTTGTGTACCTGGATTTCAGCAAGGCCTTTGACACTGTCTCCCAAAGCACACTCCTGGAAAAGCTGGCAGCCCATGGCTTGGACAGGAGCACTCTTTGCTGGGTTAGGAACTGGCTGGATGGCAGGGCCCAGAGTGGTGCTGCATACAGCTGGGGCCAGTCACCAGTGCTGTCCCTCAGGGCTCTGTGCTGGGGCCAGTTCTGTTCAATATCTTTATTGATGACGTGTATGAAGGTTTTGAGTCTTTCATGATAAATCTGCAGATGACACTAAGCTGGGAGCATGTGTCAATCTGTTGGAAGGTAGGAGGGCTCTGCAGAGAGACCTGGAATGGCTGGATGGATGGACAGAGTCCAATAAGATGCTGTTTAATAAGTCCAGGTGCTGCATCCTGCATTTGGCCACAATAACCCCCTGGAGCGTTACAGGCTGGGGACAGCGTATGTGGCACTCTATGCCATGTCTAGTTGAGATGTTAGGGCATGGGTTGGACTCAATGACCTTGAAGGTCTCTTTCAACCCAGTAATTCTGTGTGATTCTCGGATTCTGTGATTTGTGTCATTCACATATCATGTAATTGACTATTGATTTTAGTATGTTTTGTTAGTCTTTATAGAATTATATAAGTAGCCATCCATTTTTTCCTTACATTTCTGGTATTTTTAAATATAATCTTGCTTAGTAATTCTAAATATGTTGAAGAACAGAATCTCTGTAAAGTAGAAAACATGCAAGTACAGTCAGTAGCAAAAGGAAATTGTCTACAAAATTCTAGCAATGATAAAATGGAACTAACAGTAAGTGAACTCGATATACTAAGTAAATACATATGTATATGGTAACCTGGTTTCCTAAAACTTTTGATTAATGTGGGATTTATGTACATATGTTCAATTTTGTTGTTCCTGAAATTTCAAAGCAGTATATTCCAAAAAGTAAAAAGTACAATAGAGAGAAAAGCAGACATTGATTCCAGTGTAATGTGACACTGTCCAACAATTTACCTAATGGTCATGGGAAAATGGCATCAACTATATATGTACTACACTGATAGTGAAAATTTATCCTTTTAGCTGCCCTGCTCATTTTTGATAGAGACAACCCTTATCTTTAAGATAGGATTTTCAAATAACTTATGTCAAATACTTATGCCCATTTCCAAGAAATACATATTTCAGTAGAGCTTGTATTCTTTTTAAGAGTTCCTAACACTACCTTTCTAAGGGGCTTCTGTTTTCTTCCAGTAGAATTTGTAAATAATTTTGTATTCATTGGGACAATCATGCATACTGGCCATTGGCACAGGGAAAAATCCCAACGTGCTAACACTGAACATAGATATAATTAATTAACCGCCACTATGGCTTACAACTGAGTAAGGAAGTCAGCTGTTACAATAGTTTCAAATAAATAAGGACTGTATAAAAAAGGGAGGCTGTTCTCATTTCTGTATTTCTTTCATTATTCACATGGGCTGAGAAAAAAAACACTATAGACTCACCAAAGGAAAATATTTTGAAACAAATCAACAAACAACTAAATTCAGCAGTTTACAATGCTAATATTTTTCCTTACTTATATTAGCAAGAAGTCATGATGAACAGTTTAAAATTAGCAAAAATTATGGGTTTTG
This sequence comes from Passer montanus, assembly GCF_014805655.1. Taxonomy (NCBI): domain Eukaryota; kingdom Metazoa; phylum Chordata; class Aves; order Passeriformes; family Passeridae; genus Passer; species Passer montanus. The sequence continues at coordinate 960,205 of NW_024372147.1, forward strand.
TTCCAAAATGGCTAGATTAGCTGTGAAGTAACACAGACAAAAATGAATGAATCATCCTTTATCAAAGTGGTTTTATGCATACCTACATGAACTATTCAACATAAAGTATTTTTCACTTGTTTCCCCTCAGGAAAAAAGTGTGCTATGTCTAAGTTCCTAGCTTTACTATTTCTAGTTTATAACAACATCATAACAACTGGCAATGCTATCCATTCACTTAGGCACTCAACAAGTGTAGAAGAACTATTATAAAATAAGTAATCAAATTCATTGCTAACAATCACACAAATAAATATAGTCAATTTTATGCTGAGAATAATGTCCTGCCTACTGAGAAGGGTCACAAGGGAAATTTCCACAGCTGGAAATGCAGCTATTTTGAATTTCATTTGTTGATATCAGATTAAAGTAACTTTATTGTGCCAAACCAGATGATGCCAAGATAATTATGAATGTCAAGGAAGGGAAGCGATGCCAGCAAATCCTAATGAGAAATCACAGTGAAACATGTTTTCAGTATCCTAGATAGGACTCAAAATAGCATGGAAACTATATGAAATACAATTATTCAGAGCACATTGTTACAGTAAATGCACTTTTAAACCATCACATAAGAGATCTTTCAAAGAAAATGCAGTACTCACTGGAGGAAGAAACAGGATAAATAATTCATCAAAGCATGAACTGAACTGCTTTTTTTGCCCTGTGCACTGTATGTTTTGAAGTCCTCTGATAAACATTTTGCTCAGCTGCTGTGCCAATAGCAATGCCAAAATAGTCAGAAATGCTTGTAGTCCATCTCTCTTGGTAGGTAACTCTCTGTTCTTCTTTTCTAATGGAATGACACTGAAGACTTGCAGAGCTTCTTTTTGGCAGAACGTTAAAGATAAAGATTTTGAGATCCAGAGCTCACTAGGCAGATGATTTGTTTTTTTCATCTCTTCATCTCCATACAACTGCTGTTGTATTCCAGAGGACTCTATAACACATGCACTAAGATGTGTTACTGAAAGCTGAGAAGCTTTAGGTAAGTTGATTAAGGCAATTCCACTATGATTTGGAAATATGTCTAGCTGTTTAAAGAGTGCAGCATATCACTGAAAGAGTCCTTACATGATGTACCTAGGATAGCTTGTCCCATGCTTAAAATAGATGGGTTTTGGATCATATATCCACCTAGTCATCTACATTTCAGCAATTTTGTTTATGCATTAGAACTGGATATAGTAGCTCAAGTTAATTCTGAAAGAATGCAAGCTAATTTGAATAGCAGTGGCAAAATTCCTTTTAATAGAATATTGCTGCTAATTTATACAACCATAAAACTATTTCCATAAAATGGTGATAACAATTGTCATAACCATACCACTTGTAACAACCAATTATTCTTCACTGACTTCCAGCACAGTGTGTTCCATCATGTTCAATATGAATGGTCTTTGCAGCAGCAGCTGCATTTAAATCTAGAAATAACCATATCTAAGTGCAAATCCTGAGTCATTCAGATTCAGTCCTTCCTGTTCACAAGCCTGATTTCAAAACGTTTTTTTATCTACCAATTTGTCTAGAGATGCTTCCAATAAAGGGTTTGCTAATTTACCACTTATTTTTATGAAGCCAAGATTTTTCATGAATATCCATTGCCAACAGTAATTATGACAACTCTCTGACCAAATATAAAGCTCACATTTGCTCTTACTCTCAACCAAAGCTTTTTCTTTTATGTTGATACCCAGTGAGGTCTTACTAATGTGATCATTTTTCTGCTCCAGTGGTTCCAGAAATGTGTCCAGAATTGGACACAGAACTTCAGACACAGTCTCACCAGACCCGAGTTGAATGACTAGATAATTTCCTGTATATTGCACTGGCAATGTTCTTCCTGATGCAGCCCAGAACACCATTGGCCTTTTTGGCCACCAGGACACACTGCTGACTCTTGGACAGCTTGTTGTCCATCAGGACCCCCAGGTCCTTCCCCGCAGAGCTGCTTTCCAGCTCAATCCCCAGTCTGCGCTGCATTGTAAGTGGCATTACTCCTCTCCAGGCACAGAACTTGCAGACTTGCTTCTGATGAACTTCAGTCCATCCAGCTCATGCTGACTGAGGACGCAAACATCTGCTGTAGCAGACACTGCTTCAAGTTTTGAACCATCAGCAAGTTTGCTGAGGGTACACTTTGCCTCTGTTATCCAGGTCACTGACCACCTGGGAATACATCTATAGGCCTTCAACTTATCACAACACCCTGAGCTTTGTCAGGGGGTTGCAGCCAGTTCTCAAACCACCTCTCTGTCACTCCTTTAACCCACATTTCCTGAGCTCACCTATGGGATGTTATGGAAGACAAGTATCCAAAGTTTTGCTGAAGTTGCGGTAGGCAACATCCTATGCTCTTCCCCCATCTGCATAGTCATTCTAGCCTAGAAGTCTCTCAGGTTGGTCAAGCATGTTTTCCTCTTGGTGAATCCGTGTTGACTACTCCTGTAAACCTCCTTTTTCTCCCCAAGTAAATGACATCAATGATAAGCTGTCCCATCACATTTCCAGGGATGCAGGTGAGACTGACTAGCCTGTAGTTTTCTGGGTTCTCCTTGCTGTTTTTGAATACCAGAATGGCATAACTCCAATCTGCAGGCAGCTCTCCTGTTCTCTGTGACCTTTAAAAAATTATGGAGAATGTCTTGGCAATAACATCCACCAACTCCCTCAGCACTTGTGGGTGCATCCCATCAGGGCTCATGGATTTGTGGCTGTCAGGTTTGCCTGTATGATCTCCCAAATGATCCTTCTTCATCAAGGGAAAGTCTTCCTTTCTCCAGACTCTCTCTTGTCTCCAGAGTCTGAGGTTCCTGAAGGCCAGACTTAGCAGAAAAGGTTGAAGTAAAGAGGGCATTTAGTAATCCACTCTCTGATTGCCACTAGGACATGCACCTCATTCAGCACTGGACCACATTTTCCTGATTCATTCATTTGCTACTGATGTACTTGAAGAAAACTTGTGATTGCTGACATCCCTTACCAGATTTAATTCCAAATGGACCTTCACCTCTTTTGTCACATCCCTGCATACTCTGAAAACATTCCTATATTTTCCTCAAGTGGCCTGTCTCTTTTTCCATATTTTGTAAAATTGCTTCTTCATTTGAGTTTTGCCAGAACCTCCTGCTCATACATGCAGATCTCCTGTCTTCTTCACCTGATTTCTTGCTCACAAGGGTGCACTGATCTTGAGCTTGGAGGAAATGATGTTTGAATACTCACTGTCATAGGCCCTCCTACCCTACAGATCCCTAAGGACTAGAGATCTTACAAATAGGTTCTTGAGGAGGCCAAAGCTTTTTCAAATTCCAGGATTGCAGTCCTACTTATTATCCTGTTTCCTCTGAGCAGGATCCTGAAGTCACCATGTCACAATCACTCCAGCCAAGGCTGTCCCAGTCTCCACATCCCTAACCAGTCCTTTTTTGTGTGCTGCTTCAAGGTTCAGCAGCACCTCTTTCACTGCTGGCTTCTACACCACCTATGTCAAATGCTCTGGATGTATATATAAGTATATATATGTGCTTTCAAATGTATATAAACATACAGAATGTCTTAAGATAGGAAGAGATTAAGATATAAAACTAATTGCCAAAAAGTCACCATGAATACGCCAAGCAATTTTTTGAATGCTTGGTTTCTACTCAAGCATACAATCACAGACTATTTTCTAGTCTTGTTTATCATTTGTTTTTTTTAAACTCTGGCTATCTCATGTTTGTAGGTATTTCTAAATCTTATTTTATCCCTCAAATTATTTTTGTCACCTTTATGCTTGAAATTAATCTGAGACTATCAAAATCTTTCCCAAAAGGAGTTTTAAATTCAGTTATCATATTATGACAAAACCACATCTTTACAGGAATAACAATAATCATTGCCTCAGCAATAAAAGACACACTAGAGACACCAAAGGTTGTACACATGCAGCAATACTTTTTAATGTCACTTAAGCAAGCAAACAAAAAAACAAAAAAGCAGACAAAAAAACAAAAAGGCAAACAAAACCCAAAAAAGCAGACAATAGACTTATTTTGGGGTCAATGAGTCTTTTTAGAATTTTTTTTAGATTCTTTCAAGTTTTTTAATTGTTGTTTGAGTTTTTTAAAAGGCCTTAAAAATAGATTGGATTAATCTAACCTGAAAATAAATGAATGTGATGACCTTGATCAGGGGACAAAAATGAGCTACTTCACACACAAAACACATATCAAAAACAGCTGCTATATTGTAAAGCATCCACTTAGAGTCAGTAAGCAGTTTTTACCCTTATGAATTTGAATTAATTTTATGACTATGTAAAAATGTAGCTTGGTAACTCTTTTTCTTTTATCAAGCATTTCAGGAGAGGTGACAAGGGAATGTAAAACTTTTTCTATAAATTTATAAAAGACAGCCTCCTATTGGTTTGTCTATTACTGTTTTGTATTTAGAGTTACAATATATGAAGTGTGTATATTATTTGGAATCATCAGGGTTTTCCTGCACGTGTTCTATTACTCTAAGTAGGTCAAATTTGGTTCTTGCAGTTTAAACTATTTCCCTTCATATGGAAAAATCAATATTAGTTTTAAATCAGGAAAAATAATATTTCTATGCACAAAATAGTACTGAACATACACATTTCCATTAAAAAAATGCCTAAAGGAAAATAGCCAGTAAGTGAAGTATTTTATCCAAAATTATGTACTTAAATTTACCACTAGCCTCAGGTCTTGACCAATGTAGTACTAATGATAGAATACTGATTGTCTTTAACAGACTTTAAATAACTGGATCAAGACCTTTACCAAATCCAAGTCTTGCAGAGTAATAGGGAGAAAATGCATTTTTCTAGCCTGTAGAAAAGAAAAAATTCCTTTCTTTGAGGTTTCACACATTTCCAAAAGTGGAGTGAGTGTCAAAGACTTAGATTTATACAGCCTTTAGCTCTCACCTCTATCTGCTTGCACTTATACTAACATGTTAGAGGATTTAACTGGCAACTCCAAATAGCTTTCTAACAGTAGCATTGCTCATCTCTCCCAAATTGGAAAAACAATCCCAGAAAACATGCTTATAGATTTCTCTGAGGAAAAAAGCATAGATGGGGAAAACAGAGAAATCAAGGCACTCCTTTGATTCCTGCCTATTGCACACAACTGAGAATCATGTTGAACAAACATTGGGCGTTGGTTTTTTTTGGCTTTTTGCTTGTTTGTTTTTAATGGAAGTTCAAATGTGTGCAGTGATCTCTGCCTGAAGCAGCTACTCGTTTGTATTCCTGTCCAATAAAGGAGTAGCAATATCTCCAGAGGCAAATGTAACTGAAGTTGCTAGAATGGTACAGGATGAGAACAAAAAATTAGATGCAAGCCCAAATAAAGACTCAAAACAACAGCACAATCACTCAATTTTTTTTTTCTGACTGTGCACAGCAGTGTAGCCAAAGAAGCTCAATCCAAAACCATTTCAAGCAGAGCTGTTTCAGAAGAAAGAAAGGTTATCAGAAGGAAAGGCCACAGCCACAAATGTAAAATAGGCTAGCTCTCTCTCATTTCCAAAAGGTCTCTGTGGAATTTCTCACCCAAGTGTTTCTGTGTCAACACTTGCTCCTTTCTGCCTGGAATCCTACTGCATTTGTGTTTTTAAAAGAATTTAGAATGAAACGTTTTTGAAACACAGGTTGTTGTCTTTCACTGTTTTCCAATCAAATTGTCAATAATAAGTTTTCTGAATAAAAAATTTTCAAACACTCCCAGCAATAACAAAGGTGGGGCGTGAACACATTTGTTACACTCTTGCTTTTCAAACTTCAAAACTTTTCCACCAATTTCAGAACCATTAACAATATTATTTTTAAAATTTTAATACATAAAATAAAATAAAACAAAACAAAATACAATAAAATAAAATACACAAAAAACCTCTCCACGCTAAAAATATTTTTTATTGAAACATCTCATTATTCCTTTTCAAAACTGAAAAAAATGCAATAAGGCAAGACCAAAGTAAGTCTCTTACTAAAAATATAGCAGTAAGTTCCAAAATCAATTTCAGATCAAAAAAAGTTTTAACTAATGGGTTGAAAAACAGATATTGGTACAATGAACAGAATTATTCTGTCTTCATTAAAAAAATAGTGTCCCTACATTCCTAATTCTACCAGTTGCAGTCCACATATAACCTAGAAAAACACAGGAGTAAAACAGAAAAAAGACAAAAATAAGTCAGGGAATAGCTGAACAGGAAAGCCTATTTATACACAGATTCTGCCCCTCTTCCTACTCTAACACAAGCTGTCTTCCATCTTCATAAAACCTTTAGAGGATTAATTCAAGCAGTAACTGTCATGCCACAAAAGTATTCTTCAGCAGGCAGCACTGTCCTAGAATGATCAGCCCTGACAGAGAAGCTATTCTGTCATAAAAATCAGAAACTGAGTTGTTCCAGACCACATAACTCTGTAGTGAATATGTTGTAGGATATACCTGATCTGCAAGATTTTAACAACGAAAAGTGAATATTCCTATGAAGGAAAATGAAAAGGACATACCTGTTAGGCTGCTGTGGACATGCTATGGGTGAGATACCCACAACATCCCTCTTCTGCTCCAGGGATGTGCCCAGACTTCATTGATTCTCAAATATTTCAATCTACAGCAGCTATGATGGACAAATTGATGGGCAAATCTAAAGGTCTCCATAGTTTCTTCCCTCTATAGAAAACATGAAATCAGTTGCTCATAAATTCAGTGTCTTTGGGTGCACAAAGATTTTGTGTGGGTCATAAAATGGGGAATAACAGGGTTTTTTCCTTTTTCTCTGTTACCGCTAGTTATCTAAAGGCTGGCATATTTTTCTTACGTTCCACCCACACCTGGGGAGGATTTTAGATGTATCCTGCTCTTTGCACTGCCAAAGCCCTCTCTTTAAATGTCAGACAGCTTGCTTAGCAGAACAGAGCATTAGAAGCTCAGTTTTAGGGCAACTAATAATGCTTGTAATAGACATGATCTCTAACGTGAGTAAAATGGCAATTAAGTTTATGAAATGTGTAAAGTGCCAAATACATTTCAACATAAAAAGACATTGAGAATGATAACTTTTATTACTGTGCAGATCTCTAACGGGTCCATCAATTATAGCTTTTGAATATTGTTGAGTGATAAATCACCATAAATGAGGGAAAACATTTGTGGCATTTTTATCATGAATGATTACACAAGGAATGCTCTTGGGTTTACCTGCTACCTGTGGTTTCACAGCTGAATTCTGCACTCTAAATTAACCTCTGAGCTAGTTTCTGGCACCTTGCTTCACCTTCTTCTACTGCCCAGGGAGGAAAAATAGCAAAAAAACCCAATTGAATAATGCTGGTTGAGGACAAATTGGTATGTCTCCAGCATAAAGGAGATCTGAAGTCATTTCCATAATGTGTGTGTGGTTTCCATTCCTCATATTAGACTGCTTCCTCAGGTGCAACTGGCATAGCACCCATAACCCCTCAAGAACTGCTCTTTTTGCATAAACTCAAAGCAACAGTGCCAATCTACTCTGCATTGGAAAAATAACATCAGCCCATTATAGGATGAGAATGGTCACCTCACATACAGGGAGGGACAAGGCACAGGGGTTTAATGCATTCTCTGCCTCTGTCTTCAACACAGATGACAGATCGGTGCCCTCAGCTGAAGGACCATGACTACAAGAATAATCATTCCCCAGCTGACTCTGAAATTTTGTGAGACCTGCTGCTCCAGCTGGATCCCTATATGGTTAAGAGCATTGATGGGATTCACAAAGAGTTAGCTAATGTCATTGCAAAACCTCTCTCAATGATTTTTGAGTGGTCTTGGGATTCCAGAGAGGTCCCAGCTGACAAACATTGTCCCGATTTTCAAAGGCAAGGAGAAATGACAGGCTTGTCAGTCTCAGACCAGTGCCTGATAAAGTTATGGAGAAGATTATTCTGGGGATGCTGAAAAACATCTGAAAGGCAACACAGTCATTGGTCACAGCCAGCACAGCTTCATGAGAAGCAAGTCCTGCTTATCAAGCTGGTTCCCTTTTTTGACAGGATGACCCACCCAGCCGACCAAGGGAAGCCAGTAAAGTTTTTGAAGCTGTCTCTCATAGGATCCTTCTGGACCTAATGTGCAGCCCACAGCTGGATAAACACATCATGGGATGGGTGAGCAGCTCAGCTGGGTCATGGGTCAGGCACAAAGGGTTACAGTGAATGGGGTGACATCAGACTGGGAACCTGTCACTGGTGGGGTTCCACAGGGCCCCATCCTCAGCCCTCTGATCTTCAACATCTTCATAGTGATCTGGACACAGAACTGGGAGGAATACTGAGCAAGTTCACAGATGATACAAAACTGGGAGGAGCTGGTGAGTTCCTCCAGGGCAGGGAGAGGCCCTGCAGAGAGACCTCCACAAATCAGGGGTCTGGGCAATCACCAACCATGTGAAGTTCACCAGGGGAAAGTGCTGGATTCTGCATCTGGGATGGGACAACCCTGGATGTATGGACAGACTGGGAAATGCTGTAAACAGTGCCATGGAAAGGGACCTGGGTTCCTGGGAAAGCAGTGCCCTGGCAGCCAGGAGGGCCAGCCCTGTCATGGGGGGCACCAGGCCCAGCATCGCCAGCCAGGCAAGGGAGGGGATTGTCCTGCTCTGCTCTGAGCTGGGGCAGCCTCACCCTGAGTGCTGGGGCTGGTTTGGGCACCACAATGTAAGATAGATATTAAGCTATTAGAGAGGATCAAAAAAGATGGAAGGGAAGTCACATGAAAAGTGGCTGAGGTCACTTGGTGTGTTCTGCACGAAGACTGAGGACAGACCTCACTGCAGTTACAACTTCCTTATGAGGGGAAGAGGAGGGGCAGACACTGATCGCTTCTCTGTGGTGACCAGTGAATGGTCTGAAGTTGTCTTGTGGGAGGTTTAGTTTGGGTATTAGAAAAAAGTTCTTCACCCAGAGTCTGGTTGGGCACTGGAACAGGATCCCCAGGGAAAAGGTCACAGCACCAAGTCTGACAGAGTTCAAGAAGGTTTTGGGAAATGCTCTCAGGCATACAGTGTGACCTTTGAGTATGGTGCTGTGCATGGCCAGGAGCTGGACTTGATGATCCTTGCAGACCTTTTTCAACTCATCTTATTCTGTGATTTTGTGATTCTGCATTTTGCCTGGGAAGATTTAGAATCTGTATTGAGCCAAAGATTGTGAGTGGAAAACTGTTCAGAAATTTTTCCTTGCTTCCACTTATATCTTTCTTCCACATTGTATACTAGTAATATCTAAAAACAACCAATAACAAATCCATTCAGAAAGTAATGCAGTAATGCACCAAGTAGTTCTTTTCATCCTCAGGACAGAATTCAAATCATCTTTATTACCAGACTTTGCCACCTGACTAGGCCATTTTGCATTCTTGAAGAGAACCCTAACACTGACACATTAAACCTGCATGGTGGTTTTTCAGTGCCTGAAACTGACTCACAGAAGACATCAGCATTCCTGTACACCTCTGTCACCGGAGACTGAGCCATTTGGACAAGCTTAGACCGTCATTATGGCTTTCTTTGGAAACAGACTTTTCCTTTTCACATTGTACACAGCTGTTGCTGTATTTCAGATTCACTGTCTGACTATAAACAATCCTGTTTTTTCATGACACACTGATCCCAGAAAGTCCTTGTCCCATTGAAGGGCATATTCACTGAGTTGTCTTGGGCAGGGTCTGAAGTCAGGGCAGCAATAACTGCACCCCACCTTCCATGTGGACACACAAAGTGCCTCTCTCTGAAGTGCTCTGTAAATGCTGGCTGTGAGCTACAGAGCCTTCACCAAGTGTGGGTACTGGGAGCAATGTACCCTGCGCCTGTCTGGGGGGTGCACACTGGAACCATTCCAGAGACAGCATAATGCTTACAAACAATGACTCCAGCGTTTCCAGGAAAGCATTTTCCAGGCTTCTTGAACACTTACCACCACACTGTTTGGTGGAATACGTGCAGACATTGTACTCTGATTTGGTAACCTGTTTTTCTCATATTTCCTGAAATCAAAATTCTAATTATTTATTCCATACTAGAATCTGAAGGCAATTTCACAAATATTAAAGCACTTTTGAGGAAAATAGGAATTTCCAGCTGTGGGAAGGGGAGAGGCAAATGTACAGACTACTTGAGGATGAAAAAAATAAAATTTCATTACCCCAATACAAATTAAAAACAGAAATTGCCTGTTCAGGTGAAAAAAAGATACACTTGTAGAATAATTCCTCTCATGTTTATGCTTAGTTCCCTGTTTACAGTTTCATCTAAAACTTGGATTTTAGCAGCCTTGGTTGTTACAGGCAATAGTCTGCTTTTTTTAAATGTTTTCAGCGGGTGTCAAAACAGAATTTGGGGTGTCAGTGCTTCAGGATGACTAAAACACATGAAAGCCAGAGCAACTTTGTCAGGTAGAAAAGCAAATTAATCTTTTGGAAGGTGTACAAACTGACTTTATATGTGCACTCACACACACACATGCACACACAAAATGTTTTATTTATATATTCATTAATATATATATATTTATCTCTCTAGCCATCTAATTGCAAGTCTTTGTAATTTTGTTATGAATTTCATAGAGAAAAAGGCAGATTTTTAAAAAGTAAGCAAAATACAATGTGAAGATATTTTTACTGAAGAGAAACAGCAAAGATCTTTCTAGTTTCAGAGCTTCTGCAAGTGCCATATGGGAATCTTTATTGTTCTTAGCATCTTCAATTAAAGTGTGGATTGCAATAATAAGTAACAGCTGCATGGGAGGTGAATCAGGAAGTCAAAGAGGAAGTTTTCAATATTTTCTGGGAATGTTGACTGTACCAGAGAAGGCTAAAGCAGTGCTCCTAGATGCTGGGAGGACTGCAGTGGGAGGATACTTGCTCTTGTAATTAAAGAGGTGTAGCAGAGGGAATCTTTCTATAATTCCCCCATGGAGGTACATTGCCTTTGAAAGACATATGGTTGCCAGGAGCCAGGGCTCCAGCAGTACAAAAACTTTCCTTTCCCAGCATGGCTCAGCATTAAGAGCATCATAATTGAGTACTCACAGTATTAAAAGGCAAGAAAAAAGTTCATCTGGGATGTGATCCAAAACACACTGATGTTAAAGGAAAAAATCTCACTGATACCAATGAGATTATGGTCAGACAACAGTGTATTTAGACAAAAATTTAAAAAAATCTTTAGCTGAGAATTGCTATTTTCAACAACAAAAGACAGGTAAGGGAATTATGTAAGGGTGAATCAGTGTATAAATTACCTTTTTAGTCCAGAGATAATAACAGTAATAGAAAATTTTAGTTTTCTAGTATTTATGTTTTCCTAGTTTTTATGTTCATCCAGACACAGACTAACAGAGAAAATAGCAGTCTTGTAAAACTGATCTCTTTAGCTGATAAGAGAACCATCAAGTGACTTAAAAGCACAGAACTCTTGTCAAGGGAAGTAAAGAATCTCTCATGGGACAAAGGGTGGGAAGCAGAAAAGGACTGTTGGTATACAGATACAGAAATGAGAGGTCAATGAGTATAAAGGAAAATGAGAGTAGATAAGTTTTTGTTAGATGAAGAAAAAAGAGAACAGGAAGAAAATTCTACAAAAATAAAAGTCCATTTGACATGTTTAGAGGGGGTGGGGAAAAGAACAAAGATACCATGGAATTTTTTCCTTACCTACACTTAGACTGTATAGAAAAGGGAAAAGGAGAGAAAACAGTGTCAGCTGAAGCAGCTGCACAAAACTATCATCACAGCAGTGAGGTCACTGAATTTGGGAAAACACTTAGCAGGGAAAACACCTCTAGATGAGGTGCTATGGATAAGATTATAGGAAGGTTTTTTACATATCAAAGCAAAACCTCTGGTGATAAATGGGAATATGGGATGAGCCATTGTGCTCAAGACTGGATTTAGATTCCCTCATAATAAAAGGAGAGATTGCTATACCAGAAGTTACTGTCAAAGATTTGTTGTGCAGTGAGATATTGCTTTATTACAGTTATTAATTATCTATCTAACATGTTTTCTTCCTCAAATACAAAGGGCACAAGGCTGAACCTTGAGTCAAATCTTGTGACATGTAGCTTTCAAAACCAAAGACCTTGGCTGCGTCTATTCTAGATAGTTTAGGTATATGTCTTACAGTAGATAATATTTTCACCTATTCTTGACTTGGTTGGGGGGGGATTTTTTAGTGGTAAGAGTTTCATCACTCAGCTTTACTTCAGAGCATTGCAAGAATGCAGCTAACGATATCTCAGTAGGATTTCCTGAGGGGAAGTCAAAACTTCATACCTTTACTAAAAGGAAACTCTAGATTGAGTTCTGTCAGCAGAAAGTGCTAGATCTAAGCCTCTGCAGCACCTCAATTCCTAAGATCTATGAGTTTGATCTACAGTAACTACACACAACAACCCACCAGCACAACTCTGACAAATGCAAACAGATCCCTCCACGCTCAATTTCCCATCTGGCGCTCACAAAGGAAGTTAGCATCAGATCTGGGTCACTGCAGATCTGTCTGAAAATACATTCTTTGCAGAAGCTTTCTGGCTTCTGAATGGTAAAAGGAGATGAAGAAGGATTAAATTTACTGCATTGTCTTCAAGATTATTTTACACTTCTGTGAGCTGAGAATTTTTTTAGGTAGAAAGCCACAAACGTGATTGACTGCTGCTTTTACAAAGTGAAAGAAAATTTGTTATAAAAGGCTACAGAGTCAGAATGAATGCTCAAGAATACCAAGAGGCACAGACTAATGTTAGGATGTATTGAAGCTTCATTCTCACTTTTTCTTTTCATTGTTGTCTCTTGGTCTACTTGAAACTCACCTGTATGTAATCACTTTTTGATTTTACACTATCATCATCAACCTGTTCCAAAACTCTGTATACAGGTAGTGCCTTAGTGCCGACCAAATTTATTCCCTTTACACAAACCCTTCCCTACTTGTCATTGTCAAAGAAACACTAGATGGCATAGAAAGAGTAGAGTACAATAGTAAATGAAAGCACACTATATGGATACTATAGCTGTGTCACAGCATGATATTTGCATATACATCCCTGTGCTGAAGGAAAAGAATAAAAATATCATATCTCAGTTTTGAGAAATAGTCATTTCTCATTAAGACTCCAATGGTGGCAATGATTCCCAGAAAGTTCAATAGATTAATGATTGAACTGACAACAGATCTTCTAAAAAGGAAGACTATTGCATACTGAACCATCTATTTTGCTTTTTCCTTCCAGGTGAACTGCAACTATCAGGATGTCATGCAATTGACCAATACAGAGGTGAAAAAATATGTGAATGACAATCACCAGACCTGCATCCAAGCAATGAATACAGCTAAGAGAGGGAAGTTGATATTTTGGTTATTTCTGTGTTCTGAGAATAGAATTTTAAAAAGCCTCACATATGTTTACAACACCCTCTCTCTTTCCATTTTAACAAAGTGCTGATCACTCAAATGTATTAATTATGGGTGGTCCATATCCATTATTATAATTTTTCTTTTGGAAAACTAGAAACAACATAAGAGCTGCTGATAATCACTCATGGATGAATGGTGTAAAGATCAGCATTCATGCATTTCTGCTGAGAGGCAGTAACACTTGCTTGAGTTCTTACACAATTTTGCAGCACATCTTCAATATTTCCAGGATTAAAGGGCACACCAGCACTCCAGCAGAGGAGGAGTTTTCTAAACAATAAATACCAGGAAAAATCATTATTAAACATGCTTTTGTAACACAGGTAATTATAACAAGAGTTTTTACTGTTAGTCTCTGAGGGGCTTTGTTGTGTGAATGGGAAAAGAAGAAAATTTAAGGATTTCTATACATGTAAATCATAAAGGAACAGAATTTATTCTAGTGCAATTACTAAATGTCTGCCTTATTTACATTTAATGTTCTCTTCCTCTTCTATCAAGACAGAGCAAAAAATTTAGTCTTGAAGTGACATCTCTTTTTTTATGAAAGTTTGATTTCCTCTTATGAGCAGGTTTCCCAATGTCTAAGAGAGCAAAGTGGGCAAAACAACTATTCCAACTTTAACCCAAATGCCATCCCAGAGACGTTACAGAAGTTTATACTTAAGTCATAATTACCCAGTGCAAGAATCTTCTCCTCAAAGTCTTTAGAAGATTTAAGGACTAGAACAATATTACCTTAAAAAAATCAGATTTTTAATGTGTTCCTTTATCTGTGTTCTCATTCTTACATTAGCCCATATTTAACTTCTGGTTCCAAATTTATAATTTATTTATGCATTCTGAGAAAAAAATTTATCTCATTCTAAAACTGGCTCATTGAAAATACTGAACATATTATTTTTATTATTATTCGGGAGCTTAGAGAGGTGGATAACTTGAAATTTTAAAGTTTCTCTTTATTACTTAGTATACAAAAACAAATTCTCAGGATTTATTAGTTCTGTTATATTGATTAAGTTTTCCTAGATTTAGTTCTTTATAAAAGTAATATTCACCAAAAAAAATTAAAGGAAAAAGTAAGGCTCTATATGGAAAGAGTTGTGATAGTTTGACATGACAGATAATAAATTACTTTTCTAGATAAAATAAGCACCATATGTACCAAGATTTTTTAATGCCCTCATACAATAATCTAAAAACCTCTATTTTTTTCTCCTTAAACAAACCAAACACACTAAAAGAGACCCAACAATATCATATTTGTACTGTGAAATATGCTCAGCATAACTAGGTAGAGCCACTACAGAATTTTCCTAATGGCTGAGATCTCAAAAAATCACAATTGCAACTGACACTAATTGGGGCCCTTACTGGCAGCCTGAACAAAGAGACCATGGCTTAGTCAAACATAGCTACTAATCCTTAACCCAGGAGGAAGTCTCTCTAGGTCATTGTTGCTATATATCATTTGAACTGCATGGGCAGGCTTGTTTTACAAGGCATGGCCAGTGTCTGTTTTACATCTGTACTTTCAGTATGTTTCTGTCTTTCCCTTGCTTCTTAAAGAGCATCTGTTTACTACACTGAAACACAGGTGTGCCCTAATCACCTAAATTGTACAGAAAGAGGAAGAAAATGGGAATGTTGATAGCATAGCATTTGGAAACTTATAATACTGTGCGTACTCTAAAAGGCAAACAAATACTTTGCTATGAATTAAAAGACAAAGAGTAGATTAGTGTGGTGCAATAAATCATAGATGACAGAGAGCTACAGGAAAAAAATTCTTCACTGGCTGATTGGGAGATATCAGCCAAGTTACTGAAGTCTGATTCAGTCAAATGATCTGCAAACCCCTGTTATCCTTTAAGTCTCTGTAACTGTAATTTAGGATGGAACAGATCAGCCAGAAGGACGCAAATTATGTTCTTTTTCAAACACTAGGATGCCACCCACAAGTGATTGCACAGTTCTATCAGTAAAATGCTTTAATCTAATTCAGAGCATGTTTGTGCATGTTCTTCCCCATCTTCTTCCAAATCCAGGTAAAGAGAACAATCTTAAGAAACAAATTCCTCACATTAAATAGAGCCCACTGAAATAAATCAGTTTGAGAGAACGGGAAAAATACAATCTGGCATAGCTAATCTCATAATTTGCTTTGTCATAGTGAGATCGGATGTTTGAGATATATCAACATAGACTCTACCAAATTAAGCCTGCCTCTGATCAAGAAGAGCTGTAAGGCTTGCCTCCTAAGACTCTATTCACCAGCTGTAGAGGAGATGCTGCTGTGGACCAGCTCTGTGGGTCAGTGCAAAACCCACATCACCCTGAGACGAGTCCTTATCCTGCACACAAGTTTCAGGTTTCAAGGTCAATCTAAATTTCTGTGCCCTAGTTCAAAGCAATTGATAAAACATTTACTTAATACAGTGAGAAATGTGCTAATAAGTACATTCTGCTTCTCATTATCTAAAAATATTTAATGATGGCATCGCAATTATCTTAGATATGCAATAGATTCTACAAGGAATTTCAAATAATTGCTTTTGCAGTTACCCTTTCTCTCCACCAGCTCCTTGTATTAAAGTTCATTTAAGCATAATTTCTCTTAAAATATTTTTGAAAAAGTGGAAAGAATTTTCTTGATTAGATAGCTTAAAATTACATTAAACTTCCAAAGTTTAGCACATAACTTTAAATAACAAAGATATTGCATTTGTAAATGATGTGTGTTCTTATCCTTCTCAGGTTTTATGGCAGGGTTTCAGTATCCTCATTTTGGATTTTTTCCATTATGGTTTCTTTTTCTTTTTGTCTTTCTTTTCATCTTACTTTTTATTTCCTTTTTTTGAGCAGGGCTGGGTTTGGTTTGGGTTGGCTTTGTTTTGTTTTTTGCGGGTCTGGGGTCTTGTGGGTTTTGGGGTTCTTTTTTTTTTTCCTTTTATTTTAAACAACACTTGCTCCATCTAGTGGCAGTTTCTCAAGGGAGGGAAAAAAAACAGAAAAACTCATAAATGCATATAAAATGCATACAGAAATAAAAATCATTTCTCAAAATCAGGAATGTTTCCACTCAGATAACTTGGCTTGTTTAAGAGCTTTTCCCTTTAACAACACTTTTACATTACACAGAAAGAAGTAAAAGGCATATGAAAACATATTTTCCTCACCACAAAATAAAAATATAAACTATTATGGAGTAAAAATCCACTATAACATCTTGTATATCATCAAATAGACGAAAGCAAATATTTAATTTTTTAGCTCTACAAAGACTTACTACAACTATCTTTAATACACTGATTAGTACCTTTTAGTGATCAATTCCATCCACAAAATATCTTACCTTCCTGACCGTCCAGCTCTACTTGGGGTGCATTTATTGGTGGTGTCTATGTAGCTAGGCCTGTTACCTGATAGAATTGTTTCACATACGCAAGGGAAAGGTCATTCTTAAACTAATTACACTGTCTACATGGTGAGAAAAACCTCTTCTGGCCCAGCTTTGTCTCACAACAACCTCTTGATAAGCAGCTGTGAGCAGCTGCAAGAAGATCTGTAAATTATTTTCTGATGGCAATAACTGAAGTGCTAATGGCTGGAGATTACTGTTTCGCAAATTTATTTTTTTTTAAGTAATTTCCATATTAGTTACAAGATGTATTTTTCCCCATGTGATAAAAGCAGTCATTCTCACAAAAAAAGTAAGGACTCAGGGCACAGTTGATTCTTTCAAATATATGTATTTTCTGTCATAGCATGTCCCTAAAGAAACACAGGATTCAGATTGGTATATCTATGCTCTTTTTGGTCCATTTATATCCTCTTATTCCTCTGCTTGAAAACATGAGGAAGTATTGCCTACAATTCTGAACTTCAAATCAGTCCATCCTTGACATATATGTTGGCAAATTGGATTAATCACTAAATTTCTCCATATCTGTTTTCCCATCTCTAATATATACTAGTCATTGTAGAAATTAATTTTTGAACAATAATTGAAGCTGGCTGATATCTCCTGTAGTTTTTCTAAAGGAATCCAGGGGGCAATTCAAAGGTATAAAATTAATTGAGAAAGGCTAATTAATTCACATAAAATGGGTTTTTATTTCAGCTGGTTTCAAACAACATCATTTTAATTGGACTTGTTAATAAAACAAATTACATGAGGGCCACTCAGTTAAACAAATAGACTATTTAGGAAGGTGGCCATAGAATATCATTAAAAATATACTGTTCTACAGGCACATTCATGCCCTACCCTGACCACTCTGAAGGAAAGCAAAATGTGTCTTTCTGTTTTCATACTATGCCATGGGCATCAAGTTAAGGAGGCAAGACTTCCAAACACACTGCAGTGAACATCTGACCAGTCAACTCTGCTCAGGTCAGTACCATTTTCTCTGCCATTAATTGCTGTTTGCCAGGTGCAAGACCTAACAGTTGTTGGTGTAGCATTCTGCCCCTCTGAATACAGTGGCATTTAGTAAAGTGAATGATGTAAAAGTTTAGCTAACTTTTTAATCCAGCTTTAGTTACTCTAAGCACATTCAGCCAAAACCATCATTCTTGATTGCCTTGTGGATGTCACACTTATTGTACGTTCACTGAATTACTAGAAATTCAAGCCTCCCGCAATCACTATAGGCAATAAGAGATCTTCATTTGCCATCTGTAACCACGGCAAATTTGTTTACAAACCCTCACACTTTCTCTTTTACTAGGTAACGGAATAATTCAAAAACACAAAAAAATAAAAAGAGAAAAAGCAGAAATGGTATCCAGGACTATTCTTCAATTCTCCAGCTAAAATGAAAAAAGAAAATTCATTTGAAGCTTGGCATTATTTCTTTTTCTTCTTTCTTTAGCAGAAAAGGAAGGTTAATTCAAAACAATTGAAGAAAACAGAAAAGCTGGATATAAAAGGATCACAGAAAAGGAAGGTTTAAGATTAAAAAATTGATATTTTAATTCAAAACAATTGAAGAAAACAGAAAAGCTGGATATAAAAGGATCTCTTTTCCAATCACAAAATGGTTTGAATTAATATATTGCCTTCACCTCATGATGAAAAGATTTGGGTTTTAGTTTCTCATAGCTATAAAATGGGAGAATGTCCCAAACAGCCAGCTAACATGTGGTCTCTGCTGGAACTTGCAAATCTATTCACCAATGAAAAAACTGCAAACAGAGCATTCTGCGTGTAAATAAAATAGGAAATGTGTACAAGCAGAAAAACCCATTTCCTTCCATCACAATCCATATTTTAAGACACAGAAAACGTTTGACAAGGGCAAGAGGAGTTATCTCACAATAATGCTGCATGATTTGGGACAGACTTCTAAGATGCAGACTTTTGGACACACATATGTGTTCTGAAACGAGTAGAAGATAGATAGGCCACTCTAAGGAAATGGAGGCAGTGTCCTTCTCAAATGTATATCTGTCACCTTCATTATTGATTCCAGTCCTGATATCTATCAAATACACTGGATTATGATGGGGGATAGTACTGTTGGGAGGTGGAGGGATATTTAAATTTCAAATATCTGCAAACTGGCTGAAAAGCATGCCTTTGGCTAACAATTGGTTTGCCTTTTTAGGATTGATATCATAAAGATTTTAGGCCAACAATTAAGGATTCTGTTGCTTTGAAACATTAATGGAAACTTAATGGAAACATTTTTAATTTTTCTGTGACATGGTATTCAAAGGACTCTTGGGAGCTTCTAGTGACCTCTACCTCAGGGAAAAGTATTTAATTGCTGAAATAATGGCATGTTGGTATATTTTCCTGCCTAACTCCATTTGCAAACAAGAAAGAGCACGTGCCTGTGTAGTGAAAATAATTCAAATAGAAGAAATTAATGGATTAGGGGCATTGAGCCATACAGGAACCTGTGCCAAAATATGGAATAACTAAACATTTCTAGAATTAATAATTTTTGGCATTTATTTTTGTTTTGGGGTTTTTACTTATGTCTACAAAGCAAGTTTTTAAAAGTGTCAATTTTACCTAAGATAAATTAAAATCTGCTTTATTTGACATTTAGATTACACTGGTTATTAAAAGTATTCTCCCAGATGATAATGGAGAAAAAATGCATGCTGTCCACAATTGTTATTATGTCCATAATCATTACCTTAGATTCACCCTCCTCCAAATTTTTATGAGCACATTTTATATGAAGTTAAACAATGCCAAAATTATTCTAATGGTTCACCATTTCTGTGCAGTTGTCTAGTAGCCCAATTAGCCAGCACTTACACTGGGATGTTTTGACTGGATTAATTGATTGAGCTGAGCTGAAAAGGACTCAGCCTTTATGAGAAGTGAAAGTAGTAGGGATAACTGCAGCCTTGCAAATTGAATAGATGATTACTCATTAGGTCTGTTAAGAGACAAATGTTCTCTTACATTAATCTCAAGCAAATACGTCATATTGCCATATCTTGCCCCTACTGCACCAAATTCAATATAGTTCTACTCTGCATTGCTTTGTACCAGATTATACAAGGGATTTTGTGTACAAGAGATATATCTGAAGCCATTTTTAAGAAAGGAAAATGTTGCCACTAAGAGAATTTAAGCCATGGTCTGTTCCTATCTCTCAGGTGAATCTCCTAGAGCACTTTTCTTCAGGCAAGAGTGGCAATTGTCCTTTAAATTCCCAGTATCTAAAGCTGTGCACAGTCTTCCCATTAACTTCCAACCTACCCATCATTGTGTTCCCACACCCACACAAAAACGGGATGAGTTTATTTATAACTCTACTTACTATCTCTTTTGCTTCCTAGTGTATGAATACAATTACCCAGTCCTTGACTGAAAAAGTGATTTCTACCTTTCTTTCAGTTACAAAACTTGCAGCTTCTAAATCCAGCTGTCTCAATAATGGCTGTCTTAATTTTCCACATGCATGTCAGCAAATTTCTGCATGCACAAAGGCAGACTTCCCCTTCTCAATTCAGGATGCAATTTTCAATTACCTTCTCATGGTTTCCAGCTACAATCTGGGTTTTCTGACTGCACATAACCCCTGACCTGTTGTGATAAGAACCACTCCTGTCTCAGAAAATGAAAGTCTCTCATTATCACTATATTTTTAAACTTCACTTTAACACCTCTTCTCCCCTTTGATATATTTGTGGATATCTTTCCCATTCTGTCCTCATGGGTGAAGGATTTAATTTGTGTGCTGAATTGAGGTTTTTCACATTCAGAAATTCACACCACATAACCAACCTGTCTGTTTCTTTACACACACACAATTTGAAAACTTGAATGTATTGTCCTAAGTTTGAATTTTGAGCATGTCAAAAAAAGTTTGCAATTATTTTTCTGCTCAAAAAAAAAAAAAAAATAGTGATACTAAAAGACTCTCTAGTGTATCTTCCTTCTCTCTTTTTAAAGTTAGATTTGACAGATGACTGACATAAGCTCCCTGGCTATATTAAGACAAAGCAAGTTGCCTGAGTGGCTTCTCCAGCAGCTCAACAGTGCCAGCAGTGATGCAAGAGAAACTGGAGATCACCATTAGTCTTTAAGTTGCCCTACAGATTCTGGACAGAATCAGCATAAATAATATTTTTCTTAACCTGTCAGAAGTAAGGCCAAAGTGTTTTTTACATATGATACTAGTTGTATCACAAAGTTCATGGCTGTGCCAGAGATTCGTATGCACACTGAAGGGATTAAAGACAAGCATAAAGAGTAACATTTAAACAAATGTCTCAAACATTCTGTAGTGCACTACTTGGATGCTGGGGTAAAAATTTGCCTTAATCAAGCTGTTTTCAAACTAAAGGACAACCATCTTTAGCTGGAGACAGAGTTTTTTGTGCTGATCTCTTTCCCACTCCATGAGCCACCACTGTACAACTGCAAAACTCAGAAAATTTACTGAGAAACTTTGTGCAGAAACTTTGCCCAGGCACACCTGGACAGACAGATACACTCACCTGCCTTCTTGATGTCAACAAACTTCCTGAATCTTCCAGAGAGAAGACTGACCCTGTCCAAAACTCCTTACAGAGGATGTACTGGGGAATTTACTGGAAGAACCAGAAAACAAATTTTCCATGCATACATTGGCCCCTACCCCTGACAGTGCAGGACTGTGTATCATGACTATGGGCCACAGACACACATATCATCGGAGCCATGGGTAGTGATTATCCATCTATCTATCTATCTATCTATCTATCTATCTATCTATCTATCTATCTAATCTATCCATCTAATCTCTTCTCATATCTCTCTATTTCTCCTCTTTCCTTTGCAATTTTCCTCTCATAGGATGATCATGAACTTCAGAATGGCTATAGACCCCTTTTCCAATACTTACAGATTTTCGAGTTAGATTTCAAAGCAATTTCTCAAATAAAATTCATTTTAATACCATTTAATACCATTTAGTTAATTTGTTTTAAGCCATCCCAATGAATCTGTTAAAAATGAACCCAGTTGCTCTGCTTCAGAGGTGGGTCACAACCACCCTTGGATCATTTGTGTATATTAACAGATCTTAGCACAAAAAAAGACAGGTGAAAAAAATTTTTCAGTTTCAGAATGATGTATGGTCTAAAGCCCCTTCCTTTGCTGGTGAGATTTTTTTTTTCTTTTTTTTGTTCAAACAAGAAGATTTTTTGCATCAAACAAGAGGAAAGAAAGGAAAAAGCTGTCAAATTTTTTAAATGGTAGAAAATTAAAAGTGTGCTTTCCTCACAGCTTATATGAGATCCCATATTTTGAGAGGTCTGAAAACTCTTGAGATTTGGATTCATCTCAAAAAGATGCTCTGAGGAACTCCAGGAACAGCCTTATTCGGGTTAGGTGAAAGTTAAATACAATGTCAGCCTATATGGAGTAACACAGTGATAACACACATTATGCTCCTATATTGAAATCAATGGTTCACAAAGTCATTTAAAAAAATACTTTTAAAACATGACCTGTAATTAGCTGTTGAATACTAATGACTCAGCAGGTTACAAAGGCCAAGAATTTAAGTGTTAGTAAAATAAATGAAAAAGGATTATACATTAATTTGAACATCACAAATAACCAGTGACATAAATGTAGGCCTTTTGCCAAGCACTAGCTTGCAGTAACAAGGATTAGTGAACTTTGAGGGCTTCTTAATAAATTATATAAGTAACAGTGGGTAAAGCTACAACCACCCAACACAGGATGTTTCACAGTGTGAGAATGAACCACAGACCATTTAATATACCACTTCCCTGCTGAATGTCAGAGTTAAAGGGGCTACAATGTAGAAAGGAAGTATTCTACAGAGGAGGAGAATGAACATATTACTTTGCACAAACAAATTTTTCCATATATTATCAAATTCCCAGGTCACATCTCTCAGTCCTACAAACATGCCTGCATGTTGGTGGTCAGACCAAGGTTGCTTTTCTTTCTTGACTGACCAGAGTTATCATTTTGACTCTTCTGTTCTCACAGCTCCACATGGTGCTCTTTCTGGATCACCTTTCACAGAAACCCTCTTAGTGTTCAGTTTAGGAGTACAACAGTCCAGATTATCTACAGGAATCCAAATTTTTTCTTTTCTAAAGAATAGACAGAGACAGACACGGAAGAGCATACACTGAAACAATTGCCTCTGAAGAACTGTCTTTTCACACATTTTTTTCATCTCAGGTTTTCTCATTTAGGGAGACTGGGTAGACAAGGCAGCTTTCCAATATATAACCAAAAAATTTCTCAGTGATTTCACAAAATCCACCTTTACTGTATTTATTAGCAAAATCCTCTCCAGGATCTCAGATCATAAGCGTATATTATGCCTTCAAACATGGGTTCACTGGATTGTTCTTCTAGTGCTTTTAGTTCTCCATCAAAGGTCCTTTCTCTTAATGGGCCTTCATTCATCTTCTTGTAAAGAAGAAAAGCACTGGAGGATGTGCAGCAACTGGACGTCTCTGTGGTAAGGTGACAAAAAACTACCATTAAATATCAAAAAAAACCCCTTCAACACGGAGAAAGCAGAGCAGTTGCACCTACACGAGGCATCTAGAAACAACAGCTAATAACAAATAGTTACAGCAACATTATTTCTACCTTACACTCATGCACCACAAAGAAAAGGAAATAACTTGTATTTCTGTTCAATATCATTAAGAGGATATTCATTGGCTCACTAGCATCATCTCAATTGTGTCTGCATTTTTCCCTACTCTCAATTTCTCAGCATGGCTGATGACATCCTAAGAATCAAGGCAAAACATCAGATAAGCCTGCAAGGTGAGGGCTCTAAGGAGAGGCTGACCTCTCCCAAGAGATGGAGCACAAACTAATTTCCGTTTTCAGATGTTTCCAAAGGACAGGCCCATGCACAGCATCTTTGTAACAAAAGCCACAGAAGTGATCACACCTTTCCTGTGAGAGACATTTGACAGAATCCCTTCATGACTTATTCAGCTGTTGACAAAAAAAGCTCATATATCCGTGGCTCTGCATACATTTCAAGTAAGGCAACAATTTAAACCAAAATTTATGTCATATCATATTTTCCAATGGGACAGCATATTGAAAACCGGCTTCTACTTCTTTAGTCTTTCATAGAACAAAAACTTACCCACATTCAAGTATTTAATTTATGATCTAAACTTTAATTAAAATTTCTACAGAACAAAAGCAATCCTGTCTTTTGTAAAATAGTGATAATGCATTTAAATGCACAAGTCAGGTATTGAGCACAAATTATTCCTAGCATTCCTGAAAATGTGTCAAATATGTATATATCATTTTAATGATAACAGAAAGTATAATGTGTCAAATCTGCTGTTTGTCTCAATTTTTGACAACTGTTGTTAATTAGGATCTATCAGATTACAGTAAAGTATGACATTTTTCTCTAATGTTTCCCAAGAGCTACATATAGCACAAAGAGGTACATTTCCAAGAGCTGCATATAGCACAAAAGAAGAAATTAGCATAGAGCTACTAAAGTATTATATGTTAATTAGCTTTTCTGTCACAGTAACAAATGTTTATTGACAAAATTTCATGTTAGATGTGGGAAAGAAAAAGGAAATAGGAAGCAAAGAGAAAGAGGAAGGTGAAGGGGAAGATGCTGAAACCCAAAAAAACAGGTATTCCTCTGCCATTTTAAGTCAATGAGGTTCAATCTGTTGTCACATAAAAGACACTTTTTGACTAAAAGTTTAAAAATTTTTAAAAAGTAGAGTGTTGAACATTTTACAGCCCTGATTTATAACACCCTAACAGAATTACAGCTATTCTTGAGATAGTCAGCAAACTGTTTTTCACATTCAGAGCTGCACTTAAACTGTAACAGACAATGTTTTTATGGATAAAAATTAGACTTATGTTAAATCTTAGCACTTCAGAGTTGTAGCGCTCTTGTCTCTCCTTAGATAACCATAATACTAAAAAAAAAATATTATTTGAATATAACTACTCATTAACAACTCATATAAGTTGTGTTTTGAAGTTTTGAAACATACATATACATGCTACACAACTATTTTGAAGATGCATTTTCAGTGACTAATTGTGTCCAAAGAGGCAATAGATTAAGAAAATTGCCAGTATTTTACAGAAAAATTATTTAATATAATCTGTAGCGTTTCTGCTTTAATTATTCTGGTAAAAGTTTAAAAAAATATCCTTCCTTTTGTTATAGTGGGACTTATTCTCACAGAGAAACTTTAAAACTGGCTGAAAAAGTATCTGGTTGGACAAACTAATACAATTTGCCATCTTTTACAGAAACCAATAGATTTAAGCATCAGAAGAGGGCACAAAATATTTGAATAATCCACAGTAAATATTGAGAATTACTTTTATAATTTTACAGTTCTACATATGCAGACTTATATTTGTACAGTCAACTTATGGGTTTCTTCTAATCTTACAATGTTTTCTTAAATTCCAAAATAAATACAGATTCGGAAGTGTAATTGCCTTATTTCAATAGTCACTTTTATTTCTTGAAAAGTTTCAGTGAACATGGATTTCATTAAGAGGAAAATAACCTTTCGGATAGTTCAGTCAGAATTTTTATTTTTGCATTAGATATTTTAAAATAAATACATATTGGCCATTACTTAATTGGAAAAAAGTCAAGTTACACTTGATTCAATCATTTTAGATTAAAGCTAGAGACACATAAATAACACATTTTAAAAACACCAAGTTTAGACATATATGGCAATGGAAAACAGACTTCTCAGATGGATTTGTTTGGCTGGAATAGATGGGTCTTGGTACTACTACAATAATAAAAGAAAAAATCCTATAAATCTGTATATTTTAAAAAAAATATAAAAAATATATAAAATATAATATTCAAATGATGTTTTGCTGAAGATCAAAAGACAGCAAGAGTATTCTGTTCTTGTATAGCACTGGACAGTAAACAGTAACAGACCGTAAATAACAGAAGTGAGAACTTATCAGTGACCTAAGCCAGCTAAGCTGTATTCTAAGCTGACAAAAGGTACCCTCTAGACCTTTTCCCAGGAAATTAAGGAATTCAGAAAATATTTTCTTTTCCATTCTGCTTCTAGAAATTTGGTTTACTGAGTTTTGTACTATCCCAACAAAAGCGATACTGCAAACAAAAATCTGAACTTGTCTCAGGATTCCTTTCAAGTTTAAAACCACAATAACATTGTTTCCAGAGGACGTAGAAAAATACATTAGTACTCTGACATGGAAACAAGGCCATAATACTCATCTAAGCACACCAACTGATATTTTTGTGCAGAACTTTACATTATGGGGGCAACTCACATGCTCAAACTGCTCAGAAGTTTCTTATTGCCTTGATCCATGAGTAATCTCCCAGACACGTTAAGTTCATTTAACAGCACTTTAGATGAGTTTAACAGCACTTGTTAGTCAAAAGGTTAAGTTGCTCCCAAGGTACATTTCCATCCTTCTCCACATATCTTTATTAATTATGGGGCTGCACATTATTGGGAGAAGGATATTATTCAAGAGGGATAGATAGCAGCGTTCTTTACAGAGGAAGCAGATTAAAAAGTTAGAAATTAACCTGATTTTATCACATATTTTATTACACTATTCATTTTTCTTGATAATGGCTGTTTCCATGGCTTTCAAAACTCTTTCTAACTATTTGTATTCAGAAACCTATGTGTGCATCCCATCCATATATGAAGTGTAACATTACAAAGCAAAGCCTCAGGAAATCATGTATTCTACTCTGCTGGAAAAGTTGCTTTTCGATTCTGCAGGTTATCCCAAAAAGACAGATGGGCATCTACACAGGCATTGAGGATGCTTCCTTACCAAACACAGTAGAATGTCATATTCCAATCAATTGACTAATTCTAGCACAGTGTAAAGAAATGACAAATTGCTGAGATGATGCACCATATCCTCTGATACCTACTTGAGTGCTTCATAAAGTGCTGTAGAGCTCTGTAGAGGTCAATGAGCACATTTAGAGGCAGGTAAAATACCCCCAGACTGTGCAGCCTAGAACTTTGCCACTGTTGTCAGCAATATACTTTTCTACAAATGCACTACTGGTAGTACTCACAAAAATTGTTTCTATTTGAATATATATATTTCCTTTTTCTCCTTAAATAAAAAGAAAAATAAACCAATTTTTCATCACAAAAACTTTCACAGTTCTTCTGTGGAAGACTGTGTCAAATCTGCCATTTACCTAAACAACAGCAGAATTTCACTAGTGTCAAGTACTCTTCAAACATCCCAGTCTTCATCTCTATTGTTTTGAGAATACATACACAAGAAGGATCAAATTGTTACTATATAAGTTTCATAACATTTTCTGCAAGAGATAGCAGTATTTTCTTGTTTAATGAGCTATGACATTTGGTGGTGAAATCAAACCTGTTGCTCTAAAGCTTGCTACCCTGCAAGATCTGATGCAGCAAGTAACTGAAAATTTAGATGGATTTTTTTTTCCTTCATACTGTGATGCAAAACAAATAAAAAATTAAATGTAAAATCTATACTTCCTTTAGTGTTGAACCACAGGCATACACCAGAGAAACATGGCAGCATCTTGAAACCCCTCAGGTATTTTTGGCTGGGATGGAGGCGAGAGCATAAAGTAAAGATTAGAGTACTTTTCTTGGTCCTCCACCATTGTATGGCTATTGCCCTCTCTTAACATGGCTTGAGAGGTGGACAGCAGGTTTGTTGGATGGGTGGGTGGCTGGTTATCCTTGCACCTTTTTCTGTACCTGTCTTCACACAGCAAGGAGGAGGACATTTGTTACTGTTACTGTGGTTTTCCACAGGTGCCTTTGTGTTCCTTGGGCTTGGTTTTGACTGCAGCAGCTGCGTGGTGTAAGTGTGGAGGAGATTATCCATCTGTAAGAAAGGAGAGATGTAGAAGAGGGAGGAGGCAGATGTCAAAGGTTTTGAGAAATATCAGTTCCACACAAAAATACCTCAGAAATCAAAAGAGAAGAAAAATAGAAATCACTAGGGGCACAAAAAATTAAACAAATATAGCCTGCTAATCTATAGTAAGAGATATGGACAGAGTTGTTGTAGAAAATCCTAAGTGGAAAACCTTTAGAATTCATAATTGAAGCAAAAATGCATTTGTAATATCTGAGTGTTTCCTGGCTAAAAAATTTAAAAATGCAGGGAACACTGGCTGACTGTCCATGCAGCATGCCCTAAAGCAAACAAAACAGAATCACAATTTCAGATTGGCAAAAAAGTTTAATCTCTGAAGGAAGTGAAAAAAACCAAACTTTTCTTTCACCAAAGTATTAAAAATATGCTGCACACTGTCCTCTCCTGCTCTACCACATGGATGTTCATTAGGTGATTTACAAATAACAGCAATTATAACTTAACTTCCTTAAATGTTCTGAATGAAAAGACACTAAGGGACTGAAGGATGGCATTGGAGAGCTTTTGTCTCTGTGTGGTCTTGAATGGAAGAGAGTTAAAATGTTCCACTCTAGCTTGTTATGGTGCTACATTTTGGGTTTGTGCTGTGCTTATTGTTGGCAATACAAGGCAGTTTTCATTCCTGCTGTGCTGCCCTGACACGGGGTCAAGGCCTTTTCTGCTCCCCATCCCAGCAAACTGACTTGAGCAAGAAGTTGGGGCAGGTGACATGCCTGTGACAGCCTACGCCAGCTTACCAAGTGGATATTCCGTACCACATGAGGACCAGCTCAGTAACAAAAAGCTGTGGTAAGAAGAAGGAATGGAAGACACTTAGAGTTATGGACATTCACAATAACAGCATTTGCCTTCCCAGGTGGCTGTTATGCATGGTGCAGACTTGCTTTCCTTGAGATGATTGAAGACCTGCCTGTCTGTGAGAAGTGGTGAGTGAATTCCTTGGTTTGCTTTGCTTGCTTGCACAGCTTTACTGCTCTTTTGACTCTCTTCCCTACCCCTCTGAGTGAAAGTGAGTGAATGACCAGCTTAGTTGCTGGTCGGAATGTTAGAGATACTGGCTGATAAGATCAAGTTTTTCTACACAATGTGAAAAATAAAATCAAAGAAACTGTTTTCTCTAAACCAATTTCTGTATAATTTCAAAACCTGCATTTCTATACCAAAATATGCTCTTCCCAGATTCAGCTGAGGTTTTAATATTAAAAAAATAATATTTGTTTAATTTTATTTGTCCCCAGGTATTTCCTGGGGACAGTCACGCAATCGTTATTATTCAGAAAATAATAATGATTTTAAGTTTATGAATTTAGAGGTATGAGGATCAGGCATTCTTAGTCTGCATTTTTCACCCCAACAATATAGAATACCTATGTCAGAGTTCATCTAAAGTAGCCAATTTGCAATAAAAATATATATATAAAAATATAGTTTCTAGTTCCTAACCTTTTATTTACATTGCAGCACCAGGTTCATTATCTTTAATAGATTAAAATGAAATAAATTTTGTAGATAGTGAATCTAATTTAGTGACTGAATAAAATTAAGATATCTGCAGGAGAAAGATATGGGTTTATTTGTGTGTGATAAAGGTGAGAGAGAGTTCTATGCATCTTGCAGAAATGCCAGTAGAAGTATGAAGTTAACAGATGTCTGATCACATGGGGTTTTTGGCTTAGGCTATGTTTTGGAAAAGTTTTGTTAATAACTGCCAGTAGTACTAATGTTCCTTCAATCCAGCTGTACAAAGCTTTTTTAAATTTATGTAATCTAGCAATATTTGAAATCTATGAAAGTGATCAGATTAATAACAATATATTAGACCTGCTAAAGCGAGAATTTTTTTTAATAAGGGAAACCAACTGGTTCAATACATCACAGCAAATGCCAGAAACATAGATCAGTAACATTCAAAAAAGTCATATCCTTGTTTTTCATGACAAACAATTCTAACAGTAATGAGCCATTTAATACAATATCAAAACCACTCTAGAGAAAGTCTTCTTGCAAACAGGATTGTTATTTTCTGTTGAGTCTATGAACTAACACTTGCTTTCAAAGATTATTCTTTACAATAGATCTCCTATGCTAGAAATAATGGGGAAAAAAGCCAAACACAACAACAAAAAGACTTGTAAGGAATTCAGGGATTTTCTTTTCTTTTTTTCTTTTTGTGTCTTTAACAATTACTCCAGCAGAAATATAGTTGCAAGCAACTTTCAGAAAGGCTGAAAAAAGAACATGAATTTAACTGATGGCATGGTTTTGCAAATTATACTGTAAATAGAAATAAGGCTTTCCAAGAGCAACATATAAATTGGATTCTTTCTAAATTCCCAGAGTGGTTCAGGGAAAAGCTATCTGTATTAAACAAGTATCCAATTTTTACTGTTCAGTCAACTAACAGCATCCAGCTTCAAAAAAAGCTTTTGAAGAATTTACAATAAGCTGGAAGGCATCCAACAATTACAGAAGGAAGAAAACTTAACAAGCAGGAAAAAGTTAAGTGTGATACTACTGCTTCCAAGCAATGCATCCTGTCAACATGGACATTAGGAAATATACACAGGCATATGCTTCACGTGTTGACATACATATGAATGCAAGCATCAACTTATAAATTAGTATGAGGAACAAAGCTGGTAGTAGATAATGACAACTTGCAAAAGCAGACAATAATGCAGACTGGATTCACAATTACAATATAAAATTTGTGTATGATGTGCCATACTGCACAAGACCAGTGATTGCAGACAGAATATTAATTTGCAAAAAGGTTTAGACTTCAGGATAATTAGAAACAGAAGCAAAGATAATTGGCTAAGGTATCATAAAAACAGCAGAAAAATCACTATGAAATAGAAACCACAGATATAAACAAAAAATTATCCTAAAATAAGAGCACAAAACCAAATCTTCCTAAAAGTCTTTTGCACAGAGCTGCATTAAAGAATATTTTTACAGGAGTTTTGGGCTTACTAAATCAGAAATAAAAAATCATTTATACCGCAGAGCCAAATATTTCACCAAACCCACAGATACCTATAGGCCTGATAGTCTTTAAAATCATGGGATGTGATTTTTTTTCACTTATGTAAGATACACCACAAAAAAATTCTTTTTTTATTTCACCCAAACTAGATGTAAGAATGTAACACAAATATTTTTAAAATAATCTCCAAAATATATTTCTCCTTCTATCATCCAAACAATACGACTTGTCATACTGTGCCTCCAGTTGCAAAAGACAAACTTAACACCTCCACTTCAAAAATAAAAATAATAAAAAATGCAATTAAAAATAAAAGAAAGAAGGAAGCATTACTCCAATTTTTATTTATTTTATGTTTATATCTCAGAAAAGATCTCATCATGTGTTCTTTTCTTTTACTGGAAGGAAGAGGTTCAATTACATAACTTGCCTGACCAGCAAAAAGACATTAAATAGCCAAATAAAAAGACATTCAGCAGACCCCATGTCTGCTGAAAACCAGTTGTGTCATCCACAACTCCAAGACTGTGGGTTAGAAGACTCTTGTGTTCTTTGTACCCCTTCCCACAAAGGATGTAGCTCTTGGTGTCTAAAAAGCAGCTGCTATTTTTAAAATCCTACAAATTTAGAGATTTCAATAGATTCTAAACTCAATAGTTCCTAAATTCAATGGTTTCTAAAGCAGACAATATATTAATGACTACCTGCAGGCCAGGAAGGCTTCAAATGGCTTAAAACCGAACAGGAGAAATCACACCTGGGATAGATAACAGGAGACTTATTACGTAAAAGAAATTAAAAAAATTTGAATGGTTTGTAACCATTCTGGTTGCTGGAACAAACAAGATCTATAGAATACAATATATCAAAACCTAAACTAACATTCTGGCTGAAGTGTAATGCATTCAAACTTGGGATAGAGCCATTTATAGTGTCCTAAACAAATTTGTAACAAATTCAGAGAAAAAAGTACCGCCAAAACTAAACCAAACAAAGCAAAAAAGAAACAAAGAAAGGAAAAACCAACACAAACGAGTCAACTCCAGTGGTGGAGTTACTAACTCACTAACTCTTGAAGATGATGGTTTCAAAAATATCCCTCCAGGAAGTTATTATTGAGATCCACAGAGGACCTTCTAGCAATGTTTGCTCCCTCATATTCAGAAACACAAGCCTAAAAATCTTGCCCAAACCCATAAATATTTGATTTCACAAGATAGATTCCACAGCTCCAGAAGGTCTGCTCTGTTACATTACTAGGAGATCTTCTGTTTTATTAGGGAAGAGTAAATCCTCGGAGACTGACAAAACACAACTTTCCTAACAATGTTTCTCAAGACAGCAGATATACTTCAAGCTGCAAACACACATGTGTGTTTTTATTAGGTTAATGCACATAAGCATGTGTTTGCTTTAACAAAAGTCACAACAGGTGATTTTGTCTTCAGAATGAAGTGGCTTTTCTCCTTTCTACAAAATTTTAGCATTAGGAACTCAATCTATAATGTTAATCACAACACTTTCTACTTAGCAATAAGCATTTGAACCCAATGTTTCCAAAAGTACCAACCCAATTCAAGGACTACAGTACTGGGAATGAAAAAAAAAAAAAAAAAAAAAAAAAAAAAAAAAAAAAAAAAAAAAAAAAAGGCAAAGAGGCCCTAGCCAATCCATTTTAGTTTTGTACAAAGGAGTTCAGTTGCCCTGCAGCAGGGTAAGAAAGAGGATCCTGTACCCTCCCAACATTGATTTCAGTACCGGTTAGGATATTAAACGAATGGCACTTGTGACTCAGATGTACTGAGCTATTTTTGTGATGAAACGGTGTAATAAATCCAGCTTAATTTAATGGGTACATTTTGCTTACAGCTAATGCTTGTTACTGACAGAAACTCAATTCCAAGTTCTTTAGGCGAGAGACTGTCTTTTCTACCACATATTTTTAACATGCAGGACAAAAAGGCTGAGATTCAGAACAGAAACAACTGCAGCAGACAGAACCCACTTGTGAATCAGCTTGACATTTGCTCTAGACAGCTATTTCAGAACATTACTGTTTAACTTTGGGTCATCCAATTAGACGCATAGTAACTATGTACAGGGAGAATCCCTGGTGGCTTTGTATCATGTCCAGAGCTGGTAAATGACAGGTTTTTCACCATCAAATTTGCCAATGAAATATTTTTACAAACTTCACGGTGTTGGAGACAAGGGAAAAGAATTAAAATGCCCCCTCCCAGCCAGTTTCTCCATTCTTGCTCTCAATTACTTTTGAGTTCAACATTTCATTTTCAAATGTGCCAACTGCAATTTAATTAGGCAGCAAAGCCTCAGTACACAAAGCTAGTCTGAAGAGTTATGAAGATTATGAAGATTTAGCTATTGCTTCACTTTATGGAGCTGTAAGTAGGAATGTTACTCTTGCCAGCCTTTTCTAAATTGAATATGACAGCTTTGATTTTTTTATATGGAATATAATACAGGTTGAACAGTTGGATAAGCTACAGCTTTAACCACTTACAAGGTTTTGTGAAATATTAAATCAGAAATTTATTTACCATATAATCTATATGCTTTTCAGTTGCAATCAAAAAACCTCAAAGCTTGAATAGATCTCATTTGTAAAAGTAAATACATAGTTGTACATGTAGGATTGTGTGTTTATGTGTAAACACATTTATAGTATATACAGGCAAAGGGAAATCACATATAGCCACATATACAAGTGTGCTTGTGTATACCATCTCTCATATACATGTGCACAGAAATCACTGGGTGCAGTTGCTTGGGTTTGGTGGGGTTTTATAAAACCTCAATGGAAATTCAAGATGCCTGTAAACTTCCTGACTCAACACCCTTCCACAAATTCCTGTAAAACCTTCCTAGGTTTTATCTTATGTTATATCAAACAAGAATGGAATGGAATGGAATGGAATAGAATAGAATAGAATAGAATAGAATAGAATAGAAAGAATATACTTGTTCCATTAGCAGGGATCTATGGTGATCATCTAGTTCAACTGCCTGACTGCTTCACCAGGGAGGACCAAAAGATAAAGTCCATTATGAAGAGCATTGTTCAGATGTCTCTTTTAAAGAGATTGACATCTGTCATCTGGACATCAACGTATGGTATTTTTTGCACCTTAACTCAGGCACAGGCAATTCTTATCATTGGATCACAATATGAGGGCAGCAGTATGGTTGCTTTTTCCTGGCTGCTTACCAGCCAGGAAGCCTGATGCATGTACTGCTGCCTGGCTTTTTCCCTCCCCAAGAGCAGGACTTCAAACTTCTCCTTCATTAACTTCTGGAAGTTCCTGCCTTGGCAGGGTATGACCCTGGGTGACACAGAGAGCAGCACCAAGTTGTGACTCCAGGCTGGGCAGGGAATTGGTCGTGGCCATAGTGAGGCTGCACTGGGCAGCACAGGCTGGTAGGAGAGCAGAGAACCAGGATGTGGGGGCAGGGGCTGGCACTGAAGAGCTCGTGAGTGGCCTGGGGTAATGGGCTGTGGGGCACAGTCTGGACCTGGAGACCCCCCTGTTGGAAATGTCTGCCCTGGGGCTGGCTACAGGAATGGGCCTGGAGAAGTCTAGCACTAGCCTTCAGGGGGAACAGAAAGAGAATCTGGAACAGCGTGGCCCCTCCACAAAGATCCCCTCCACAAAGTTCCCCACCTACCCATCAACAAAAGCAAAAAAATGTGAGGACAGCAATACTATATGACCTGTTCATAACAAGGAGACTTTTCCTATAGTTTTCATGTGCTTATTTTATTTGAAATAGCTTGACCTGGATGGCTGGAAACCCTTGAGACTGGTGCCTTTCCCAGCTGATGGCTCAGTCCTGGTCTGGTCCTGGTCAGCCCACAAGACATCCTCCAAAGTAACTGATGCCGTCTCAGCCTCTTATTAGCTGGAGAGGTGTGGGGGCTATTTGTCCTCCTCTGGCCCACAGTGGAGCCTTCTCTGCTCTGGCTGCAATGGAGGGCTGAAGCACAGACTCCCCTGCTTCCTTCTGAGTCTCTTTGTGCTCTGCAGGGATGGCAGTCGCAGCAAAGGGAGGGCTTGTGGTTGTCTGCAGCTAGCTTAGACCTCCTCCACTGTTCGTGGAGGAGGTGTTGGGGAGCTCACTGGCACTGGCTCTTGCAGCACTGCTGAATGAGGATGGAGTGGGAGTGAGATTCTCCTCAGGAGTTAACAGGGCTGGGACACATGCAGACTGCTCCCTTGCTCCTGGTGGCACAGGTGCCCTGCCAGCCCAGCAGATGACAGCTTCTGTGCACCATTGCACAGCCATAAGTGCATGCTGCTGTGCAAATATCACCATGGCAAAGACCTTCAGCTCGTGATGGACACAGGACTGCAGAGTCTGGAAGAGTGTTGCATGGCTCTGGAAGTTGTTCATCCATGTGAGGGCATGGAGGTTGCCCGCAGAATGCCTGGCTACCTTTCTGAAGCTCACCATTAGGGTGCTTCTTATTCTTTTCCTCGTGTCTCCAATATAATATTTATCAGCTCAGAGAAAAACACTCCAACTCTGTTCTTATGCAGCATACTGTGGCTTGTGCCCAAGGACAAAACCATTTTGCCTAGACTTCCAAACTCGCAAAGCTCCTCTGAATCCTTAAGAAAATTTATTTCTTTTCATTCCTTCAGTCCTGGAGGGACCTGCTCTCTCAGCTGTGAAGGCACCACATGGTACTTTTGCTGTGTGGAGGAGTGGCAGCTGAACATGTTCCTACTGAGCAGTGTTCAGCACGAGGTACCCAATAAACCCAGCTGCCCCAGGAAACAAACATAGGTCACTTAGACAGCCTACTTTTGGTTTTTGGGTTTGATTTTTTTTTAGGTTTGGGGAGAGGAGAGGAAGATTAAGAAAAAGAAAAAAGCTTAAGATCTAGAAACTTAAGGTCTTCCTCTTCAACAAGGCAGAGTGGTACATATATTGAAGGAGATGATTCCGTGATTCTACCTACAATAATTTAAAATGTATTATCTAGAGGGAAATTAAAGTCTGTAGTCTTCTAGTTTCCTGAAAAACTTCACTGGCAGTGGAAAATCTAATATACAAATTGAATATTTCACCGAACATCTGCACTCTCCAGGTGCACATAGGATGATCTTCATACTCATCTCATAAATATTTACATGACCTACAAAAATATTTCTAGATTCACTCTCAATTCCAGTAACGTCATAGAATACTTTCTGCAAAACTTCTTAACCCATATAGTGCCCTGTAGCCTAGTGGCTAGCTGTGGGAATTCTTGACAACTCTAAAAAATATAGATAAAACATAAATTTTATCTCTCATCAGAAGAGCATAAAGAGTTTTATCCAGAATTTTTCTCTGAAGACATTTTGACAGTCATGAATCTCACTTAAAGAATGCCCAAACTCATATATTATACTATACTTTCATCAGTGGAGAACCTGGCCAATTATAATATGAGAATTCTAAGGGGTGGGGGAGAGGGAAGGAAGAGAAAAAATGACATAATACTCCTTTAAGTTGTTAAAAAGTATGGCTAACTGATACAGCTCCTAGCACACCTGTAGGAAGCTGACCAACTTCCTTGGCTTCAGAGATGCAGAGTCGATTTGTGGGCCCTGAAAATACAACATTGTGGTTTTCAGTGCTAGGATGTCCATAAGTCTAGGCCTTCATAGACAACAGTTTTGTTCCTGGAACTGCTGTCCAGAAGCTAGGTAAAGCAAATTCTGTCAAAGTTGTTTATTACAAATCAAAAACTCATATGTTAAAAAAACCCATTTTCTTTGTATTATTACTTTTAAAGTGAATTAACACAGCATTATAAAAGCACCTGCTGGAGGAAATCCTATGGAAGCTAAGATTCAGACTATCCTGGCACCTTCAAAAGAGATCAAAATGTTGAATATATAACTGTCAGACAACTTGCTTTGTACAAATGTAGCATTGGTGGACAAAATCTGGCTGTTGTTTATTCCCTAAATTATTATTTTAGTTGCTAGGGTTCAAAACAAACACAGATAAACTAAAACCTTAAAAAGTTTATTTACCTGTATTTTTTCTTTAATTCATAGCAATCACACCAAACCAAAATTAAAATCACCTGAAGAAAAACACTGATTTTAATATCCACAAAGTGTCTGTTCACACCTCATAACTAGGGTGGAAAGAATAAGAATAACCAGTCTGATAACTATTAAACACAGCAATCACACTGTATTACTTGTGAGAAGACATATTCCAGATGGGCTTAAAATAAATGAAACACTAGTTAATAAATGTACATCAACATGCCATTCTAATCTAGGTTTTTCATAATACTTCTCATAATAATACTGAGATACTGAGATGCATTTTCACTTTTGTACAACCTGTCAATTCCATCTTAAGGCTTTTTTGTTTCTGCTGTGAATATCATCCACAGTTTCAGTGCAGTACCATCTGCTATACACCTTAGGACTCCCAAACAACAGCCTTCCCCTTCAAAACAGCAATCATTTGAAGTAATAAAATCCCCTACTGTGTTGGTATAATTTGGGAGGCATCACACAATCACAAATTTCATTTAATGTTTCTCCATCATCTATTTTACCTACTTTTTTCCTTCATTTTTATTAGCATTTTGAGCATGCTAAAGAGAATTGGTCACTTTTTGCCTGCTGATTCAAAAGTGATAAAACGTGCAGGAGAGACAGCGTGTTAAATTTTCTGTGCTGCGATATTGTCTTACTCAGAGGTTTTTGAAGAATTGTCACCTTTCTGGTAACCCTTGTCATCAGTTCTTGGGTTCTTAAAGACAAGAAAAGAGATAAGGGCAAATTCCAGTGCTGAGGTGGCAACTGGTTGAAGACAACTGAGTGAAGACAAAGATAGGGATTTTTTTTTTAAATGCCTTTTAAAACTATTTTTCAAATGTTTCAAACACTCAGTCCTGATCTGACAGGAAATTATCCAGTTTAGAAATTTTCCTTAAGCTTGAAAAAATCCTTTAACAACCCTGTAGAATCTTCTAAATTGGGGAAAAAAAAAAAAGAAAAAAAAAAAAAAAAAAAAAAAAAAAAAAAAAAACAACACGCACATAGTTGCATTTTCAAAATGCTTCCAAGAGCATATCAGCATATCACAGCTCTGTGGTAAGGCAGTATTACTCCTTGTGGAGCCAGAGTCTCAGAAGCTGAGATGTGTGTGTGGTAGGGGTACATAAGTTGTACCAAAACAAGTGAGTTTGCACCAGAATCATCTACCAGCTCTTTCACAGACCGGTAAAGTTAAACGAGACTGTGAAAGGACTGATTCCAGAATCCAAGCTCGCTTCACTAGCTGTTGTTTTTTCTACAGTCTGCACTGCAACCCGTCCACACACAAAGTACTTGGGAGCTTTGCTTAGTTTTCATTAGTACCCAAATCATATCATCTAGCTTTGTAACTGTGTGCATACTGAGTTTTTCCTGTTCCAGAGTTCAGCATCACAGAGCACAAGTACTCACAAGACTAGACTAGACTGCTGTATAATTAGGAGTGTTTCCATCACAGGGCACTTCAAACATCCCTCGTACCCATAACATTTAATTTTCTTTAGTTTGCTTATTGATGCAGGAAATTATTAAAGCAAAAATTAAATGAAAATTGACTCCAGCTATGCTAAAAATGTAAGTAGTTTCTCAAATGTTTAGTCAATTCCTGATTGAAAATACAGTGAGTTTTCTGCATATTGCAAAAGAGCATAACAAGATTATGAATTAAGGCAGTGTTTGAGGAGATATGAATAGCTAAGCTGACCTTATCTACTTGAAAATAACCAGAACAGTGGCTATGGTCCAGAAAACTTACTTAGCAGAAAGCCAACAGTAATCAGGAGTGTTTGGATTCACACACATAAAATTTAGATAGTACAATATACATCAGGCTGGGGCCTTTTTTTTTTTTTAGCTATCATAGAGAAATGCAGTTTGACTGAAAAAGCCAATAAAATAAAATTCCAGGAACCACTTACTTGAATACTTACTAAAACCTACAATAAGGTCCAACAGCTACTATGAGATGAGAAATAAAATTATCCCTGTTTGCTCTAGTCATGGTGAAAAAATAGCAAGGATATACTTCTCTATTTATTTTTCTCTTCTTTTTTTTTTTTTTTTTTTGGTTGGTTGGCTGGTTTGTTTGTCAGTTTCATTGATGCATTGGTTAGTTGGATGATTTGTTGTTACACAATAAGTTTGCCATAACACAGAATTAAGAGTTTTGTATTTAATCATGAACTATGTCATGTCACATACAGGTTCATAGGTCTGCACAAGAATTCTACGCTTATAGGATCACAGAATGGTTTGGGCTGGAAAGAACCTTAAAGATCATTTGGTTCTAACTTCCCTGCTGTGGGCAGGGACACCTTTCAGTAGACCAGGTTGCTCAAAGCCCCATCCAACCTCACCTTCAACACTTCCATAGATGGAGCATACACAACTTAGATAGAAGTGATGAAAAATTAAACATTTGTTTAGATACCATTACTTTTCAAAGCCAATTCCCCTGCAGCAGTGAGTTTTTTACCAAGCTTCAGGGCTCAACAGTCCACCATTTAGTTTGAAGATTTTTGACAAAGCAAGTTACTACCACATGCTTTTGAAATTAGTTGCAGCCTGGTCCTCTTGGGTAATTTCACAGTCATCTGTGGCCCTTAACATCACTTGCTCTTTATCTTTCACTTCTTATGCCAAGGCATTAGTATGTATCCTATGTTGGTTCAGTAGTTCTTTCTTTTCATGTCATGAATTTTGGGTTTTTTTCTGAGAATAAATACTTCTTTTTTAACCTTCTGATCTTCCTATTAAATGAACACACAGCAGGAGATAGCAGAGAAATAAGAAACTATATGTTAGAATCAACAGCAAAAAAAATTTCTCCTTCATAACTGCAGTCAAAAGCATTCAGAATACAAGCTGGGAAGGCAATTGTACAGAAGACATTTTGGTCCTCTTTGTGCAAAAAATTAACTTTGTTAAGTCTCTGTGTTATTCTGTCTTAACTTGAATTATTTCATAACCCAGCAAGATTTGTTTGGTTCAGTTGAAACCTTATAAAAATTCATCTTACTTTCAGCCACAGTGCCAGAAAGAAACATGAGATACTTCAGCTCCATGACTTTGTAACAATATTTACACCATAATTTTTTTTGTTCATGTATTAGACACTAAGTAGAGCATAAACAGGGACTATACAATGTGTCACTTTAAAGCAATAGACAAACTTATTACTTGTATATATCTTCCCTGGAAGATATAAGGCTCTCATACTTAGCATCTGAAGGCCATTGTTTAAAGCATAGAACATATTAAAATCAATTTTTATTTACCTGACTTTGAAAATGAGTTACTCTTTTAATCTCTATAAATTGAAAAGCTATGTTTTAGGTGGTGGTTCTCTCTGACATCAGAATTCACAAGCCCACTTGCGTGAATGCAAAACAAGTACAAAGGGAATCCTGCACACAATAAGGCAAATCATCATGCTGATAAAGGCCCCGTGTCATCATCACATCAATGGAGAACATAGGAGCCGATGACACACGATAAAGAAAATTGCATAGAAGAGTTTAAAAAACAGATGGAAAACAAAAAGCAAAACTAAACAATCTAGCTTTACTTGTGATTATATTTAATGCTAAAAAACCCCATTTTCTTCTTCAATTTCTTTTTTACCAGTTTAAAAATATGGAAATATTTTCTAAAAAGAGGGCCACCTATGGAGTAACTAATTCATATTATGGATGAATTCCACTGGAAAAATGATAATTAAAGCAGGAAATATTTATTTTGTGTCAGCCTCAGAATAAATGTAAACTGTTCTCTCACGTGCCTTGAGAAAAAGTAGGGAGAAAAAAAATCTTACTAATTGCAAACAAGTCTCTCTCTCTTCTCAATTAAAATTTAAACTAAGTGGTATAATTGTACATATGGCATGCATAACAACAGCAATAACATCCTGTTCAATTCACTGCAGTGGAAATCTTATCCTGCTGTTAATGGTATATATTGTCACAAAATTTTAAAAAATTAATTAAATAAAAGCCAAAAATATGCTCCTTAAAAATCCTTACAGAATGAAAAAACAAGTACCTGACAGGACCTCAGGAAATATGTTTATGACCATCAAATATGACCTTTATGGTGGCCAAAGGTTTAGCAAAGGATGACATTCATCATCATGACATGCACAGACCTGTTTCCAGGTGCATGCAATAATGTCTCCCAACAGAGGCGGTGCAAGATGCAATTACAGCAACACCGTATTTTTAAGCTTCATAAACTCAAGATCCCAACACCATAGGAAAGAACTAGAAGTTTTGAGTCACATAATATTAAACTGAATGTTGTGATCTCTATGATTAAATGACAGATTATTCAAAAGGGCTGTTTGTGAGACTCTGACAGCAATTTTTTTTTTACTGTTGCTGACTGGCTAGCAAAAATTCTGTAATTTTTCTACAGATTAATATAATATTTTTCATTATTTGGAACATCAGTACCAGTATCAAAATTTTCAATGTATTTTGTATACATAGGCAGTCAACTTCTCAACAAAAAGACCTCAGTTCCTTGTCTATTAGAATGTCATGAAATGATACTACAAAATTTATGACCATGATCAACACACATCTTATTGCTCAGCATGCTTATCTGACTACTGTGTCATATGTCATCGGTCTGAGCATTACAGTATTTTCTTTCTTGATGTCCATTCTCATTAATTCCTTTAAGCTGTATGTAATGCAGGTTCTAGAAACACCAGATTATCTTTTAAACAAGGTTTTTGCTGGTCTAAGACTTACCTAATTGCATTTTTAATAGAAAAAAAAAATACACTGTTCCATCTAAAAGAAAAATTACCAAAAGTATCATAAATGGTTTTTAATCAGTGTTACATGAGTAACAAAAAACTATCAGTTTTACCATGCTTTGATGGATCAGGGAAAAGCATAAACCATTCACACGGCCTTTTAAAATCAGATTTTTGCAGTAGCTTTCACAATGTAAGACACATTTCTAATCGTATCAAAATTGAGTATTTCAGCTTCCATAAAAAGATTTTATTGCAATTCACAGATAGCTAGCATCCAGCCTGCAGTTTCTTGGTTTCGCAGAATTCATTTCCTTATTGAGATGTTAATTCTAATTCTATATATAAGAATCTGTTGCCCTAAACATTACTTGAAACTAATTTCCTTTTATTCTAATGACTTCTCTTTTTATTTGTTTGGTTTGAGATTTTTTTGTTTGAGGCTTTTGATGTACAAACCAGCTGTGTTCTTTAAGTGCACAATATGATCCTCTGAGATCATGGGGCTGAATGAGAGAGAAAGGAAAGGCAGGTCTTATACAGAAGGACACACTAATTCATCACCCAGTCAGTCTTCATTGATTAGGTTACTGTCAAGTCTTTATTTCTTCTACCTCTTCCAAAATAGTGATTTCTTCTTGGAGATAAGTTGCATTAATTTTCTGAAGCAAAGTGGAAGTAGACATGGAAACATGTAGGCATGGAAACAAAAAGTTGTGTCCTTTAGGGGAATGACAGTCCAATGTCTAACATGAAAATATCTGATAGACACTTCATGGCTATTCAGAAATAGCAATCTAATAATTATGCAAATCAAACCTTTCTCAGTCAGAGTGCAGAGATTTACATAATTGAGAAATAAACATGCAATTATGGGTCAGTGATGGCACAGCATCAAGGTACTTGAAAGGAAATATCTCAATATCACTGTATTTAAACCAAAAACACTGAGTTATGGAAGGGCACTAGATGTAGCATATTAAGCCTGAGTCTACAGAAATGAAACATATGAAAAATCTCACTCGGTGCACTAGAATACAATACAAATCCTCAGCTGCTAAAAGCCTACACAGCTTCACTGATTGAAATGGAGCTACATCCATTTCAATACCTAAAAACAGAGCACTGGTGGAATAAGTCTGTGCTGCGCAATCAAGATAAAGACATTGAACCAAGATAAAAGTTCCTTGAGAATTACAGCCTTTCCCACCCTCACCTCCCCCTCACCCCCATTTCCTCAGCAGAATGAATATTGTTTCGAACAAGGATTACACTTGATGTTATGAAGACCTGATAAATTCTCTACCAGTACTAAAGGTGTGAGTGGAGCAGCAGTCTTACAAGCTCTCTGCTTACACAACACACCAGCACCCACAGACTTAGTGGCAGATGCTTGGGCAAAACCTTTTTGCCTAAAGATGGGGTTAAATGACGTTTGCTGGTGTAATCTTCCTCCAGTTATAAGAGTTAACTGCCTGGCCTACTTAATTTAATTTTAAATTCCACAAATGCATAAAAAGAATGTTTGAAAGTTAAATATTATTTTTACTTTTTTTTAATTCCATTAAGAAGAAGTAGGGGAAAAGATGCCTGTAATAGGAAAAATAAACCTATCACACTTTTCCCAACATTATTAAAAAGAATAAAGACTGTTAGAGGCCTCACAACAGACTGTGAGCTAATTTTCAGCTAATTACTAAAAGATTATATCATTTTCTATCTCTTCGGACCCTGAAAGTTTGGACCTCTATTCCTGTTTGGGATTTTTAGATTTGTCTTTTCTTCAAGCAAGAACTTCACTATGATTTTTCAGCTCAGTTATCCTACTTTCTGAATTATTTATTTTCCTGGCAAACATTGTTTCCACCTCTCTCTTTTTTGCTTATGCTGGAATCAGTGCCATCAATCCCTTGTGTCAGTCAAAGGAAGGGAATTAATGAAGTCACATAATTTTGTCCCATGTTGCAGACATTTCTTAAACCATGTAGCAAAAAAGCAAAAAAAAATCATGCTAGACTCAAGAAACCAGATTACAAAAACACACATATAGTCTGTATTTGTTTGCTGGGACAATGAGCTGGAAGAACAGGGAAAGATTTCCCAGAGTGAAAGATGACTATTAACCTTTGGTGGCACCTCATACATTATATCACAGAACATATAGGAATTTCCAGTTTGAGAAAAATATCTTTGTCCTTACCTTTAGGATTTGCTACTTTCTCTTGAA
This sequence comes from Passer montanus, assembly GCF_014805655.1. NCBI lineage: Eukaryota > Metazoa > Chordata > Aves > Passeriformes > Passeridae > Passer > Passer montanus. Next base: position 1,004,203 of record NW_024372147.1, read on the forward strand.
ATTTCTTCCATATACATAGCCAAAAGAGATCTGTCCTTTAATTCATCTGTTTGCTTGATTTTTTTTTTTTTTTTTTTTTTTTTGCAAAAACCTAAATCAACCTACAGGATGATTTCTGTTTAGGTGGCTGAAACATATTTGAAGGCAACCGAAATAACATTATCACATCAATAATGAATGTGCATATTGGGCTTTTGCTGTGTGTAGTCTGCTTCCTACCTGTTAGGTTACAAGAAATTTTCTTGAAAATCTTTGTTTTCCTCTGTCCACTTTCACTTTGAATTGTTATTTCACAAGCAATTAGAAAGGCATCCCAGAAACAATACCTCTTTAAAAACTTCAACCAAAATATGTGTTCTCATTTGTCAATAAGAAACATATACTTCATAATTATAAACTACTGGTTATAATAAAAACCTGCTATATCAAAATATTTAGATAAGACAGACTCAAAAAAGACAGCAAACATAAAACAAAGAATGACTCAAAGTGCCGCATTAAATCAGAGAATGTGTACCATACAACATTTTAAATAGGCTTTATATCAGCACTGATTTTGAAAGGAATGTATTTTCTCTTTTTGAGTTGAAACAGGTTTTTTTAAATAAACAGAAGAATTTAAATACAAGAAATATATTTTTATGCCTGTGATATTCAGTGACTTCCCAGTGGCCTTATACTAGTGTTTTCTGCCTCATGTTTATCCTACTTAATCTTTCTAAGTTGAATGTTTCTGCAGTACATTTAACAAAAGCTATTATTTATTTTAGCAGAAGCTATAAACTAAATCTATTTCCACTCTTATCTGAACGATAAGTTCCACTTTCTTATCTGAAAGATCCTATAAAATATGGGCACTTGTTTTCCTTTCATTCAAGATGGTTTGAAAACAAAATATAATCCAGAACTGAGTCCAAAAAATTCCTCTTCTCCTTAGCTGCACAACTCAGAGTGACCCTGAAAACCTGCACTTCATATATTCATAAAATCACGGAATTGTTAAGGTTAAGGTTGGAAAAGATCTCCAAAATCATTAATTTCAACTGTTTAACTAACTCCTTTGTAGTCATCACTAAACCATTCACTTTTGAAAGTGTTCACCTTTGAACACTTCCAGGGGCAGTGATTCCACCAATACCGTGGGCATTCTGTTCCAAAGTTTGAACACTATTTCAGGGAAGAAGTTTTTTCTCATTTCAAACCTTAACTTTCTCTGGTGCAATCTGAAGCTGCTTCTTCTCATTGTGTCACTCTATTTCTTGGGAGAAGAGGTGGACTCTCATCTGACTACAACCTCCTTTCAAGGTAGCTGTAGAAAGCAGTAAGGCCCTTCCTGTCCCTTCTTTTCTCCAGGCTCAACAATCCTAGGTTCTTCAACTGCTCCTCATGTTGCCAGGTGAAGAATTGCTTGCCTCTAGTGGGCTAATACAATGATAATTTTGCAAAATCATTAGGCCATGGAGCTGCACAGTCAAAAGTTATGATCAACATTAACCAAGGAGAGGAATAAGAAATTACACTTCATTGATCTAAGGACTCACAAAATAATTAACTAGACCAGATATGTTAACTTCTCTCCTAATTTGGAAAAATAACACCGGTTCATCATGTGTTTGGAAAAATAACACCAGTTCATGACCACCAGAGATAACCAACAACACTCTCAAGACAGAAGAAGCTATGTCTTGATAAATGGAACATATGTTAATGGCTTTGGGGAAATTACCATCACATATATGTTTCTTCTGGGAAAACCTATTAATAGGTATGTGAAATATAGTATGTAAACAGAAGCTTTTTCCATACTCAGCACCTAAAACAGATGGAGCTATCCCCTATGTAACTGGTGTCACAATGAAGAATGCCCTGGTTCAAAAATTATAATCTTAAGGATTTTGCTTTTTTGCTGGTTTTTGGCAACATTCATAGAACTTGTGCTCCCTATCCTTCCCCAGCTTTGATTACCTTCTTCAAACTTGCTCCAGCACCTCAATGTCCTTCTTGTAGTGAGAGGTCAAAAACTGAATACAGAATTAAAGGACACCACCACTGAGTACAGGGAAAGGATCCCTTCCTAGTTGTGCTTGACACACATTCCTGATATTCGCACTAACAATGGCAACATAAAAACGTGACTTAACTTCTGTGCTAATTAAAAGCTTTAAATATTTTTTCTTATATTGGTTGTCTAATTGCTTCAGATTTTGCACACCTCCTTAACAAGCACACGGCATCAGCAGCAGTACCAGGCTGCTGAACAAAAGGAAAGAGAAAACCTCCACAGCTGCAAAAGTAGTAGCAATCAAGACCCTGACAGTAACATATGGCAAAGAAAGTGAAAGTACTGGAAATTAACACTAAAAGGCATTAAATTTTAAATTTCACCTTGTAAGCTTTTTAATTAAAAGAGCAAGCTAGTTTTTTACTTCCTGGTGGCTCCTCCTGGCTAAATTTTTTAAGACAGGCAAGATGTGTGGTTGAGGTTTACTATGCTTAAACAAACTTACATTAATCAAACAGGTGTTGTTATAAGGTGAATTAGGAACCCAGAGTTTAGCAACAAATTTTCATTTCCTTTTTGGTCACAACTCCCAGCAAAAGAATGATACTGGTCTTAACAAAACACTTGATTATCATGCTCCAAAATGCATTTCTGTAACAAACTTATTAATTTCTGAGAAATGAAAGCTTCACTGTATGTGCTTTCTATTTTTCTGTACAAAAGGAAAAAAAATCTGTAATTCAACTGACTAAACAAATTCACTCTGAAATGTAAAGAGTTCATAAAATTAATGTTTCTGTCTGATGTTTGTATTATCATTGTACTGGATTCAGCCAGGATAAAATTTAATTTCTACACAGCAACCTTTTGGGTGTGGTGCTCTGCATTCATGGTTAGAACACTGTTGGTAGCACACCTGTGTTTTGTTTATTGCTGAACAGCGCATGTTTGCACAGCATTAAGACTTTCTCTTCTTTCCCTTCTTCCCTGTGAGCAGACTGAGAGTGGTGGGCACACAGCAAAAGAGCTGACCAGATCTGGCCAATGCGTTATCTCCCACCATATGACATCTTGCTCAGCAATGGAAGTTCAGGGAGACAAGGAAGGAGGGATCTTTGTGGTTCTGGTATTTGTCTTCCCAAACAACCACTATGCTTTTGCCCTGCTTCTCAGGGAGCAACACCATCTGGGGAGTGGCAGATACCCCTCATTTTCACTTCCATGCAGCTTTTACTTTTCTTATTAAAATGTCATTGTCTCTACCTATGAGTCTTCTCACCTCCTTTCTTTTTTGTCCACATTCTGCAAATGTGAATGAAGAGCTAGGAAGATGTTTGCGGGGGCAGCCCACCACACTCACTCCATGATTTTAGATTATTTTTTGCACTATCCATTCACTTTAATATTTCCTCTCTACTGCTTGCCCTCTCTGTCACTAGAAAATCTTTACTTTTATACCTTCATTCCCCCTTCCCCTTCATATTTCCCTGTGGAACAGTGTGTTTGAACATTTTAAAAATACAAGGATAATTCAATGAGACAAATGAAACAACTATGTGTGTCTCTGATGACACAAAAAATTAAGATTCTTAAACAGAATTTTAAGATATTTCATTTTCATAGAACCATAAAATGTGCTGAGTTGCAAGGGACCCACCAGAATAATCAAGTACAAATCATGGCTCTGCGCAGGACCCCCCCAAGAGTCTGAGAGCATTGTCCAAATGCTTCTTAAACTCTGTCAGGCTTGGTGCTGTGACCACTTCCCTGGGGGAGCTTGTTCCACTGCACAAACACCTTCTAGGCGACAAATCTTCTCCTGATATCCAACCTAAATTTCCTCTGAGGCAGTTTCAGGCCATTTCCATTATGAGTTTCCCCTGCCACTGATGAGTATTCTGAGGGTGGGGGAAGGCATATGTTTATGGTTTGGGAAATATTTAAGAATATCCATATAGATATCCCTTCACAATCTCGTAAAACACCACAAGGACTTACCTTTGAACCTAATTCAAAATTTCCAAAAATATAATCTGATTTTAAGGTGGAATATTTCATGATGGCAACATAATAAACATGAAGAATATTTTAAGAGACATTGCAAAAGTATCCCATGGGTTTTTACATAAAATTTTCCTGTTGCAAAAAGTTTTTCTTAAAAATGAAGTACATTCATTTTCCTTCATTGCAAATAAGTGAATGAAGTACTTGTAGAAAACTGAAATCATAATATGGAAGCCCTTAAATGTTCTATGCAGTAAGAAATTAGTTAAAATGTGAACCATGTAACTTCCCCTTGAGCATTTCTAATATGATGAGAAGAATCAAGATTTGTCAGTAAGTAACATGATGAAAAATCACCAGTGTGGGCATCCACAGAAAAACAGCATTTTTTGTACATGCTTGAGTATGTGACAAAGCTGTAATGTTGCTCCACGCACAGTGCTGAAGCCTGTACAGCAGGCTGCATGCCACTTTATTCAGCAATATATAAAATTTTAAAAGAAAGAAAGAACAAAATATTTTTTTTAAAGGGAGTGGTGGCTGTTACTCACAACAATAAGAGAGAGTAGACATCCTAGAATCAATGCAAATACCATTGAGAGTGAACTTCAGATCTTACAGAGTAAATGAAAATTGTTTAAGAATGAAAAATGTTGCTGATGGTATGCATAAGAGAATTATGTATAAAGACAGGGGAAAAAATCTATTTAAGGGCAACCTTGATACAGAACAAAACAAATATAAACATTTATTGGGGCAACCCACTACACTCACTCTATGATTTTACATTCTTTTTTGCACTATCCATTCACTACACAAAATTTAAAAGGGAGAAGGAAGTTTCTAATTTTCAGAATATGAGGCTTGACAACAACATTTGAAAGCATTGATAATGTGAACTTGGGAAAAGGGAAAGGATGTCATGACATTTCTGTTTCTGCTTGGCAAGGAAAACATGCATTCATAGATTTTGAATTAAGTTATGTCTATCAGAAGGCAGGTTGATGGAGAAATTTTTGCAATAAGACATATGAGTCTTCCCACAAAAAAAATGTAATTTAAAAAATTATTCTTAAAGGTTATTATAAGATATTTTTTAATAAAAAACTGTAAAGGCTGGGCAATTTTAAAATAATTATGAGTAGCCAACTTATTCAGAATTCAGTTAAGACCAGGCAATCAAGTCAAGAAATACACTGATGAATGTGGTAAATCAATTACAAACTTCATCAGCATATTCTCTTAATGGCTTGTAAGTTTGGTATGACATCTTAGAGGACTTTTTGTTAAGCAGAAAAAGTCACTTGGCATGTGGCATTAACACCAATGCTGGTTTACAAAAACAATGAAAATAAAAATACTTACAATGGCCAGTAAAGGAAGAAAACAACAACTATTGACTTCAGATAAACAGAGCACTTGTTCTGCTACTGTTTACCCAGCTATATCAATCTAAATTCTATGGCTGCTTTCTTTTGATATCTTCTGAATTTTTTACCAGATATATTAGTAATATCAAATTATAACTTCTTTTATGAGAAAGAACTATATTTTCAACCTCAAAAATGGCAAGAGAATAGTAGTTTTCTAAAACAGCAAAAAATGTGCTGAAGATATCTGTAAACTTAGGGGTGAAAAAGAAAGAAAATATATATGGTCCAAAAAGCATGGTTGAAACAAGGAAAATATTAATGTAATTTTTTAATTGTCAAGAAAAACAATAAAATAACCTTGTGAAGTTTATGCAGCTATTATATAAGTCAGGCTACTTTCTATATGACATTAAAGCTGTGGTAATAATCCATGGTACTCCTCTGTCTTTTTCCTGTCACATGATTATTTCTACAGATCTCTTCATGTAATTGGTGTGGAAGGCAGAAAGAGTAAGGGATAGCTCACATTTCTGAAAAGAAATCTCACCTCTCAAGCTGAATCAACAAGTTTCAGAAACCTCACAGAAGAAAAGTTACTAAGAATGGTGTTTCAACTATTCTAATGAAAGATGTCTTCACTGAGACAGAGTGAGATACTACTGGAGTGAGAAAACACAGGGGACACCCATTTTTGGGACAGCAGGGTCTGTAAGACAATTTGGCTAGAAATCAGTCAGAGAGTACTTATATTATGAGTTACAGCCACTACAAGCCCAAGTAGTCTATGGAATCCACGGGATATTTACAGCTTAAGAATCTAAAGACATTGCCCTAGAGAAATGGCAGAGATAGTCATAGGAAATGTGCAAACTGGAGGCAAAGTGAAACTATTCATTACAAAGTGAACAGCTCCAGAACTATTCAAAAAGCTGCATGCAGTATAACAATAATCATACTGTAAGTTCACATTTACTTTTTATTTTTGTCATTTTATATAAGGATTTTGGAAGTAGAGGAAAGACCTACAGTGTACTTCACAGTCTTTTCCACAGTGCTGGAAGTGTCGCCTAGATACCTTAGACTTATTTATTATGCTAAATAATCCCTTTCAACCAATTTCATTGCTACAGTGCACTCACTGGTGTAGTCTTCTCCCTTCAATTCTACTCAAATGTCTGATTTAAAAGAAAAATAATGTGAACATAAAATTCACGCTATTTTCTTTAACTAAACTGATCTGGACAGACACTAAAATGCAGAGAAGTGTCTAGCCTAGGGCTTGGTACTGCAAAAGAAATTAATGTATATGAGTGTATGTAATTTTCTGAAAATTTCTACCATGACATCAAAAGTCAAAGCAGATATGCAAATGTTTTTCCCTTGACAAAATGCCACTGATTTCCAAGGCAAGACTTATATGGAATCAATCACTCCAATGCTGCATAGCTTCCCTTCTAATAAACCTTTCTACATCTAATGTACAGCAAGGCTTTATATTAAAGTGCTAGATATTACAGTAATCTTCAGAAGCACTAAAACTTGGGAGCAAAATCTTTGTATTCTAAAGTATACTTATGATTCCTAATAATTTTATTAAAGTCTCTCTAAAGTGGTTGTGAAATGGGACTAACAGAAAGGTGTAACACATGTTGTTGTGCCTCTAGGCCCTAACACCAATCCCCAGGATAAGGCAAACAGCGATACATGTAGCATTTGTGCTGGACAGCCCCTTTCAGCAGCTGCATGCCAATCCTGGGCATGCATCTTTTCTCCAGCCAGGCAAGGAAAGGACAAGAAATGCCAATGAACCAAGGTGCTGTCCACAGCTTGCCCTACTATCACTGCATTTTGCAGAGCACAGCAAGCAAGGTTAAATAAGAGAATTTAAGATTGTTGGATGGGTGGGAGCTGGGCTCTGTGAATGTGGGGATTTGTGTGGGAACAGTTAGCCAGATTCTCCCAGGGTTTAGAATAAAATCAAGGTATACAGTAAGAGTAGGGAGAAGGGGCTGGAGGCTGCTACCTGTGTCCCATATTTGACAGCATCTGTCAGCTCCAGCTACCTGAGCCTCTTCTTTGTTCATACCGGTTGTGGTGCCAAAAATATGTCACACTAAGAATCTCAACCAGACGAAAAGCAAGTCTCCCCTGCACTTAGCTGCCACTTCTTCAGCACTCTGCTGTCAGACAGAAGACATATGCGTTGGTAGCTTGCTTGTCACCACAAAAATCTTCCACATACAACACTTGTCTCACTATCTGCCCTTACAGACAGCCTCTATGGCCCCCCATGTGCCCTACAAACTAGGAGTAGTTTGCATCTGGCTGAGCTGGAAATTGCCTTGCACTTACTTTTAGACTCCTCACTCCATGTCTGTATGTGTGACATGGCTACAATAGTAAATTTCCTACTCACATTACAAAAGACAGAACAATACTAAGCCATGTCACTTTCTACCAACAGGTGTAATTGCTGTGCTTTCTATGTAAAAGTACAGCCTCTCTAAAATGAAAATTTCTTTCCCACAAACAGAGGACCACAGAGATTCAGAAAAATTACCTCCTGCTTCCCACAATGTAGTACTTCTTAATATGTAGATTTTTTTGAAAGAGAGATGGCTAATTTGTATCTTGAAGGGACACATATGAGGAGCAGATAAATCTTTTGGCTAGAAATCTTTGTAAAACTTCAGGAAGTCAAGCTCATACGAGTTTGAAGGCATACTTTTTTTATAGACCACTGGTAAATGATAAATTAATAAAACTCTTTCACACTGAACTTAGAGCTACATGGACTAGAGCAGACAGCATATGGTCTTTTTTACCTTAAAGAGACAATCTCTGTGACTACGAAATACTACCCTGTTTACCATCTCTCTCGAAACCAAAAAAAGTCCTACAGCCTGTATTGTCCCTGCATTACAGGATTTCTGCTAGAGAGTCAGTCCTTATTTTTTTGCCAACAGATGCTAATTTTACCTGCGGGAATAGACAGATAAAGCTAAATTCTTATTGGTCGTCTGTACATTGCTTTTTGCCACAGTTGTTGCTGTATCTGGATGCAGGCTCCCAGAATGCCCCTTTTGGTCAGAATGAAGACAAAAAGTAGGTTCTTAAATACAAATCTATTTTAAAGCTGCATAATACATAAGTAATAAAATATAAGGATGAAATTTATAATGAGACATGAAAAAAGGTAAAACAAGGACAAATCATACTTGATAAAGGTGTTTGATAAGAAGTAACCTTGACTGTAATAGTGAACACAATTTCAAATTATGCAGTACTAACCTAGTCTTCCTTAATCTGTTGATTTTGTTCTGTTACTGTTTGGTTTAGTTTCCATTAAAACTGCCTCTATTTGCAGTTTAGATAAAAATTGTGCTCACGCTTCAAAAGACCTACATCAGACATGACTCTGGAGAGAATCAATTTCTAAATAACAATTTGACAAGATAGCCAGAGCAATTATAGGGAGGAAGAAGTGCATAACCCCCACACAAATTCCAGTACCTTTGAAATTAAAAAGCTTCTTGAGGTATTCTGGTACAGTCTGAAAACCCTTCAGACATGGAAAAATAAACCTGTTTATAACATTAACAACATTAACATTAGCATAACATTAGCATATAACATTAACAACATAAACATTATCAACATTAGCAGAGAGGGAATAGAAGTCACAATACATTTTGAAATTAATAGGTATTCCTGGCTGAAGATGTACATTTCTGATACTTTCCAAAACTCCTCTCTGATGTACCATGCAACTATTCTCTCTAAATTTACAGTCACATAAAACAACAACTGACCAAAAAACAAGTGAAAAGTTTGAAGCTTAAGATCCATGCAGCAATATAAATTAAAACCTTTCCAAACTTCTCAAGTCTACAATCATGCCTCTCAGACAATAGAAGACTATTCATGTAATTCAGAAACACCTAGAGAAATCTGTTTTGTAATATTTTTGGACTTTGTCTTTCCTAAAGCCTCAAGCTTTTTCCTCCATTCACACTATTTATCCTGAAAATACCTCATATTGCCTCCTAGAAATTTAGAAAATTAAATAGGAGAAAAATGCCACAAAACTGAAAGGCCTTAAAAAACTGAGCCTTGCACTTTAGATTGCAATAACACATTGAACCATATTGAACCATATTGAACCAAAGTGCATATACATCAGTGTTTCCTTCTAATCAGCTGATCCTTGATGCTGTACAGATAATTAAATTTATTGTTTTAAAATATTGAAAATACAATAGTAGTTACCAGTTTTCCCTTTAAATAATCTTTCCCTTTAAATATGGCTTGGTTAAATTAAAAATTCCAATGGAAAACTTGTCCAGAAATGTTGATCTCTCTCCAAAATAAAAATTGTAATAATCAGTGAATTCTCAGTCAGTGGTTAATATGTCTTGGGTTTACTTTGTTTCTGATATTTTTATGTCTATATGGTTTTCAAATAAAATATAGAAATATATTATAAAAAATTCACTGGGAGCTTTTGAGGAAGGAAATTAAAACCATCAGCCAGATATGAAAACTGTTGAAATTAGTAACTGCACAGAGCACAAGGAATGGACTGCAATTCCCAGAAGATTGCATATAAAATGCAATACTTAAGTATCACAAACATGGCTGACAGATTTTTTTCCAGAGTTCATTCTTATTCCAATATTACAGAGGTGCCACTTACAACTGTTATTCTGATAGCTCACAGCAGCACTTCCCATGTGTATCTGCTACATTGATCTTAAATGGATCAGAAAATGTCAGGAGCCAACAACTGAATAACCTACAATGGATAACCTACAACTTCTCCACAAGCTACTTACTAATGAGCAAGGCTGTAGTTTGGTGAACATTTATTTCAAAGGAAATGCTTTACTAAACCCCTTTGTGATAGTAGAAACAGTCAAACAGACAGAGAATTTACTAGAATTAAAACACCCAAGAAATTTAATCCACTTGAGTTCCCTGAGGGGACCAAAAGCAATATGAAGAACAAATTATGCAAACACAACACTAGAAAAAGAAATTACTGTCAAACTCTGACCAAGATACCTTACTGGTGACTTCAGAGATTTCATCTGAAACTCGTCTCACCTTCACTTGGTATTGTATGTTTAAAACTAGTATACTTATTGACGTGAGCTTCTTAGAGCTACTCTTATTCCGATTTGATCTTAAACACAGAAAAAGCCACTTGTATTTTTTTTCTACATCAAAAGCAAACACCTCTAACAAAACTGTAGCATCCAAGGACACCAATCCAATGGTGGAAAAGTGTCTACCTTTACTGTAAAACCTTGTAATACTAATGACAAAAAGAGGAGTACTACAAAACACAGGAAACAGAATCCTGAGGTCTTTTTCCATTTTTCTGAAACTGAAAGCCCTAAGTATTTCGGCTTAATAAAATATATTCTTCAGCTAGTCCAAAGGGGAAAAGCAACCTGGGACATCTTCTGAGCAGAAGCCTTTCTTATAGGAAGACTTCCTAATATATACAAGGCATACTTGTAGCATAAAAGCAGATATATATCTTTTTATCCATATCAAGGTGTCATCAAAGATCACTTCAATGCAATTAAAATACTATTGCTTTCTTTATACTTTCATTCCTGAATCATGATGTACCATGATATGCCAATGTACCCTTTGACAGACAGCTTCCTTAGCTATAGCGAAAGTAAACCTGGCAATACTGATGTCTTTAAAAACTAAAAACAAAATCACTCTTTTTTCTTTTTCCCTTAAATAACGGCTTAATCTCCTTTAGTTGGCTGTTTTTATCAAGTGTTTTCAGTAGTGCTTCCTAAAGTGGCCAATATGTGACCACTGAACTCACCTTCTCTGAATGCTTTCAGAGCAAACAGATGACCTGGCATACTTCTCTGGGGCCAGGGCAGCACCACAAGCTTGGGATCAACTTATTTTCAAATATTTATCTTGACAGAAAGTTGTGTAGATACCACAACTACAAAAAATCAGCAAACATTGAATAAGAATGAAACACTGAATAATATTTTATCAATTTATAGCCCTACTGTGTAACAAATTGGTTTTTGCAAATGTATTGTTTTATGTCATTACATAATACACAGGCTCAAAGGGTGACTGTGCTACAAATTGACTGAACTTATGTAACAAATGAAAAAGAAAATGCAATGTTGTATATGCAAATTTGAACTCAAATATTGTTCGTGTATAGGCTAAAACTGGTTTTCAGTTCTCTAAGATGATATTCTTCTTTATAGATCTATTCACCAGGATTTGACAGCCAATTTAATTACTTTATAAATGTCACTGTTGATTTTAGGAAAAGGCTGGAAGCATTAGTGAAAAATAGAAATTCCGAACATAGCCAAGGCAATATGTTTAAGATACAATAGCATTTTAGATATAAAAAGCATCTTTACTAAGATTTTGCTAAACCTTCTGTTGTTACATACTGCATACTAGAGTAGTTATGGTGCAGCTGACAAGAAAACAGCAAGTTGCAGGGAGTAGTAAGAGGCAGCAATGATCCTTTCATATTAATGACAGTCAGCAGATAATGAAAACACCATGCAAATCACCTATTTACACTCAGCAATACCAGAGCTGTTAATGGACCAGTGAAGTGAAGAAGAGAGCAAGCTGTAGTAGAGAATGTAGTCACAGCTGGAATCAGCCCAAGTAGCAGATTCAGCTATTGAAAAGAGAGGAGACTCTTCCTGAATTGCTCAATGTACAGTAGTTACTCTGGAAGTACAGAGCCAGAGTTCTGCTGAGTTACAGTTCTATTTATGAGGACCAGTTCAAATGAGGTCTCAAAATCAGGAGAAAAACCTTTACTTTCCAACCTCCTCCTATCCGTTATAAAGCAGGAGCTAATCTCTGCAGAAAGTGACACCAAAAAAGCATGAACATTGCTAGTAATTGCTGATTTCTCACTGAGAGCTGCTGAAGTACCCATTTGCCATCTGGACCTCTCTTGAGAGGTTTACTGTGTACTGGGGGCTCACATTCCCAAAGACACAAAGAGGCTGCCCCACCTCATAAAACCAGAGGACTACCATGCACTCCTACTCTTCCACACAGAGCCAAATTAGGCTGCAGCAAAGAGTTTGCAAAGTATCAAAAGGGGCTTCACATCCTTCAGGGAGATGTTGAAGGGACCAGAACCATGGGTAAATCCCTAGCTGGAGACTGGGGACACAGAAAGAAGATGAATGGATCAAGGGAATGGTTGACTGCATGGCTGATACCATGCTCAAGGTTTTGGCTTCTATGATCTAGGATGCACCCTTGAGAAACAGCAGACAGTCAATGGGGCTCACCTGACTGGTTGAGATGAGCATGTTCTAGGAAAGAACTGGCTGGACTTCTTGGCAGAGCTTTAAACCATACTCAGCAAGGGAAAGATATATATTTCCAAGTGTCAGAGAGGAACAAGGAAACAACAGCACTTCCAGGAAACAACAAGGAAATACCTGTAAATCATGAGAAAGAAGAGATCTCCAGTGCAGAAGGGGTTATATCTATGTAGGCCAGAAAATAAATTCCAAGAAGAGTGTACTCCCATCTCTGGTAGATGAGAATGGAAATCTGATATCAGCAGGTATGGAGAAGAATGTAGTACCCAAAAAAAAGCTCTTTGCTTCAACCCTCTCCCATCACCAGACATCCCATGTCTCTTAAGTCACTGAACATCTAAGTGGGATGGGGGAGTGAGTTCTCTCCTACTGTCAATGAAAAGCAGGCTTGAGATCACTTGGTGAAGCTGAATAATCACAAGTTTTAGAGGACCTGATGACATGCATCTGGAATCCTGAGTGATGATGCTATTGCCAAGTGCTTCTCCATCCTATGTGAAGAGTCATAGCGAACAGGTGAAATCTCCAGTGCTTGGAAAAAAGAGAACCATCACTCCTATTTTTAAAAAGGGGAGAAAAGAAGACACAGAGAATTGCAGATTGGGGAGTCTCACTTCTGTGCCTGGGAAGATCATGCAGCAGATCCTCCTAGAACATGTTTTAAGGCACATGAAAGACAAGAAAGTGATCTGAGGCAGCCAGCACAAGGACTGCCGGTAGCAGAGAGGGGTTGGATGAACTGGGCTGACCCTGCAAACTCCACACCCCCTCCCTCAAGCCCTCAAGTCATTAAAAGAAAGCTGAACCAAGGCTCCACAATAATGTGGGCAGTATGGAGTTGAACAGCCCCAGAAACCACATCCCTTTTTTTCTATAACCACAACACTAAGGGCAAATTTAGCCTGGCCAAACCGGTGGCTTTTTGTAATGGAGCAACTGCAATGGTTGGCAAAAAAAGACTGACCAATGTCATCTATCTAGACTTCTCCCTGGCATCTGACACTGTTCCACACAACATCCTTATCTCCAAATGAAGACCAGCTGTCTTTGAATTGGACATGAATTTGAAGTTGGACTGCTTAGTAGGTAAGAATTTGCTGGACAGACACATCCACAGAATTGAAGTCAATGTCCAGGTGGAACTGATGACTAGAGATGTTCCTCAGAGCTCTCTGCTGAGACCAGTGCTCTTCAATGTCTGTCTCAATTACAGTGAGGCCAAGTTCTACCTCAGCAAGCGTGTGGATGAAACAAAGCTGAGTGGAATTGTTGGCACATCTGAAGAATGAGATACCATCCAGAAGGACCAGGACAATCTTGAGAAGTGTGCCCATGGGAACCTCATGAGATTCAACAGGGTGAAGTGCAAGGTGATGCACCTGGGTCAGGGCAATCCCAGATGTGAACACAGATGGAGAAGTCATTGAGAGCAATCCTGATGAGGACTTGGGCGTTATGGTGAATGAAATACAGGACATGAGTAAATAACATGAACTCACAGCCTAGAAAAAAACAACTGTGTCCTGAGCTGCATCAAACTCAGCACGTCCAACAGGTTGGAGGACGTGATTTTCTCCCTCTGCCTTGTCCTCGTGAGAAACCACATGGAATGTCGCATCCAGCTCTGGGGTCTTCACCACAACAAAGATGTGGACCTGTTGGGAGGACCAAAAACAAGTAGAGGGTTGTCTTCTATGAAGACAGGCTGAGACAGCTGGGTTTGTGCAGCCTGGAGAACAGAAGATTTTGGTGAGATCTTATGGCAAACTTCCACTATAATAACAGGACTTAAAGAGGGAAAGTTATTTTTAATGCAATCTGATGGTTTTAGGTCAAATGGGGAACCATTTTAAAATTTATATCAGAATTAAATTAAACATTAGAAGAAATTCTTTACTCAGAGTGTAATGAGTCACTGGAACAGAGAAATTGTGTTCAGAGAAAGTGTTCAGTGCCAGGCTGGGTAGAGCTTTAAGCAGCCAGGTCAAGTGGAAATTGTCCCTTCCCATGGCAGAGGGAGGTGAAACTAGGTGATCTACAAGGTCTTTTCCTAACCAAGCCATTCTATGATTCTATGAAATCTTGCACAAACCAGGACCTAGAGCCTACCTCCTCAAGAAAAGACCATTCGATTTTTTATTTTTCTTGGTGCTTCCATTGCAGAAAGTAAACACAGTAAATCAATTCTGATGTTTCATAAATGCTCAAGAGGTGGGGGTGGGAAAAGAATGTATTGTACAGTGTTAACTGTAAACTAAGCCAATATCTGATGCTAGATTATGTTATTCCTAGACATTCATTAATTAAATATGAGGTTATTTGCTATCCTTATAAGTTTGTCTTCCTGGCTATCCTTAGAAAAAAGGCCACAATATACAATAATGAAAAGAAACAAAATCAAAAATGATTTTCTGATTTACTTTTGCACATTGAGCCCATGAGTATTCTAGAAGACGCATTTCAACTCCTCCTAGTCTTGCTGCTTTGAAATAGCAGTTACCTGTAAAGTAGAAAAAAGTGTTGAGTTTTAGGAGGTGTCGTGTTTGGCAGCTGTAGAAAATGCAGTGTGGAAGAAAAAGCACATTGTTTTCCTTAAGGTATCTAAGTATCTGGCACCAGAAGCTTGTAAATAACATAAATTGCCATTGTACACAGAATTGCTGTTGTTCATAAAATTATTCACTTTCAAAAATTGAAAAAATATTAAACATGCCAATAACAGAATTCTCTTTCGTAGTATTGTTTCCTAATGAAAGATAATAGTTTAAAGTATACTTGCTAGTAAAACAGTTAGAAAAGCAGTACAATTAGATCTAATTAAAAATTAAGTACCTTTAGATATGCATATTTTTTTACTACAGTGGAGGACTCTGATAAAGTTATATTTAACATCATATGATAAATATGCAAAGGACATGGAAGTATGACTTAAATGGAATAATGCTGAAATTAGGTATTTCAGTAACAGGTGGCAGCTGGCTTTACCCACTGCACATCTTAAGTGTAATGGAGACCATCATACTCCATCTTCCCCTTAAAACAAAGGTATTTCACAAATTCTGTTAACAACAGTGACAAAAAAATTCTTATCTATGGATAACATTTCAGGAAGAAATGTTCTAGGAGAGGTAGGAATAAAAGTTTTCAGCCCTGTGGAGGACTTGGGGATACTAATGAATGTAGAATAGACCATGAGCTTATTATGTGTTCTTGCAGCCCAGAAAACCAGCCTTACGTGCAAGAAAAAGAGCCAGGCCAGCAGACTGAGGGAGGTGAGTCTCTATTCTACTCTTCTGTGACTCTGCCTGAAGTACTGCATCATTCTCAGCAAAAGGAAGATGTTAGAGTACCCTGTTAGAGTAGATCCAGAAGAGGGCTACAAAAATCACTGAAACACCTCTTCTTTGAGGAAAGAGCTGAAATACCTCTCCTTTGAGGAAAGGCAGAGAGAGTTGAGGATGTTCCGCCTGGAGAAAAGAAGTCTTATTGCAGCTACTCAATATAAATAAGCTTATGAGAACATTAGAGAAAGATATTTTTAGCAGGATTTTAAGTGACAGGACAAAGGATAAGTTTCAGTAAGAAACTGAAATAGGGTAGCTTTAGTCTTAGATTGGATCTGAGGAAGAAATTCTCTGTGACAAGACTGGAGAGTCACTTGATGTTTTGGGTGCCCCATCAAGGGAAATATTCACAGTCAGCTTAGACGGGGCTTTGAAAAACCCAATCTAATGAAAGACATCCCTGTCTATGAGAGAATGATTGGGATAGATGACCTTTGAATGTCCCTTCCAACTGAAATCAGTCTGTGATTCCATGAAAATTGGATTGAAAGGTGTCTGAAGTCAAGTTGGAGAATACTATTTGGACCTCCTGTATTTGCATTTTCCATGACTTAATTGTTACAGATTTTTTTTTTTTTAAGAACATGTTAACCTGAACTTAAATATTGCTGGTGATTGAGAATTTGTATTTTATAAATAATCTCATGGTTCCTTTTATGGAAAAACAGACCTTTTTTTTTTCTAATTCAGATATGTGAATTCAAGTTTTAGTCTTCTGCCTTATGTTTGCCTGCTGCATTAAAATGTCCTGCTTCTAGACAGTGGCCTTGCATTTATAAATATTGACAAGCAAATGGACTTGAGAACAATGCTGTTCAATGAACTTAAAAATGCATGGATTTTATTTATGCTAATTTTTTGTTTCTGTCTCCAAATTATTTTTATCAGTCTTATCTGTGAATAGAAAAAAATTTTGAATAAGATTAACAGCAATGCTAAGGACTAATATGACTTCTCTATTCATGTGCTTTCTGTTTATATATCCAGTACTGCTGATAGTAGAATTTGCACTGGCACTTTTGTTTTGTTATCTGTGTTTGCATCCCTAGTTTTTTGTAGTTGCAGCTCCATTCTATAAATACAGCCTTTGTGATTTCCATTCCTATAATTTTCAGTGGATCATATTAGACTATGAGAGATTTTAGAAATAGAATTTCAACCAATATCAGATGTCTTACAGAAGTTTATTATATCAATATCAATAAAATAAATTTATAATCTCAATAAAAGAAAGTGTGGTAGGATAGTTTCACATAGCCTGAACTCTCTGAGACTAATTTGACACTACTTTATCCTATTTCAATTTGTCCTTAATGATAAAAAAAATGTCTTCTATTATTCTGCTTCAGATCAATGCCAATTTTTCTAATTTTTTTTAACTTCCCCCTGGATCAGAACTTGCTTAAAATCTGCATTAACATATAGAGACCATTTTGAATGGGTTTCATTTTGATAGTAATATAAAGAAGACTGCAAGTGGAAATAACACACCCACTATTTAAAATGTTTTTTTCTTTTAAAATTTGAATACTAGAATATTGAAAAGAAGACATCTAAAGTTCTTTTTCTATATGAAAGCCAGAGGAGCATATCCTTCATTGCTTTGTGTTTTAAATATGGCTACTTAAGTGACATGCTACTGCACAAAACTGAAAACAGATCACCCATAATGAAAAAGAAAGATGTAAATATTATCTCACTTAACTGCACTCATAAGTTCAGGACCATTTAAATTCTATAATTTGAATCTAATTTGATTCTCAATTCTCAAAGTCTCAAGTTTTTTAGATTAAAAAGATTGCTTTATTAAACAAAAATACATGTAAAACTAGGTTTCTGAAACTCTACTTGATATACACTTAAATAATTATATATAAACAGATAATTAAATAGCAAGCAAAATAATGTTTTAGCAGCAAACTCATTCTTACACTACTTGGAAAATTCCAACAAATGTCCACAAAATCCTGTGATCTGAAACCATTAATATAATACCTGTATCATCATTTTGCTGATAGTATTAGCTGACACCACTAAGTGCCTTAAAATCTTACATAGTATACAACTATACTACAAGACTGCATAGCGCAGAAATCTCAGTCACATTGGTACTTGGTTTTGCAAAGAGGTTAGAGCTTAAAATATGCTTGAATAAAAGAAGTGCTACGGCTTCTATATGTAAAGTTGTTGAAACTTATCTAAACTGAAAATCCCAAGAATAATTTTCCTGCAGAAAAGCAAACTACAAGTGTGTTCTAATTTCAATATTGTAAATACCTAAATGTGTATTTGGTCTTAACAACAGATCACATTCATTTTCTAAATCAGTTTATCCCCTTTTATAAAATCAAATCTCTTCCGAAGATCATATTTTGCATTTCGCTGTTCCAGCTACAACATACAATGTCTTCATTCTTCAGCTATGCCTGTGTATACTTAGTTACAGTGAATTTTACTTTCAGAGGGTCTGCATGCAAATTAGTGGCTGTTGCTGTGAACTTGAAAATAAACATGTTGACTTAAAATGTGAAACAGCATCTTATGAATGTTCTACCACTCCTTGTTTTATCTGTAGTTACTTGAAAAGCCTACAGAAAACAAATAAATAATTCAATGTGATTTTGATGTCATTCTGGCCATCTATATTTTCATGTGTTTACTATTCAGGTGTATAAAAAGAGAGTTATTCAGATATTCAGTAGAGATCTAGAGATTTTTAATCTTCAGAGCTGGAGACTGAGCATTACTTTTGTAGTGTAGGAAGGAGTAGACTCTGCAAAAAGAGAAAAAAGAAATAAATCTCAGACTTTAGCTATGTAATCCAGCACAAATAAATGAAGCCCTTAGCTAGAAACAGCTGGATTTGGTCTTGTTTCAAAGGTACTCTACAAATTATCTCTGTGCTGTCTTTCAGAGTTTCTGCCAGTTCATATTTTATAGAAGATATTCCTTCTACAGTCTGCTTTTCAAAAGCAGGTATTGGCATTATCTGTAGCACAAAAGTTCAGAAGCAGGAAATACAAAAGTGATTAATGATTCAAACTCTTCATAAAAAACAGTGAAGTAAGTTCTGTCTAGAAGGAGAGAACTGTATCTCTGAGCAGCTTTGCCCCACAAGAGCATAAACCTGGCCTATTCTCAATAGGGTCTAATGCAGGTTTCAGACAGCCTGTCAGACCTCTACATTTCCTGACTCTAGACACAACTTCATCACTACATATTTTATGGCTGTCTCTAAAGCCAAATTATCACCCAAATTTTTCCTCCATTGCATTATTCTCTCCATTTTAACCACCATTGTTACCATTATCAAAATCCAGCACTTTTATTGCAGACTTCAGTTTAGAAATAGACAGGATGAATATTCATATCCACAACTTATAGATGTTAAGGAACAGAAATCCAGCATGAGAACATGAAACATATTGTGAAGTCACACCCTTTCTTTATATTTCTCTTTTAACAGATTTTGTAGGACCACTATTTAGACCACTTAAATTAAACACAAGGAATGAAAATCTACTGTAAGATTCATTCCACAAAAAGTCCTTTCTACACACAAAATATTAAAGGAATTAAAATGAGCCTGTGGGGTACCCTGTCGCACAGGAAACTTTCCTCTTTTTTCCTTACGAATCTTATTAAAGAATACTCAAGAGAACAAGGATTTCTCTATGATGGTAAATATAAAACAGAACGGCAACATGAAGAAATGTGTAAAGTTGTTCGTGCTATGTAATAAAGATAAATGCTTGTATTTTACTATAATTGTACAGTAGTTAAATAGTTAGTACCTTGAAGCTGATAACATTGCCAAAGAATATTCTACCAATACAATGAGGCTTTCATATATATACTGATCTTTTTGAGGAGGAGAAGCATTTCTTCAGGAATTCAAAATCACTAATACTAATCCCAAGAGAAGTAAATAAATCTGGAGAATGAGAATATTCTTTCTGTACACCATTAATTATTTGAGATTAAGGAATATACCACACAATTAATTTTGTATACATTTTTTCAATATCTGTGGTCTTAATTAGGGTCCAAACTTTTAACAAAGCAGATTGGGCATGTCATTATTAGTCTCATTTAATACCATAAAAGACAACCAGTGTTTAATGGTGTATTACTTTTCCTCTTAAAAACGAATGGTCACAATATCTGTCTGCATCTATATTCAAGACAGAAGAAAGGTTACTGCAAATTTACACATACCCCTTTCCCTTAGGTCTTCAATGTATGCTTTCATAAACTCTTTCTCAACTTGCTCACGTTCACGTTCATTTTCTACAATTTCTTCAGTGTCTTCACATACAATCGTTTCAACAGGACTGTCCTTGAGACTTACAAATCTAGACAGAGATTAACACACAAATGTATGTGCAGGTAGCTGAACATCACTGGCCATCATGAATGACAGTTTAGAAATTGCTACCAGAGCCAGAAGCAGAAATGTAAAGAACGTTAGCTCAATTTTGCAGTATGGCATAGTTAGGATACATCTACTATAGAAATACAGATTTCAAAAGGAACTTTCTCTATAATCCACTTGCCATATAAAAATTGTCAGGTTTATCTTTTTTCCATCTATCTACATAAATCATTCTTTGTAATAACAGGTATAGCTATTATTATGGAGCTTCTGACCAACTATACTGTAATTTCCCCATCTGTTAATGAGCAATACGAAATTCATCCCAGCAATATTGCCTAGCAATCTGGAATTTTGCCAGAATCTTTTAGCTGCAATATGTGCCTCCATTTTTTGGTTATTGCATTATTCATCTTTTACAATACATGACAGGGCATGCGTTACTTTGAAATTGAAAATATTATGAAGGTACACTTTGCAGAAGAAAAACTAAGTGGCTACATAAACAACTTATATAATGTGCAAATAAGTGTATAGCATTCTGAAAATCTCTGATTTTCACTCCAAGAAGGAAAAAATAATTTAAAAGTTGTTACTTTCAAAAGAACAAATGTTCCAACAAATCATATGGTTTTCTAAAATTCTGATGAATTGTTGTAAGTTTGTGATCAGCTGACTTGTTTGGCCCAGGTACCCACCAAACACCTCTCTCTGCCCCTCTCTTCAACTAGGCAAGGGGGAATAGCAAATGAAAAAAATGTAGATAAGCTTAATGAAAAAAGTAAAACCTATATAGAAGAAAAGCAAAGCAAAGCAGAAAAATTACTCTCTACTTTTCAACAGGTAGTGTTTAGCTACTTCCTGGGAAGCAGAGACTCAGTATATGTAGCTGGTTTCTTTGGAAGACAAAAACTTCAATAACACATGATCCGCCACCCCTCTTCCTTTCAGCTTTATATACTGAGCAAGACACCATATGGTATGAAAACATCCGACTGGCCAATTGGAGTCAACTGTTCTGGCTGGTGTCCCCAGCTGTCCAGGCTGTTTCCCCTCCCAGCCTCTGGCTCAGCTTACAGTGCTTTCTTAGGGAACAGTTGGAGAGACAGCCTTAATGATGTGCCACCACTGTTTAGCAACTGCTAAAAACACTGATGTGTTATCAACACCTTTCTAGCTACCAGTGCAAGGAATAGCTCTAAGAGGGGAAAGGTAATTTCATCCTCAGCTAACTCCACTCTGAGCCAGACCAACTATAGAGTCTGAAATGGTTCCATAATCAAAAACATGAACATTTTCTGCAGAAATGCAATATCTCTGTAACTGCAGACTACAATTTAGTTCTTTTAGTCTTATCCTGCATGCAGCAGTAAGGTGGCATTTTACAGCAAAGAACTACTGTGACCTTACCTAACATTTCCCTAGCCATGTCTCCCTCTCCCAGCAAGATGCTTTTGTCATCACAGAGGTTATTAGCAGCTAGATTCCAGGCTACTAGTCCCACTCTGAAGCATGCTTTTGCAACTCCAGAGTTAGAGCTGCTATGACCAAGTCTACCCAGGAATATCAGTTTAGACATAGAGATGCACAATGTGGGTAACTGGTAGATGAAAATCATGAAAATGCAGATCCTCTGTAATTTCCAATCTTTTTAGTGCCTCCTTTATCACTCTGATATAAATTAGGTCAGAATTTCTAGAAACATGCTGGTGAAAGCCTTTCTTCTGGGTGTATCTTACCTTATTTTCTTAAGAATATTTCCCTTTCTCTCGCTCTTTTACTTACTTTAAACCTGTGGTTGACTCACAGATGGCTGTGGGTATCTCAACCAGGTCATCACCACTGACAACTAGCAAACTGAGCTTTGGCATATTGACAAGAGCTCGTGGAAGATAAGTCAACTTGTTTTTCTGTAGGAGGAGCGTCTGCAATTCATCTAACCTGTAAAGATGTCAAAGATAGAGATGTCGTAAGTTATTTATTTCAAACAGCAACATCTAGCCAAGATAGTAATACTGACTTGATGTTGTGTATAATAAGAGGAATTGCATGCAACATCTTTGTCTTAAAAAGTTGCTCAAACACTACTTTCACAAAATTTCATCAACTTTAATGGAAATCTTCAGTACTGGGTCAGCATTATAGTATTAATAGCATACCTCTGGCAAGTAATCAGAAGCAGGCTCAAGATAAAAGGTTACAAAATTTAATGTGTTTTCATACAGAAAATGTGAACAGAATATGATATAAAGCCTCACCATATGCATGCTGCAACTAATGAAAAATACAGGCCAGCAGGTCACACTTTTGCCCATATGCTAGTTTCTATGAATTAGGTATGTCTGTGGTAGGCAGTACATCTCCATCTCTACTCTCCACTAGTAATTAATACTGTGGGGAGCAAGAGAAAGACCAGCTCCTCGTCAAAAGGTTCTTGCAAGTTGTCCCAATGAAATCAATTTAATGACAGTGTTTTGTGAGGAACTTTTGTTTTATTTCCCCTGGCTTTTCCTAATGCAATAGAAATTTGTGTCTGTGCCTTTATTCCTTCTATTAGGTAGAAGACAAAGAGCATAGCAAATTGATGAAACAAATTTGTCTTATTTGACTGGGAGAGTCCATTCCTAAAACACTGTTGGCAGGCTATGCTTATCAGGCCCATGCGGTTTGTTTGAATTCAGGTGAAAATATTAAGTAAGGCTTCAGTTTACTGTCAACTCATCTTTATTAATTACAGACTATCGTAATGATATTACAGACAATTATAATTCACAGAGGTTCTTTGACACCACAGGCATTGAAATCATAAGTCTGAATGAGAGTATTAATTTACTGATTCGGGGGTTATCTTGACATTTTTTAGTCTTCTGAGCCCAAAGTCAAACAAAGAAAACCTTATTTTTTATTGTCTGATGATAATATTCTAGCATCAAATCTGGCAACTCAGTACAAAATAGAGAGGATAAAATGTAAAAAGGGAATAATTTGAAGCTAAGGGAATATAGGTTATAGGGGAAAAAAAGTTCTACAAGTTGAAAGGGTATCCTTCCTTAAAAGAAAAATATCCTCTTAGGAACTCTTTGAAGTTAGTTAAATCTCTGGTCAGATCCCCTGGGAAAAAAACGGTAAGCTTATGTTGTTTGCTGTGAATTACTAACACAAGTCAAGAGCAGTGCTGCTGTCAGAATAATCTGTGATTACACCATGTCCCAGAAAAGTCTTTTTGCCCAGCAAAAAAGGCCTTGCGAAAGTTAGGAGTGAATGAGGTTCCTGTGAAGTTTATTCTGCCTCAGGGATTTCTATTCTCAGATAAATAAATAATCTTGAATATTTTTTAATAAACTTCAGTTAATATGTTTTGGTTTTTTTCACTTAAGGCTAAGTAAAGTTTCATAAACCAAGTTGCTGCAGCACTCTGGAGTGAATAGTTAAGCTTAGGGATAAAAAAGTGCTTTCTCAGGCAGCAAGTCCCGTTAAAGGGATCAGAATTATTTTTTAAAAACTAACTCAAAGTGGTTATCTAAACTGGGAGAATGAGTGCACACATTCGTACTTACTTTAGAGTAGAAGGGGAGGATTTTCAATGGGGTTTTTAATTTTACCAATACTTTTCTTCTTTACTAATAAAGTTTATCAGGCTCTTTGAGTTACTTAAGTATGCTTTAGTTCACCTTCTCCTCCCCATCTACCCTCCAGAGAGTTACTGCTGCCAATTCCATATGGTGAGTTCCCTGTGATGGAACTGGAGCAGAGTATATCCAGTAAACTTCCCAAAAAACCAATGTCTAGATAAAATAACAAATTATTATGAAAGCAGCAAAAAAAATGTTTTGTTAACTGACCACCATCAATGTGCTAGTAAAATTAACTTTTGTTCTCAGACCCAGTCCATCAATCACAGAAATATTTGCATGCAAAAATACCTGATACATTTCCATCAACAGTGTCCCTTGGAAGATTTTACTTTCTAAATTCACTTAAGAGTTCCTATACCTGTCATTGAATTAAAACATAAACTACCTGTCTATGTCTTCTGGGAGATCCTTCAGGCTGTTGCTGCTAATATCCAACCACTGCAAATTAGACATCCGGAGAACACAAATTGGAATAGAATGGAACTTGTTTGCTGACACATCCAGAATTGTGAGTTGTTTCAGATTACTTAGCTAGAAAGAAGTGGTTGTTTATTTTAGTTACTTTTTGCAAATACAAGAAGACATTTCATTCATCAACCATCTTTATTCCTCTAAAAGCACTTAGGAAGATAAGAATCCATTTTTATTTTTTTTTTTACTTAGCCATTTTCCAGCCTCATCTGTTAGTCATCACTTTATTTAAAAAGTAATTCAGAAATGCATACCCCCCAAATTGTTCATCACCTTTCTAACAGCATCAGGGGATTGGATGAAATTTTTATTCTTTAAAACCTACAGGTTTAGATGACAGGTCTGGAACCAGAAAATTAGTTGGTTTTGAGGTAACAAAAGACAATTTTTATAACTAATATGTTACCATTCTCAAAATCAGAGATTTGATAGCCCCTATCAAAATTACAAAGATTCCCTTCACTATAACTCTACTGTGCACTTAGAGTGTATTACCAGCACATGATTAGAAAATGAAACTATCAATCTAAGCCAACAGATAATTGGGCCCAATATTTTTCAAAGATGTTTAAAAACACATCTTCCATACCGCAAACTAAATATATAATAATTACACTAGATATTTTTACTGAAATAATTTTCAAAGGAATTCTATTTTTATGTAATAAACACTAAATGCAATGAAGATTAAGTACAAATGTAAAATATACTTGTCAAAGAAATTAATGTCTTGAATAGAGTTCTCTGTGTAGTCAATCAATTATGCACTCTACCAGCGTTCATAAAACCATGCAGCTAGTTAAAGTGAATGTCAAAGGAGTATAAATGTTAAGAAACAAATTACTAGAGAATAGAAATTGTATTTCTGAGGTTCTAATTATTAGTCAGCATCACAATCAAACTCTACAGATCATGATACAGAAAAAAAAGCAGCAAAAAACTTTCCTTGGCCTTTACCTGAAGGTGCCTTAGAATATAGGAAAAAAAATCTCAAACCAAACACATTTACCTCTTTCAAGGTGAGCAGAACACACGCAAAAGATAAAATATGAAAAATTATAAAGTAATAAAATACATTATGAGTCCCTGAAAATTATTTTTAATTATTAATAATTAAAACCAGGAGTTTTTTATATTATCTATCCCAGCTCCTTTTTATTGTAATACTACCAGACTTTCGTCTTAATTTGACTCTTGCTATTTAAAATCCTCATATTCAAAGCACGGTGCTGTGACAGAACTAGTTTCTCTAGGGACTTTTTGATGGTCGTTTTTTGTGGGATTTTTGGGGGGTTTTTGTTTTGTTTTGTCCTGGTTTATGGTTGTATTGTTTTGTTTTGCTTCATTTTTTTGCAGTGTAGGTTTTTTTGCTGTTGTTGGGGTTTTTTTGTGGGATGTAGGTTTCTTTTTTGGTTTGGGGTTTCGTGGGTTTTATTTGATTGCTGTTTCTTTTTTTTCTAGTTATAGCCTTATAAGCTGCAGAATCTTACCATCTTGAGAAATATTTTCAGGGATGTTTACTGAAGCTGTCCTATACAAACAACTACACAATGAAGTTTATCTTTCAAAAATATAATAGAAGTTCAGAGTTCTTGAAGTCAAAGGTATAATTTCAAAATGTCCTCCCCACTCTTAAAACAGTCCTGGTGAGTCATCACCATGGATATATCTCAGTACAGATTCAGAGCAGGCAAACACATTTTATTGTGACACTTTTTACTTTCCAACCATTTTGTCATTTTGGGGACTGACTAAAAGCAATGAACACTCCATCATATTCTGTAAATTTTCCAAATACTGAATCTGTTTGCCAGAAAAACAGAAAGCACAGAAACTCTTCTAGAATGTGAAAAGAGGACAGTATGGAAAATAACTGGCACCATCTTTATACCACATTATCTTTGTGATTTCAAAATATTATTACAATTTCAAATCCCAAGAAACATATAAAGTTTCTCTAAACTCAGAATTACTTGCTAAAACTGTTAATATGTGTATTTCAACAAAATCTCCACCCAAAAATTTTGCAAGTACAGAATTAAAATAATATCCCACAAGCTTAAATGCCAACCAAAATATTCTCAAACCATCCCCAAAGACGAAAAACCACAAACTCTAAATACAGAGTAGCAGATACCTGTTAAAATGTACTTTCTTTACTGTTCACTCAAGTTCCTAAACACTTTACTTGTCACACTGAAACAACTTGGTAACATTAAGATTAGATGGTAAATTTATATTTCTTTAACTAGTCTTCCCTGAAAGTGCTTTATTGAATTAAATATTACAAGCTTTCTTTCTATAGCAGTATTATTTTTTTAAGAACTATAGCTGTTTCTTCCATTTTTCAAATAGTATGGTATATAGATTGGTTTAATACTTTAATACTTGGTTGGATTAAAATACACATTTTCAGAGGTTTGTATTCCCATAAAAATGTAAAAACAAAACCCAAGGCTATCTACTCTATCAATACAGATTTTGGTTCAGCATGCCAGAAATCATTTGGAGCCACGTTATATTGCATATGCTGCAAACCCCCAGTACTTGTTTTGGGGTAATATTTAACAAAGCTGTCCATTTTCTGAGTATGTTGAAACCTAATGGAGTTTTTAATTTAATATCTCCATGATATATTACCAACAAATGCCTTTGATAGATGATGTATTGGAAATTATGGTTGATGTGTATTATATTTTCTCAAGAAAGCACTCTGTATTTTATTTCTTCTTAAAGAACTGATGGATTTTTGCAACATTTCATTTTCAAACAAGCATGGCTTCCATATAATTTTTAAGTTACCATTCAATTTTGCTCGACATTGATTTTTACTATTTTCCATTATGATGCAACTTTGAATCAATCACTATATAGACTTTATGCAAGTTCCATTAAAAAAATAGTCATATTTAATAGTCTAGCTACCTGGACAGACTTATTGTGGTACTTATGTTTAATCATTCTTGTCATTTTTCTTTGACAAACTGCACCATTTCTCTTCATAATTTTGTTTATAGAATTATTTCAGATAACATTGTAGAAGTCCACTGCTTCTTTTTCTCTCTGGCAGTTAAACCTCCAGTTGAAAGAAGAGGACAACATGTCCCAGACTGAACTATTATTTGATTGATGGGTCTGGTTTTATTTTTCTTCTGCTTTTTTGCAGTGAAATGGATTTGCACATAAGGTTGAATGCTTATTTACCATGAATTGCCTTCTACTTAGTGTCAACACATTAAAAGGTGCAACATTATGTTAAAATACCATATTTTTCAGTGACATGTAAATAACAGAAACTACAACCCATCAAAGTCAATACATGATAAGACATGCAAAGGAACGTCTATCCATGCATAAAAAATACGCTTCTGCCCAGAAACTTCAGAAGTGACATCAGAGAAAATTTGTACCACTTCAGTAGTATAGGCTATCACATATATTGTTTCCCATAGATTGACACTCATTATTAACCTGCAGAACACAGTAGGATATATATGAAAAAGAAACACCCTAGGAGCAAACTGCATAGTTGCCCACTTAGATATGACTTCAAACAAAGTGCCTATCTTTTCTTTCCTTGAGCTGTAAGTGTAACCTCTTCTATAATCTCACTGACATTCATGGATAAAAGAACAATTACAGAAGTTTAGTACAAAAATCTTTAGAGGCAGAATATACCTTTCATAAAGATATAGTTGTATATTTATAGCCCAGTTCACCATCAGACTTCTAAACTGGACTCTTAAACTTGATAAGGCAAAGGCATTCAACAGTCAATCCAATGGCTTAGAAACAGAGTACTAATTTCATGTGTTTTGTGACAAAACCCTCTGAAGCCCAAAGACGTATTAAATCAAGTGGCACTTCATTGGTTGTATCTTGTGCAATGCCTTAAAGAACACAGTTGTCTGTCTCAAACACTGTTAAGTCCTCTGTTAAGGAGAAGGACTTTGACATGGGATGAGATGAGATGAGATGTGATGAGATGAGATGAGATGAGATGAGATGAGATGAGATGAGATGAGATGAGATGAGATGAGATGAGATGAGATGAGATGAGATGAGATGAGATGAGATGAGATGAGATGAGATGAGAAGTCCTCTGTTAAGGAGAAGGACTTTGCCATGGGATGAGATGAGATGAGATGATGAGATGATGAGATGAGATGAGATGAGATGAGATGAGATGAGATGAGATGAGATGAGATGAGATGAGATGAGCACAGAATGGAGTGACAGGATGGCACTAACTCTAGGCCTAGTGTAGGTGAGATTGGTGTAGTAAATCCTGGACAATGCATCCAGAAAAAAATTCACACTGCGGTAAACTCTGCAAAGAAGAAACTGGTCATGGGCTTATAACTAGTCAAAAAAAGCTCGCTCCAAGCTATGGTATGAATAGCATCCATAATCACTGAAGCCCCTCTGAAGAGACCTCTGTGGATACCTGGAAGTTGGACAGTAAATTAAGCCACCACACCAGAAGCTTGAGATAAGATAAAGGTGGTGCTATTGTCTGAGTGTTATCTCATGGGAGAGGTTAACAAAGTTTGAAGAGAAGAATCTATCACTGATAATGACCACAAAGAATGCAGAATTTATGAGCCTCAAGGAAAGCCAACTCAGCAACTGTGCTGAAATCATCTCTGTCTGGATAAAAGATAATTCCTGCAGGGGAAGATCATGAGCACTGACTCATAACCCACCAACCCAAGAATCCCACCAACTCAAAAGGAGAGAAAAACAAAGAACACGAACTTGCTATCATTAGAAGTGAGATAATCATGTGACCAATAGAATAAGAGAATAGTGTAGCCAATAAGCATTAATTCCTTCGTTTGCTTAAATGAATACGTAATAAGTAAGTGAAGAGTTTTGAAAGATATTAAGAACCCGACCACCAAGAAGCCCAGGGTGATTAAGGACTGGAGGGAAGCTACTGGATTCACAGGTGACAAATATCTTCTACTTTATATCTCTTTCCCCTCTGGCTTTTCTACTTCTTTCTTTCTACCTCACAATGCTTGTTAAATAAAATCTGTGTTGTTGACTTCAGTGCATGGTGTTGTTTGCACTTTAATTAGGGCAGAGGCATTTCTCACTGATTGGATCATGACATCTTGGTAAGCTATGTAAGTGAAAGACAGCCTTCACTGTGATGGCATCATTCTGATTTTGCAGTGTTAAAATCCTAGACCTTTTGTAGTTAATCCACCAACAGACACTGTTATCCTTATGCCAAACCATTTACTTGGAAGCTTAACATTGTCCCCTTTCACTGTTCATCATTTTATCATCCAAACAGCTAAAGTTTAGTGTCTAATAGGGTAAATATAGCTATGATAGTCTTAGTATTAGAAGTTCATAGAAAGGGACTTTGCTTGTTATTAAAGTAGGTTTTTTGTGTGTGCAAATCTTTCATTAGCTCTATAAAAAAAAAAAGAGAAAATCAGTTTCATTCAATACATTCACAAAATACATGCAATACATGCAACACAAAAAATGTTCACCAAAGTATCAGGTATCGATCATTCACAGGTGATTGAAGAATCACCTAGTAATAAAGGCAGGACTATCATCACACAGCTAAAATCCCTAAGAATGTGAATTACATATTTAAGTCTAAGTATAGTAGTTGTTCCAAGCCAACAGAAGAGTCACATTTATGAAATTAAGTACCCAATTAAGGATTTTCTGGGCTAAAGCCAAAATATGTCATCTGTCTCAAAAAATAAAATTATGTTGATTACTTACGTTAAATTTCATAGCTTTGATGTTGCAGCTACACAGTCTGCATATATTATTTGCCATCATAAGCTTTGCCATCATAAAGTCGTCTCATATTCAAATTTCCAAAACTTGTAAATAAAGGACACACTTTATAAGGGAAAACTAAGTTCTACCAAAGGTCAATTAAAAAATTTTTATTAACTTAAATAGGTCCAGTAACTCACTTTGGGAGTGTACTCTTCATATGTTTCAATTAAAAACATTGGAAGAGGAAGAAGAGCAATGTCAATAGCATATGGACATTAACTGACCTATCCAGCATGTTTGGAAACAAAGTGCCTTTGAACCTATCAAAAGACTCTTTAAAGACATATTCTGTTCCTTCACCAAGAGATTATCAATATTGCTTACTCTTACAACAGAATAGAGACAAAGCCAAAAACATTTTTTTCATTTCTCCTTCAAGGTGTGTAGCAACTGAAGAAACTCTATTCAGATGGTACCATCTTAATTATGATTTAAGCATGTACAACTATTCTGGTTTGCCGTGACAACACAATGCACCCTGTGAAGTTACCCTTCTGGTTCAAAAGACTGAGTCTGCTCATTTCAGCTCATTCTGAAACGCAGAATAAATCACTATTTTCCAAAATGGAATGTGGGAAAAACATCCAAAAGATATAGAAATTTTATTCTATAGCAACTTAAAAAATTATTATAAACAAAGATAACAGTTCAAAGAAAGAATTATAATACATTGGCTGTTTTGTTTTACATTGATAAAATAGTAACAATTCAGTTCAAAAGAAAAGAGTCTCAAGGATGTTTGAAGAGGTAATATCAGCACAAGAGAACCAAGTAATGATGCAATATTGACAGATGCAAAATAAACAATTAGAAAAATTGTAGGAGAAATTCACAGAAATAAAACTAAGGATGTGGTTCTGTAGTTCTAATTTGTTACTATCATCCCATTTTGATGATTGATTATTAAATTATTTCACCTTATATGCCCACTGTTCGGCTGGGCAATGACAAGAATCTGTATTCTACAACTAATCAAGCAGAGATAGCCTGATAAGCTTGGAAAAAAACTTTCATGAAATGTCAGCCAGATATCAGCTTATTAATATATTAAGTGGAAGACATAATGTTATGGCAAAAAAGATTCTTCTACCTGAGCAGCAGAGGTTAGAAGGTTTGCAATTGTGAGCCACCTTTATGATACCCAGAATAAGCATCTCTGTGGTTTTATTGCTTTGCAAAAAACAGAAATGTTGGAAATTCTTTTTGTCATGGCACAGAGTAACTTCACCAAAATGCACAAGATTCTTGCTATTTGTGGTGCTGAGAACTAAACTACAGCCATTGGGAACAATTGTCTAGCACCAGGACAACACTGCAACTTGGATCTGGATTTGTCTTGTTGAAGCAGGAGTTTTGTAAAGAATATCCCCAGATTTGTGAAATTCACAATGGAGATAAGATTACTTTACACACTGTGACACATTAGAATTAGACCATGTCTAGTACAGCATATTGTTGTAAAAATATCCATTATAAAAATTCTTTTTCTTGTAACTTCACAGGCTACATGTGTATGACACAAACCCACAACTGAGGACACCATCAACAATTCAACACAACAGGTCACTGCTTTGTGGCTTGACAAGATTACAGCAAATTTTCTCTTCCTCCTCTTCCTTCCTTTTTGATAGTGCTGCTAGGCACACAGGGGTTTTTTATTTACTTTCCTTCAGGCAGTGAAAAAGCTAAGAGGAAAAATTTTGACTATATCTCTTCCCAAAGTATTTTATTCTCCCTATTTTATAACAGTATTTCTAGGAAGTTTATGTTGTGCTTTGACATAAACATGCAAAAACAAATTGAAAATAAAGCTAATATTATAAAAATAATCAGATATGCAAGAGGTCTTTTCCTGACTTGGATACGAAAGCTAAGGAATGGCACATATATTGTGTGTACAGTGGTCAGGATTTTGTACAAATAGATATCTGGCTACTTTCTAAGAATTTGTTGATGCAATTAAGAGCATGAAGCTGTGAATTCTTACAGTTCTTAGTGCTTCATTGCTATTTTATACTGTTCCATCCAGTCTGTGACTGAGTAACCTTAGGGCATCCATTGAATTATGTGTTTATTACTAGGTATCTGATAAATATAAAAATGAATACTTATTCCTATACTTAATTTAGAAAGCTTGCAATGAAGCTGGACTTTCAAGATGCATTTTAGAGGTAGAATTCCCCTAATGTGAAATTTATAGAGATGTGACACAGGTTCTGGACAGCAGTACTCTAGTAATTCTACTCAGCCATGTAATTTTTGGTAGGGATGATTACATAGCAAGCCTACAAACATCATCTGCTTTCCATTGGAAAGTCTGGAAATTATCTTTTTCTTGGTTTTTTTGGCTGGTTGGTTGATTGGTTGATTGTTTTTTCTATTATACACTAATGAAGCATTTGCTGAAATGGTCTAATAAAAAACCACCTGTCTGCATAAAATATATCTGGCCAGGTCTTCAGTGTAGCCAAGATGCTCTTGTACTTCCGGGAAGCTGCTAAGTCTAAATTATATCAAGACCTCTTCCACTGGCTCAGAGTACCTCAGGAAGATATAGGCAGTAATACAGCTGAAGGCATGTTCCATAAGCCCCTTGGATTGCTAAATATTGTCCTGTGTCTCTTAAACAACAAGAAAAAAATGGCTAACAAAATCAGTCATCTGGCCTGTCCCAGCATAGCTGTTCGGAAGACAAATTGTGTAGAATCAGGTTTCATGGTACTGAAACAGTAAAAGCTCAGATACATTTTACACTTTTATTTCTATGTCCTATATCAATATAAATAGCTTACAAACAGATATTTTACTACTCAATTCCCTCTAGATTGCATCCAAGCTACTTATCTTTGTTTAGCTATGTATTGCTGCGAGGGGCATATACAGCCCTAGTAATTTTTTAATAATAATCCAAAAAACATTGATGTATTTGTGTACATCATGTGCAATATCAGATCATATTTTCTGTGACCATGACATTTTACAAATACCTATATAATGCTTTGAGCATATAAAAACATGAATATAACAAAAGAAAGTATGACTGCTGAGCAAATAGAAGTAACATTTAACAGCATGCATCTGAAGCTGTCAAGATTTTCACAACTGCAAATAAAACCTGCTACTGAGAAGTGCAAGATAATGCGAGAATATTTCTTAAATTGACTGAAACCTGGGAAAAGATGGAAAAATGAAAAAAGTAACTTCATTAAAGTCTTGCACTCACTATGCATTAGTGTAAAAAGAGCAAATAAATCATTGGATATATATGTAATGTGATGTACAGTAATTAATCCCAAATTACTTCCCACTAATTAAAACACTACACACAAAACACCATAATTCCCAATTTTTCTCTAGGTGAATTATGGGATTTGGAGATGAACAATAGATAATAACAGAATGAAAATACTTTGTTATTTTCTTTAAATTTTTGGTTTGCAGTAGTTCTGAAACCTAAATCAAGATTAGGAAAAACTGTAAAGGTTAGAACAATTGAGCGAGAAATTGGTAATTCATGATGTATTTTTCCTTGACAATGTTCCTCACAAGAGCAATATAATCAAAAAGTATTGCACCTCTCAATAAAATGAAACCTCTACACAATTAGATTCTAGAATTTGCAACATGTTTTTAAATTACTTTTCAGAATTCTGAGGAAACTGACATTTACACAAATAATGAAAACTTCTGTTTCTATGTCACAGTCCAAAGAAGCACAGTCAAATTGTTTCACCCTGAGAATATAGCACAAACACCTCACCAGTGTTCTTGTAAAATAATACTGCTTATTGAGATTTCAAATGTCATAACATCTAAAAGTTTAATTTTTAGTAAAGCAGATCTGCAATTTAGGGTTTATTACTCTACTGATATAATTAACAGAGCACAAAAAACTGGAAATAAATCTCTGTGATGCAAAGCCCTGAAAAACACAGTAAGAGTTCTCTATTGTGCTGTTTCAATAAAATTAATAGTCACTACAAGCAAATGGAAAAAAGGAACAGAAACACTGTGGCAGGCAGTCACTTCCCAAGGTGAAAAAGTACATCACAGAAAGTATAACACAGGTTTCCTGATTTCTAGTCTTGAGATGCTGAGGATCACTCCAGGTATGTGATATAACAAGTATATCAAGACTTTAATTATGGCAATGCAATTAATTGAGATCTAAGATTACCTGTGTTTTTAGAACCTTCTAGTTTCTTCCCTTTTTTTGAAAAATGTAGTTCAACACTCTACACTTGTGAACATCAGATTAGGTCCTCTAATCTCAATAACTTTTTTTGTTGCCTCTAACCACTATTTCAAAGACACTTTTATATCTGAGAATGAAAGATATTTCAGCTATATTAAAGATAGTTTGAAGTAGCTGGGCCTCTCCTTAAACCAACTCTCTTCACTGAAAGGATTGTATTCAAAGAGAAACCATAAGGACAGAAAAGAACAGCAAATCATGAAGTGGTGATGCCCACATGTGATCCAGACACTTGTAGCCCCTCTGCTACTACTGTCACACCCTTCAGACATAATTTCCAACTGACCATGTCTGTATTTCAAGATGAAATGAAATAACAGCCTCAAGACTACATCGCAGCCAGCATAAGACATGGCTGAAGCTAGAAGTCAGCAGCAACTAGCCCTCAGCAGCTGTCTGTGGTGCATAACCTCCCCAGTCACGAGGCCATATAATCGTGTATCATGTAACCAGACACAGTCAGGGGAAGTCCTGTCGCACAGTCGTACACATTCTGCACACAAACTCTACACACAGGCAAGCACTGGTCACTTATACCCAACACCTGCACTGCACAAGTAAACTGGCACATGGAATCTCAAATTTTGAGTCACAGAATTTGGCAAACCAAGACTATTAGTATCACCTTAGATTGTTCCAGAAAGAAACAGTTTGGTGTGGCTACAGTGATAACGGGTGATGGGGAATCCAATAGAACACATGTCAATTAAAAATAGATAGGAAAAACAAAAGATTGATTTTGCAAAGTAAAAGATAAAAGAAGTCTGGAAATCTTATTTTTACAAAGCTGTGTTTTAACCCATCCATGACCTCTATAACATTTGCTTTTATTATTCATAAAATTACACATCTCCTTCTAAACTCCATCAGTAGTAAATGGCTCTATGACAAGTAAAAATAATGATTTACATGGATAGTCTAAACAGCAAGTGAAGAAATGTCTCCATTTTTTGTATTTTTCTTAGCTTTTCAGTCATTCATTTCTTAACCTGCTTTGTACTACAGTACAGAATGGCAGAAATCCAGGCTTGTGAGTTGGCATCTCAGGATGCCAAAAGCAGGAACAATTGGGACATATCCTTCTTTGAATTCCCTCACAAATTCAACATCTCTTCCACTTCACATTGAGTATAATTCTATGCTCTTTTATCCAGGACTAGTAAGGCAGAGATCCTACCCAACTTCTGTATGAGATAAAAAAATACTGGAATGATGTCTACTTTCAACTGATCAGGCTATCTCTGTCTTCATACCTTTCACATTGATCAATGATGATGAATAAAAATTACAGTCAGCCTTACCAGGTGTTTTGTACAGCTGTGAAGAGTTGATCAATCATGTAACTACCTGTAATTAGTTAACAACTGATAAAAATATATTCCATAATAAATTAAACACATTAATTTCAATTATACTCTCCAACTTTATTCTTCTTAAGAAATAAATAATACCTCTCATTTTCTGCACTTTATGGAAAAAGCATGCTTTTCTCTCCCTTCAACTATAACTCTGTTTTGATTCTCATCAATCCAGGTAAGTTGGCACGAGAAACATGTTTCTGCAAGACAAAACATGCAAGTATGGTAGTGCTATGCCTTTGTTATGCTCTCTGCTTCTATTCAGTAACTGTATAAAATCTGCCTCAGATTATGTCACAGATGAATGGAGGATATATTACTAGAATTTTGAAAACCCATTTTGCGATTTGGAGCTGTTTTGAGAGAAAGCAGAGCTGGAACAGTACCAAATACACTTTCTTAACACTGAATTCTTTTACGGTTATATTCAAGCTTTTTGTAATAATATAGCCATGTTTTAATGCTCACATTATGCCCCTTTGGTCATTGTTAAGTCTACCCTTGTGCTGTAAAACTACTTGTCTGTCATTCCCTATTACAAAAACGTTTTAGACTGTGAAAGGTGATATTACTTTTACTGCACTAATGTGAAAGGTAAAGGAAAGGTCACTGGCACCACAGTGCTGAGGTAAGCACGGGTCAGCTCTCCAGTGAAGAGGACTGTTATTATTAGCTGCTGGCTTATTCTGATAGTGGAGTGGTTTTTAAATGATGCTATATAAATTAGAAGGCTTTGGAAGCACAGTGTCAAGGGTGGGATTAACTGACACATTTTCCCATGCTTAACCTCATAATCCTATTTCCTAACATAGATCCATGTCCTTCTTTAGCCCCTCAACTATTAAAACATTTATAAGAACTCTGCAGCAGTAAGGCCTCTGAGAATCTTTTCTGACACCTAACACCTTTGCACCTGCTTTTTTGGATTTCACACCCCTCCTGTCAATGTTTGATATTGTGTCTTGTACCAGATCCACAACACAGCTGTTGTTTTTCATGGATTGACACTTTGACCAACTGCATTGGAAAACAACTCATCATGAGCTTTATGCAAATTCAAAGAGAATATAAGCCCTGAGCAAAGAAGGACAAGATGAAATTCTGTCTAATGGAGATGCAACCAAGCCAAGCAATTGGAAAACCCCTTCTGATACAGAAAAATGTACGTATAGAAATGATGGCCCAATTACAGTCAACTGGACTCTTCCTAGTGATTTAAAATTAAAAATTTACCCGAAGTTGGCTTCCCAGTTCCCAGTTAACCCCTTTATTACAGCACTCCCCTCTGTTTTGTGGTCCTGAAAAACCCTCACAAATAAAATTCTATTTTTAGCAAATTCATATATGACTCCTTTGCAACTTGCAACCATTTTTAACAAATATGATACATGGCTCCTTTACAACCTATGAAAAATTTTACAGATGTAAAGATTCTTTATGGTCCCATTTAATGAGACAGTAAGGACCTGTGTGTGAGTTCTTCGAGTGCCTTACTGGATGGTGAAACCACTGGGAAGTTAATGTCCTGTACATTTGATTATATTTATATTTACATTTGATTATATATTATATTGTCACATGCATTAAAAAAATAGTAATGAAACAAGACAGGTTTGGAAACATACAGATTTGAAGAATAATGTGCTGGTAAAACAACCTAATATTTTACATTTCTATAGAGATGGCTGGCTCTCACCTACCAGGTAATGGCTTTGAGATGTGTCAATCACTGATCACAAAGACAAGAAGTTTTATGAAAATGCCCAGTGGGGACTTATTTGAAGCCTCCACACAAATGCATAGAGCTTGTGCCTCTGTTCTTCCTGCAAAATGTATGACTTTGATAAAGAGGACTGGACAGACTAACAAAAAGAGGACAAAAGAGACTGAAAATTTTCCAGTTGTTGAACCACAGTTTTAAAATATCAATTGGAATTTTATTAATGTATAAATAGTTATTTATGTCTGTTCTGGGTACTGTTGTGTTTGAAAATCATAGGTGACTAATGTTAGTGCCTAATAAATCCCTTCTCACGTCAGGGGTTTTTTTAGGGTCACACCTGTTAGCATTATTAAATGATTTAAGAGACAACTATTTATAATTATATTTTTCAGGTAAGCAAAGGAGAGAAATAGCACCAGTTATAATTCCTGCGACCATAGAAAGCCTTTCTAGAGGGAATGTGTTCCTGGACCCATAGGTCATCAATGCAAGTAAATTAATTGGTGACACAAAGATTAGAAGCAGCCTGGGCTGCAGTTATCATATACTAATGGAATTCACAGTCCTGAGGAATATGAGTCAGTTGAAGAGCAAAGTCAGGACCCTGAACTTTAGGAAAGAAAACATCCAGCTCTTCAAGGGCTTAGTCAATAGCAATCCCTTGGGAAACTTATGTCAGGGACAAGGGTGAAAAACAGAGCTGGTAGACATTTAAGGATGCTTTCCATAGTGCACAAGATCTTTCTATGCCCAGGCGTAAATGATCAGGCAAGGATGACCAGGGACTGGAATGGCTAATCGGGGAACTGCTGGTAAAACTAAAGGGAAAGAAGCAAATACATATCAGAAGCAAGGACAGGTAACCTGAGAAGACAATAGGAACACAGTCCATTTGTAACGGGATGGAGTGAGGAAGGCCAAGGCGAAGCTATAAGTGGATCTCTGAATCCTTATGGACCTCCATGGGCTGCAAAGGCACAGCTACCTCCGCATCCTCTGCACCATGGGCTGCAGCAGAACCTCAACTCTGACACCTGGAGCACCTCCTCCCCTTTCTTCTGCACTGACCTTGGTATCTGCAGAGTTGTTCCTCTTGCATGTTCTTACCCCGCTCTTCTCTGGTTGCAACTACATCTGCATAATAACTTTTATTTCATTATTAAATATAACAGAAGCATTGCCACCAATTCTGACTGACCCAGCCTTGGCACTGGCTCTCTCAGACTTGGAGGAAGCTTCTAGGAGCTTCTGATAGAAGACACTCCTGTAGCACCCACACTACCAAAACCTGGCCATGCAAACCCAATACACTATGCTAAAGCACACAGAAGACTGGGAGGTGATTCAGGACAGCCAGCAGAACTTCACCAGGGAAATATTCTGCCTGCTCAGCCTAGTGGCCTTCTACAGTGGAATGATTCCAACAGAAGATAAGGAAAGAGTCATCTGTATGGATTTCTGTAAAGCCTTTGAAGGGTTCCCCATAACATACTTCTCGCTGAGATGGGGAGAGAAGGATTTGATTGCTGGAGTGGTCAGCAAATGAGGAACTGACTGGGTGTTGTCATCCCCAGTGTACTAGTCGATGTCTCAATATCTGGATGGAAGTTGATGAGAAGTGTGCCTCAGGGGTCTGTATTGGAACAGTGCTATTAAATTTCTTCATCAATGATATAAGCAGTGGGATCAAATAGACCCTCAACAAATTTGCAGATGACACCCAGCTGAGTGGTGCAGTTGACCTGTTTGAGTGATGTGATGATGTGATGTGATGTGATGTGATGATGTGATGTGATGTGATGTGATGTGATGTCACTCAGAGAGCTGCAATCTCATCCAGAGGAACCTGGACTAGCTTGGGAATCAGGGCCACATGAGCATAATGAGATTTAGTAAGATCAAGTACAAGGTGCTGCACCTGGCTTAGGACAACAGCACAAGCTGGGGATGAACAGATGGAGAGCAGCCCTGGGGAGAAGGACTTGGGGGTGTTGGTGGCTGAGAGGCTGGACATGACCCAGCCATGGGCACTCCCAGCCCAGAAAGCCAAACGTGTCCTGGGCTGCATCCAAAGCAGCGTGGGCAGCAGGGGAGGGAGGGGATTCTGCCCCTCTGCTCTGCTCTGCTGAGAGCCCACCTGGAACCCTGCACCCAGCTCTGGGGTCCCAGCACAGGGAGGACATGGAGCTGTTGGAGTGGGTCCAGAAAAAAACAAGAGAAATTATCAGAGTAATGAAAAACCTTCTCTGTGAAGACAAGCTGAGAGAGCTGGGGTTGTTTGACCTGGGAGACAGCAAATTTCAGAGGAGACCTCGCTGTGACCTTTCAGTTCTTGAAGTGGACTTCCAATGAAGACTGAGACAGTTTTTAGTAGGAACTGTTGTGATTGGAGAAGGAGTAATGTTTTTAAACTAAAAGACAATATAAGAAAGGTATTTTTAAAAACAAGGGTGGTGAAACACTGGTACAAGTTCCCCAGAGAAATGGTAAATATCTTATTCCTAGAAATATTCCAAGTCAGATTGGATGGGGCCTTGAGAAACATGTTCTAGTTGAAGATGTTCTTGCCCAGGGCAGGGAGGCTGCACTGGATGATGTTTATGGATCCTTTCCAATCCAAACTATTCTACAGTTCCATGATTTTGAAAGGTCTTCACGTCTGTGCTTGCTTATATTAGGACTTAGCTGAAACTGTGCATCAGATATACAAAACAAGATTTAATTTGATCTTTTGAAAACAGTGTGTTAAAGCAACCATGAAGCATAGTATTTTAATTTCTCTGAATTTCAAAGATCAGTATATACAGGATTGACATGAAAATGTAGGCATTCATGGATACACACTCTGCTTGACAAATTATTTATACCCTTTAACATTCTCTAATTCCTTCATTTTGCACTACCCAGATGATATAGAAAAAATTCTGATCACCTACTGAAACTCCTCAGATGTAGTACTGAACACTATTCAAGGCACAATGACTTTGAAAAAAAAACTTTATTATTAATTTTGTGTATCACGATATCTAGTGCAAGCATTTGTCTTGCTTCTGGTACTGTGGAATGACTTGCCTGTCCTGTGACTGACAGCATGTGCCGTACCAGATGGCACAGCTGGAGGAAATTAGAACTTCTTCATATTCCCTCTTTTCTCACTGAAGTTCCTTTGGGTCACATAGATACTGTTGGCTGCAGTAACATTATTGGCATAAAACAAAAGGAGTCCACAACAAAGCTGTCTCTTTGAAATATCAATATCATGAAACTCTAATTATGTGATTCAGTAAATAACTGCAAAAAGTAATACTTTCTAAAGAAAGCCTAGCTGAAAATAAGGTCAGAGCAGTTTTTCTATGAACTTTAATCAGTAAATATATTATTTATAATACAGGTTTTTTCCTGGAAGTAGAATTTTATTGCATAACCTCTATGATGATAATAGTTAGAGGAACACTATCTAACAGTTAAAATACAAATACCAGCATCATGCTAACTATTAAATTCACATGCAAAATAGACAAGAAATTTGGAAATAAGTCTGTCTATCTCCTTCTCTCTGTAATTACTAATATATAGTATCCAGTATAACAACACTGTGATGAGAGAGGGACTGGATAAAGGTACAGGGCATGCCTCTCCTGAGCATCTCATCTAGAAGAACACTCCTCTTCATCTAAGAATCTTGCAAGATATGTGTTGTGCCCTAAACCTCATAGAGTACTTTCCTCTGTTAAACTTGGCTACTGAGTTACAAGCTGACTACATAAACATTACGTCATGTAGGCTGACTTTTCT
Source organism: Passer montanus (assembly GCF_014805655.1). Lineage (NCBI taxonomy): Eukaryota > Metazoa > Chordata > Aves > Passeriformes > Passeridae > Passer > Passer montanus. The sequence continues at coordinate 1,045,716 of NW_024372147.1, forward strand.
TATATACACTTTTATTTCAATTTATATTTTCACTATATCCAGAGGAAGACATTCATTTGCAAGTGCAGCTAATATAGATTTGAACTCCACAGCAGATCCATAAACTTTCTCTGCTAAGTTTTACTTTCAATTGATACTAATCAAAAACTGATTTTAACTAATATCTAAAATGTTAGACATACTATCTAAATATTTAATTAGATAATTTCTAATAAATATCTGAATCTAAAAATATTGCACATCCAAAAATAGAACAAATTTTTAAAAATTGAAAGCTAGACCTTGAAACAGATTACTCTTCCTTCGACATCGTATGGAATGGTATGAAGTCTTAATCCTTCAGAATGTAAAAGATGAGAGCACACATCCTCAATTTTTTTTCATGTAGCATCAGATTACCTCATTTTAAGGTTTAGTGAGATGACTTAGAGAGTGCTGAAAGTGGTCTTTGCAAACAAAGAAAGAGCTTTTTGCTATAAATGAACAGACAAGTGAGCAATGTACTTTCCTCCTGATGCTATGGCACAAGGCACATCCCTCAAGGAACCAAAGCATACCCAAATAGAAATAGTGAAAAAGCCTAGGCACTTGGACGTGCATGTTCCTGACAGGCTGATATAGCTACTCCCTGAGGTGCATTTGGGCTAGAATGATGCTATGGTTTAGAATGGGGTGTCTCTCTGGCCATTACTCAATGTGGAAAAAAAAAAAAAAAAAAAAAAAAAAAAAAAAACAAGAAAAAAACCAAGAAAAAATTAGACTTCAATAATTTCTACTGGGCTGCAGCTGGCCTTTTTAAGTTTTACACTGAAGAATACTGATGCCATTCTTGCACATTCCTTTAATCTTCCCAGAAGGAACTTTTAAGGACTTGAAAGTCAAATAAAAATTTAATTTCCTAAGAGAGGATAAACAGAAAACAGTTTTATTAACATTCTATGTTATTTTTTCTATTGGTTGCCAAGTTTTCTCTTTCTTCCTAATGTTGTAAAAAGAAGCCATTCTCCTGACAAAACAGAACTTGCACATATTTGCTTTGTTATAATCTCCAATTCCCAGTACTGACTCCACGTGAGAGACACTGCTAACCCTTATAAGTAGCATTTCACTGGATTAATGGATGTTAGCAACAATTCTATTGGACAATAAATGATACCATCTAACTTGTGGTCATTAATACTTGTATTGCTTGCCCGTGGCAACACACTGGCAGTGGCGTTCAGGGGAAGACGCTCTGCAGAAAGACACCAGAGGCTGCCCCAAATGGATACCAACAATTCCAGATGGCTCTAATGGACCAAGCACAGGACACAGCAAAGCACTCAGCAAAGTGTGTATGGTGCCACTCTAAAACCTGATTTAACAAAGAGGAAAAAAATCCACCAGAGAAAGAGGGAACATAAAAAGAGCGAGAAGGAATACAGGAAATATCAAATCAAAGCAGGAGGAAGTGGAGGTCCTGCATGGTGTAGTAGATCTCCACACTACAGCTCATGGAAGACTCATGCTGCTGCAGATGGATATTCCCGGAAAAAGCTCAGCCCATGGGGACCCCACATGAAGGGAGATCAAAAGGAGTGAGGATGAAGGAGAAGCAGCTATAGACTACTGTGTACTGGCTGTAACTTCCCTTGCCACCCTGCACTAATCAGAGATGGAAGAGGAATCTGAAATGAAGTTGACCTTGGAAGAGAGGGGAAGATTTTGTTTTATTGTCTTTATTTCTTACTACTGAAATATATCTTGACAAATATTAATCTTTCCAAAGTACAGTCTGTTTTGGCTACAAAAGTAAATGAGAAACAGTCTCCCTGTCTTTTATCTTGATCCATGTGATTTCTCAAAATATTTCCTCCCAGTGTCATGCTGAAGAGGGGGATGAAGTGATCAAACAGGTAGGCATTTGGCTACTCAAAGCTGGCCCAGGACTATTTTTCTATTTTCCCTTTTTTAGACTATTTAGACTAATTCAATATTTTAATTCATTAACCTGTTACCTGCTAATAACTATAACTATTTATCTTAGAGTCAACATTAGTCACCTATTATGTTAGCAAGGATTCTGATGCATTTGTTCTGAATAACACAAGCCAGACAGTATGCTAAAGGCCAAACACTTAGCAGTATTTCACATCATTCAAAAAAAGTGTTCCTTTAATTGTATGTTCAGCTTCCAAAGCTGACCTTGAAATGTTGATTCTGAGAAACTGAGTTTATAATCTAAATCAGAAGAGCTTGTGTAGCCTCCCTCCCAGATCACTACAAGTATGAATTGAGTTTCAGCCTCCAGAGAAACACAATAGATAATGTCAATATTTTTCTTCTTGACCTTTTGTACCACACTAACATGATGTTGCTTGCAGTTTTTACCATTGTATAAAGTTATTTGCACAACTCCATTTTTTTTTCTGTAAGTTTTAAGTGAACCATTAGGCCATAACCTACACTCAGTTTTGTGGCTTTCAATTTCATTGAACAGGAGATTTCAGGAAAGAAACTACATTTTAGACCTCTCCAAAAGAAACATTGGTCTCTCAGGCTCAGCTCTGAAAAGACTTACATGCACAGGTAGGATTCCATGCAAAGGCTACCCATAATGCATAAACATGGGTAAATCCTTGCACTACAAGACTGATAATTTTGTTTAATTCATTTGCCTATTCAGGACATATGATTTCCTGATTCCATTATGATTCCTTTTTACTAGTTAAATTCTATCTGTTTCATTCCCTGGTTTTGCTATGCAAAGGAGAAGAGGCAGGAGAATGGAGACCTGCACTGCTTATTCTGTTGCTAGCATTTCTTTTTCATGTCCATGAACTTTCCAGTGGGAAAGTTCACTCTTTGTTTCTGTTTTGTTAACTCAATTTTTTTAGCAATTCTTTTTAGATAAACTTCTTTACTATGAAAAGTCAGTGGAGAAAATTAATTACTATTACTTTCCTCAGAAGGGAACATAAGCAGGGCTAAATCAGACCTCACATAAGTTTAATCCACTCCAACATTCCAATTGCCTGTGAATCACCAGTTACAGATGCTTAGAGAAAAAGTAGGAATCAGTAAAGAAGAGCCTGACACTTTTCCCTAAAGATCCCTCTACTCACCCCCCAGAAATCAGGATATTAAGAACTTGAAAAATACAGATGACAGCAAAAATTGTGGTTAGGTACCAACCAATTATTTTATTTCCCCCTGACAATAAGTCTCAGAGCAGCTGTGGCAGAAAGCAGTTATGCAGCCAACAGAAAAAAAAAATGTTGGTGGATGCCTGGGAGTTCTTTTCTCAGTCTATTATACATTCATGCCATTCCTCACATGTAATATCCTTCTCAGAGAAATATTTGTGCTCGTAGCAAAAGACAGTGCTGTTTATAGAACTTTCTATACAGTTTTTAAATGAAAACAGACACAGGGAACAAAGTGTGTATGTGAATTTGACTACAAAGATGTACTTCATTTTTACAGAAAACAGCTATTTGCAGCCTGCTGCTTATTACCACAGTCAAATCCCCTTTAGGATCCTGTCCTCCTTCATTTATCAGAATATATACAAGTAAAATTTAGTCACTGGAAAAGCAAAACAAGGTACCTTGGCCCTATTTAAGTACTTCTAAGGCATTTTCAATGATATTACTAGCAAAACATTATTGTTAAAAACTTCATGGTATATGATTTAATCTGTTAAGAAAATATTTGAACATGAAACAAACATAGATTTTTGTCTTACTTCAAATGGGAGCTCTGTTATTTCCATATTTCCAGACAAATCCAGTTTTTCTAGATTCTCACAATCACCCAGTTCTGGAGGAACTGACTTCAAATTATTGAAACTCACATTGAGCACTTTGAGGTTTTTTAAGCAGCCTGTGAGGGTAAGATAATTCAAATCAGTGTACTTAAATTAAAAAAAAAAAAAAAAAGAGAGAGAGAGAGAGAGAAAGCAAAAAATAAAAGGTATACTCAGTTAAGCAAAAAAAAAAAAGCTCCTTATTGTGATGATGGGTGAGATTAATAAATATTTTCTGCAATAACATTTTGAGGGGCAATAGTGCCCTTATTTAGCAGTGTTTTTGGAGAGTGTTTGAAAGAACACAGCAAAGACTTTCAAAGGTCTTGTTTCTTCTAACAGTGAGATACCTCTTAACCTCAGCTGAAACTAGAGAAGTTGGCTTTTGGCTTGCCCACTGTAGAAAATTTGCCTGCCAACTGAAACACCTCTTAGCAACTTCTATACAAACTCCTTGTTGAGAACAATCACTCCTACTAAACTTACAGAATTCTATCTTTAGCATCCTGCATTGCACACTTTTGATTATATAATGTATGTGTGCATGTGTTTAATTATTTTCTTTATTGTGATTTATCGTATCTTTAAAGGCTATGATAATATTCTATGCTACATTTAATAACAAATTCTTTTGTTTCTTCAAATTTTAAACATTACATAACTGTCAGCAAAAGGAGGGTTAGAAACATAATTAAAATGCAATATCATGAAAAAAGTAAGTAATTCTGTGATATAACCAAACTGGAAGACATTTGAATGCATAAAGCAGCTAATGTGTTAGTAAAGGCATCATTAAATACATAACAAATTGAGAACTTTTTATGGAAGGCCTGGTTGTTGTATTACATGAATGATCACAGAATTGCAGAATCACAAATGGTTTCATTTGGAAGGAACCTTCAAAAATCATCTAGTACAAAATACGAAGTCCTGTCTAACTTGACTGAATACTTCCCATGGTGAGTCATGTGCAATTTCTCCAGGCATACTGTTCCAATGTCACATCACCTTCATCATAAAAAATTTCTTAGGTTCAAGCTACACCTACTCTCTTTCCATTTAAAGCCATTGTCCTTTGTGCTGTCAGTACAGACACTGGTAAAAAGTCCCCCCCACCTTTCTCATAAGTGCAGTTTAAACGTTGAAAGGCGGCAATAAGATGACAACAGAACCTTCTCTCTTTCAGTCTAAATACTTCCAGCTGTCTCAGCTTTCCTTCACAGAACTGTTCCGGACCTCTGGCAATCTTCACAGCCCTTCACTGAAGCCATTCCAGCAGGGTCATGTCTTTCTTGTACTGAAAGCTCCAGGACTGGATTAAGTATTCCAGGAGGAGTCTCACAGTGACACCCTCCCTTCAACATACTGGTCACCCTTTTTTTTCTCAAGATACTGTTGCCTTTCTGGGCTGCAAATGCATATTGCCAGCTCGTACCCAATTCTCATTCACCAGTATTCTCAAGTCCTTCTCTGTGAAGCTGTTCTCAATCCATTCACACGCAGACTGCACTGATATTAGAAATTATCCCAGCACATGTGCAGGATCTTGTACTTTCCCTTGTGGACTTCCATGAAGTTCACATGAACCCACCTCTCAAGTTTGTCAAGGTGGTCCTGGACCGCATCCCTTCCTGTAAGGATATCAACTTATATACTCAGCTTGTTATCATCTACCATATTTCCCTCTACTAACTTATTTTCCTGCAGTATTCCCTTCTACCCAGTGACAGAATACAGCATTTAGAAGGAAATGGAGAAGTAAGAAACACAAATGCAATTCAGTAATTGGAAACTGGGAGAGAACAGTATCATTGTCAGCAGGTTCTCAAAGTAGACTAGCTATTTCTAAAGCAAGACAAGACACACATCAACCAAAAACTTACATTAATCAGAGTCCCAGGTCTGGCCAGGACAGGACTAATTTTTCCAGTAGCTGATAAATGGCATGGCCACGACCCAAAAGTTATTCTATACTACCTCACATCATTGTCAGGAGTGGAAGAGACTTTCTTCCAGCAAGAAGGGGTTCTGGTTTGGCAAAGTAACCCTGACGGAGGGAGCCATCTGATTTATTAATTTTTTATTGTCAGGGTTGTTTTCTGTGTGAATCATGTCTTTTGTTGTAACTTCTGTCATTAGTATTCTGGTTGTTACTGTACATTTTATTAACTTATTGCTGTTTCTGGAAAATTTTTCTTTTCTCAGTGTATAATCTTTGCTTTTTGTTCCTCTCACTCTCCTCTCCAGAGTGCTACAGGGACAGGAGAAGGGAAAAGCCTGGGAGCAAGATGGAGCAGTGCATGGTTTGAAGAGTCTTGGAGGGCCACTGAATTCGGGGCATACCATTCCTAAGTCATATCAGTCTTCTATTTATAACAAATTTTTTTAAAGAATCTGGTGTTTCATTAGATTTGGTTGACACTGCCGAGTACAAAGTGTCCTCAAGTCAGTGTCATAGTAGTGCTCTTATCCTTAAGATATTAACATTAATTAAACTTCTTCCAAAGCAACTGTTGGCTTAGAGTTGCTCACCTTTTGCAATCTGTGGAAATCCTCACCAAGGGCTATTTAGTGCTTCTACAGAAAAAGACAGAGAAGAGGCATAGGGAGTAGAAAGTCCTACTTTTTTTCCTGAGAAATTGCTGTGGCCAAAGCCAGACACATGCAGTTTGCTGGCCAACACTAGCAGTCACCAGATCACACAGCATTTTACATAAACCCCATTGTTTCCCTTAGACACAACATTGTTTTTAAATGATGAATGGACCACCCAAGTCATCTCACATATGGCAGACAAGGCATATGTTGTGATAACTCTGTTACATTAATCTCTACAGATTACAACAAAGAAAAACAAAGTCTTCCACCCAGCTTCCTTCCAGTTCTAGCTCTGCCAGAAACTAAGGTGTATTTCAAAATTCAGCTTTCCTTTTAGCATGGTGACCTTGTTTTCCTTTGCTGTAAGCTACTGGTTTAGCTAAAATAGAAGAAAATATTTTTGTAAGACTACAACAGGCATTGTTTTGCCAGTACACTACTATCTGACAAGGGCCGTTTAGGTAATAAAACAATTTAATTGTGTCAACATGTGAGCTACATTTTAAGCACCTAAAAATAATAGCAGTTTAGTCTACTGATAAGGAAACCTCACCACATTTACTATCATAATGTACATGAAGATATTATATCACATGCTAAGTGTCATGACCATGAATTTACCACTTCATGCAACAAAATAATGATTAAAACAGAAATGCCTTAAAACTAGAGAATCAGAAAGTCATAATTCACTTCCTCAACCAGCTAATCCCGTGTTAAAGGAGAGCAAATCCCATTGGAATGAAAGAAGAACCACATATTCAATAGCCCTGGAATGTTTTGCCTGTTCTTTCACCACTGGAATATTGTACTGGTTCTGTCTGGAATGGAGTTAGTCCTTCTCATAGCAACTCATATGGTGTTATGTTTTGGATTTATGACCAAACAATGTTAATAACTGAACAGTGCTAACTCAGCAAAAAATTTTTTTTCTCACTCTGGTGCCCCAGTGAGTCAACTACGAGTGGGCAAGTGGCTGAGAGGTGACAGGGCTGACATATTGCATCCAAACAGACAAAAGGAATATGCTATAGCATATAATGTCACGTTCAGCAGTAAAAGCTGGAGACAGGGGTTGAATGGCAGTGAGTTTTAAGGTCTCTAGTGCTTAGAGACTGAATGTGGATCAATTTGTGGTGAGCGAGTGCTTTTGCATCACTGGTTTGTTTACTTCTTCTTTTTAAACTGTGTTTATCCTGATGCATGAGTTTTCTCACTTCTGCCTTTCCCTTTCTCTTCCCATCCTGCTGTGGGAGACTTGACTGCGGGGGACTGAGCAACCTGTATGAGGCTTAGCTGCCTCCAAGTGTTAAACCACAACAGATGTTGGTAATTTTTCAGTCACTGAAATTTCTACCTCTCAGTTCCATTAGTAATTTAAGAACTAACCCCTAATGGACTACTAGGCAAGGCACCTGGTGTTACCAACTTGCTAGTCACTGTCTCATCTAACTTTGTTCAGGTGGTCATCTCATGCATTGGAGACATGGAGCAGAATCACTTATGAAAAAGAAATCACAAAAATATAGCAGCCTTTCTGGGTAGTGTGATGGATTCAAGCACATCATTCTCTGCCTGTCTTTCACAGCACCTAACATGTATGTCAATGTTCCCAGTATGGTTTGCAGGTATGAAAAAAAAGATACGTAAAAAATGCATCACATTTTTTCTTACCGTATATAGTCTCTCTCTAACATGACAGAAGGGCACTACAGATTCTACAGTCAATTTACAGTAATTGCTGTGACTATGATTATGAAAATTACTGGGAAAAGGCAGGAGTCATGCAATTGAATTTTATTTTCATAACAAATGCAGGACAACATAGATTAATCGGATGAAGCTTGCCAAGATCTGCCTGCAGGGAGCAATCTTGGAATTCTATAGGGGCTATTTTTCACCTCTGGGCTCTTCAGTGAATTAAGTTATGCCACCTGACAAGTGAGCAGTAGTCAAGCAATAACACGCCCTCTAGGGCGATAAGACATATATATAAGACTAACCAGGACCTACTGGATAAAATCCTTTCATGAGCACTTCACATAATCACATTTCTTTCATTTCTCAATTTCATTTGAAAAGTAGCTTATTTTTTGCATCTGCTGCTGTTATGGCATTATAAGAAGTTACTGAGTTTCTTAATTTTCTTTATTTAGAATAATCTTCAGATTGCTAACCTCAGTTTATTTGTAGAAGTTTCCTAAACATTATTTTGTGTAGTTCATCTTTAAATAGGATTTTTTCCTTCACTGGTGTTAACTTCTGATATTTTCATAGGTAACAGACTTCTCAGAATTCATTTTACTAGCCTGAATAAGCCATTTTTTCTAGTCTCTGCTGACAAAATAAAAATTCCCCTCCTTAAATGGTCCTAATAGACATATTTTGCATCTGTTCTCATCTAAAATTACAGGATAGTCCTCCTGTGACTGCTAGATTTGGAGTTTCATTTATTTCATTTTTTTTCATTTAATGATCTCTGACATGATGCACAAAAAATGAATACATGATCTTGAGCTCAGCAACTGTGAATTTAACCTCTGTATTTTTTAGAAGCCTATCTGCTCATCAGTCTTACCATATTTCCACGTATTTTGCAGAGACAACACACAGACAAACTGTGTCAGAAAATTTCAGCAACCCTGTTCCTGAAAATTGCTAAGTGATAAAGTCAAGACTGATCCTTGAGAAAATCCACAAATTACCATCTTCATGACCAACACCTTCTCTTTCTAAATAAACACATTTTTTTGCCTCTAGTTTAACAAGTCTTTTGCATATTTTAAAATTGTGGCATCAAAGTCCATTCTGTTAGAATCAAACATCATTTTCCAAACCTGTCGCGGAATACCAGGTAGACAAGATTGAAGCTCAGTCATATTTTCCAAAGATAGAAACCGAATTAGTTGGGAACAACTTGCTTTTCCTTTATAAATTTTTTATTTCAACCTGGTTTCCATTCAGCACCACATCTCTAATGACTCCTTCCCCTAAATAACTGTTTAAAATTTTTGTAACAGTAGATAAAGATATAGTTAGGCTGTATGAGCTCTCAGAATGGTAACCCAGATTACAGAGTGAAACCTGCTAGGCAAACTTTATCAGAGAGAGAGCACAAATTTGTGACTATAAAAAACATCCATGAAAATGAAAGATTCTCAAATCCTGTGGCTTGACCAAAGGAGCACAAAAGTTTGGAGGGATGAATTCCAAAACAGTCTTCAAATACCATATACATTGTCATTTGGAGGAGGGGAAATAAGGGTGGTAAAGCAGTATGGACTCTTACAATCCTGAGGCCTGCATCTAGGGGCTTATTAAGGTCATCTTAGTCAGACGTTCTCCACAGTCTTTGGTAGGGTGCCCAGTAAAATCAAGCTTAATGAGCACGTAATACAGCCATTGAGGCGCTTTAGGAGGGGAGGGAGGAGGTGGCATCCCTTCCATGACTGCACAAATGCAAAGGAGGATTTGGCTCCCATAAATGTTACATATACATTCATATAATATTCAAGCACAACTTCTGAATTAAAAGTAGTAATAAAGTAATAAAGTAAAATCATTGTTGTACAATAGTCTTTTTAACTATGCTTAATGTTGCTGAATTTTCATTCTATAAAATATGCAAATTCTAGAATTAAACAGCTAACACCTCTGTGTTTTCCATGGAGAGGCAGTAAAAGCCAAAATTAAATCCATGGTCTCCCTGAAAATTTCCAAATTAAGATTATTTTTTAGATGGGAGATCCAGTGTCATAGTTGTTGCCTTTATTTACAGTCTAAATTTTTAATTCATTTTTAAAAACTTGAATTCATAATTAAATTCTGTAATTTCTTATGAGCAATGCAGCATTCTAATAATGCTAGTACAAATCCACCTTTTACACAAGCCTACATTAGTGGTTCTAACAAGATGTCAGAGACAAAATATAGATGAGGTTACAGAATGCTTTTATTATCTAAGGATCCTATTCAATGCAAATGTAGATCCACTTGTAAAACGCTAGACAACTTTTTACATTATCTGCAAGCATAGAGTCATTGAATTATAGAATGGCTTGAGTTGGAAGGGACCTTATAGATCATCTAATTCCAGCCCTTCTGCCATGGACAAGGCTACCTTTCACTAGACCAGGGTTCTCAAAGCCCCATCCAGTCTGGTCTTGAACACTTCCAAGGATAGGTCATCCAGAACTTATCTGGGCAACCTGTTTAATTGCCTGGTCACCCTCAGAGGAAAGAATATCTAATATCTAAACTAAACGTACCCGCTTTAAGTATATGGCCGTTACCCTTTGTCCTGTTAATACATGTCCTTGTAAGCAGCCATCCAGTTATTTTTATAGGCCTCCTTCAGGTTCTGAAAAGCCACAGTAAGGTCACCCCAGAGCCTTCTTTCCTACAGGGTGAACAAGCTCATTTCTCTCAGTCTGTCATCATAGGAGAGGCCCTCCATCCCTCTAATCACCCTTGTGTCTCTCCTCTGGACCCACTCCCACAGTTCCATGTCCTCCCTGTGCTGGGACCCCAGAGCTGGGTGCAGGGTTCCAGGTGGGCTCTCAGCAGAGCAGAGCAGAGGGGCAGAATCCCCTCCCTCCCCTGCTGCCCACGCTGCTTTGGATGCAGCCCAGGACACGTTTGGCTTTCTGGGCTGGGAGTGCCCATGGCTGGGTCATGTCCAGCCTCTCAGCCAACACGCCTTTCTCCTCAGGGCTGCTCTCCATCTGTTCATCCCGCAGCGTCTGCTGATACCAGAGTGCGCCTCAACCCAAGCACAGTACCTGGTACTTGGTGTTGTTAAACCTCATGAGATTCACATGATCCCTTCCAGCCTGTCTACTTTCTTCTAAAATGGGCACAACATTTCCCATCTTTCAGTCACCTGGGACTTTACCTGACTGACCTAACTCCCCCAGTCCCTGCCCTCAGTGCCATCCACTCAGGAAGTGTGAGAATAGAGGCTGCCATTGAAAACTAAGTCCAGAATGTCCTCATAAAAACAGTCAACTTGCAACACCAGTGTTTAATACTTCCTCTCCAAAGGGAGGATATAATCAAAATTTTCCTGTGTTTCATACAAGACTGAGCTGCTGGAAAAATAACACTGAATACTGAGTAAATTACAAAGGTAATTGATGAATTTGCAGTTCCTCAGAATAGGCATTTAAGATGAGAATATGTATTTTCTTCTCGGAAACTCAAAACACATTGGCAATCTCATTAATAGAAAAAGCTATTTTAGGTATCAAGAAGTAATTTTAAATTCTATTAATAATAGTTTTCCCTTCTGAGTTATAGAAAATTGGATTAATGATATGAACAGAGGAAATTTTATACTGTGCAGTGGAAAAGAGACAAAAATTCACTGTGATTTCTTAATAAAGTACGCACCAAAAGCAATTATTTTTAATCCTCAATATCTGGAAAATCAGAAATGGGAGAGGACACAGTACAAGTATTTTGTTAACAGCTCTTTGAGAAGTATAACTTGTGGAACAAAAAAATCCTAGTATAACCTTACAGTTCCATGCCAGCACAAAGGCCTTGGAAACAGATGAAACTTCAGTCCACTACTTCCTATGTGAGTATGAGAATATAATGTTGGATAGTTTCATTTATAGCAATTACTAATGTACTAGCACTGCTTTACATATAGCAATTGCACTGCAGCCATAGAGTCAAAGCCAAACCTGTAATCTCACTCAGAAGACAAAGAAAATCCCCTGGCTACATGCCATTCATTATTTTTTCGCTGTTATTCCTAGGCAAAACATTTTAAGACAAACAACTCCATTCTGCAGTTTTCTTTCCTTTTATTTTCTTTTTTTTACAATTCTGATTAAAATATTTATTCTTACACAAAAACTATCAAATCAAAAATAATCTCATCTGTCTTCTATTACAAATATGTTCTTGTTCGTGTATATATCTGACTATGAAAATGCGATATGAAATATCTGATAATGGATTCAACTCTTTCTTCTCTCTGATTCAGGGTGGTGTATTATCTTCTAAATCTAGTAAAACAGGAATATGAAAGTCAATGTTCCAGAAGTCCAGAAACTTCTACTGCAGCAATAATTCTTTTCATTGAAAATATTCTTATCATCTGATGTTCTCTCATACATTTACCTCTTGTGAGAATCAAAAGTTGTCATAATATGCCTCACCAGGTTATCCTCTGCTGGATGATTTGTTGATCTAAAGTTGACTTCAATTCTGTCTGAAGATTAAAGACTCAACAAGATGTATGTCACTGCCAACATCAACTATCTGTCATTGCTCTCAAGTACATTTGAGCTGTGATATTTACCTAGTTATTGCTGTTTTGTAAGCAGAAGACAAAATGATGTATACCTTAGCACTTAGCCTTTCCAGACACCTTACCCTCTGATTTAACACTAAGTCCTCACTCTTTGCTTAGAGCTCCCAAATCAAACCCACATCAATAATTTTCCTTGTGAAAATTTAGTAGCTAAATAGACTTATATACAAGTATACTTGAAATATCAAATATTTCATTTAGAAGCAGTATTCAAAAACGCCAAAATATCCAAGACCTTCCATAATATTGTCTTATGAAAATAATTAACATTTCCGATACACATTAATATTCGTCTCTGTATGTATATATAGTACATTAAATAAAAGAACAGCTATTTGAAGTTTGCAAGCTTATCTCTTTACACAAACAAAGAGAGCATTACAAAAATTAACACAAAGTTCCTCTGTAATTTGTGCCATAACAAAAAGAGCAGTTTCAGTGCCGTACTAACAGGTGAGCTATCAACACACAACATTCAATAATACTTAAAAACATCAGGAAGATTTGACAAAAAAGTGCTGAACAGTTCAGGTACAGAGTCTTGGAGTGGATTTTTGTATTATTTCTTCTTAGACGACATGAGTGATTATGCATTATTTTCTGGATAGGCTAGAATTACTACCATGATATAGAATTATATAAGTTACATACACACACATATATATATAATATATATGTATGTATAAGTATCTATAGCTTAGCAAACTCTATGTTTCGTGATATAGAATTATATAAGTTACATACATATATATATATATATAAAATATATATGTATGTATAAGTATCTATAGCTTAGCAAACTCTATGTTTCCACTGAGGAGTTATTAGGTTTAATGAATCTTGAAAAACAATATTTCTGAACAAAAGTTCCCAGGTAAGAGGAGGATGGTGAGTGCTTTAACACCATGTTTGAGGGAAGTCCTACAACAAAGCGTTTTCTAACATTCTCCGGCCCTTCCAGGCAAACATTTGCATAAAAAAAAGCAACAAAAGTATTGAAATAAATAAATCATGGGTGTAAGCTAGTGAGATAAACATATTGGAGGAAAAGTGAATAAGTGGGAATTACATAAAAGCTATTGATGAGCAGAAATCCCATCATGTTAATGCAATTGAAAGAACAGTGATTGCTGCTAGAAACAATGAGACCTTTTTCCTTGTTTCCCAAAAAGGGTCTGATAAAGGCTCTACATTACCTTCTACTAGAACAATCTACTTGTCCCCTGAACATCAGTGGTGTTCCCCAGGGCTCAGTGTTGGAGCCAGCCTTCTTTAGAGTCTTTATTACAGAATCACAGAATCACTGGGTTGGAAGAGACCTTCAAGATCATTAAGTCCAACCCAGGTCATCAAGTCCAACCCAAAGACCACTGAGTACAACCCAAAGTCACTATTGTTGATCTGGATGTGGAGATAAAGTACGTCCTAAGTCATGTTCCAAACAAAATTTGGGTGGGAAGATTGATCTACTAGAGGGAAGGAAAGATATTCAGAGTCACCTGAACCAGGTGGACAGTGGACCAAGGACAATTGTATGAGCCAGGTCCTGTCCTTGGTTCACAACAGCCCCAGACAGCTCTAGAGGCTTGGGGAAAAGTAGCAGGAAAGCAGCTTGGCAAAAAAGCACCTGGTTGAAAGCCAGTCAAACATGGTCCAGCAGTGTGCCCAGGTGGACAAGAAGGCCAAAGACACCCTGGCTGTATCAAAAATAGTGTGGCCAGCAGGACCAAGGAAGTTTTTGTCCTATTGTACTCAACACTGGTGAGACAACACCTCAAATCCTGTTTTCAGTTCTGGGCTCCTGTCCTGGTTTTGACCAGGACAGGGTTAAATTTTGTAGCAGACAGGAGGGGACATTCCTAACACCCAGAGGTTATTCTATACCACCTCACAGTTTTTCAGGGGTAGGAGAAGGCTCCCTGCTGGTCAAGTAAGTGCAATTGGGTGTCACTGCTTTGCTCTGTAACTGACGTTCTAGCTGTTTCTAGTAAATTGTTCTTATCACAACCCATTGTCTTTACATTTTGTACCTCAAATTTTCCTCTCCACATGGCTGAAAGGGGAGGGGAGAAGGAGACAGAAATTAATGCTTTAGTGGGACCATTAAATTGGGGAATACCATTTCTAATCCACAACAACCCCAGACACTGAGGTGATGCAGATTGTCCAGAGAAGGACAACAGAGCTGGGGAGCACAAATTTTATGAGGAGCAGCTGAGGGAGCTGGTATTGCTGATCCTGGAGAAAAGAAAGGGGAAATTATTGCTCTCTACAACTGCCTGAAAAGCAGGGTGTAGTAAAGTGAGGGTTAGTCTCTTCTCCCATTTGAAAACTGGGAAAAGTGAAAGGATGAGAGGAAATTACTTCAAATTGCACAAGGGGAGTTCTAGATTGGATACTAGAGAAAAAATTCTCCACTGAAAGGTTGGCCAGGCATTAGAACAGGCCACCCAAATAACAGGTAAAATTACCATCCTTGAAAATGCTAAAAAAAAAGGTGTATGTGTCACTTAGGGACATAGAGATGAACACAGTGAGGATAGGTTTATGGTTGGCCTCAATGACCTTAGAGGCCATTTCCAATCTTAACAATTCTGTGATTCTGAGATCTGTATTCATGGCTTTATTGTGGAAACAGATTTTAATATCATTAGTGGTGGGGTTTTTTCTTAGGGATCATTTTCATTAACAATGCATAACATTATAAGAATAAATAAAAATTTTCCTGCTTCTACCTGCCTCAATTGTTAAGCAACAACCCATTTAAACCCTCTTTTTAATGGTTTAGGGTAGTGTCTGGCAGGAAACTACCAGTCTTTTCCCTTTCTTCCATGCTATTTCCACTTTCTTCCAAACTAAATCTTACAAAGTGTTTGTCCATTAAACTCACCGACCTATCTGAGTTCTGCAGTCAAAGTGCTGATAAAACAGTGTTCATTTTATGTTCATTATCTCCTGCTTGTGTCTTGTTTATGATCTGTTAGTGTGTTTAGGTGTCAGGCTGAAACTATAAAATAGATCTTGAGGTCTATGTAAAATTTTCTTTCTAAAATATGGTGTTAGTAAATAAATCAAAAGCATGAGTGTTACTTGACTAATAGAATACTAAAAGAGTAGAAAGTTCCAGCTCAGATTTCTGTGTTTCAGGATGCTCCACCTCTTCCTGTTTTTCTTAGTTAACTTTTGATATCAAGGGAGGTGAAGATTTTAGTCTTTAAGCTGTTATCTCAGTGTACATAAGGAAGGTCACTCATGGGAAAAGCTCAGGACTACTGTATTTAAAATCAAAGGCTGAGGTATTAGTACACCTAGGTGCATAAGCTTGGCACTGGTGAGCCCACAATGAGCCCAGTTTCTTCTGCTCTCAAACATGCCACCTTTTATAACTATATTTTTTCCTTGTGAGAGCAGCAAATCCCTCTCAATACCAATAACATGTGTCAAACAAGATTATTATTGTAATACCTAAAAACTTAGGAGAGGCAAGCATTAAAATCATAGTTATGTAGCTTAAAATGGCAAGGGCCAAAGTATTTAGGCATTGAGAATTTGTTTCTCTAAAACTTATAACACCAGGTTGAGCAGATTTAGTTTAGATCTCACAAACAAATTCTTCACTGTAAAGGCACAGGTTGCCCAGAAAAGTGTGGAAGAACCATCCCTGGAAACATTCCAGGCTGGGTTGGCAGGGGCTCTGAACAACCTGGTCTAATGAAAGGTGCCCCTGCCCACAGCAGTGGGTTTGGAACTAGAAGACCTTTAAGGTACCTTGTAATTCAAATTTTTCTATTAATCAATTAGTCTATTATATATCTCTTTAATAAATTAAGATTATTACTGAACTTTTAAAAAAATGAAAATGTATATTTTTGCAGGATTCTATTTTTTATTCCTTTTTCCCATGATCTTATGTTTCAATTTATCTTGCTTGAGGCTTAAAACTCTGTAATATTTCTGTTTCTTAATCTGTAAGAAATATAAAACACCACCTGTTCCCAGAAACAACTCTCCATTTGCATGAATACAGGCAATAACTTCCTCAGAATCAGATAACAAAAATGTCCTAACTTTTTCTCATACTGTATTCATGGTTCTCAATACAATTTTGCAAATATAAGTAAAGCCAGAGAGATATAAAAATGTAGTGGGGACTGTTCAGTGTAAACGAGGAAGACAATTATCAGTAAATTAACAAGAATATCCACAGATGCTCATTTCCTTGCAATAGAATTAAATAGTATGAGTGTAAATATCTGAATATCTTGGACCAACTCACCAATCTCTTCTGGAAGATGGTTGATTTGATTTTTTGACAGTTCCAGTACTCTCAGGTCTTGAAATAGTGCAAGGTAGGCTGGAATGGTCTGTATCAATGTATTGTACACATGCCATTCTTTTAGATAGATCTGTTCTTTCAGAGAATCTGGGAGTTCCTGTAAATAAAGTAAGAAGAGGTAAATAGAAAGCATGAACTTAGAATTTTGTTACCCTGTTTCCAAATAGGGAGAAAAATGCACTTTGCCTTAATTATCTTTATGTAGAATAGTAGTTTGCCAAAGCCTTACAGAAGCTGTCTGCTTTTGAGGAGCACTGCAGCTGTCTTCATCACATATTCATTTTTTTAACTCCTAATGCAATTATTTGCTCTAAAACAGAAACCTGTTTGAAGAACTCAATCTGTTTGGTGTCTCACACATTATTTCATTTTTCCAGATGGAGGATTTCTTTAAAACACATTTCAGTGCTTTAATTCACACATCAAGATGTAGTAAAATGCAGCACAGAACAGGAGAGTGCATAGAGAATATCTAAATAGGGTTTGCTAAAAAAAAATAAGTGTGATTTTGTTCTGAATGCCTGCCAATGTTTCAAAACTTGTTTTCCAAGAGGGAACAGAAACCATTTCAGATACTATACACACATATCAGTTGGCTTAACTTCCTAAGATGTTGTAGCAATGTTAAAAAAAATGTAGAGGATTTCCTTAGAAACAATGAAATTGATTTTAAAATTAAAAAAACAAAATTGAATTTTAAATCAGTCCACATTTGCAAGTAATTTTTTATCTAGTCATGCAGAATCCTTTGCTTTCAAATTTCAAAATAATTTTGAAACTTCCTGTAATTTATGAGTTATTTTCAGATTATTCTATTTAACAAAAGTCTTCAATTTATGAATGAAACCTAAATTTATAAAGTTTTATTCTAGTACAAAACTGCTTTAGTTAATTGATAATCACTTCAGATGTACATGTCTTTGTTTGAATTATGTCACCAAATTCCTTTAACTTGAAACAGACAAAAATCAATACCAAAAGTTGAAGGTCAGATCATTTAACTCTCACTTTCTTAAGCATTCCATAATTTACCAGTCTGTCCTAGGTCTTTTAACACTGTTACATGGTAACATGTGGAATAAATAATCTGGAAGAGGTTCTGCCACTAACTTTGCCCTGTATTAAGAGATGTGAGAGTTTTGGCTTTTGATTTTTTTATTAATTTCAGATTTTTTTCCTATGCATGAAGAATATGACACAGTAGGAATTACTGTTTTTATAAAGGATTTGCCCTCTTCTTTTTTTTTCCTAGATTTCATAGCTCTCCCAAGAAATTTGTAAGAATGTTGCATTTGAATTTTTTATTAATGATGAAATTCTGGATTAGCGATTGCGTTACTTAACTCTTAGTTAAATTAAAAGATCTAACTGTAATTATAGATATGATGGACATTGTCTCTCATTTCAGTTATTTTCAAATTTACACATGCTGACATAAAACCTATGGTTTTTTCGTTCTGGCTTGCTACTTTCCCTTCCACATTTGATACAGATAATTTCATTTCTTACTTCACCTTCTGATTAGGTATATGTGTGTATTGCATTGTAATCCATCTTCTGTATTTGTCAGTTTATGACAAAAAATAAAATGCCTCAAATGCCTCAGGGCTGGTGGTGAAAAATCTCTCCAACTTTGTGGAAGTAGTTACTATTTCTCATCTTCAGTACTGCACATTTTTCTGCAGCAAAATAAAATAACAGAGAACAACAGCAAATGCAATTAGTGTTCTCTTTCCTATCTTTAAAGACTGGAAAATTCAGCACAGGGGAGATAGTATTTAGCTGGAGTGTTATAGATATCTCTGTAGGGAAAAACCATGATTCAGAGAGAGAGATGAATAACCATGTTGGAGGGGAAAAGACGTCTATATTAACAGACATTATTTTCTACTCTATTTCTCCACACTGCAGGTCAGTCTCTGCTTTTCTATTGACCTAATGGGTTTTTTCACTTTATTGTCACAACACACCATCTCCAGCTTTTTGGTGGCAAATACAGCCCTTTGTCCTTTGAAGACAGCAGCCATGCTCTTCTCTGACACTGAAGGAAGAAGAAAAAAATTCTCCTTGGTACATTCAAAACAGTGCAGCACACAAAGTTGTCTACCCAGATCAAGATCAAACTCATTCACCATTTTAGAAAAATTAAGACAAAATGCAAAAAACATATTATTAATGCATAAAGATAATTTTAAAAATCTTTATGTCTGCATTAAGACTTGTTTAGAGCACCAAGATATTCCTGTGGAGCAGCAGAAATACACTTAGACACTACTTCATAAGAATGGAAGTAGATTCCATTCTTCTGCCAGCTGCCAACTTGCTTTCCTTTCTTGTGAATATTTCTTTATATCATATGATCATATTTACAATTTGAAAATGCAAGAATGCAAATACTTTGCTACTGTGTTCTTTTTCAATATTTTCCATTTTAAAATGCATTTATGTTTGTGTTGCCGAAACATAAATTGATGTGATATTTTGCTCCATTACAAACCAGGTAGGAATGGGAAGTGAAACTTCCACAAGCTTTATGTTTGCTTTACTCTCTTCTTCTCTTGTGTTCTTTTGTAATCTTCTGCTGCCATGCTAAAGCTGGCAGGCTGCTGATAAATTGCTGCATGAAGATTGACATTTGGAGGATAGCCAGTCTTCCTTTAACAGCAAAACAATACCTTAAACTTGTTTGATTTTTAGAAGAGGAAAAGAAGTTTTAAAAGGAAATAAATAACAAACATACAACCATTGCTGATTATAATATCTCTAATTGGGTGAGAATTCACCTGCTAGACCTGAGCCTGAAGTAAAACTGTGGTCAAAGCTCTAAGTTAAAATTTGGTTTCTTTTCCAGCTCTGCAGTGGGCCAAAATAAAATTTTGGATCCAAATCTCCCACTCTTCTAAAAAAATTTGAAGCTAGTTCCAGGCACTCCCTGCTGCTGGTCCCCAGCACAACACTGGCACTGTCCCTATGTCCTCCCTGTTGTGTGTTTTGTGTAAAAAGCTGATATACAGAAGCATTATTTGATTAGTTTACAGTTCTGCACAGAAAGACTTGCTATCTATCAACAAGTAGTTTATCCTTCTGACATCTGGACATCATTCTGCAGCCACTGGCTGCCCAGGGTGGTGGCACCCCAAGGCACTGAAGGCAGACAGGGCTGAGCTCAGCAGGGCCACAAGCTCTGGGACTGTGTGGGAGGGGATGGTTTAGGTCAGCTGCAACTTCTGTGTGGAGAAAGCAGGGTCTGCATTATGCCAGGCATCGCTACTTCCAGCTGGGTCCCCCCAGTCCCAGGCAGCCCTGTGCATCCCACCCCGCTGTTATAAGGATGCTGGCGTGTGGCCCATTGTCACAGCAGCACATTCCAGGGCCCTTTGTGATGCAGGTGCCTAGACACCACTGTTAGGTGGGGCCATGTCCTGACCCTGAGGTTACTCAAAGAGCACTAAGGCCTGGAGCGCTCAGTCGTAGGAGAACACTTCCCTCAGGAGGTAGCATCTCCCCTGGATGCCTCAGTGGCAGAGGTTGCCAAAGAGGCATAGGGTGAAGGACTGGGGGAATGGGACAACCAACTCCTCTTCCTCCTCCTTCTCTTCCTCCTCTTCATCTTTCTCCTCCTGCCCATAGGTGAGGCCCATGCAGCTATAGTCAGCACTGCAGGCAGAGAAGCACTGTGTGCATCTCACCACTGAAGCTCAAGAGATGTCCAAGGCAGCAGCTTCTGACTTCATCAAGCAGATGACAGCAGCAGAGGCAGAGAGCCAGGGAGCTGCTGCACACAGCCCCTGCCCTCCACCCCCCAGCTGCTCGCCAAGCCCTCTGGAAACCCACACCTGCAGCAGGAAATGGTCAGGGGCAGCAGCAGGGGCAGTCCTGGAAGTACCAGAGACCAAGAATGTCTTGGTAGAGGAGAGGGAAAGCTTGAAACTCTGTGACATCCAACACTTCTTTCAAGTGGAACACAATGAAAACCAAAGTTGGAGTGCTAGAAAAGAGAAGCCTTCCCTGCCCCTCACATATCAGGCATGGTCAGAGTACTGGGGTTTTAACAATGAAGTACCCCACCTCAGCAATCCACCTCTAAGGACTAGAAAAATGGGCCCAATGTGGACCCTGTTTTATAAGCCCCCCTGGATGGCTGAAATGATGGGTATGAGAATGACAACACCATACAGAGCAGCAGACAGAGAGAGCCAGGAATCTGCAATTCACACGCCCTGCTGGTCACACCCCAGCTCCTCTGCATCAAGCCAGATGGGAGCCCATGCCTTCAGCAGGCAGCAAGTAGGACCAGCAGCAGGACCACTCCTGTCAGCAACAGTGGCCAAGGCAGAGGCCTTGGCTAAGAGGGAGAAATGCTGGGAAGATAACAGAGACCACGAGCTGTCCCAAGAAGAGGACAGCACAGACAAAAACTGGAGTACCGAGGAAGAAAGTCCTTCTGTATCCCTTCCACATGAGGCAAAGGAAGAGCACTGGGACAGTCAACTACACACAGCCACAAGCACCAAATTGGATCTGCCAAGGTGGGTCTATAACAGGCCTTCTTATGACCTGGATCTGCTGTCTGGCTTGGATGAAGACATGGACTGGGAGGAAGAAATTTTTTTCAATGTTGAAGGCCATGACATGTGGGATATGAGGGAAAGAATCCCTTCCAAAGAGAACCCATTCTGGAAGGAAGAGTTGGTGGTATGCAATAGGAAGTCATTTGAGCATATCCTATGCATGTCTGCACCTACAGCTGTCCCCACACAACAGGCCTCACTCTTCAGGAGGGCACTTGGTGCTCTTTGCAAGTTGTTCCAGTGCCCTTGCATCACAAGACAGCCAGAACTATAGCATTCCACTACCAGTGTCAGGTGGACCTCTGGAGATGGCAACTGGCCCTAAGCCTGTAGAGAATCCCTGTAAAATCCCACAAGATAAGGGGCTAATGTGTATGTCTCAAACAACTATATACAGATGGATAGCTGTGGATCCAGCCACGTATTTTGGTAATAAAAGATAAGAATTGTTGATAATAACCAAGAATTTTTGGTAATAACCTGTCATGGGAAAGAACAGGATTGGCTGGAGAAGGCAGCCACACAGCAGGCTGTGCTGGCCCAGGTAGAGCAGCACTTTTCCAGGACAAACATTCTTGTTGTAGCTTCCAGAGATAACTACAGCACAGTACCACCTAAGCACACAAACAAGGCCAAGATGCAGCATTTGACTGTAGGGGGATATTAAAGCCACCCAAAACCCCCAAAGGCTTCCAAGAAATGCATTTCCAGAAACGTCTGAAAGAATGGACTGTTCATGATGACAAATTTGTCCGGCAAGTGAGATATCTGCCTTCAGGGCAGGAAAACCTCTCTATAAAAAGTACCTCCAGTCAAGTCCAGGGGGAATTTCTCATGTGATATTAAACTTGTGGGAAAAGGAGATAGTTGTTTCCACTCACTCTCCTTGTAACTATTTTCTTTGCCCGGTAAAAAAGCCAAACAGAAAACAGAGATTGACCATGAATTATGGAAAATTAAATGCTAATACTGCACCTTTAACAGCAGCAGTGCCTAACACTTCTGAGTTAATTGCCATAATAAAAGAAGCTCATCCAAGTTTAGCTGCCACCAAGGTGAAAAACATATACTTTATGGTTCCATTTCAGGAGAGCCATTGGACTTGTTTTGCCTTCACGTGCAAAGAGATGCGATAAACTTTCACGAAATACTGCAGGGAGACTAGGACTCTTCCATGCTAGCACATTTTACCCTAGCCCAAAAATTATCTACAATTCCAGTAGATAAGGGGATAATAATATATTGATGATATATGGATTAGGGGTCCAGACACAGATAAAGTGGGAAATATTCAAAACTATGTTATTGAGCACTTTGAAGATGTGGGATTAAAAGATCCCAGAGAATAAAATTCAGTGCCCTGCTTCAGAGAAAAAAAATCTTGGGAAGGGAGTTGCTGTTTGTGTCCCTGCTGAGATATTAACCTCAGTGTAGCAAGAAACTGTGCCACAAATAAAAAAGGATCAAGGCTACCTGAGAAGCTCTGCCCATAGCCTGTCATCTCTGCACTTCTATCCCAATCTCGTACCCTTTGACAAAGAACTGAGGGATGTTACCACTCCCAAGCACATACCCCACAAGCCTAATCTGAGACTTTTCCACCCTGTGGCTTGACTTTGAGCCCAGTTCCTGGAAATCAAGATGCACTGAACCCATATCCAACTGGCAGCATTTGTGCAATCCCTCACCCCCACTGCCTGCTAAAGACTATTTTGCTACCACAGTGTTCCTAAATATATTTGATGGGCTATAATGATACCTGGATTTGCAAGATGAGGAACTGTCTTGTACCATTTGGATTAGCTTTGAGATCTAAGATACACCTTATATAGTTATCAGACCACATCAAAGGGCAATAAAAAACATAACATGGCAAACGCATACATCAAGCAATTGGACAAAGTATGCCTCTGGAGAACTAAACTTGCAAGTCAAACAAGTATCAAAAAAGGCTTTACAAGATCAATTACTTAAAGAACAAGATGTATGTGGAATTTAAATTTAGTCAACACAGAATGTTGTATAACCATTCATTATGCCTCTACTTTCATTAAGGAAGAGTGAGCTGACATGAAAAAATGACTGGCTAAACTGCAGAATTTCAGTCCATGAAGCCAAATGACTGATGTAATGGTTGATGTCTATACTCTGATCATTAGAACTCCTTAGCAAGGGGCTCATGGTTACTGCAGTTTGGAATGATGTTGTTAACTGGATTTATTTTCTAAATTATTGGAATGGTAATTGTTTCATACATTGTTTATTGCACTGTCTCTTCTGCTTCATCCTTATTTTCTCCTTCTGAATGGTATGTTCACATCACCATCATGGATGAAGGCTATGATCAAAGACTGTGACCACCGAGCAAAATTTAAGTAACAGGGTGGTGTAAGGAAAGGCTTAATAACATTTTCATCATATACTTTAAACAAGCACTCAGAGGTAGCTATCTTCTGCTTGTACTATCTCCACTATCTCTTTATCTCTCTCTGCCTCCTCACCACCTCAGTCTTTTTTCCCCATACTCTTAATAAACTTGGTACACAAAGTGAAATTGTTGTTATTGTACCAGTATTTGGCCTCATTTGCACCTTCATTTGGGCAGAGCAATTTAATATCAAATTGTAACAGTAATTTACTGATAAAATTCTGTGAGCTTTTTTGGACCCTCTGAGTTTTGTCATTCCTTTTAACAGTGAGCATTTACAAATCTGTGGTGGGATATCACACTCCCAAGAGAGCAGCATGGGGGACTTTTCTGTGGACATGTCAATCAAATAGGATGATGTGCCAACTCTGCTTACTTGTGCCTGTTGCTTCTTGAGAGAAATAGGAGAGCAGGCAAGGCCCATGCCGACAGGTAGGGCAGGAGAGCCCCCATGCTCCTCTTCCATGGGCCAAGCAGAGATCCTGCCCTTAGCCTCTCCCATGCCTCTTGCACTCCTGACTGGCTGGAGCCCAGAAGCAAAGAGATTACATCTGGCAGTGTCACCAGGCTAAACATTCCCCAGGTGTTTTGGGTCACTGATTAGTTGGTGGACCTAGCAGTGTTAGGTTAATGGTTGGAATCAATGAACTTAGATGTCTTTTCAAACCTTACTGATTCTATGATTCTGTGGAATATAGTATGTTGTGGGACCACCTTTAATAAATGTGGTCATGACTGAGTCAGGAATGTCTTTTTTTGTTTGTTGTTTCTTTTGGGTTTTTCTGTTTGGTTGGTTGGGTTTTTTTAAATTTTGGTTTTTTGGTTGTTTTTTTTTTTTTCCAGGGGGAAATCTCTGGGGAAATCTCTGGAATTTACATAAGTGCAAGAGAGATTTTTCCCTGTCCATTCAATGCAGCAATGCTCTTTGACGCTTTATAGGAAATTAATCAGTGTGAGAAACAGTTGGGAATAACAATGGAAATTTTCTATTGTCAGTGAAAATACTTATTATGTTAGACAATAAAATTGTGAGAATAAATATAAATATAGTAATTTGCTGCCTTGTTTCATGAGCAAATTAAATGCAAGAAAATCATTATTTATGAGTAAAAAATTTTTCCACTGCTTACTTACTTGCACATCTGACATTAAAGTTTTTTAAAGTAGGTATGCATCCAGATACTCTGTTTAGGAAAAGCAGCATAGCCAAGAGCAGTACTACTCTGTATTTGAGGAGCATCATCAGCTTTCCTCTGCCAATATTGATATCACAATATTTTAAAAATTGTTTATCCTGAATGTTTTGTGAAAAAATATTTAAAATTCACTGATTCACTAGAGAATAAACATTCATTAATTAATAGCAGAAAGTAAACACTCAGAGGGGAAAAACAGAGTTAAAGTGATTTAATGTAAAAATTCATATGAATATTCATGTCATAATTTTGCCTCAGTTTCTAGTTCTAATGGTGCTATTTCTCTGAAGAACTAATTTAATTGAGTAGATACATGTTTATGTGTACAGAGGTTCTGAAGTGTTGTATCAGTTGTGGGTTTTTTTTCCTAGGCATCCAATTCAAACGCATAATTCAAAGGTCCATAATCCATATATATGTGTGTGTGTATATATATATTTCACAGTGTGTTTCCCTGTAAAACTCCCAAATTTTTCTGAATGTTTTTCTGAAACATACCTTGGAAACCTGAAATTACTTGTGGCACAACACACCATTCTCATGCTTTCAAAGTCCCAAAAGTTTTGCGAACACAGAGAGATTTAGGAGACTCACTGCTGGGGCAACACAACTGGATTCTTCCCCTTTTATATTAAAAGAGAAAAAGAAAAGAAAACCCATACAATTTCATTCACAATATCAGATTGCGATTCTGTGATTATGAGACCAGACCATTTTTTATGGTATGCGCTTTTCTTTCCCAACTGCAAATACTGATTCATTACTGTCTCCAGCTGGCAGAAATGCACTCATGGGAGACAGACACTTGAGTCACAGAACCACAGAATCACAGAATTAACTAGCTTGGAAAAGACCTTTGAGATCACTGAGTCCAGCCTATGACCTAACACCACCTTGTCACACCATAGCACCAAGTACCACATCCATGCTTTTCTTGAATATCTTCAGGGACAGTGATTCCACAAACTCCCTGAGCAACCCATTCCAATGCCCAATCACTCTTTCTGTGAAGAACTTTTCCCTAAAGTGTCCAGCCTAAAATATTTGTCTGGTATGTAAAAGGGAGACAAGGATCCCTGAACCTTAAGGCTGTTGTCTAACAGGCCCAGCCAGATGGAGCTTTGACAGACAAAGGTAA
The DNA here is from genome assembly GCF_014805655.1 of Passer montanus. Classification (NCBI taxonomy): domain Eukaryota; kingdom Metazoa; phylum Chordata; class Aves; order Passeriformes; family Passeridae; genus Passer; species Passer montanus. Next base: position 1,072,095 of record NW_024372147.1, read on the forward strand.
GACTATTTCATAAATGTAGTTATCAACCACTGCCCATAGGCTGAAGCTAACTGCATGGACAGACATGGATAAACCACAGCTCAAGTTACAAAATGTCTTCCAGATTCAGAGGGACTTGAATAAGGGTCTGCATAAAGAGAAAACAATAATTTCAGAATTCATACACTGTAAAATTGATTTTAAGCCTCTTTAGCTACTACTTTGTGCCTATTTGTCTAACTTAGTATTTTTTTGTGTGAGATTTTTATTTTTGTGTGAGCTACACAGGACAATGCAGTATGTCATTTACTCTTCCAATCTAACATTTTCTCTTTTTGTTTTCCTGGAATCAAAATACTTTTCATTCCCGTACTTCTCCCTTGCAAGGCATGCCTAGTGCTAGCTGTATCATGTTTAAGACTGTTATTCTTGCTTCTAAGAAAACCTGATTTGTGCTCAATTCTTCTTATTTTCAGTTTCTTTTCACTGATCTCACTGTCACTCTAGCTTTGTTAAAAGCACAAACTGCACTGCTCCCTTGTCTACTTTAACATTGTGTCATAATTCCTTGGCTTTAAATCCCTAAATCACTCACTCTAGTCATCCTCTTCACAGAAATAAATGCCTTTAAGGACGTCCACAGTCATGAAAACTAATAGTAGAAATATACCAGAAAGTGTTAAAGGCTAATTATTACAAAATTATTACTCTTTTTTCCCTTACTATTTTGTTGCTGTCAAAGAGCTTTATCTTTTCTCAGATGTGTAAAAATAATTACTTTACAAGGAACAGTGGGTCTCCACTTATGAAAATACATTATCATAGCAATGATATTTGAGAGGCGGGGAAAAAAGTGGCACAAGGTCTCAAAGGAAGGAATTCCTAACAGGAATTCTAAAGATGTAATGTGCTCTGATTTTGACCTTTATTAAGGTTCTCAGAAGTGGGTCTGATATAATTTTCAAAAGGGCACGATCCAGATTATTTTCAAAATATTTACCCAAGTTTTTGTTTTCCCAAACTCTTGTGGCTTGGTAAATATACTTAGGTATCCACAAGTACTCTGGCTATGCAAGGTATACTCAGAGATAAGGAGAAACCATATTCTCCAGGGGCCAGATAGCCTCATGGGGCTTCTGCTGAAGCATAACCAACCAAAGGCAATGGCTACATCCCTCCACTGCTAGGTTAATAGTTTGTCTGAATGAACTTAAGGGTCTTCTCCAGACTAAACAATTCTATGATTCCATCATAGAGTGTTTTACAAATCCATTTTTTAACCTCCTACTCAACGCAGAATCACTAAGCTAGATGCTACATGAATACAGAGCACAAAGCAGCAGCTTCTTTCTAACCAGGCTACATTTTTACCATCTAGACAGCCTGGCCACTCTGACACTGAGATCTATGAAAAGGATGTGTTAAAGCCGCATCCCTATGCTGGGGATTACTCCTCTGTGTAACTTAGCTTCCCAGCATCCATAAAAAGAAATGGTACAAGCAAGCCTTGTTCTCAAAATTAAACCTCTAAGTCACACCAACAACCTGCTCAGATTTAGCTATCAACTGTCTAGAGGATATATTACTGCTTCATAGATGAGAGAAAAGGGGAAACATAATAGAAATACTTATCAGCTAAAAGGAAGATAGAAGATTCAGCAGCTCGTCCCCAAATGGATACTTTACAGGACTGTGCTGTTTGCTGCTGCCAATGGTAAGTGGCCAGTCAACAGCAAATCCAGCTTGTTATGTGCCCATAAATCTGCACAGGTAATCCCAGCTCAGACTTCTCCAAGTCCCTGAGTGCTTAATCACTGAAACTTTCAACTCATAGACGTATTTGTGTGCAAAACACATAAAAAAAACCCCTAAATCACAATTGACACCACCACCTCCCAGCTACATAACATACAAACGTCTCCGAGAAAACTGTCATATGTCCACAGATTTTGTTCATGTGCAGATTGCCAGACTGTGCAGCATTGTTTTTATCATCTGAAAATTCATTTTGCTTAAAAGTGAATCCTTTCTTTTTGTGAGAAAGCCATAGGAGAAAAGACTATAGCAGCTGATTCTGTCTTTTGTTCAGAAACAACAGTTCAGATTTTAAAAAGCAAAATAATTATTTATATAAGACAAAAACAACAAAATTTCTGCAGTAAGTGGAAATACACTTCCTTCAGAACTTTGTCAAGTGAGTTTTCACAATTTTAAAATAATTGTCATCTGTTAGAAAGTGACATTTCAATTTTGAAGGAGTACTGATCTGAATAAAACAGCTGTGATTGTATTTTTGTCCACAGATATCTGAACTATGTCACAGTTTGTTGTTGAAGCAGGAAACCCACTTTAGTTAGGCTAGAGCTGGACAATGAGACTTGATGCATGTTTGAAATGGACATACTGAGCACCTGATAAGAAGATATCAAAACTCATGATGGTTAGGAATGTACTGCTCAAGGTGACATAATATAACAGTACATGACAGTACACCAATTTCTCTTAAATTGGATTTTTCAGAACATCAAATTAAAATTAAATATTCTGGAAAACAGAATAAAACATGTGTGTTTGATTTTGCTTCCTAACGTAAGCCTAGTTTATGGTGACAAAGCAAAATTTTAATGGTTTGGCAAAAGGGAATAAGTAACAGAAAAGTTCAATTATGCAACTCTCGACACCCGGAGGCATTAAAGATATTTGCAGGTGCTACTATATCAGAGTCTAAGGAGCTGTAATCTCTCCCTCTCTCTTTATTTTTTTCCCTAAAGAGTACCTCTAAGGTTTACAATACCCAAAAGAATGCAGTGTTTGACTGCACATCTTACACATCACTTTCAAAATCCCAAGTTCTTGAAAGAAGAAATGTGATAGCTCCCCAAAAACCAGTCCTTCCAGGTGAATGACTGGGTTCAGTTGCAAAAAGAGGCTCCTTAGTAAGATGAATAAGAGCCAGGGTTTTCTATAGATGAGAAATTTCAAATACTGTATGTTTATTCAGAAGAAAATTAAAGCAAGAAAGAAAAATGAAAACTGAAAAAGAAAATACCATCAGATTCAAGATCAAATCTAGGATAAAGTTACACTTCATGTCAATCAAAAAATAATTCTAGCTTTTTTTATCAATGTTTTAACTTATATTTTTTTGAATGACAATACTACATGAAATTCAAAATTTTGATTTCACATTATCATTAATAAAGTAATGTTTCTCTAAATACATTTCAATCAAAGCTTTTACAACTCCAGAAATCTTCAGACTAACTCTAACCCAACACTTGCTCAATTTCAAGCCAGCACTAATTCACATCTTACCTGCAAGCTGCTATTTCACATCAAAAATATCTGCAAGTCAGATGTGCTTTTTTTCAATAAGACCCTTGTGAATTGTTGCTAATATTAATTTTAAACTGAGCAGAGCTTGAGAAAGTGTTATCACACCATTAGAGCAATAACACAGATCTCTGATTAGTAGAAGACAGCAATAAGACAACAAATGTTATTTTCATCTCTCTTCACACTCTAGGGAATTTTAGTGAAAAAGACCTTGTTGCAATATTATTGTCCATACCAAAACTTATGAGAAGGATGAATTACATGTATCAGCAGAGAATTTAAAATACAAATACCTGAAAACTAAACCACTAGTTCAGGATGGGGTAGAAAATACTTTGTCACTTCTAACACTGTGCAAAAGCATCAGTTTCATATTTGCCATAAAAAGGGTAGGATTAAAAGCTATAGTCTATGAAACACAAAGTCTTCACCAACAGAAACATATTTTCCATTAGACTTACCGTCCACTGCTCTCCAGAAAGCTGAAAAATAAACTTGTTCCGTTCTTTATTTGCTCCATCTGACAAGGCATGATTCTTCTTGAGCTGAGGATTCTTTCCATGGATGTCCAGGTTCTTCTCATTGATGTTTACAAAGCCATTCTTGAGGTATTTTGATTGAGGAATACCTTTCTTACGGCACTCTAGTATCAAATTCCATTCCTGTTTTATCCTGAAATAGTGCAAAAAAATGCTTATGGGAAAAAAATACGGCAGGTAAGTTCTAAAGCTTAATCTGTGTTTGCAAAAGTACTTAACTAAATATAGTTATTCATCTAAGGTATTGGCTATTTTTTATATATGCATACCAAGAAAATATGCTTTCCTGGAGTAGGCTAAGGTACGTATACATTTCAAGTGATCAGGATTTCATTCACTGACTATAAAACAATGAGATGCAGAGAACAATAGAAAAGTGGAGACTGAGCAAACTGTAACAGAAAAGAGCAAAAATTATACCCTTTATTTTGATAGGATAGGAAATATATTCTCACAGAATAAATTACATGCATAAACGAAATCAAGTACTTGGTGATATAGGAAAACATTTTCTTTGGGAAAAGGTAAGAAGTGCCTTTTTTCCCTGCCCTTTCTTGATCAACTATAATGATTTATTTCTATTTTTACACCAATATCTTCTTAGAAAGAAAAGGTCAAAGTTATCACACGCCAACTGATTTCAGATTCAGTTTCAGTAACTTCTACATCATCTCCAAGGCAAGCTTTTTCACAAAACTTCAGGTGCAAATTCAATTTGATATAATTAAGCATTGTTAAGAGCTCATGTTTTTATTTAAGAGAGATTTATTTCAATTTAGTCAATTAAAGAACTCATTGATTAACAGAAGTAAGCCTTTCTTACACCAAAACAAGACTCTGGAGGGCCCCTTGTATCATAAATCGGACCTCACACTTTGAATTCTATATCCTGTGGTACATAAGACTCATTTATGTGATCTCATCCTCTGACAGAAACTTTAATCTAAAGGATTGAAGAAAACTGAGAGTTTAAGAACAACATAAAGTTCAGGATTAAGTAGCCCTAGAGAAAGTAAATACATTGTATCCTAGAAAGAGAAACACATGGAAATTTAAAAAGTTCAAATAGGAAGTTACAAAATCTTTGCACATATTACCACTTAGTTATGGGGTTCTTCTCTACAACGCTAGGATGTAAAAAAAAAAAATGCCACATGAGAGAGAAGTTGGAAGTAATAGAATTATTTGGGTGTGAAGGGACGATGAAGATCACGTACTTACAACCCCACTGACTCTAGAGGGATCGTCACCCATTAGCCATCATGGCTGGGTGGCTGCATGCAAAGTGTAGTGGCCACCCAGCCAGTACTTTATCCACTAGATGGTTCATCTCTCAAATCCATGACCCCCTATTTACAGTCAAACATGGCATGTGAGACAGCATTGAATGCTTTGCGTAATCCAGGTAGATTATGTCAATTGCTTTGCCCCTATCCACCAATGCCATGGTTCCATCATAAAAGACTCACAGATCTGTCAGGATTAAAGCCAGAATGTCGAGTTTTAAGTCACATACAAGAAACCCACTATAAACTTAGGTGAAAGAAGCTTGTCTCAAATTGTTATTGAAATAAATTATTTTTGGACATCTATAACAAGGTATGAAGCCTCAATGCAGAGCACTCTTATGGAAATGTAGTAACACAGATTAAAAGTCATAGATGACTTAATGCTATCAAAAATAGTCTTTAGAGAGCAAAACTGCATGCCTAGATAGAAAGGTATTGAGACAGTTGTATATATTGTGGCACTTACAGAAATCTCAGGGGATTTTAGAGAGTTTTGGAAGCAGAGAGCACAGCAATGGCAAAGACACAGAGCACAGAGACCAGAGACACACTGCAGGCACTTTCTACACTTTTGGAAAATACATATAACCATTTATCAGAGGAGCAAGCCTGAGCGACCACCGGAGGAGAGTTTCAAGGAGCAGCACACTATACATGGAACATAAGAGAACTGCAGAAAGCCCCTACTGTAACAATGACTTCAATGTATTCCGAAGTGACATCTTCTACAAATATTTCAGGAGGTGAATTAACTGTGAGGTTGGTTAAAAGGTAGCTCACTGGATAAAATGTTGACAGACTATAGGAAGACAGGACAAATTCTGACTAAGTGCATTCTAATGAAAAGACAGTAAGGATCTCTTTGTCCCTTATTCAAAAATTACAGAAATATTTCTTAAAAGATAAAATTGTATTTACCTTCAAATTAAAAAAATTAGAAAGAAACATGATCTCTGATAAGCACCAAAAAAGAAAATTAAGTTACTGCAGGTATGCAAATGTGTAAGAAAAGGATTTGTAGCATATCAGATGAAAGAAGATTCAGAGAGATGATGGGAACAATAACTTCTCAAAATATGAAAGGAGCAATGAAGGAATAGTTATAGAAGTTATTGATACCTGCAGAAATGTTACTCATTCTTGGCTTCAGTTTTCATTAGAGAGATCAAGCTGTACTTCACAAGTCAACATCTGGAAGAATTCCTTGTATTAAAAAGTATCAGTAGGGGAGGTGTGAGAGTACTAAAATATATTTGAAATAAATCTCCTAGTTTCTCTCAGTGTCTACTGCATTGTGGAATGTTTCATACCACAGCAAGCTGTGATTAAATGTGAGTTAACAAAAGATAGACTGGGCAGACAGAAAAACATTCAGCCCAGGGAGTCCCTATTGTTGGCTAAAGGTGTTAGCACAGTCCACCAACTATTTACAATATCTCCACAAATATTGTCTGAGTTTACTTGATATGACAAAGACAAGAAAATAGATTAAAACAGATACAGCTCCTTAGCCCACACTGCGATATGTCATCAAGTTGTGGCTAATATTTCTAAATTTTCAATTAAAGAGGGAGAAATATCCAAACATCTGATTTGACCAAGCAGCCCTGCTAAGGGTATCCCCACCAGTTGCAGTCTAGAAGTGCTCAGATGACAGAATTTCCATATCAGCAGACATGATAGTTCAAAATCAATTCAGATGCTTTGACACATGAGCCCATTCAATTTTTAGTTTTGATTTTAACTATTCAATCTGTCATTTGTACTGAATGCCAACACAACAGAGTGTGAATATTGTAATAGCAATAGGTTGCTAGGGAAAGCTACAAACCAATATTTCTATGCACATAAGGAAAAACAAACAGTCCCAAAACACCTTCTCACATTTTGTTCCAAAACTTGTGTACCAGTGAGTATAGCTATATAGATATAAAAGTTCTGTACGGCTAGGAAATGAAGTGTGTGGGGAAGGTGTTAACTGAATTTCAAGGAAGAGAATAAAATTATCTGAACAAAAGAGGCAAGAGTCATAAGGACCATAGGATTAAACAAGTAGAATTATTTTTTTACTAAAATATTCCAAATTTTACTTACCACTGCTGTTCTGCTCTTTCTCACATTCTCCAGTCCCTCAGACAGAGTTGTCTGTTCTTCTGTAAAGCTTAATTTTGTATTACTACCCTCTCATTCCCATGGAATTCCTTCATTGTCTATCAAAACAATAAATATTTCACTCAGTGCATACTTTAGTGTACTAAAAAAAATTGCACAAAATGCAATACAAAATGGAGGGGTTTTGTATTCATTGCTCTTCTTTCAGGCCCAAAAAAATTACTGACTTGTGCCTGACAGTATAAATTCTAATAATTTTAGAAACTTAACAGAAATAAGAGGTCAAAAAGCCTAGCTCAATAAAAAATAAGCTGCATTACTACACATCTGCGCTGGCTCTGTCTGGTAGACCCCAGGAACACTAGAGTAGAGGACTCAGGTCTAAAACATTACTTTCCCACAACAAGGAATATAAAAAATGGTAAGAAGGGAGTTACATTAAAGCTGAAAAATAAACTGCCCTCTGACAGTCTGCTGATAATAAGGATAAAACGAAAAATTCAAGAGGTGATTGCTAGCCAAGTAAAATAAAATGCATACAACAAAAATGATTGTTAAGCAAATCAGTCAGTGAAATATTTACCTCAGAAGAAAGACAGGGGTAAAAAACTAAATTTATTAATGAATTCAGCATGTATATTGCACACTGATATGGAAATCCTGTGTCAAATTTTCTCCTTACTCGTACATGAAGTTATGGTAACATGCTCTGTTAGGCTTTTAAAGAATGCAAGTATCGTGTACAAGCACATTTAGAACAGATGGAAGGTGAATTAATAATGGAGCAACAAAAGTGCATAATTTTGTACAGTATATCTCAGAATGAAAACATCATATTTCCCATGGGCAAAGGTTCTAATAATTTACAACACCTGGCTGTACCCTCAAGTTGCACACTACCCAAATTAATCACTATGAGCCTTACTGGCCTGGAGTTGCAAATTATATCAAACCAGTGTGTATCATGAAGAAAAGATGACAAAGCTGTAAATTTGCAGGTTCAGTTCAGACCAAACCAAAGGGATCTATTTGGCTACATGGCTGTCATTCTGCTCTGTCATTGTCAAAAAATTGAGATGATGGTACTTTTTAAGGGATTATTATGAAAATAAAGTCTTCATCTGGTGACAATCCTCAAATTATACAGAATTTGCACCATGTTTGTCATATCAGGAAGCTGTTACATGAATCTTTAAGAAAGACATCTAAAAGAAAAGGTCTCTAAACCAGTGAGGCAAAACGAAAAAAAAATACTCACACAAATAAAATAATTTTTAAATACTAATATACTTTTAAGAAATTATATTTCTAATCTTGACACTTTAAAGATTCCTCATATTCCAGAAACACATATAAAATAAAGCATATCTTTCCACATATGACAAATAAGCTACAAAACCACAGCTCTGCTGAAGTTTATGTCTTTTTAATACTATTTAACAATAAAATATTTTCATCTTCCTCTAGGCCTTGATTAAACAGTTAAAGTCAGGTTAAAAAAACCAACTATTATTTTCAATAGTAAGAAAAATGAAGATAGCAAGGTCAAGCCTAATTTAGGTGGGATTATGAACACGAAAAATATTTTTCTCAAAGGGCTCAGATGGGATGTAAGGTTTCAACTCAGCTAACCATTTTAGTATTTCCTCTTCAATCATATAAATAGTTAGCTTTATTTTAAAAAAGGCTGGTTGCATGCTGCTTGTGTTTGTCAAAAAAAAAAAAAAGGAAAATTAAGTTGCATACCTATACATCTGTAACATAAAAGCACACCTGTCAATAAGGCAGATGTATGTGGTATAGAGGAATTTTACTCTGGCAAGTTATTTTCCAATATATTGCCTTTTTACAGTAAGCTTTCAGGGCAATATGTTACAGTTATGAAAAAAGACCAGCAGGTAAATAGAAGATTCAAGTATTTTCATTTTGGTTAGTGCTGTATTCCTCTTCAGGTAATCATTTCCCAAATGTTTCTTCACTATTGGACTATACCTTCAGAAAAAAGGTTCATGGCATATATTTTTCATTATTATAATTATACATATTTCTTTTCAAGGACATGGTAGTTCCCTTGGAATTTTATTTTCTCTAACAAAATAATTAATCTAATCAACCTGATGCAAATAATTACAATAAACTCAGTGACTGAACCTTTCAAAGGAGCAACCATCTTGGAAAAGGAGTGTGCATTGGTAGGGATTTCAGAGCCATAAGAGCAAATTAGGAGTAACTGGGTTTCTTGCAGTTACTCTTCCTTCAGCAGGTACACTTTGCTCAATGTCTGATTAGAAGCTCTTGGAGGAAAGCTATGATTCCTAGGTACGGAAGGGAAGTTTCGTTAGATGGCACTATTTCCTCTAAACCAGGGCACAAGAATTGACTGGGACACTACATGGTAACACCAGTTTAGAACTCCTGAGCAATGTTTAAATCAGAGCCACTAGATGTGCAGGATCATTGAATCATCCTATGGAATTTTTAGAAGGCCATCACAGTAGAACTGGAGCTCAGCCCAGAATAATATTCCTGATGGATGAGTAACATTTGCTTCAAATTCAATTGGATTGATTCAATTTCAGTATCACTGCCAGGCTCTTCCATGCAATTTAAAGGATTGTGGCTGAACATCAGCTTTTATCTTACAATGCACTTCTGGGCATTACTTTAGATGCATGGTCTGTATGCACAAGTGCCTACAAACAAAGGCAAATAACACAGTATTTTTATTAGTGCTGCAGATTGAAACCAAAATTGTTGACTGTAATTTGTGTTTGTGGCCAAGGGGCTGCCAGCTCCAGTTTTAGACTAGCTTGGAAAAAGTTCTGGATTGGGTTTTGAGTAGGAAAATAAAGATAAACACAACAAATAAATTCTTAGTTAAGGTACAAATAGAGTTATAACACTGAAGTTTGGCAGAGAGAGAAAAATCTTTTTTATTAAACAAACATGTAAACTCTCAGGGAAAAAAAAAAGTCAGCTTGTCTGCAAAATGCAGTTTTCTTTGTTGTTTTTTACTTTTAATATTCACTAAGTATACAACTCAAGAAATAATCCATGCACATTGAATTATCCAGACTTTGAGAAGAAATTTTTGAAGAAGAGACAGAGGAAGAGGTAGCTGAACAAACTTTTATTTTTCATGCATGTTTGTTGGTGGACAGAGACGGCCGTGCCATTTCACAGCAAAGATTTAGATAGCTAATCTGGGCAAAGAGCTCTGGCATCATTTCCTCACTAGAATGTTTAATTTGTCAGCCTTCAGATTTATCTTACCCACTTCTCACACAAATGACAAACATGTTGCCATCCCTCAAAAAAAAAAAAAAAACAACGCTAAATGTAAGCATTCACTCTTTTTCCCTTAAAAAAAAAAAAAGGAAATCTCGGTGAGGAAAATCATCATACCACATCAAGGTCATCTGACAGTATTCAGGATTTTGGGGAACAATAAAAGATGGTTTTAATAAAAGATCACCACTACAAGAATCTAGAAGACTAAATATGAAACAGTGCTATAAACAAACACACTTCTTTCCATAATATGCACTTTCATAAACATATAGGAAATCTCAGGACAGTACACACTTTTTTAACAGTTTGTAGTTCATATCCTATGGGAGATTTCAAATGGGCTTGTCTGACAGGATCAAAAAGATGACATACAATGAAAATAAGCCTACCCAACACTGTTCCATTTCTTTGTCTTTTTATGTTTAGTTGTTGGTTTACATGTGTTCTTCAAACTGTCACACTTTCACAGTCCCACAAAACCAAAGACGAAACAGAGGACTGAATTAAATCCATAAAGAAAATTTATCTGATACCAGTACCTCAGAAGGCCCTTATTCTCAGTAGTTGGCTGTCGAGAATCAGCTTTCACTGGCCAGTTGCTTAAACATCTACCTTGTAAACAAGTTTTTACAAGACCTCACCATTAATGTTCAGCTGAAGCTTTTCATTCAATTGTGGAATTTTCCTCTGAAGAAAATCTTCAGTCAAAAATTATCTTACAGTTTAATGAGGCTGCATGAACTAAATTACCTTGCCCCATGGCAAACAGAGCTCCCTAGAGGCTGACTGGAAGTTTGTCCTCAAATAATACATACTACGTTTCACTGCATATTATCAGATCATTTTACATAATAACACAGAATATAAAGAAACTGCACAATCTCAAAGGTATTAGCAAATTATAACCACTTTGAGAAAAACTGGTTTAAAAAAAAAAAAAGAAAATAAAAAAAAGGGGGGGGGAACCCACAAAAAAAAACCCCAAACCCAAAGACCAGATTCCCAACTCTGTTGCACGAGTGTATTTGCAGAGAAACTCTATTAATTTCAACACTACTTAAGAATTCACTCTGTCTTCTAACAAAAGTGAATATCTAGAGTCTTAAATGCTAGAATGTAGTCTTCATTTCAGGAAAGTTCCCTCTCTAAATGTCTTTTGGGAATTATAATTTTGGATCAAAATACTTTCTTACTGTGACACAGTATGAACTTGCATTGATTTCAGTAAGCCTACCTGACAATAGTAAAACTTTAATCCCTGAGTATGATACCTGAATTTGATCAATGCAGAACTCCATAAAATAATTAAATGTATTTATATATGGAAACACTATTTCTATTATTAAATTAGAAATATAATTTTATCTATACTTTCAAGTTAAAAATCAGCAAAGTCTTCTCATATTTTTGGTCTGACATTTGAGAGCTCTGAAAAACACATAACAAGTAACTTGTGAGCTGACATTTAGGACCTAAATGCCAGTGGTCACTGCACACCTCATAAAACAATGAACATTTTCTTTTAACTGAATTTGGCATATTATTACTAATATTCTTATTACTTTGACCATTATTCTATCAGCTTTGACCATTCTACAAGGCCAGCATCATGAGAATGAGCACGAACTTTGCCATTTGTTTCAGTGGGTGTAATACTGATCACTCATACTCAGGAGACAAAGGCTAATCTATTTCCTCATTTTTTTCCAGGAGCTCTACAAGTAGAACTAACTGGAAAGCAATCTGAATGCACAAAGACACAACTAAACAAAGTACAATACACAAATTGCAATTTAAAGGGAGAAAGATCCTTTGCACATGCAGCAAGTATACCTGGGAACTTTTATTTCTGTACATTATATCTCAAATTTCCTATCTTTGAGTGATATGGGAAGATAATAGAATTAATTTGGACATCATTAGTGGAAAAAATGCAGAAAAAGTGGTGAAGCTCCCCTCTTTCAAATAGCAGTATGTCTACAGTAATTAACCACAGACTGAAAAAACAGGGAAAATGAATTGGTTTCAGGAAAAGATAAATCACGCTAAGAACTTATTCTTAACATATGCTACTGACAAAAGCTATGGGAGCTCAAATCAGCTACCTCAGAGGACATAAGGCTACCCTCTTTCCCTCTTACAGAGAAAATTTACTGTGCATCTTTTTCTTTTATACTAGTGAACTCAGAAGTTGTCTTCTGCACCACAGAAAACCAAAACAAAAAAAAAATAAAAATAAAAATAAAAATTAAAAAAAAGTGGCAGGGGGATATTGACATGTTGTCCACATTAGGACAGAAAGGAGGTTTGATCAAATTTGATCCCAAGCCCTTTCGCTTTTGCTTTATACCATTGAGAAACAGCAAACATCCATCTCTCAGCTGTCATGGTTTAACCCCAGATGGTAACCAAGTACCACACAGACATTTACTCTCCAACCCCCCCGGAAGAATGGGCAGAAAAATCAGGATAGAAAAGTAATACTTCTGCTTTGAATATATAGCTTTGAATATATAGCTTAATAATAGAAACAAAGTAAAATATCATAATACTATTCATATTCATTGTGATAATAATCATGACAAGAGAGAAAGAAAATCCAAGATAAATAATGTCAAATACATCTGCTCATCACCTGCTGACACAATTCTAGTTGATTTCTGAGAAACAAAATCACTCACTTCTAGCCAATTCCACCAATTTATATGGCGAGAATAAAGTTCTATGGTATGGAATATCATAAGTTCAGGTCAGCTGTCCTGGCTGTGCTCCCTGCCAGATCTGTGTTCAGCTAGCAGAGAATGAGACACTGGAAAGTCCTTGGTTTAGCATAAGCACTACTTAGCAACAATCTAAACAACAGTGTGTTATCAACATTATTCTCATACTAAGTCCAAAACACAGCACTGTACTAGTTAGTAAGAAAAAAACTAATTCTATCCTAGTTGAAACCAGGACACAGCTCACACCAAAAAGAATGTCTATCTTCGCTAGAGAATTCAATCTAAAGTATGAACTTCTTTTTCTTTCTTTTTTTTTTTTTTTTTTCTGTTTTTGTTAGGATTACATTAAAGCTTTTATGGTAAGCTTTAGTGGAGATGGGAAAACCAAGACTACTGCTATGGCTGTTTTGAAGAGAAAGGTCCCAGAAAGGCCGGTCAGACTCTGTATTACCTTTGTCTCCTCTTAGACCAGCTGTTCTCTTGCAAGTGCAACTGCCCTGGTAGTGAGAATCTGCTAGTAAGGGTATCCTGAGAGTGCTGAAACACCACATAAAGGCTCAATGCAATTATGTTCTTAAACAAGGGCATTGCTTAACACTGTGCATTTTATTTTTAAAACAGAATGTGATTTTTATTTTGATTTTTATTTTGTTCTACTTTCAGAGAGAGGAAATTCATAAGTCTTATGTTTTCAAACTTCCTAATGCAGCTTAATATTTAACAGTGTCATATGGTAAACAAAACATTGCTTAAAGAAAAAAAAATCCAGTGTAATAAAACCCATAAAATTATCATTGGAGGTAAGCATTATAATCAAGGCCTTCTTTAATACCACAAGAAAAAATAACCTAATAATTCTTATTCTTTTTGGCATTACCTATTCAGAAACAATTGAATATGCCCACTTATTTAACTCCTTTTCTTTCTCCTCTCAACACAACAAAAATACTTAAAGTATTTTTTAGTCCTGAAGCTTGTGAGCATATGTTCACTCATTCTATAATTAATAATCCCTACTTTTATGCAGTATATTAAAATAGAAAGTTACAAACATATGTTATTTTTCTCTTCAATTTATGTCTATGTTAAACAATAAAATATATTATTAATATATTAAAATCTACATAGGAAAGAGCATAAACTAATGAAACATGAGTATTGTTTGTGCTGCATTTTCCTACTATCATGTGAGGAAAGGAAGCAAGATGTCATTAAAATCAAACCCAAACCCCAAAATTTTAATAATCAACAATTTTTTTTTAGTATATTCATTACATTTGTTACATATATTTCTATTTATTATGTTTAGTATATGGCAATGTTAGTGGATAATAAGAACAGATTTGGTCAAAAACAATAACACAAAAGTTGTCTTACTTCTCCAAAGCACTTTGTTCTAATCTTTCTTTCTCCTTCCTCTGACGTTCTTTGCTCTTCTTAACTCGAGTTTCCCATAGTCCTCTTATGACAGAAAAGTCAAATATTATCACCTGATGCCCCATATTGTTGACATTAAGCTTCTCCTGCAAAAACAAGCCAATTGTTCAGAAAAAGGAATAATGAGATAAATAAAGCTCCAAACTATCAGGTTTCATTAAAATTGTCTGGGGAAAAGAGCTGAAGTCATAAGAAATATTAACATAGTATGTTTTCCATCTTCCCAATTTATCTAGGGTTTTGTGCTGGCAGTAATCAATGTAGCATACAATTCACTTCTACATAAAATCCATGGCAACAGCTACACACTGAATTTTTTGTATTCTTTACATTTTTTCCTTTTCAAGATAAAGACAGAGTTGCAAAAAAAAATACTGGTTTGATTAAGTAACACTGATGAAAATAGCTTTAAAGGTTCTGCATTTTTAATCGTTTCTGTGACTAATATTATAATGAATGCTCATAAAGAATTTATTCATTTTAAATCATGCAAAAGCACTTCATCTGGAGCTGTTGTGTATTGATCTTTATGACCTCAAACTATCCTCTTTCAATGGAATTTGTGAAATTCCTGAAAATACTGTTTAATTTTTTTTTATTATTATTTCATTGCTGTTTCCACTAAATCACTCTTATCTCAACCCATGATCTTTACTTTTTTGTGCCTTCATTCTTCCCTTGATCCTGCTACAGGGGTAGGCAGGCACAGTGAGAGAGCAGCACATTGTCTGGTGTGTTTTGAGGAGGAGCACTAAATTGGAGAATACAATTCCTAAACCACAACACATATGGAAACACATTCCAACAGTCAAAGGCTTGGTATCAGTGTATCAGGCTCCATACAGTTAAGAACTGATGTCAGCCAGAAAAGAAGCTCAAAAAATATATATCTCTTCTGATATAAAATGTTGGAAAACTAGTAACAATGGACAAAGAAAACACTTAGTTGCTCATTCTTTAATGGCAACCTCTTTTCCCACCCTTCTTGACTGGGTGGACTGCAGGATGTGGACTGGAAGAGAAAACTTCCTCCCACAAGATCAGTTTCATGACCATCTGAGGAACCTGAACATACATAAGTTTTTGGGGCCTGATGAATGCATATCAGAGTTCTGAGGGAATTGGCTGGCAGAGTTGACAAGCCAATCTCCCTGATATGCAGAGGATCATGGGAACATCCAAGGGAAGCTCCTGGTGAGTGGAAAAAGGGAAAAACTGCATCTATCCTTAATAAAGTTAGAAAGGAGAACTTTGGGCATTACCAAACTGTCAGCCTCACCTCTGTGCCTGGGAAGGTCCTGGAACAGATCATCCTCCTAACTATGCTAAGGCACAAAGAGATCAGGAAGATGATTTGGGATAGCCAGCAGGACTTCACTAAGGACAACTCTTGCCTGACCAATATAGTGGCCTTCTATGATGGAGGGACTACACTAGTGGACAAGGGAAAGGCTACAGATGCCATTTATCTGGACTTCTGTAAAGCCTTTGACTCAGTCCCCCACAATGTCTTTCTCTCTAATCTGGCAAGACATGGATTCAGCAGGTTGAATGTCGGATGGATAAAGAATTAGGTTGACAGAGGGTGGTGGACAATAGCTTAGAGTCCTGATGGACACCAGTGACAAGTGGTGTCCCACAGGAGTCTGTATTGGTACCAGTAGTAGTCAATATCTTCCTTTATGACATACACAAAAGGATTAAATGCACCCTCTGCAAATTTGTAGAGGACACCAAGCTGAGTGGTGTTGATACACCTGGAAGATGGAATGTCATCCAGAGGGACCTGGACAAGCTTGAAAATTGGGCCTATGGGAATTTCCCACTTATTTTTCCACTTTCCCGCTTGGCACAAGTGCAACTTGCTGCACTAAGTGCAAGTGCAAGGGCAAGGTTCTGTACCTGGGTCAGGACAACCCATTAAAATACAGGCTGGGGGATGAACAGATGGAGAGTGGCCCTGACCAGGGGGACTTAGGGGTGCTGGTGGATGAGAGACTGGACATGACCCAGTCACGGGCACTCCCAACCCAGAAAGCCAAATGAGTGCATCAGAAGGAATGGTAACCAACTGAGGGAGGGGATTCTTCCCTTCTACTCCACTCTAATGAGGACCCAACCTGGAGTGCTGCATCCTCCTCTATGTTCCTCAGCACAGGAAAGACATGGACCTGTTGGAGTTAGTCTAGAGAATGACCACCAGGAAGATTAAAGGAGAAAACCTCTCCTTTGAGAAGACTGGAAGAATTGGGATTGTTCAGCCTGGAGAAGAGAAGGCTTTGGGGTAATTGTAACTGTCCAGTACCTGAAGGAAATCTACAAGCAAGATGGAGAGAGCACGTAATAATAAGACAAGGGGCAATGGATTCAGACTGAAAGAGATGGTTTAGATTACATATTCTAAAGATACTCTCTACTGTGAGGGTGGTGAGACACTGGAACAGGTTGCCCAGAGAAGCTGTGGATTACCTATCCATGCTCAAGAGCAGGCTGGGTGGGGGTCTGAGCAACCCTGTCCAGTGAAAGGCATCCCTGTCCTGGAACTGGATGATCGTTAAGATCCTCTCCAACCCAAGCCATTCTGTGATTCTCTGTGTGAAACACAGCATATCTTACAAGATGGTGCTCCTTACAGTGGTTCAGTACCAGCATAAGAAACTAATCACCTACTAAATCTCTAATGCAAGTACACAAACAAATCTTGATAGAAGTGGAACTATACTTTCTTGCTCAGAGTCACTAGTCGTGATACAATCACCACAATATACTAGCTCTCATAAACAGTAGCTAGATTACCAACAGAGGAAAATCAGTTATTTTAACTTTGTGTGGGCTTTTATTAGAGAACACATTTATTATACCATTTATAAGCTTAGGGGGAAAAAATAAACAGTAGAAGAAAACCCTTCTTTACCATCTACTTATCAGTTAAAGAGCAATCCTCCCCATCCTTTCCTGTGTGTTTTCAAGCTCATGTCTATAATTTTCCCTCAGATGCTACTGTGATCATTTTTTCCAAGCATTGTGTCCTTCAGCTTGGTCTATTTATTATCTGTCCTTCTGTTATAATATTGAGGACAAAGGGGAAATTATTCTCCCCTCTGTATTTTTTCCCTTAACTTTGCAACTGTGGCTATTCTCTTTCACCCCCTTTCACCTACACATCCCTCTGTAGTACATAGGATATAAAGGAATAATTTATTCTGAGCCAGAAAAACACCCTCATGTCCTCTGGAAAATGCACAGCATGGACTAAAAAGAATTATGTGTAGATATGTCCAGAGAAAAGGTACCTGCTCACCTTATTAGTCATCTCAGTAAGAAAGACCCTCTCAAATACCAACAAGTATTGGCTCAGAAACTGGTCAGAGACCAGTATCATTCTATTCACAAGCCCTTCTGTATCTTAGGATGTTTATATAAATGTTATCTTTGTTGTTCATAAAGCTGCAACTATTTCTTGTTTATCTTTGATAGCACTAAAAATGAGGCAAAAATCCTTCCTAACCTTTCTGGAACTAACAGATGACAGCAGCTGAGTCAAAACCCCATTAAAACAGTGTAATTAAAACAGTGACCTTATTCTCTGTGGAAAGGTTTGTCCTTCTAAAACATATTTGCTACTAATTTACAGGAACTGTTTACCTCATAAAATAAAATGTTCACCTCTGCTTACAGGAGGAAGAAACCCAATGACAAGAACTTCACCCCTCACAGTAACTGCAGACCAGCAGTCACTCTGAAGAGTCTAATTCATTTTAATAGACCAATTCATAGAAGTGTGTTTTGGTAGAAAGGCTGTTGCAGAAGCTGAATTGTTGTGAGACAGTGAAGTTGCAGCTGGACACTTGACCTCTGTTGGAACTAGATGGCCTTAATCAACAGAGAGTCTGAATCGACTGTGAAAGCACTCCTTTTCCTTGACTTGTTTCTCACCTTCCTGTCTCACAGGTTAAGTCATCCATTCTTTATTGAGACACTGATTTATTAAACACTAGGTCAGAAAAGTTCATTTTATCAACATATTGCTTTTATCCATATACAGCTTTTACCCACATGTTGCACTAAACGGCAAGGCATTGTAGGGTTTTCTTCCTTGGTAACACCAAGCAGAGGACAAACTTGGGTGGGAGGTGAGAGCTGTCCATCATAACGCCTCAGAATTAATCTCTTCAGAGGGAGCAAAGCTACAAATCCTCATCAGATTACAGGGTGACTAAGGCTGTAGAAATATGTATCAGGACAAATGTGAAATGCTTTTTGACATCTACAACTCTGAAAAGGTCACCTAGCAATCTTCACAAGGCTGTTGCTTTATTCTATATCCTTGTCTAAAAAATAGGCATGAAGTATCAAGCATGATGTGAGAATATGTATTTATCAAAATTCAGACACCATCATTTTCTTAATGATGAGATGTTGCCCAGAAAGCAAAACTGGCTAAAGCTATGCTTAGCTGATACTGAGAATAGGTTCTTCAGGATACCTACTCATACATGACAAGGATTTATCACAGAAGAAGCAACTAATAATAATGATTTTGATTTCTAGAAATACATGCTCAAATTCACACACAGCAGTTTCTTTCTTCCAAACATCAGATTAGGCCTGTAGAGGAAAACTCAAAACTATCACCTATTATTCACAGGGTAAGCTACATTTGGATAGAGAAAAATCTCAATCATACACTTCTTTCTAACTTCTTAGCTTCAACTAGGAACACAGCTATGTTTCCTCCCATACTTAAGCTACTCACAAGTAATCACTATTATCATTCCGTCCATTATCAGAAACCACAGCAAAGTTAGAAAGGACCTTTAGAGATCACCTTGTCTGACTACTCTGCTCAAAACAGTCATACAGTTCTGTACATCCTGCAGCACCCCTCCTCTTCCAATTTCCCCATCATTTTTTAATTCAGCACTGCTTCTTTCTCAACCCACACTTACACATGATCATTAAGGACAGGCTTTGTCATAGTTGTGAGGATTATGTCACCCATCCATATGGCAATAAGGGAAAAACAAAAAACTATTTTGTACTCAAGAAACAGGCAACCTTGCTTTCGTTAAGGACAAGTCCTGCCCACAAAAGCAGTCATGGCCTGCATTCGCAAGACCCGACTTGAGTAACATCTACATCTAAATTATGCTGTAGTTCATCAGTACACCTTTCTTAGTTGATGCATGGTTATAACATTTATCAGTCTTTTGAGTTATTAGTGAGATAGGTCACAAAACAAGGCTATTCACTAACATATGGTAGTTAATGTACAGCACTTTCCAGGGGAAAAGGGATTCAGGAACACAAGAAGGCAATGTCATTTACAAGAGAATCATATCTGGAGAAACTAGTTGTCTCTGTATCTGTGGAAGCAAATAATCTTATCCCTAGCCGTTACACCTCCCAAGAAGTTATCTTAAGACCTTAATCAATATCCTTAAAAGGCAACATACCGGGAAGTCAAGCTGATCTTTCCTTCCTTGTAATGATTAGCTCAGAAACAGAGTTGGCCATTCAGGATACTTTTTTTTTTTTAGCTGTTCTAAGATTTTAGGAAATATTTTCAGGTAATATAATAAATAAATAAATAAAATCCTCTCAAAAATTTTAAAATAGCTTTTTTTTTAATAGCTTTTTTTTTTTTTTTAAATAAGCATTGCATAGCTTGGCAAGGTGATATGAGAGTTTGTAACCAGAGAAACTTATATTAGTGGTAGAGGAAAGAAAATTTTTTTTTTTGCTTCAGTTTTCCTGCTCTTTATGCTGTTTTTTAGGAGGAGGGGGAATAAAAAAGTCCCTTTGAACACCATGGCTTTTGCATCTCTTCCTCAACCAGCAGGTTATGTCAACCTTGTCCTTGTTTTCATCAATAAAGAAATCACGGAATCTGTGGAACTAGAATTTTCCTTCTACATTATAAACCTTGTACATTATAATCTCAATTTCATTATTCCAGGGTCCTGTGCCTTCACTAGGACACATTACTAAGTCCCTCCCCTACGAAGGAATTCTCTCTGACACTTCCTATTGCAGGCCCCATCTCAACACCAAGACCCATCTTCTTACCAAGTGAATTTAATAATCTGATTTAATAATCTGCCACTTCTCTGGGCCAGCTGAGGTGAGAAGAAGCAGTTGTTCTGTAAGAGCACTCCTTTGCTCCCAACATTTGGGTTTGTGTGTCCTATTGCTGTGAGCTATCCCTACATACATATAGCAGAAAAACTGCCTTTCCAGACACTTATGTGCAATTTCTGCTCTTAGAAAAAAGAAAACTTTTCTTTAATCTTGCATAAATTTTATTCATTTAAATGTATCTACAAATAGGCCTATTAAAATCAAATACAGTCCTCATGTGTATAATGATATTGAGCATTTGGAGCATTTGGATGCTCTTAAGCATTTGGAGGATAAACTGGCAAAACACCATATTAGGGATGATACTCATCATATGTTTTTATTTAAATGATATAATATTAATGCCAAATATTATTGCTAGTAAAAGCATCTGCCTAAGTATCTGCATGGATTATTTTTATTTTATCATTTATATTACATTTATTTTATTGTATTGTATAAATTCACCTAAAAGTAGGCAGATTGGTCTCTAGCATCTATTTCAGACATTCTTTTTTAAATAGTAGGAGTATTCAGCTCTAAAACAGAATCTCTTCAGCAAAGTGTTGAAAATATATAGGATGAAAAATAAGATAGCTACCTTGTAATGTCTATAGTCTTTATTATTTTATATTTATTGTTATTCATGTTGTTGCTACAAATATACACATACTTCATATGTCAACTCTACAGTAAAACTGGAGAGGTTTAATATGCTGTGCCTTAAATGCCCTTGCTCCCTTCAGCTACTGATATCTCCAACCCTTGTTTACAGGTCTGCCACAGATGCTACCACAGCCATCTTTGATAGCAGCCAGTGATCTTGTGACCACTTGTGCTTGTTTCCACTTGACCTCTGAACCCTTTTCAAATGAACAGGCATTTGATGACTGGGATTTTTCCTTTTTCTTTTTTGTTTTTTTTCCCCTTTGGGTTAAGGGAGAAATTTGTGACTTTCAATACCTCCAGAAGTGTCACCAACCTGAGTATGGAGGACCACTGAAGGCAACAAAGTTTCAAAATTAGGATGCCTTTTGGCAGCTCCTGGTGTTAAATGCTGAAGGAGTTTCATCTCCATCACCTGCACTTGCACCACAAGATGCCATGGACTACCCGATCTTCAAAAAAGAGTTTAAGGACACATAAGCTAAAAGCAACACTGAATTCTGGATGGAAGGCCTTCCACAGATAAAAAGTGCTTTTCAAATCAGCAACTTCATTGAAAGAGCAGTTTTCAGCCCTTCTGCACTTATCTCAGCATCTGAGATAGATCAATCAATGAGTAAATACCTTGAGAAGCATACTACAAAAATAAAATAAAAAAAAAAAGGAAAGGTCTTCTTTGAAAAGAAAAGCAGTGGAGCACAAGAAAAGTATTCTTAGATATGATGACTCTGTAGTCTGCCGAGATTAACTGTACCGAACTCCTACAGCTCCTTCCTGTTTACCAACATTATCTGTCTTCTCTGCAGTGGGTAGAATACAGCCAGTGACAAGTCAAAACTGCATTGGCTTTGTTATAGTAGAGTGTAAATTTCTCTGAACATAGCTGTTGTCAGCGTTAGTGCCAGCCAACCTGTGTGTGTACGGTATTCTAGAACAAGACCTGTGTCTTGAGTCTGAAAGAGTCCAACATAGTTTTGACACTACAGATAGAGCTAGTATTAGTCTCTGTTAACAGCTTTCCTGATTTCACATGGCATCTGGTTGCCCTAGAAAGCAGCACTGTGTATACTCTCCTCTGCTGTTTAATGTGAGTTATTAAATTATTAACGTTTTGGTTTCTTCAATTTGCTTAACAACCTGGTTCACTTGGGCCCTTTTTCTTTCAGATGACCACTGTGGGAGATTTGCTGCACTCTAATGAGTATTACTGGCAGGATTACATGGGGAAAATGTGAGTGAAATATTTCCTACCAACCCTGCAAATAATTTCTTAGGAAATAAGCTCACTCGCCGTGTGCTTCAGAATCATCAAGTCATTTATCTCAAGTTTTTAAATAATTCAGAGAAAACCTGACATTTGGATAGCAACTGAACACATTTTTTATGTTATGAGGAAAAGATTAAATTAGAGAAACATGCTGTGATTGAAAGAGCAATAGAGATTGTGGCACTGTTCACCACATACAATTACATTTTGCTAACTGAGCAAGCTTGTAAGTGGGGTATTGCTTCTCTGTGACGCTTGAGGAGTGGGAGAGGACTGCAAAGTGGGAAGTTGCTCTTCCCTACCTTGTTTTGCTTCTAGTAACAATCTTTTATTGTTCTACACCAGCAGGGAATTATTCTTCCTGCTAATTTGGTTGGTTTATCTGTCACTGATCTAGCCAAAAGTGCAGATTTGACAGTGAGAGTTTGAGGTCTGGGATCCAAGATAAATTGTGTTTCAGAGCACATATGCATTCGTGCATGTGATTGCTGGGTCCTGGGGAATATGTGGGCAGGGCAATGCAATGGATCACAGCGGGTGTCCCCCTGAAGGCCTGGGTCCCCAGAGATCCAAGAAATGTAGCTACAGCACAGAATAAATACTAGAGGAAAGAGACAATCTGCTCCAGGGCTGGAGAAGGCAGTCCTGACACCTGGACATGAGCCCAGATGTTTTGGGAGTTTGAAATGTTCCTTCCTGTTCTCTCAAGAGTACAGTCTCAGCCAGCTGGCTCCTACATAAACAAACACAGACAGACAGTGACACTTTCAGGCTATTAATTAGTCCAACTTTCAGTGTAGTTAATTTCAGAAATTAGTGTCTTTCTGTATCACGGAGCTTAATCATGAACACTTTGATGAATTAAGGTCTTTTTTTAGTTTTCTTCTTTAGCTATTTCATGGAAGAGACATTTATGAATAGAATCTGACATTAGCCTCTTTCATACACAAATAAATAACTCTTGCATTGTTTACATACCACAGCTAAGAGAAAATATATCTTTTTATTAACCTACTCATTATATCTTAGGTAAAAATAGCTATGAGCACTATAAAGTTAAAAACAGATATGCAAGAGCTGAACTTGGTTTCCACAGTTTTTATGTGCATATTTCTCTTTGTCCAGTGCTGCAGCATAATGTTTTACTGACAGTTTTCATTAATCAGTTCCTATTCTAGACATAAATTAACCAGTCTCACAAACAAGAGTCCTCTTTATCACTGCAGTCTTCACATCTTGATTTTTAGACAATTTTTCACAGGGTTATTCATTAATTAGGTCTTTAATTATGGATTAATTAGCAGCTGAATTACAATATTCCTTATACTTTCTCAACTCTTGTAACACTAATATGTTTGCCATCAAGTATGATAGATGTTACATATGCAAGGGGATTTATTACAGATGTATTCCCCTAGCACTTCAGTGAGCTGACTAATTATTCTTCCACTGACAATGAAGCTAATGAAACACTGGACTGATATCTCTGACAAAAATCCATTCTTTTTTTTTTCCATTGGGTATTGCTGAGGAGAGGTCTAGTTCTCTTAAGACTGAAAGAGGGATGATGTATTTGAAATGGGCATGCATTTTGAGGTTGTTTCTTGTCAAAGGAAAAACAGCTCAAAAGTGTATTACATATTGGTAAAGGTGTTGAATCTATGTATGTAGCTGTAGTCAGCAGATGTAAAGAATTGTCTTGGGTAGCATACAACAGAGTCCTGGGAAACTAAAAGCATGTTTTAAGAACTGATTAGAGAGATCCCTGTTAACCTCTCATACATAGACCCATGGCAAATAAATTGGCATTCTTTGTCACTGAGCAAAACATTGAGGCTTTCATATACAATTAGATGATATTAATTAAGCATAAAATTGCACTCTCAGGTCTCTAAAACTTGTTTTGCATCCATTGTGGTTTTTAACACAATATTTGATTGACTTCTTATTTTTCTTAAGGTTCCTAAGAACTGAGGCTACTATTACTTACCTTTCATGTAGCCTTAGAGGATACAGCCTCTGAAATTATCTCTGTGAATGCCTACATCATAAATGTTATTTTAGACTCTCTGTCCTAACTGACACTAATTAAAAACTCACAAAATTTATCATTTTCTTTTTCTCTCTTGGGTGCATTTTGCATGTATTGATCTAAGAATTCAATCCTGCCTTTACTGCAGAAGGAGAACAAAAACCTATGTCTGACCTACAGCAGTCCTATTTCCAGTGTTGGATACAAGATCATTAGTGGTATAATGAGTAAAATGGTCATAGCCAATTGCAAGGATATTAAATTCTGTAATTTAAGTTGGTAGATAATATAGATAAGCAAGAGATCATGCTGCTTTCAACTACTCCAGCAATCAAGTTATTTTAGTTCTAATGGCCCAAATTCCACCTTAAAGTCATGAGGTGGCATCTGTATTTTATCAGTTCTCTCACCACAGCTGTGTCTTTAGTCTTTCCCACAAAACTTTCCCACATCTGTGGATAGGGGACACAGGTGACATTGACAGATGGACACCTTCCTTTGGAATAATTCTCCACTTTTACCTACTGTCTGAGGAGAGCAAAGTGAGTGAAACTCTTTGGTATGATCTACCTCATTGGTTAACAAGCATTATCATCTATCTCTGATCCTTGAAACTGTGCTCAATTAACTGCTGTTCAGAGGAAGAGAGCTGGTCAGTACCTTTCAACCTAGAAATGAATAGAATGATAGCACATAAATGCTTGTTGTGGTAGCAACAGCAATAATGACAATATTTGACTTTAAATGATAGGCTGTGTTCTCAAAAGATGTAGCAGGCTGTATTTCCTGTGCCAATTAAATTAACTGTAAGTAGCCTTCAGAAAGTGAAGTTCTATAACTCTTTTTAAATTCTACTGTAGATTTTGGCAGACAGCAAAGATAAATGACTGACCTCTCAAACCATTTTTTTATTGAAAATCATTCTCACACATATGTCCTTGAGATGAAATAGCAATGGTTTATTATAACTGAGTCACAGAGTGGAACTTGAAGGGTTTCCTAAATTATAAAGTTTGGATTTGTCACAAGTATGAATCTATTTACAGGAACTATGTACGGGGTGAATCTCACTCTCTTTAAAGATACCCACCAAACATACTGCCTTGCACTAACTGCTCTCTGTTTCAACTACTTTTCCCATATGCATTAGTTTTTAAAGATCCGCAGCACAACAGGAGCAACCTGATAGCTATTTCTCACTTTTCCTGCCATTTTCCACCTTGACCCCACACATCTGAAGAAACACAATAATCAGCAAAGCTGTCACTTACCTACTACTAAAGAACACAAGTGTCCAGAGCTCCTGAGTGTGCTCTGCAGTTATTCAATGTGGGACACTGAGGTTGTTTATAGCATAGCACAGCTCAGGGCCAGCCAGATCTGTTTGAACCCTGCAGCGTGACTAGCCTTCCAGATATACTAATATGCTATATTTGTAAAGTGATAACATGATCTGTGGTCTTACAGCAGAGACACGGGCAGGATAAAGTGTCTGCACTGCATGAGTCAACACAGGATGGAAACAACAGTGCTAGGACAGCATCTCATTTGCTTCAAGGGAAGTGTGACAGAGCTAATATTACTCATACTTATGTATATTTGTTGGAAAAGGGCAAGGAGCATAAAAGAAAAAATGCATATACAGTCTGAATTCCTCTAGTACAGGCTACCTTTTCCTTTCCACATCCATTCAATTCTGAAATAAATACACACATATGTACACAGACTATCACCATGCAGTTTGTATGACTGATTGATTTACAGCAAATTCTGCTTTTCTTGCTGATGGTGGCTCACCTTTTTTAGGACAATGCTTTTCACTTGTATTCCTGCTTATTGTTAGTGGAACAGAAGGGCAGGGCTGTGGGCAGCCAGAGATCATCTTGCTGCAGGATCAGCATTGCCAGGGCAGGGGCTGATAAGCTCAAGGAGATGATGATATGAGCCATGGGCAAAAGGGATGGGTCCTGGGGATGCAAGAGGGAAGATGGACATGGACACAGAAGCACATCAGGACACTCATGGCCCTCCCTGACAATTCAGCATGAATGGTTAACATTTTCTGATTGTACCTTTGATTAAATAAGCCCATTCATTTCTAATCAGAAAACTATGGGAGGGAGGGAGGGAGGGAGGGAGGAGGAAGGAAGACTATTTTCAAAAAATAAGGGTTTTCATCATAAATATTTTCAAAAACTGCTTTTTTCAACAATTACTGCTTATTTTTCGTCCCTGCCAGTAGCAATAACCATTAATTACTGCATCTGGGCTTAGCTTAAAATTAATTTCATTTAAAATTCAGCTTTTCAATTAAAATAGTTTCATATTTTTAAGTATTTTTTTAAAAAACAATATTTTTCAACAATTACTGCTTATTTTTCATCCCTGCCAGTAGCAATAACCATTAATTACTGCATCTGGGCTTAGCTTAAGCTTCAGATACTGGTTTTACATTGCTGTGCATTCAGTGACCTTACTGAAATCACATCATATTAGAATGGGAAAGTCATGATCTGTGAGTTTAAATGTTCAATTTTGTCTTCAAGCCTGAAGGACAACATTTCAGGATTCGCTTTGATAATTTTCAATGCAGTGTGTTTCAAGGTATGGCAACATGCCTGAAGGATCCTGCATCACATACCCTTACTCTTCAGTCATCTTAGTCTTCACAAATATCAATAATAAATAGTGATCACCACATCCAATTTTCTTATTACATTTTTATTTTCTCATAAAACTACCCACAAATTTTTGGGTAGTTTTTTAGGTAGAAAAGAAACACTACCACATGGGGGTTTTTGCCATGTAGTGATAGGGATTACCTGTTGTAATTACCTGAGCATGATCAGACTTCAGCCACAAAAGCTAATGAAGAAATAATTGAGGAAAACAATACTTTGGAGCAGGGAGAGCACATCCCTTCTTTATTCTAAAGCATGGTGTGTAATTCTCCTTTTGTGCACACTGCCTGGAAAACATGTTGCTATATTATTGTTCAGAATGTGACAACATGAAATAATAATTAATTAACAATTATATTAAGAAAATACTGACCTCTATCTTACTTTTTCAGGATCCATGCCATGCTGTGCAGGTGTTGCTTTTGGCAAAAGAAGGTAAGACTGTTCTTAAAATGTTTAAATACTGAAATGTGTTTCAGTAACAGAAAGCTGAGCTTGCAGTTAATTCTCTGGCCTTAGCCAAGGATTCATAGATCAGCTAACATTTCAACTACAATCATAGATTACCCATGACAAGGAGAGGCTTGAGATATTTGCTGGAAAGGGAATGAGAAAAAAGATCAGCTGATGAAGTAGGCATCACCTACATTTAAAAAAATCCTATTAAAGAAAATGCACTAAGGATGGAAAAACAACTGAGGAATGGCATGAAAGATTTAGAAAAATATTAAAAAGTGACTGACTGGGAAGAGAGATAAAGGGGTGAGAGGGACAGAATCTATAATACTGTGTAGTTGTGGATTTCAGTGTACTTGACAAAAAAATAAAAAGGAAAAGGAAAACTGTAAGTTAGTACATAAATGCTAGAATAGTATGAAAATACCACAAGCAAGGGAGTAGAAGACAGCACACTGCTCAGGCCAGTGAACAGACAGAAGGCTTGCTTGCTAACAACAAAACCCATTGGCAGGCTTGAGCCTATTTTAAGGCATACTAGAGTGACAGAAGCTAGTTTGTTCAAAGGTGTTTGCCTACTGCATCCTGCATCCCAGTTCATCATCAGCAGTATTCACTGTCAGAGCCAAACTGACCTTGGCTCAAACACAGCCTTGCATGCCTGCCACAGCATTCCCACAGGAATTGCTTCTCATCCAGGTGATCCAGTAGACTGACCAGCATCTGTGTACTCATATGACACTGCAGTCTACTGAATCATCCTCCTGGACGAAAACCATTGCCTGGGAAGTTGTACAAAACCAGTCATTTCATAAAGAGGCCTGGTCCATTTTGGCTGCTGGAGTTCATCAGTCTCATGAACTGGAGCTATTGTGAAATACAGAAGTAGCCAGCACTGGACTCCCTGACAACCAAGTCTTGGAAACAGCTTGCAAATCTGTCCAAGCTATTGTAGTTTGAAGCCAGCTGCTCCAGAGGCAGCAGCTGTATTGCTTTCAGTGATAAATTCACTCTGAAATCAAAAAAGCCCTGGTTATAAATCAGTGTGCTATCCTAGGATAGCAGATCATCTACCCACAAAACTGACAAATCCATCACTCAGATAATCCAGCTGATGTAAATGAGAATTGACTGTAAACAAGCACACCAAGAGATATTATCTTTTTCCACTTGTGCATTAGGTGTAGCAAAACTTCCCTACTTAACTCAATCTCTTCTTTATAGAAAACTCACAAAGGCAACAAAGATACCAGCAACCTAATCTGCTGTGCAAATAATTGCTGTATAAACATATCTAAGCTTGTTTTTCTGGTCTATCTTCCTTGTTCATTCTAAGGATAACAATATGCAATTAAATTAAGGTCAGTAGAAAACTCTAAACATTAAGGTCAGTGTCTGGGTAACACAGGCTGCAGGCAAGACCTAGCATGGGGTAGAAGTGGGAACAACATTTCATGTAGACAAGGCACCTTCATACCAGCATTTCAGACCTAAAAGACAGAGTGATTCCAGCACAGTTGTGATCAAAACATCTACTAGAAGGAAACACTTGACAAGTAACATCTTTTTAGGGACATATTTCCCATAAATATACAACAAAGTAAAATCCATGCAAAGACTTACACAAAGTCAGGCTGAAGAAAGAACTTGCTACAGTAATTTATCATGTACTGAACAAAACTGTTCAGCAAAAATAAAACATTTTGCTTGTTGCTTTGTTTTCATATTATCCATATGTCTTTCAGTCTTGAGCTGTCAGAGCTGCTGCATAAATGTAATAATACTGCAGAATCTGTAAGTCACATTAGAAATCACTTCAGCAGGTTAGATTCTTATATCTGTGACCTTTCAGTATTAAGGGGCCAGTCCTTTCTGATGCAATCTCAGTATGTACCAAAGAAAGATCCAATTTATAACTCCTGACAAAGCTACAGCCCAGAGATGACTGTTCTGAAATGTGCCTGGAGCCTAGTATGATGAGTTGAGTCTAAGGCAATGTTCATAATTCTGGGCTCTGAGTCACACTGTTTTGCTGTCCTACCTATTCTGTGAGACCTTTTGTGCAGATTTAACTCTGCCATCACACAGGTGCTTCAGCAGGCTTGGCTTGTGGTTCATGTTGTATTTTTTTGTTGTTGTTGTTGAGATTACACAACTCTTCTGAAAACAAACCCTTCCCTGCTGCTCTTTAGAGACTTCATTGGAGACTCTGTTAACTTAATACAGAAGTCCTCAAAATTGCAGCTCCCAAGCAATCTGGGAATCAGCAGCTCTAAACGAACCACAAGACATCTGTATATCTGTCCCCAAAATTTCATAAATACCTTAAAAATAATTTCAGCTCATTAAGACTTTGTCCAGAGACAAGTCAACCTCCAGTAAATGTGCAAGGACATTCAAATTATAACAGGAAGCATGTCTAAGAACTCATGAAGGATTGCACAGACATTGTAAGGAAGAAATGTAGCACTTAAAATACAGAGTTGTACAAGACACCACATACTTTGAGTAGACAAAAAGGCTGTGACTGATGGAAGTCCTCCCAAGAGGTTGTTAACAAGGTTATAAAGATTCCCTAGATGAAAACATGTCAGAACTTAGATTATAATTAACATATGATGATCAGCTCTCTGTGTGAATGATGTACACATTCGTAAATGGAAGCAGAGTTTTACTCAACCACAGGCTCCTTTTAGAGCTACTTACACTTGTACCTGATTTGAACTGAATCACCTCATTTAAGAAACATTTTGTGAACTAAATAATGGCGTGTCATCTATTGATCTCTCTCATTACATTTAATTGTGCAACAAATTAAAGATACAAGAGCCCACCAGGAGCCCACTGGTGTGAATGAACAGAAATTAGATGTGTGTTACATTTGATTGACCAGTAATTGTTGAGAACAGGAGGCTTTTTTTGGTAGGAGACAGGCTTAGGAGACAGCCTCATTAGATGTGTCATTAAAGGGAGCCAACCATAGCTATCCCTCCACCCTGACCAAGTCAGTGAAGTAGCACAAGCTCTTTTTGGTATGCATATCTTCATCAAGGTACAACAGGGCACTATCAAGGGACAAAACTCATGATTTTCCTGGGACAATTAAACCTGGAAGAATAAGGGGAAATATAGGAAATCTCAGTTCAACATTTGCCTGCCATGAGCTCAGGAGGAAACAGACCACTGGGCTATCAAATGAAACACACTTCCTAGGCAGCTCTAGTGGGTTAATCCTGGCTGGACTCCAAAAGCTTCTCTATCACTTCTCTTTACAAATGGGCAGGGGAGAAAAAATATAATAAAGGTTTCTGGATTGAGATAAGGAGAGGGAGAGATCACTCACCAATACCATCATGGGCAAAACAGGCATTAACTGGGGATATTGACCAAATTTATTAGTAACAAATTCAGAGTAGGATAAGAAGTAAAATAAATCTTAAAAACACCTTTCGCTTACCCCTCCTCCTTGCTAGCTCTACCTCCTCCACCCTGGCAGTACAAGCAAACAGTAAACAGGGATTACAGCCAGTTCATCACAGTTGTTTCTCCCACTGCTCAGGGAGAATAGTCCTTCCCTGTTCCAGTGTGGGGATCCTACTACAGGAGTTCTCCACAAACTTTTTAATTTGAGTCCTTTCCATGGGCAACAGTCCTCCACAAACTGCTCCAACATGGGTCACTCTTCCACGGGCGAAGTCCTTCAAGGAGAGACTTTTCTTGTGTATGTCTCCCATGGATTTAGAAGTCCTACCAGGAAACCTGCTCCAGTCTGGGCTGCTCTTTCAATAAGTCTACAGGTCCCTGCCAGGAGCCTGCTCCAGCACAGACTTCCCATGGCATCACAGCCTCCTCTCAGTCATTCATCTGCTCCAGCATGGGGTTCCTCCACCGACTACAGGTGGATATCTGAATCCCTATGGATTTCTAAATGCCTGTGGATCTTCATGGGCTGCAGGGGCGCAGCCACTTCGCCATAGTTTACACCATGAGCTGCAAGGGAATCTCAGCTCCAGTGCTTGCAGCACCTCCTTCCTCTCTTTCTCCAGCCACCTTGATATATGTACCTCTCACATGTTCTCACTTTGCTCTTCTCTGGCCACAATTACATTAGTGCAATAACATTTTTTTCTCTTAATCTGTTATCCTGGAGGCATTATCACCACTTCTAATTGGCCCAGCCTTGGCCAATGGCATATCCATCTTTGGAGCTGCCAGGGATTAGCTCTGCCAGACGCAGAGGAAGCTTTTAGCAGCTTGTCACAGAACCCACGCTTGTAGCGCTCCCTACTACCAAAACCTGGCCACACAAACTCAATACAGCAGCCTATTCGTCTCTGAGAGGACAAAGCAACTCTCTACCTTGTGAAAACCACAACACACTGTGGATCAACACAGATTTTTGGCTCTTGCCCCATTGCTTTCCGTTGTGGTACAATAAAGAAAACAAAGAAAGGTTCCTATTCTGAGCTGGCTAGGAAGTAGCACACACACTGTTGTCACCCTCCTCCTGCAGACTTGCTGCTTTATGAAACCACAGCATAAGGTGGTGTTTTTAAGAAGGAAACAAAGGGTGCCATCTATTGTCCAAATTACAAGGGTGCCGACTTCCTTGCACTTATAGTATTCAACCCTGAGGATCTTCTGCCTTCAACTCGAGTGCTACTATGGAGAGATTGATACAAATACCTGCTTTTTTCTTTATTCCTGTATGTCACGTGGAGCCTCAGAAATAGATCTGCTTTGGCAATCTGTTTTACAGAGTGGAGGTATTGCAATAATATGTTACTAGAACACAGAGTAACCCTCTGGTATGACTGCCTCATCCCAGCAGCCCCACTGTAGAGCCATTCATATACAGTATGCAGTTCAAAGGGCTCCCTATGTCTATTACTAGGCTAGAGACAGAAATTTTCCTAGATGTGCAACTACTAGCTACAGATAGAAAAGACAGAGAAGAGAAGCTGTCTCTGTCTACTAATCCAGTTGTTTTTGTTTTTAATTCATGACCTGCTGCTAATAAACTAAATGGTTCACCAATAAACAACATAATATTTACTATTTTTTTTTTCTTTTTTTTCCTTTTTTTATTATTTGCAGTCCACATGACTTGTAGGCATTCCTTAACCATCTCATGCTTGGAAATAATTGTCACAAGCCAACACAAAATGAAAATAAGAAAATAGGACTGACCTTTTCAGAGTCCCTAATATAAGGGGAATGAGCTTGAATTGAATTAAATGTAGGAAAAGAAGCACCAAAGAATTAAACAAAAAAAGTAAGAAACAAAAGATCAGTGAGAACTCATGAGGGTGCCATGAGTCAGGCCAGTGAGTGAGGAAAAACTGTGACATCAGAAAACAAATTTGGCCTGCAATGCCAGGTGCCTGCTCATGTCTTTACAGGGAAGAAGGTGTAATCTGACCTCATATCACCACTCTGACACATCAGACAAGGCTGGGATAAAGGCTTAGAGAGACTTTGGGATTCTGACTCATGAACAAGGATTGCCTGCCACGATAATAACTGCCCTTACTTTGCCCACTGCCTGCTCCCCACCAGCTGTGTTAAGGTAAAAGCAGACTATAAAGGGTTTCTGAAGCATGTTTGCCAGCAAAATTTTGGGCTGGCAGCAGAAATGGCAGGTAATCGTAATGTTTTGCTTACTCAGGCAACACTTCTAGGAGGGCACATGAGCCAGAAGAGTCAATTACAATAAAGGTGCAACCCAAGTGACGCAAAGAAAAAAATTGCCTTGAGAGTTTTAAAACTTGGTTCTCACTCATGTGCTGCCAGCCAGCTTTTCTGCCCCTTTTTGCACAATATTTTGAGCATTTTCAAAATTCTTATCATAACTTTACTGTGGAAGACAGAGCCATGAAGCAAAAGAGCTTTGGTCCATACCTACAAACTTCAAGCAGAGAGAGTATAAATATGAACATGATCTCCTTCAAGAGAAGCAACTTTCAGAGAAACACAGCAAAAAAAAAATCTCTAAGTGATTTCTCAACTCAGTGCCATGTTACTGATTATACACCAAATTTAGATTGCACCGCAATGACCTAATAAGTGTTAGAAGAGTTCAAGTTAATTTCTTATGATTGGAGCCCATATGAGTAAGTTAATTTCCAGTTTCAAAGTGACACATAAGAAACTAGTTCAAACTAGAGCAATAAAGCTCAATCTAGGGCAGTAACAAAAAGTTTGTGGTCACTGCAGACCTTGTGCCATCAGAGTTAAGCTAATTTTGTAGTGCTTCTCTCTGTAATTTATTTCACTCTCTATACTATGAAAAGAGCTGAGAGAAATTACACTGAATGAAAGTTCATCCTCAAAACACACCATTATAATACTGCAGTTGTAAAGACTGTGGGAAGAACTCTGAAAGGAAGAGAAATAACTTAATTGTGCCAGTTTGATGAGTTGTTAATGGTTTTCATTTATATAGTATACAAGTTTTTTACTTAATAGGAGAGACATACAAAGAACAAGATCAAGAATAGAGTACTGAAGGTGGATAAGGAGAAGTTTTAATTTTATGAACATTCTTAACACACATTAATATTGATAAGGTAATTCACCCAGAAACAGTCAGGCATCTCCTCTACAGATGACTCATGGGGCTAGTTACCAGAATCAAATATTTAGCTGGAACAGAGTACAGGCTCTTTGCAAAAGAACCTCTATACTGTAGGGACAAGACATCAAGTTTGCTGACCCCACAACTTATAAATCTCCACACAGCCAGAAGCCACAAGACCTATATCCTCATGCCATGGAGACCCTGAGGGTCTGGGAAGCTCTGTGAATAGTACATAGGATGGCTGTGGCACCTACAGAAGAACCTGGGTTTGGCAGGTGCTTTGGTTCAGGGATGATTACTGACACTGATTCTTGTAGCCCAGACAGATTTGTTAATCATTCCTGTGATCACACTGACCCACCATCAGGTCTTGTGCTCCATGGTCTTCAAGTTGAAGACACACTCAAAGACCTTGCCAGCCTTTGCAGATGAAAGACATCACACCAATTCACTACTAGCAGCACAATAACAACAGCATTATTAATTACCAGTATAGCTTTACACTGTTGAGCTTCGTATTGTTGACAACAGCAAATATTAAAGGTGCTACAATCATTAAATATATATTAGCTTTCAGTCTGTCAAACAAATATTACAAGAGGGGGCAGTGGCAATTACAGAAGGTAATTACAAGTGGAGACAAAGCAGTTTATCACAGCAGAAGATGAATTGTAAGAAAGGATGAAGGACCCTTGTTCTCTCTGGGCAATTCATACAGATTAAACAATAGCTTTAAAGTAATTAATCTAGTAGAATCTAATGATCTTTTAAAACAGTTTAAATGGTGTTTAATGCATTTAAATGAACTATCCCATTAAGACCCAAATTCATCATTTTGATTTGGAAGGGAAATTTTAATAAACCCAACCTTTAGCAGAACTTTAATAATTGTGTTACAGGTTTATAAATTAATGTTTGAGGTGGAACAGATCCTAGTACAGTGAGCTCATCAGTAGTACTGATAGTGATTTCTCAGAATGCGTGAAATCAGAGACACAGAGAATAATTTAAATGAAAATATTTTGTTATGTTTTCAACTATTGCCAGCAACAGATAAATGTGCAATTATACTAGGACACAGGTTTCTAACACAGATTCAAAAAGTCACATGAAGTGCTTAAGTACTACATTTGGTACAACAAAATATCCTAAAAAGAAGAGATATTATTGAAACAGCATTTTCTAGACAGTCACTGTGGTGAAAATATCTTATAGGAAGGCCCTTTCAATTTCTGGATCTTTTGAACTAAGTTTCCTACTACTGCAGGCACAATTGAGACAGAGTTTTTCACCAGCTGATCAAACTCCTCCAGTGCTATTGGAAAAGAGGCTCCTGCAACTGATTTGTTTGAAGGCATGTAACCCTCTCCTTGTGTTCTACCCATAATTACTCACAGCTGGTTTGTGCTGGTTGTGCAAAGGCTAGCACAGCCTTGACCTGCAAAAGCACAGGAACTAAATAAAGGATACCTCAGTCCGATTTCTTGCCTCTGCAATAATTACAAAGCATGCAGGATGCCAGGACCAAAGGAACTAAATATACACTGTGAAAAGCAGAACAATTAAAACCTATGTTTCTCAGTACTGCAGAAGGAAAAAATTACTTAAACAGCACTTCATTATGTATCCACAAGCAATGGGTGACAAAAAAAATGGGAGATGGTAAGTTGTTTTCTGACTGGGATTGATTCCCAGGTGATTTGTGCCTTAAATAGTTTTTTATTCAATCTAATAAGGTTAACTGGAAGACTGTATTTCAGAGATTTGAGATCTGCATTATAAGCAAGTAATGTAGGAGCACCAAAATGAGATTATTTTTAAAGATGAAAAGACACTTTGTGACTGATTAAAGTTTGTTTTTAATCTCTTGGAGAACTACATGATGCCTCCAGTAGGAGGCAGAAGAAGCTGGGATAAAATCTGCCAGAAAAAAAAAAATACTAGACCTCCCGCAGTCATTTTAAATTTCTCTCTGCTCTGGACACATCCATCTGCCCTTCTTTTAGCACTGGTACCTGCGTTGTTCCAGACACAGCAGGTTTGGGGAGTTAAACATAGGAGGAAAAACATCCCATCTCTTTTGGCAGCTTTAATTTCTGTCAGCTGAAATCCACACCTGGCAGAGCTCAGCAGGTAGGGAGACCTGCAGCAGAAGGGAAGAGTCCCACATTTCTAGGTAAGCAGGACAGCGGCAAAGCCAAATTAGCTCAGCACTTGGGAAACTGAAGTCTCACTCTCAGACAACCAAGCAGAAGCTTTTTGGACTGATGAACAGAGAGCTAATGACTGTACTGCTACTGATCAGATTCTAGGAGATTTGAGGGTCTTCAGAAAAAGCTCCAGGGATCTCAAAGGTCTTTCTGTCTTCTATGAAGGGATTGTACATAGGTATTTAAAATCCTATATGTTTAATTGTGAATGTTGACTATAAATATTGATAGGCTAAAGTGTGACAGTATCTTGGATAAGCTCCAGTGCAGTGAGAAGCACCCACTGTGCTGTACTTGTCCTCTGCCATGATCATCAGCTAAAAGTCCATGAACACATCAGACTTTTGCATTGTTCTAAATTATTTCCTTACCAGTTTGTACAAGGCGTCTCTTAGGAACTACTATTCCCTGTTTGTGTCTGGTCCATACAGACAGCAGTCTGCTGAGGTAAGATTTTGGAAGTCAAACCCAAAATTTACAATGTCCTCAATAACCTGTTCTGGAGATGAACAATAGCAGTTCTGGCAGCAGACAAAGGTCTGAGTAGCATATACAGGTGTATACAGGCCTTAGTTCTCTATGATGGCCTGTAGTCCAAGCCTGAGTTTGGTGTTTAAGGCATGAATCCATGAGACAGAGTGAAAGGAGCTCAATTTCATCAAAAGGAAGAAGGTTTTTTGTCACTTCTTGCCTTACATGTTCAGGTCCAAAGCAAGAGGTGAGGAGAGGCAAACTTCAACCGGGGAACTCCTTGGCAGAA
The DNA here is from genome assembly GCF_014805655.1 of Passer montanus. Taxonomy (NCBI): domain Eukaryota; kingdom Metazoa; phylum Chordata; class Aves; order Passeriformes; family Passeridae; genus Passer; species Passer montanus. The sequence continues at coordinate 1,109,573 of NW_024372147.1, forward strand.
AAGCACACCAGGCTTATGAAAACTCTTTGAAAGACCTAGTTCCTTCTCTGCTCCTGGGTGAATACTTCCATCCTTTACCTTGTACCAACTCTGCCAGTAAGAAGGTCCTCTCTGTGGCTTATAATTAACTCAGAAGAAAGAGTTCCAGCAAAACATATTAGCAGCTTTCTGAGAATGCAATTAGTTTGCAGCAGGATTTCCAAATCTAACACATACCAGCACAAGAGGGCTGCTCAGATGAGAGTAGAAAGAGGAATAAAGCAGAGAGAAGAAGATTTCATACCACAGGGTAGAATCACAGACTGTCCAGAGTTGGAAGGAAGACACAAGAGTCATCAAAGTCAAGCTCCTGGCCCTGTAGAGGACAACCCCAAGAATCACAGCATGTGATTTACCCCATCAGTGAAGACAATTTTTTAATGTTCTGTTCACAAGGATATGAAACAATTTTAAAATAAGTGGGGACAAAAAGTGGGGAGAAGGGGAGAATGGGGAGAGGGGGGTGGGCCATCAGGGGTGGGAGGTGGGAAAGAATATCATAGTAGCATTTGTTTTAAGCCATAAATGCCTGAGACATTCTTGAAAGACAGGACATTCAGTTTCTCCTCTGGAGTCATGTTGCTTCAGTATCTAACTTCGGATCATTTAATGCTCCAAGTCCACATCATCCCCTAGGATTTACAGCTACACAAGGGGAAAACTCACAGTACATTTACTGACACAGGGGTTTTTGCTTTGATTTATACCTTAGCAATTACAAATACAAACGTGGGTAAAAAATATTTACAGGATCTGTAAGTTGCTGCTCATGTTTGATGCATTCATGGCACCCTGAAGAATACAGAAAACATGCAGAGAAAAACACAGTTTAATAAATTCCAGTTTACACCACTGGGAACTTAGCATATGTAGTTGAAGCAACCTCAGCACATACCCCTCTTATGTTGTCTAGCCAGTTTGATGCAAAATGGGAATACAGCTCAATAAATACAGCCCATAATAAAAACATGCTGTTGGCCTGATGGCCAGTCCTTGTACCAATATATTCACATGGAGCTCTTAAAAACTGTGCACGCTCATCACATTGCTGATAAGAGAGGTTGTGGTGTTTCTGACCCAGTTTTTTGAGTCAATATTTTGTCTTTCATTAATTCTGGTCCCAAAGCTATTTCAGTGGGATTGGTGAACAGGGTAAAGTGACAGCAACAGAAGTCATAGTTCCCACTCCTTTTCCAAATTTCTTTCCCACTTCCCCTGCTTTTGACAGAGAAACACCCAATCTGACATCAAATGAGCCAATTCAAGTCACAGACCAAAGATAAAACAACCACTTTGTTTGTTATTCAATATGTTTTCTCTCTAAAGGAATGAGAAGGTGATCAGCCAACGACAAGGAACAACTCACTGGATGGGAGCAGTTCATGTATTCCATATTAAATTGCATGACCTCCCCTCCCTAATCCAGAAAACCCTGCATCACATCAATAGAGATGAATACCAACAGAATTTTAAAAACTCTGCCTCACTCAGACCAGGAACCTTCTCTATTTTCAGCATGACAGGAATAATTTCATAACCAACTCACTGGCTTCACTGTTGAAGCGTAGCCTCTCCCAGCTCTGGCTCAACAATGAAATGATGCAAACTGCTTGTAAAATTGTATGAGCACGTCTGATCAAAAATTTTCACTGCTGCTTGAAATCACAGCTCACCCTGGGAAAAGAAGTGCATTCAAATGTAAATCTTCCTGAAGGGTTATAACTTGCAACCCCACATAAGCCGGTTCACATATATTTTGTGTGTGTGTGTGTGTGTGTGTGTGTATGGATATAAAAGAAAATTAATCCCGTTTTAATCAAACTTGGAGAGGCTCGCACAGCTGGAAAACTCAGGACATTTGTGTGGAGAAGCTGATAACAGCTATCACTGGCTCCTCATTGACTCTTCATTGGCAGCTTCACACTTCTTGCTGTTCTGCAAGTATCAATTTAAAATGGCCTGCAACAGTGCCAGCTCAATTTAACGCCAAGAAGCTGAAGCTAGTAAAAAAGAAAGTATTGAAAAAACTATGCAAGTGTTACAAGGGAGTCCATGACTTTAAGACAGTACAACTTGGAACATATGTTGCTCCTCCGTTTCAGCAGATTTCTCTTTTTGCTTTGTATGCATATATGTATTTTTATATACCTATCTGTGTTTGTGTGTGTATGTGTGTGTGTGTGCTTATATGTGTAAGTGTCCAAGGAATGTTGGTATCCCAGAGTTAAATTTTAGTTATCGCCTATTTATAGATGGCCTTAAAGTTCCATTTCCCCAAGTTGCCTAGCAAATCATTACACATTTTTCTCACAGCTTTACACATGAGGAAAAGAAGATGCTTTTGTTCCAAGCACTGCAGTACAGCCATTCTGTTGTGCACTAGTAAACTGCACAGGTCCTCTGAGATCCATCCCAAGCAGCTGCAGATGATGGTGTACTCAAAGCACAAGCAGTGGTTACCCGAGGGACCACCACTAATTTCAACAGTAGTGGAATTGACTGCTTATTAGACCCCATTTGAAATTTTCTTTAATGTAATGGAGATATGGCTTCTAGTCCTTTATTCTCTATTGCCTTGGCCTTGTGTTTTGACCTTGTATTGCAAAATGAGTGCATAAATCCATATTGTCAAACTATTTCTCTCAAAGGGCCGGGCCCTTTGACATGGCAATTTATGTGTAATTTACAATGCCCACGAAGCTTCGATTACTTGTGTTAGGCTTAAAGAGCCTTGGCCAGCTGCCTGACATTCACCTGATGATTTGTTCGAATTTAAACTTTACAGGTGTAAATTTCCTTGAGGCAGGCACCATCTGCATACAAGGGAAAGTTAGCATACAAGACATTCTGTTTCGTATTGACTTGGCAGATCCTTAAGCCTACCTAGAGAACCTGTGATTTCATGAAGCTTTGACAGCTCTTAAGGCTTCGTTCGTTACAGCTTTCAGTTCCATGCCCAAGTAATAGCCAGAGCTCCAGCTTGGAAAGCAAGAAAATGGATTACAGTTGTCTGCTACTGCATGACTCAACACTATTACACATCCTAGACTTAGTATAATTAGGATTCTTTCGAATATGAGAAAGCATTCAACTCATTGCTGCAGTTTTCAGTTTTTAATTAGGTATTTCTGTGAATGTGTTACAGATATGGGTTTTTTCATTCACAAAAATCTGTGCTACCTGCTGGCTTTCCAAAATGTTCCTGGGGCAATTATGTCTGTGTAGGTACAAATAAATTTTCATCCCACGAATATCAGTGAAAATGCATCTGCCTCTGACACCTGCTACAAAATGTGTACAGTACTGGGGCAGTATGTGCCAGAAACACTGGCAGCCTCTATCTGCTGTGACATATGTTCACACGGGTGAGCTGTAGTGGAAATATCCATACTGGGAGTGGGAGGTAGACAAGTGATAATTGCCTCTCAATTGCTTATTGACTAACTTGCTAGGCAGGAAAGCAGAGGTAGCAGCATTTAAACCATACAGGACACAACTTGGAAAGCTGCTTCAAGTTCTCACAGCGAGCTGTTCTTGAAAACAGATGTTGGTAAGCAACGGCTAGAGAGACTTGACAACAGAATGTGCTGTTATTTCTTCCTTGCTTTTGAAAGTATACAGAAGGATGATGAGTAAAGAGCCTCCCTACCAGGCTAGAAAGGTCAAGATTCTCTTAAAGCTCTTTTAGAGCTCTTGACTTATTTTTTTAGCAACTGAAGGGGAAAGATTTCTCTGCTTTTCTAGTGGATTAGATTTTGTTTACATGAACTTTTGCTAAATTTTTTATCATATATACAACTCTCAGGGAATTACTCCACCTTTCTCACCTATGCTGCAACTTATACTTGTCCATCTTGCCTCTGCCGAACCCCTTTTTGTGTCATGGATTCCTTTGTGTTCTGTTTCTGTTCTCTGTCACAATGAAGCTGGGACCGGTGTTTGATAAGGGCTTTTCCACTCAGAGTGCTAGGGAAGATTTGAAAATATTTTCTCTTTTCTTTTTTTTTTTTTTTTAGTATATTTTTCAGTTTTTAAAATTAAGAACACAGCAGATGGCATCTATAGAAATGGACAGTTTCACCAGGACACAAATTTTGTATTCTCTCTAGAGTATTAATAGAACAAATATATTTTCAAAGATATAGCCTAGCTACCTTTCCTTGGCCTCACAGTTAGTTCCTGTGCCACCCTATAATTAAAGATTATGCACTAGAGCAACTTTCTGCCATAGGAATGGTGGCAACTCGGATGAATAATTCACACTAATTGCCTTAGTAACTTTTGCTTTTCCTTTGTCTTTTGCTAATTGTGAACAGATTTCTTTACTCTTCAACTACTTATTAAAAAACTGAACTCTCCATCTCTATCTAATTTTTAAACTTTTATTTCACCTCCATAATACTCTGCATGTTTATAGTTCTTAATTTAGGTTATTTGTCTTATTTTAAGATAATTACAACAAAATATCTCAGCTAGGATCATTCTTGTAGGAAAGTATTTTTGCAGATAGTAAGCTTTCTCACTTTAGAAAACTTAAAACAAAGAAAAACTACCAGTTATGGTAAAAGTGTAACCTTGCTGTGTATCCACCAACCTGTGCTTCAAGCTATTAAAAGTTTTGCATGCTGGAAACCAGCTAGAGCTGTTTTCAAAGAGCCTATTTTCCAACCACTTGAAGAAAATATTTTTTAAACAGGAAAAGTCATCTGGGAAATGAAATATACGTGCTGTGCTTAAAAAAGATAATTTTTATACTAGAAGAGACTGCGTCTTGGTAGGGTCTTGTTTCCCTCACTAATGGGTGAGGGAAACAGCCTTTTATGATCATATTTTCAAACTTCGGTAATACCCAAAATTTCTTCACTTAAAATATTTTTTTTTAAGTTGTAATCTTACTTTAAAAAGACTCTCAAGTTTTCTCTGTATCGTTTCCAAATTGTTGCTGGCAATACATTAATTCAGCTCCCTGACCACAGAAGAGAGGTGAATTTTTACTAAACATGGTGTTACAGAACCATTTCCTCCTGTCACCCTGACTTCAATCTGCGTTAAGCAATAACATGAGGAAAATAAGATACTCAAGGACAAGCCTGTTTCTCTGTTTCTGCTGAAAGAATATCAAGCAATTACAGAGCTACAAAAAGGGGAAGGCAAGGCATCCAGAGGTTATCTTACCGTTTTGCCCTGTTGTCCAGGACAGGATAAAAAAATATCTAAAAGAAATCTAATCCTTGTACAACAGACATTTCCAATATTTCTCCATTTTAAAATATTTTTCCTTTATTTTTCCTAATACAGTTGAAAGAAATTAACTATTTATAACTTCCAGGTGATCAAACACAAAAACACATATGTGTGAAGGCGGGATTTAGGAGAGGCGCATGTTTTTAACAGAACTTTATAAGCAAGTTGTTAAAGTTATTAAACTTTACTGCAAAACTGAAGAACTTGTACCTTGGGGAGTTGGTTCAGTTTGTGCTTTGGGGGGGTGGTTAATGTCTTAACATTGCTGTGGTAGGTACAGTGACTGATGGACATAATCACAGTGCAAACACATAAACATTATGAAAAACATACTGGAAATTTTCAAAAGAAATCTTTCTTCTACTGGTTTACCTTCCGGCTGGTTTTAAAGCAAACACTTTGTTTTCTCTGTGCTTAGCAGAGTGTGATGCAGTTGTCCATGGTAAAAAGGAATTGGTTCCTTCCCATACAAGTGAGTTTTTAGGACTCTGCATAACATAGCATGTACTTCAAGATGACTGTGGTAAGCAAACTAGCTTTAGGGACTGAGACAGCAGATATATAGTGTGCATTTTCTCACTAAGCAGGATCCTAAGCTGCTAGGTTGCAGAAGGCTGCTGACATCAACATTACAACTAAGACATTAAACATGCCAAAAAAAAATCTTGGGAAAACCTCATACTACAGGATAACTCTCTAATTAATTGAGGCAGTAAAACACTAAGTCAAAGATCTGTGTTGCTAAAACCACAAAATAGGGAAAATCTAGGTTTATAAAAATATTATTTTAGAAAGCTATGTAGAAACACAAAAACATGACTTTTTCCTACTAGGTAAGGAACAAACTCCTGGTCTAGCTTTTCTAGCTTCCACTATCTTCTCTCTTCTGAATGCAACTCTTAACAGCTATTCACAGCTCCTTTGAAATTTCCTGTGCTTCTGAGTGCCCGCCAGGAATGCATTCCAATGGCTCAAAAAGGTTTTTAAATAGAAGGGGAAAATGTGCATGTTCACTGCAGAAAGAATTCCTCCTTTTGATTCCAGCTTCTCAAGTAAAGTAAGGATGAAGAGGAGATTCTCAAAATTTTCCCAGTGTCTTACCAACAAAAAACTTCTGTGGTTATTTTCACACTACTTGTACTCTGCTTTCCAGAATGGAAGCAGTACAGAAAGTTCCCACTTTTCTTTGGGCTTGAAAGTGTGATTTCGGGGTTGGTTTTTCTTCATTTAATAGAAAATTTTATTGGTACCTAACTAGCAATATTGGATTCTTCCGTATGTTTTAACAGTCCTGTGAAATTAAATGAGAAATTTCTTTTAAAGCCGTGTTTTTCTGTACCTGCAGGGATCTACCTTTATCACCATGGAAGGTGTAACAGAAAATCAAGCTGATTGTCAGTATACCTCAACTCACTATCCGGGGAACTTCACACGCTTTTGTGAGGGAAAAAAAAAAGGTTAGGGGGTGGGGAGATTGACAAATAGAGATTTTTACACAGGATGTCATTTTCTACAGTGTGTAGAGAACATAGTTCCCTTAAATATCTACAGTTTTTTCATGGACATCTGACAAGTATCTGCTAGTATCTGTCTAATGCTCCAAAATTATCTTCCTTGAAAGGAATGGAATTTCCTAAGCAGCGTTTTTTCCTCACAAGAATTGAACTATATTTTCTATAGGAAAGAATCTAGGCTTATAATATATTTGTTTCAATGACTGATACAAAAGTTAAAATGGCAAATTATATATGCAGTATCCATTTACATAGTTCAAAAAACTACTTTTTAAACCTTTCTTTTCCTAGGCAACTCGATTACTTTTCTTATGACTCTTCATCAGATAGCAGCTTGAAAATTTTGTTTCTTCTGCCTCATCAAGAAATTTAATTTGAACGCCGTGCTTACTTTAGACGTTTATGGGTATACATATCTCCTTCTATGGTCAGAAACAGTTCCTGCAATGCATGTGACAGTTCGATGAAGATTTACAAATATAAATTTGTAACCCACTCTTTTTAGCTATCTCAAAACCTGTCATTCAATAATGGCAAAATAAACAAAGCTCATTATACTGTCCCAGCGTCTCCCTTAAATCATTTACCTCTTATTGGAAGGGGAAAAAAAAAGAAAATAAAAGAAAAGGGGGGAAGGGTTTTTGGAGTGTTATGTTTCCCCTGTTACTCCTTGAATTTTTTTCAGTTTTCAGACTTCACATTTGTCCACAGTTGATAGATACTTTGTGGTTTTAGGATATCTTTGTGCTTTAAGAACATCTTCTCTGCAAAAGCATTTTTACAGCATAACACTGCTGGACTTTTTACTGAGTGGCAGGGTTTTAAATAAGGTTGATTTCGATCTCAGTATGGCCATTCCCTGATTTGTATAGCCCAAGTGAATCAGAAGAATTTTCCATATGTGTACACATGCAATCTTCTCTGAGTGGCTATAATGGGCAATAGCTTGTGCTCACAACTGCTAATAGGCTGTGTTTTTCCATGAAAAACAAATTGCCTCCTGCTGCAGAGCTGTAGAATGTTTAGCCTTTGTTTTAACCAAAGCAGAGGCAAAATATAGCTACAACCTATTGCGGAAAGCCTCTGATCCCCAGCTTCCAGTACGGTCCCAAACTGCTGGCCTGAAGGGATTCCCTGAAAATTAGCAACTACAAATTATACAAACCCGATTTACAATAACATCTCATTTACTAACAAACAACACCAAGATCTCACAAAGATGGGTCCAATACAAAGAGTGGGAGAAACAGATCCTACTGTTGTGAAGATGGCAACTTTTATTGGGCAACACAGATAAATTAAGAATTAATTAAAATTCACTACTGTTTTAAAGGTGTAAAACCTGGATCTAAAGACAGCAATGCTCTGAGACAAAACCTCCTCTTGGAGAAAGTATCACTTGATTCTCTGAAGTTCGGAATAGTTGCTCTGTTCTAGGGCCATAGCCATCAAATTGGGAGTTTGATGAAAATCTAATTGTTGAAGCAAGTTTGCACTTAAGTTCCTTAGTAAAAGTTTGGAAAGTACAGATTTGTCATTCAGAAAAACGAGTTTTATTGAAAACAGAGTGCTCCCAAGCGCTGCAGTTAGTCTGTGAGGAGATGCCACCGGGGAGAAATGCACAACACCTCCTAACAATCCTGTGTTATCTGGAATCAGCCTCTTTCAGAATTATAGACAGTACATGACTGTCTTTTGTGATGTTGCATTTTAGTCCTTAACGGATTACCTCATATCAACTAGACACACTCACTTTCAGGACAATTTGACCCTTATTTCTGGTACTTTCATAAAAAGTACCAAAATTTTGACCTGCTTTTGAATTTCTCGACTTCCCTCCTTCCCGGTTTCCTTTCTCGTTTCTAATCTCATTACTACCTTAGATACCATCTAAATAGGTTAATAGACTGCTGCTGTGGAGCACTGAAAATCCATCTAGGCAATCAGTGGTCTGTTTAAAGCAGTCAAGTGAAGCTTTAAAGTAAAGATGGGGCCTGAATCAAAATGTTAGGTCTAAGCACCTTTACCCACTGGGATGAACTGAATATAGGGTCATGGTTTGTGACTCTTTGCTGAGCTGTTCAGTTATCTTGCCTCACATGCAACCACCAATAGGAATTTCTAATTTTCTTTTTAAGTGTTTTGAACAGAAAAAAAAAAATACAAATAGACATATACTAAACAGAAATAATCACTGCTGATTAAATAATGTCTGACCTAATCTTTTTCAGCAGGTGAACTGAAAGGTCCAACGATCTATGATCTATGCATCATCACATGGATAACTACGTCCCGATAATCCTTGGTCTCCTTTCAGTTCAGGAGAAGAAGTAAAGCATGTTCATGCCCTTGGGTGTTCACACAATTATGTTAAAGAATGCAGCAGGCCAAAAATCCGAAAAAAAAAAAAAAGAGGCTTTGCTGCTCCTGTTGTCCGGAGGTAGACTTTTGTAATGGACATCCCTGAAATAGGAGCAGACAGACTGACTGCTCCAAGATATTCAATTATTACTGTAAGTTTAGATTTGGCTTCCAGATGTCCAACAGTAGCAGATGGAAAACAGCAACACTGTTATCCAAACAGTTTACACTGCTGAATATTGAGGTATGTGAGAGCCTTGTCTTAAATGAGCCGGTAATTAACAGCACGCGTGATATAAACCAAAGCAAAGAAACTTCCTCTGGCAAAGTAAGCCTTTCTTTGGAGATTTCCTCCAGGATACGTAGCTTTAGCAGGAGATTCTGACCATAATGTACTTCAGAAGTGTCTTCATTACATTGTGATAAGTTAGAGGAAAACCTGGAGGAGCACAAACACTTCGCACCAAATCTACCTCTTTGTGCGAGTACAAACAAAACAGTCTAAAAGAGGTTTAAAGCCAAAGTTCTGGCCAAACCCGAACAATTCACTTTGTGCTTCTTCAAAAAGTATCACAGAGACAGATAATATAAGAAAACACACAGAACTAGCAAGAAATACAGCTCACCACTGTGAGCATGAATAACAGACTGCCAAGACCCTCAACACCAATACAAAGCTGATTTTAGAGGGATTTTGGTAGCACAGGTCTCACTGAAGAAACTCTTTCATACATTTCTCATTCTGACCTATGAGTTTTGCTGCCTGACAAAATTACCTTCAGCAGTATCTATCAACTTTTTCACCGCAGCTGTAGTGATGATATGGATTCTCTATTGCTTTATCTTCCTCTGAGGTAGCAGAAAATACAAGTATGGATTTTGCTGATTCTCAAGGGGAAAAGTGTATTTTGTTGGTTAGATTACACCTATGGTGAAGGAAGGAAGGAAGGAAGGAAGGAAGGAAGGAAGGAAGGAAGGAAGGAAGGAAGGTTGGTTTGTTTGAGTGTTTTGATTGTCCTCACTAAAATTACTGGGGTACATATTTTTCTAACAAAACTCAGGAGTAGCATCTTTAATACTGAATTTATGTCTGTCTTGTTGCTTATAAATACTATTTTCAACCCCATTTCAGGATGGATCTATATCCTCTTTACAAAGCCAGAGGTAATATGTATTCCTCAAGGAGGGATCAGGAGGAATTCTGATCCTCTTTAGTGTCTTGTGAGTATATGCTCTAGTTTGCAGGGGAAATTCCTGCTGTGCACAGCAGGAGCTGGTGCCAGGCTGCAAGCTCACAGGATAGTTTGTGACAAAGCCCGGGGTTTTTTTCCCATATGTTTAAAATTAACCCATTCTCTGCAAAATCTTAGCAACTGTCTTCATAATTTTGAATTTTTGATTGTAACTGAATAATATACTGATGTAATAATATGTTATCTTTCTTTCCACTGGGCAGTTACTTTTTATTTAGTTGGGAAGTTGTGTCTGGTTTTTAATTTTATTAGGTTTTTTATTATTTTTGGGTCTTGGGGATTTAGTTAATGAGTGGCACTTTTCCCAAAATCAGCCTACACATAATACATCCATCTCGTGAGTTGATTGTCTCTTTGAAAAGACTGCGTGATCATCTTGAGCTGCTGATGCTGGTGTAAAGACCTAACATAAATTGTTTGCTTGACCTTTTTAGAACTGATTTTTTTTCTTTTTAGCTCATAATAATGTATTTATTTAAAGTTTCCCCTCCAATTTACCCTTTGCTTCACAATGAGAAAAAATTACATATGCTGAGATGTTATATTACTCAGATACTTCTATAGATTGTTTCAGGCTTTCCAAAACAGGAATCCTTCTTATGAAAGTCATCAGGATTTATCCTCCCATTTTGAGAGAGGTGCCATATTACCTACATAGTTAAAACGTATGTGTTACCTAATCTGGTAGACCAAATCTGTACCAATAATTTAAAGTAGATTACATTACTGCAGTAAAAAAGTGTTTAGAATTATTCCTGAACAGTTCCATAGTTTGAATATTTTAACTGCACTATAAGTGTACATAAGGATTTATATAAAGTGATCACACCCTTCACTGAAATTACTGCAACAGGAAAATACTTTAAAGTTTTGGTCAGTTAAATTATCTTGCTGAGATAACTTATATATTTCTTTTCTGTAGCAAGGTTTTCTCAAGGGCTGCAGGCCTCTGCTGGGTAGATGTCTATATAAAGGAATTAGGATTCACAGGTATTATCCTGTGCAGCAGCAACCCCAGGGTGAAGATGCTACATCACTCTCATTGAGCCTGGTACAAGCTGCATTGTTTTTTCCCTAGGGTCATTCACACAGCTTAGCCCTGGGGGAAGGGAAAGGTGGATGCACCTATTGTCTGCCTCAACAGCAAAACTTGTACAGAATTAAAGAGCAATACATTTTCTGTTGTTTTACTAGGCCCAGAGTACATGTCACAATTCAATTCACAGAGAACATTACAGTAATTTACAGTAATACTTGATGCGTTCTTAGACTGTCTAAAAATGTTGTATAAAGCCAAATTAAAGCCTTATTGCAGAATTTTATTTTATTCTAGCCACTAATGAAGTTTAAAAGTTTGATTAGGAACAGATTGAAGGCCAATGTCCCCTCTTTAAAAAAAAAAAGAAAAATCTACTCTTAAATACCTGCTTCTACTGGCACTGTTTTTTCAGTATGTCTCAGCCTATATCCTCAGGGAGTGAGAAAAATAATTCATTCCATATTTCCACTCATTTTGATCATTAGGATAAAAATATTTTTGTACCAGCTAGGTTTCATCAGGTGCATGGGTAACCAAAGAGTCATTCCACATATTTCCCTCTGCTTGAAACCAAGTCACTTCCTCAGAAGTTAGTCAAGTGAGCTGAGACAACAACAGGCTTTAGTTAAAAAGTGCTAGCCTCTCCAGCTAAAGACAGACTCTTCTTTACAAAGATTTATCTACAATGAAATTATAGATAAATCTATCCTGGGTATTAGATAAGGATTGTGAAAAATTGAACAAGTGTGAAGAAGGGCTATAATTCAAAATGTAGGTTACCTGTTCTTGACTTTCTTGTCATTACTCATAAACAAACATTGCCTAGATCAGTGTCAAAATTGTGTTGTCCCTTTCTTTCTAGTACATTGGTGTGCATAACTAACAAAAATGTACAACATTCTTTAGGGAATCAAGTCATCATACCTCTTCAGTTGATTGCATTTAAATATTTTTTTTTATTCTGATATCCATCTTTATACAAACAACTGCTCATCTAGAAATGGAAAGTCTGTTTCTTAGCAGAGCAACTCACTTTCATCTCTCTCACTCCGAAGCTGAGTTCTGTGAGCACCATGTTAGAGGTTATCAGTAGGGGCATCCTTTACTGGAGCTGCTATAGCCAGCACACAATCTCACTGGAGGAGCAAGAAACTACAGTCAAACTTCTGATTTACTCTGGTGCACTCATTTTCAAAGCAGAGGTCTGGGCTGCCTGCATCCATTTACAGATTTTTTTTCTGATTTACATATAGACAATTGTGATAAATATATATATATTTGTCATCACACAAGGACTAGAGACTAATCCTTCCTAGCTCTGTACAGCTCATAGGGCTTTTTGATATATAGGCACATAGCTTCAAAGGATTGGTTAGAAGTATAATCCACTCTGCTATGAGTTTAGTTAGGTGTTAAGGTGATTCTCACCTGATCTAGGATACATGAGTTTAAATCGCTTAGGGCTGGAATACATGTCTCCAGCCACCTACTGTCCAAAATTCTGGTATAACTTTTATCAATAAAATATCATGAAAGAGGAGCACACAAGTCCCACGGATTATATATGTTGAAGCTAACAGCTCATGAGACACTACCAGAGTCAAGCTAGGAAAGCTGTGTCACTTAAAAGAGAAAATTAAGATGAGAAGTATGAGAAGTCTCTCATCACCCTCTACTGTTTAAAACAGCCAGTTACTTGCCCTTTGGTCTCACAGTTGTTTAATGTCTTATCCTATTCCTACAGAAATAAAAAGAACACAATCATGGCCTAACACTGGCCAGAAAGAAAATTTGAAAACAGAAATTTTGCTTTTTTGCAGCTTTAAACAGTGTTATTACAGCTGCTGCCTCTTCCAGCCCTGACATATCCCAAACCCAGTGATTTTTTTACTTTTAGCTCAGAATTTTATTTATGCAAGCATTTAACATAAAGCCATTCACATCTTTTAGGCACCAAGGAAATCTTAAACACATCACTAGCCAGGGCAGCAGCCTAGGCTCTGGCAGGAGCTACCTTGGTAGCCCCAACAGGTGAGCTGCTAAGGGGATATTGGATACCAGAGTCATTCAAGCACAACCTTTGCCTCTAAAGCGATAAAGTGATGTCACAGTCGTTGGGCTTTTTGTTGAATACTTATTAATCACCCCAGCTGGAGAAGTAGTCACGACTGACAGGATTCCATGAGGTATGGAAACCTGGATATGCACAACCTCAAAACCATTTTGTTTTATCTGTGTGTGATGTAGGGAATTTCTATTCCCTATACTTTTCACTCGTCACACAGATTGGTCAGCACATCCCACACATTTTATGCTCACTATGGTTACATTTTGGGCAGTAATTTCCCACACCAAAATGTCAGAGTCCTAAAAGCCACTAAATAAGTATTCATATGGTAGCACTTTCACAGCAATTGAACAGATACTTGTTTTGATTATGTAGTGAAGTCCACTGCCCTCTGATGAAAAAAAGGAGACATTTTCAATTCCATAAGGTAATATTTTCATGTGACCCAACCTGTGCCCCACAAAATATACTAGGATATCCAAGACAATGTCCATTTTATATCTATTTAACTTGAACTCATTTAGGAAAAGAAAAGACTATTATTCAGCTCTGAAGTTTTTGTGTTCCCACTTGCAGGGAAACCATTGCTTACAGCAAAATGCTTTATGAGTCATTGTCTGTGTTGAGCTACATGGATGGAGAACCAGATGACCTGCTTGAATTCATGTTTTGAAACATGAGTGTGAAGACAATTACTATAAAAGACAAGTTCTATGGACAAAGTTTGGCAGGACAGACCAGCCTCAAAATAGCCCTGGGCACATCCAAGTAATCTATATTCTGTGAAAGTAAAGTTGCATAACTATAGTCAAACCTAACCTCTTCAAATTTCTAAGATATTTAAATTTTCTACTTGCCCCTCTCGTCATTATATTTGTCATGTTTTCATTTGTCCAAACAACAATTTCAAAAGGGAAAAAATCTATAAAACCAAAAATGCTAACCTCAAGAAAGCCCTTTTACTTCCCCCACAATTTTCCAAATATCTAAATGCAAAAGTGACATGAATCTGTAAATTTTTTCTTTTACTGCCCATAATGACAAAACTAAGACAACATATGTGCAAGAACACCAAACTGCAAACTTACAATTCTTTCCTGATGGGAGCAAAGAAAAATGGTGGTTGCCAAATAAACAAAATAATTAACAAGAATTATTTTTAAAATTCCATCCTTGGATAGTAATGTGACATTAACAGATATTACACTCTAGTCCAGAGGTCCTGCAGAGAGGCAAACAGATTAGGTTTAATTTGACTGCCTGTGGGCTTTACTTTTAACATTTTTCCCTAAACTTCCAACCAAAAATATTTATTTCCTCTGAGGTCTTCTGTTAGTGTTCATGATTATTTTATCTTCTATTTTGTCACAGGGTCTCAGAAAAAAAAACATATTTCTGAACCACAAAAGTTCAGAGCCTTTTTTAGGTTTTTACAATCTGCCCTGTCCTGCCTGGTACAGTGAGTAGAGACCTGACCTGTACTGGCTACAGACCCCACTTTGGAGCACTGGAGCCGTGGCCTGTGACTGTCCTGATACCCACAGCTGAGGCATCGTTCTTGGCTTTCCCCAAATACACTGCCTAATACAACTCCAAGGCCAGATTCAGAGGACACAGTCTTGGCCATCTTCATGAACACCAAGTACATGATAGAGCTGCACATCCTTTAACTGCTATGTTGAACTACAGTTTTGCCTCCCTCCAGCTTCCCACATCTACAAATGGGAATCAGAACAAAGTACCAGCAGTAGCAACAAAAGCTCAGAGCAACAAAAAAAGACCCCTTCTGAAGAATTGTCACTGGATTTGTTTCATTCATTTGTAATTGCAACACACTGCTTGTATCAAAGCCATTCACTCCCACCATGAAAACAAACAGGCTGACTTGTTAGTTATTAAAGAGATAATACCTTTTGCCCGCATGAGGTAATTCTGCCATAATAAAATGGATGAAAATAATCCTGCTCAAAACCAACAGTTTAGCTGCAGTACATTTTTGTGGGAAGAGCTGTCTTTGACTATCTCAGAAAAAGCTGCACATTTCTGCCAAACAAATGTCTGTATGACTGCATACACAGGCATAGAATTTTTTTTCTCATGTTGACCATGCAGGAGAAGTAATCTGCCAAGTTGCTTGACAAAAGCAATCTACCCTCCACCCATTTAATTGTGCACAAAACATACTTAAACAGACAGGATCCAAAGGCCGTTGTGTGTATGCCCTAGATGCCAGATATACTCTGACATCTGAAATGAAGAAGCTCAGAAATGGCCCAGATGCAGCCAAGAGCTTATATCATGTGTAAACCCACAGTCAGAGTGAGGGTATCCTGTCTCCTTTCCACCCCTGATTTCTGCAGTCATTAAGAAAAACAGTTAATTCTTTTGTAATATTTGAAAAACAAATCTAAACTCACTATGCAAATCATTGCAGTCAGGGCAGTGTCCTTTACTGGCTTTTTTTCCTGTGTTATGATTTCAAAATGGACACAGAACTTTGTTTTGCTTTATGATGTCCCCAGTTGGCACTCTCAGGGCATGACAGATTTTTTTAGGCACCAGTGTGAATCTGAGAGTAGACTTAGAACATACTTGCAATTAAGAAAGGGATGATTACAATGGGGAACTGAAGATTACACTGAAGAGAACGGGATAGGACTTTCACTAAAAAAACACTCTTTCCTTCCCCATTCAGAAAATTTTTTAAAAATTAATTTATGCCACCTTGTAACTGTTATTTTTCACCTGTTTCTTTGCCAGTATTTATGCAGTAACAAGAGGACACAGGTCAATAACAGGATCAATAAAAATAATTAAAGCTGAGGATATTAAAATTAACATAATTATATTCCAGACAGAGCTGGGCAGAAAATTGATTCCCTGTCCTGCAAATGTTGAGATGTAAAACATATTCCTGTCTTGCATCAGGACAAAGCCAAGGATTTACTTTCTTTTTTATTATTATTATTTTTTAAAAATTAAAAAAATAATCTGAAAAAAAAAGACAGAGAAAGACAGAAACAGATGAGCACAGACAATTTGAAATACCTGATAGTCTTTTAGACAGATCACTAAAACTAGATTTTAGGAAAGTCTGAGTCCATTCTTTAGGCTAAATCAGAAAAAGTAGGAATTGAAACCTAGGTATCACAAATCCCAGCTGAGAGCTTCAACTGTCAAGTTATTTTCCTTCTTTTGCAGGTGAGTCCTTCTTCCTGAACAACACTCTGTCAAAACAATATATTTCCACAGGATCTCATTTAGAAAATGGGCCCTCTCCAATTTGTCACATTTCCAAAAAACCATAGTTACAGAGTGCATGCTTATTGTCAGATTTGTGGAATGGTTGCCTGAAGGTAGCTCTATGCAAGCACAGAAATTCTCTGTCATAAACACAGAGCATTTTATTTTTTTATCTTTCCCTCCAAAGATGAGTCTTCTTTTTGCTAAATGGACACTTGGGAATGGACATAACTTCTGACAGAATGAAAACTTTACACAGAACAATCTATATTGACAGTAGGACCATATTTTTAAAAAACCAGAACCAACCCTTTATTTAAATTTTTGGCAATGGACTGTTTTCAATTTAGTTGTGATTTTTCTGTCTTTTACTCCCTACTAGAGATTCATTTGCCCTTTCAGGAGCAATAATAGCTGTCAATATTCCCATTTCTTCTTGTCCTTCCTCCAATCTCTACAACATACTTCAACTTCCTCTTGGGCTACTCAAGTGTTTGGCAAGCTGTGTTGTAAACCAGATGGGACAAAATGATAGACTGGAAAATAAACTGTTGCAAAATCTTTTGTCAGTCTACCTCCCTATTTTTTGATAAAAATTCACAGACAAGTCACTATCTAAGAGATGTAAAGTTGAGAAGAAATCAGGAAATTCTTGTTCAGAGTTTCACTGATCTCTGGCTTGAAGTCTTTTTTTTTTTTTTTGCTCAGGCTGATTGCACACAGGCAACTTAAAACTCATATCTAATCCTTCATGTTCCATGACAACATCATACCAGCAAACCTAGCTTCTCAGAATTGAAGCATGGTGGAATCCTGTGAGGAAAGCAAGCCCACAGCGTTAATGTTAATGCCACACCCACTCACATTGTCTTGTGTGGTCTGAGCATCACTCACCTAAAACAAATTAACTATGTCTAATGTATGTAGTAGCATAGTTTACAGACTACAGGTTTTGTCACTTTGGAATATGTATTAGTTGTCCTGTTCTTTCTAAGCATCACTAAAGTAATCCAGTAGTCCCTGTGAGTTTTCTTTTTTTTTTTTTTAAGCACAATTTCTTCATTAGACAACACTTTTTGTCTAGCATTTCCACCCAGTATTAGGAGTTGCTAGACTGAGACCTCTCTGAGATGGCAATTTATGGACAGGGAGTCTTTTCACAGCTGGAGGAGAAGTGAGATATTCAAAGTCTTTAAAGAGGAATCCTGTAAAACCAAATATCCCCAAATAACTTTTTGAGTATGCTTGACATACTGTCTTGTTAGTGTAAACATATACATGTCTCTTGCTATCAGGAATGTGACAAAGTGGACATAAGGGAACAGAAGTGGCAAGGCTCTTTGAAAGAGCTGTTTAATACAAAATGAGATACTGTTCTGATCCTTTGATCTGCAGAAGGTTATGGATGCTTCCCCAAAGCTCCTAATGCTGCAAGACTCCCAGTCACTAATGAAAAGCTGGACTGACTTTGTACAGAGTAACACTGTGCACACTTCTGAAACCTTGTGCTGGTCCCTGCTTGTCCGTGCTGCTCTGCACAGCCTGAACAAGAGCAAGCACAGACACTCACCAACATCTGCACTCCCAAGCACAAGCCTTTGAGGGTGTTAAAGTGTTAACACTGGGGCAAGTGTGGGAGAGAGAGTATAGAGAGAACTCAGTCCAAGAGAAAGAAAAACAACCAGACTGAATATAAGTGGGATCAGCAGCTAGATCATTGTTTTGAAAAGTAGCATTTAATTTCCCGTGTTCTCCCTTGTTAACTTAAAACCGTGATGCTGGATGTTGCTCTGGGAACCTAGTGATCAATAACTTTTAGAGAGTAGAGATTTTTTTTTAACTTGTTGGCTATTTCAACAGAGTTCTAGATAATGACAAGGCCCTGGCTCACTGCAGCCAAACTAAGAAGTGGTTAATGCCCAGCAGAAACATAAAAATGCAAATTATATTGACTGGTGAGAGGTTGGCCTTGGGATATCCATGAATCTTCAGCTGCTGTGGTAAATACCGACCAATCTGCCAGCACAGTCAATGTAGGAAGGGGTTAAAAAACTCACTGTGATCCTTATTGTGTACAGGAAGACACACATTAGCCTCCAGTCCCAACACAGCCCTGAAAAATTCCAGCCAGTGCCTAAGTAGTTAACATAGCAATTTGGCTTCACCTCAGCAGACATCTATGTACTCAGCTGTGGCAATTTTAGGAAAAACACAAGCCTAACTGGAGAGAGCTCTCTCATAATAAGCTGACAGTGAAGACAAGACACATAAAAATTGTCATGATGTAATCACTCTAGGTCAGGCATGCATATTGGCATTGGCATTGGATCTGACCATTATGCGGGTGCTAAAATGATCCAGAAAATAGTGCTAGACTAAATATGCATTAATGTAGCTCTCCATCTAATTTGGTAATTCTTTTGCCAGATGTTTTGCAGTAGTTTATAGAAGGCAGCCGTAATTTTGACAACAGCACATAAGACACATGCATGCAAGTACAGATTTATCACTGTGGGGTTGGTGGGCAGGGATGCTTCAGTGGGATTAGCTCCAGCTAATACAACACTTCCACGTATCAGAGGGTGTGTCATGATGATGTGATTCCTTCACCTACATTACGAATTGTGTTTCTCTCCCACAAATGTTTGTGGCTTTATTATTCTGTGCAGAATCTCTTCCACTGAATAGATTTAATCTATTATAAATGCACACATAAACAGAGAAAAGACCAAGGAACAAATTTTATATCACTAGATAAACATCAGCACAATTTACTAAGAAAAGAAAGCATTTTTGTCTTGTCAATTTTTATGTGTAGAAGTGAAGGGCAGTTTTCTAAATTATGAACTGCCACAGCCTCCTGGAAATCTTCCTGTGTCCCTGTAAACACAGGAAGATTTAACAGAGAAAATTGTAGATTTTCACTTAAAAAGGAAATTTATAACTGTTCCCAGAGTAACCATTGTGCACCAGTGGAAATTAATTAAGCCACGCCAAGTTCCACCATAAATGTCAAACACACACTCAAACTGTAAACTCATCCTAAATTTGCAGATATTTTCTTCCTGCCATTGCCTGAGATAAAGTTTATTGCTCACTAGAATTCCCCAGCTATTTCTTTTTCATTTTTAGACACACAAAACTACATAATCAAAATGCACACATGCTGAGTTCTCATTTCAGGAATCTATGTCTCTTGGAGATTCAGGACACTGTGGTAATCTATTAAACTGGCACAATTTTTTTTTTAACCCCAAAGATGGTTAAGGTAAACACTACTTAAAAATCACCATATTTTCAACACTTCTGTTTTCTTCTTCAGTCATTCAGGTGTACCATAGTCAAACAAGCTGAGCACATGGATGAAGATTTCCTTTAAACACAGTCATGTCAATTCAAATTTTTTGTCATCTATGCCTGATCTATTAAAGGACCAAATTGAAATTAAGTTATTGAAAACTTTAATCTTTACTCTGCAGTGAAGGATGACCATATTGATCTGGCAGCATAGCTGAGGAGACAGGGCTTATGAGAGGAGAAGTCAGAGAGCTCATAAAAATCAGCTTTTCTGACAGAAAAAAAACCTGCACTAATATACATGTGTATATCACAGTGTGAAACTGGAGTTGGCATCCTGTCTTGTGCCCTTCAGAGTCCTCATTATCAAGAACAATTGTGTTCCAGAAGAAAATTTCTTTTAATTTACCATTACTGGGTTAAAGTAATACCTCCTCACAGTGTTCAATGTTATAGCAATCACATCATTGACATAACTGCTCACAATACACCAGGGTTAGGTGACTCAGACTTTTTCTACCTTACAGTCTTCACAGAGTCATATTAACAATGTTCATGCTAAAACCACTGGTTTCTGTGGTAGAGTGACTGCACACCACACCAATGTTAAGTTCCTAACCTGAAGAGTACCTAGAAAATTGGGTTTTCTCAATCCATCTATCCATTCTATACCAACAAATGCCATCAGGCAGAGTTTGTCATAATTAATTATGTTACTTATAGCTGTTTCCTCTCACCATACAGCTTGAAAAACAATAGTAAGTTTTCCTATTTGTATTTAGTAACAGATTATGGACCTACACCATTCACTTTTCTTTAAATCTGTAATTACTCTTCACAAATCAAAAGTGAAAAGTGATGCCAGAAGGCCAATTCTCAAGTCAATAGGATGTTGAGATTTGCTTGGCCCTTAAGAGCATGACTCTATATGAGCAGATCCCACTTTTGCGTTTGCTTTCTCCCACACTGATCTCGCTGCCAGCATGCAGCCTTCCAGCTTGCTGAAGTCCAACATTGCTAAAAGAGGGAGAGTTCCTTTCCTTCTGGATCTTCATGTGTAATCTTATTCCTTAAAATAACCCTTGTATTCCAGATTTCACTCATGAGGTTTATGGCTTGTTCTTTATCATGGGATTTTTTTGTTCTCAGAAGCAGTTCACAGGCTGTGGCTAACACCCACAGCCTAGAAACTTTCAAAACTGCACTTTGAGACAGCAACCTGTTCTGAATGCCTGCATGAAGATATTAAAATTTGGGTTTGCAGCTTTTCCCAAGCATATTACGTGTGTAGTGTGTCTGCTCCATACAAATGTTTTTTAGAGATGTTGACCTGCACAGCTCCAGTTAAATTCCTGCAGTTCCCCAGCTAGTATGGAGCAGAAATGAAGCCATTGTAGTGGCAGAAGTTCAGCTCCAACACACACCTCTCACTTTGAGCACAAGCTGTCTGCAATGTCACAAGGAGCACATTTTGAATTGTTGGGCCAAGGCCAAGCTGGAATTTCAGGCTGGCACAAAAGACAGGATCCCTCAAGGGTAGCAATAGTCTGGAGACAAAAGGAAGGGCTGACCTGCTGACTGCACTACAGATAGTGATATAGTGGTTTGTTTCTATTTAAATTGACACTAACATTTAGGTGCTATTACCATTGATGAAGATAATTGCTGAATCTCTCATTTTTGCCTGCTAGTCCTGGTGCCTAAAAGGCTAAGTCCGAGAAGGATGAAGCAAGGCACCAAGGAATTTTTAGGATAATCTGATAGTTCATAACACGTGAAAAGGTATCCTGCCCACCTCCCAGCCACAAATTCCCTCACTCCCCCTTTCCCTACAAAACTAGATCCAGAAAAAAAAAAAAAAAAAAAAAAAAAAAAAAAAAAAAAAAAGGACAGATAGATTTATTCCAGGTAAACAAATAGATTCATCTCCATAAGAGGTTAAATGCCACTATTGTCAATGCAAATCTCTGTGTATGCTTGACTTGAGAATTAGCTGTCTAACATTGTTAACATTGTTTCAGCTTTCATGTATCTTCATTTTAAAGAAATGCCAGCATATTTGGCTAGCTTAAAGATCAAATGCAAGATCTATGCAGAGATTTCCATTCATTCATGGCTGCCTGGGATATGCATCTCCATCCTTGAATTAGGCTGCGGAATCATCACTTCCTCAGGGATTCCTTCAAGGCTGCTGTGAAATTCATAGTTCGTATCTTGCCACATAAACCCAGAAAGCCTTCTGGTGTCATATCCTACTGCAGCACTGTTAACAGCAGGCTAAACCACACCGAAATACTTATAAATGAAAACAGTGGGGAAACAGCTGACAGATATTCAACCTTCAAATTGTTTCTGTTTTTACTGCTAGGGTGGATCACTTCA
Organism: Passer montanus; assembly: GCF_014805655.1. Classification (NCBI taxonomy): domain Eukaryota; kingdom Metazoa; phylum Chordata; class Aves; order Passeriformes; family Passeridae; genus Passer; species Passer montanus. The sequence continues at coordinate 1,132,013 of NW_024372147.1, forward strand.
CTGGGTAAAAACTTCACTCTAGTTTCAGCTGACTGCACCAAACAAGACTGCAGAGCCAGGTCAAATATGCCATTAAACTCAAGCAATTGTATTTTCTCTGTGGTAAAGATAGATTTTTCAAGTAATTTTGCAAGCGAAATATAGCTTAAGTGCATGATTGCACTAATACTGTATCCCCACATGGCCCCATAACAAGACACTATAGGACTTGTAAGTTTTATGCAGACAGAAAGAGCCCATTCTTAAATTGAAATGCTGAAACAACTTCCTGAATGGTTAACAAGACAGATACACACCAGACAGCATATGGAAGAGAGGTGTACTCAGCCAGAACTAGAGCACAATTCTGCTAATTCAAAAGTTAATTTCTTTTTCAAAAAAACCCTTTCTGTCTCTCTGCAGAGCCTGTGGTGGTTAAAAGCATCATCTTATCAAACTTCAAAATAAATAATTGTGCAAAATTTCTTTTCCCTCAGTACTTAGTTTTTCTTCAATAAAATACTAAAAACTTTTACTTGAAATAGAAAAAGAAGGAAAAAAGTCTCAGTCTTCCAGTATCTTGATGCTGGTGTTCATTTATTTGCCAAAGAACCTTTCCCTCAGAGGAGGATAACTGGGATCTTCTTAATCACTTCCCATGTGTACTGGCAAATTCTCTTTCATATTGTTTTTTTCCCCTCTACACAAAAGATGTGGACTGCATTAATTTTCATCATAAAATCTTTATAAAATCATACTGTATTTTGTTAATGACTAACCATTAGACTCAAAGGAGGGAAAAGCTGCATAATACTCTGAGACTTGATTAATTCTATGAATTTGTGTTGGTCTGTGACAGTCACATATTTGTATGACATCTGTATAAGGTTCCCTTTCCAAAGAAGAGCTGTAGATGTTTCCTTTCATTTGGTAATATTGATCCCATCACATTTGTACTAAACTTCATCCATGTGTTGTCAGAGAGATGTGGGATGATTGCTCTACTTCTCTCTGTATAATGCTGATAGGGTGAGAGCACTGAAGGCAGCATCGTATCAGTGTCTACATTATTTATGGTTTATTTCCTAGGGAAGAACAATTTAAATATAGGAACTGAAATTTATTTACACATTCCATAGTCAATTTAATCTGTTATAAATCAGCTCGGCTACAGAAAGGGGCTGCTTGTCACACAGCCCTGGCTGCTTCCCCTGCCTTCTGCCTCTGCCAGTCCTAGTGTTCGTCTGGCAAATCACATCAGGGAACAAATACAACAGAACACTGGGGTGTTTTTTTTCCCCAAAGCTGAGTTTTCATTCAGATAAACTCTCTATTTCGGCTCATTCATGGCTGAGCAAACAGCAGTGATGGCATGAAGGTGGGAGGTGGCACAAACAAACCACGGTGTAAGATAAAGTGGGACTCACCCTTTTAGCAGCAGCAGCCATTTATCCTGCTTAAGTTTATCATGGACCTGTGGCACTAGTTAAGTGGTGTCAGTCACAATATGGATTATCTAACTTTCCTGCATATTACTTTCTCAAGTCAATTAGTGGCCAATTCCAACTAAGCCAATGTAAGCCATTCTTAACATGGAGTGAAAAAAAGCTGTTTGGGTAATTTATACTGTTCATTCACACAGTGCATGCACACATTGAAATGCAGAGGCAGCAACAGCAACCTCTACACGATCCTATAGGAAATTCCTGATGGTAATAAGAGCTGGTCTGACCAGCCTCTGTTGAGAAAGTTCTGTGATATTGTTAAAATCATTCAGTTAAACTGTGTTGAAGTTTTACATAGACTTTAGAAAGAAAAAACACTTGGGTAGATGTCAAAAGCCTTAGTAGAAAGCCAAAGAACATAAAAAAAGAAACAACTCTCAGGCTGGCTAGTATTAGGTCTTTCTGTCCACTGTGCTCAACATTTAATGAGTTAAACACACTCTGAGATATCCCCATCTAGATCGTTCACAGTCTGCCCTTTCCTCAGAGAAATGTAAGTCATCCTGACTGAGAGTTTTCCTTCATAGAAGCCTATAATTTCAAGATTTCAATAAATGTTCATGGAGGTTCATTGTTTTTTATTATTTTCCATAATATCCTGCACAGCTGATTTAACAGTGTCCAGTGCGGTTAGAGATCTAGTCCTAACCCAAAGCTGGAATTTTGGAATCCAAAGATTTCTAGTCAGCAGATATTTCGGCTGCACTCCTCACAGCTGAGCAGACCCTGAGCAGGTTTTCAAAGTGCACTCAGGAACACTCACATTTTTCTCTTCATCCTTGCTTCTGATTGTTCCAATGATTGTTCCAGTCTTTAGGCATCTATTTATCCTGAAGTTTTCAGAAATACAGAATATCTACATAGTTGGTATGAAACACTAATATACAAAAACCTAGCATATATTATCCACAATTCAGCTCTCAGTGTGGTGGTTCACTTGCATTTTGGGAGCGTGCCAGAAGATGCAGGCTACCGACCTACAGTTCCTGGCATAAGCCCAAGAGGAATTTTGTGCATCAATAAAGTAGCACCACATTTTCCTACCGCACTTACCCACACAGGCTACCTGATCTGATGTCAGAACTAACTGTGCTGAACTCCCCTAATTAATGGTTACCCATCTCCTGTGTATGCAGGGCTTGATTGAAATGCTCAGGACCAGCTCTTTGGTTGGCTCCACTCTTATCTTACTTGAAGCTGATAAAAGGAGTGTGTCTACCCTTACTGCCGCTCTTCTGCAAATCCCTGGGCAGAAGCAATCACTCTCTGGCAGATTCTGTCAACAAACAGCAGCACTTTTCTGCAGTGTCACACCGATCTCACCTCTGGTGCAGTCAGGCAACAGCAGCATCTGAGCAGTTTTCTCTGTCCCCATTCCTCTGCCTGCCTTGATGGTGAGGCTATAGGGAGAAGGAAGGAGCAAGGTATCAAAAGCAAGAAATATTTACTGACTGCTTTACAGTTCTTCCAGGTTGTTGGCTCTTGCAGTTACAGGAATGACTTGTGATCTAAAGCAAATGGCACAGGGTGTGAAAATTTATCAATATTTCTTCACAAGCAGATGCATTTGGAGTGCAATGTTACCACTAGTATAGGGCTGGGAATTTGGTACCCAAAAAACTCTCCAGGAGAACTATATTGACACTGCATTTTAGTAAAAAACCATGTTATGTTTCTGTATTTACATACCTCTGTTTATGTTTTTTTTCTGCCTTCCATCTCTGGAATGGGGAAACAAGAATTTAAATAATAACTAACAACATTTAGGCATCTGAATATTGTAATTTAAAGTTATATTACCAGTTAGACCTAGCTGAAAATAATATTTTTTTTTCCTAATGCACTAGCAAATAAACCCTAGAACAAATGTAACTACAGCTCTTCTTTTTAAAGTCAAAATACTAGCCCCACTATACAGCTAGAGAACTCAAATGAAAACAGGAGTTTTTCAAATTGTAAGTATTTTCCAAAGTAAATATTTTCAAGTGTGGATAATACATGCATGTTTTCTGAACACATGCAAAAATTATGTCTCTTTTATTTGTATGAAAGATTTTATAGTCCTAATTAGGAACAGTATCTGTTGTTATGGCAGTACTTTAAAATATGATAGGTTTTAAGCAAGCACCTAAACTTTTACATATTTAATTTAGAAGTCCTTTTCAATCACAGCAGGTAGGGGCAGACAGCATAATGGTAAGAGTAATCTGTCTCTTCAAAGTTGTTGCTATTTAAAACCAAAATCCCTTTCTGAATTAATATGTGATTTTATCATAATATGCTTTCTGTGAAACATCTTACCCACAAATATTAGGATAAAAGTACTGGCGCTGATTTAGCTGAATTGCACACAAATGTACATCACAGACTCAATTCTAAAAGGCATGGTACTTCAATACAAGTCTGGAACAAGAATATAGCTTCATCTAAATCCATTTAAGTTAGTAACATAAAGCACATCATGAAACAAGATGCCACGAAGCTAAAGGGTTATCCTGTATCTACAAGAAAATGGTTGAGCTTAGAACAATTGGAGCAAATTATTGTAGCAGCACTGGGAATGCCTTATCCCCTAAGACAGGCATAGCCCTGCAGAGCCCTCCCTGCAGGCATTCCCTGAGGAAACAACGATTTTAAATCATCAGCAATGCTCTCCTGTCCTCTTGTTGAAGGCCAGGAGACATGAAAGAACACGTCATCCTAGAGTCACAGAATGTGCTGGGGCTGGAAGGGACCCCCAAAAAATCATCAGCAATGCTCTTCTGTCCTCTTATTGAAGGCCAGTGTACCCACAGCAGACATGAAAGAACACGTCATCCTAGAGTCACAGAATGTGCTGGGGCTGGAAGGGACCCCCAAAGATCATTGAGTTCCAACGCCCCTGTCATAGTCAGGGACACCTTCCACTAGACCAGGTTGCTAAGGGCCTCATCTAGGCTGTCCTTGTACATCACCAGGGATAGGTAATCCCAGCTTCCCTGGGCAATCAGCACCAGGGTATCTGCACCTCACAGTAAAGAATATCTTCCTAATAGCTAATCCAGACTTGCCCTTTTTCAGTTTAAAGCAATTGTCCTTTGTCCTGTCACTATCTCGCCATATAAAAAAGTCATCACCCTTCTTTTCTCAAGTTGCCTTAAGGTACTGAAAGATCATAATGAGGTCTTTTCAAAGCCTACTGTTATCCAGGCAGAACTGCCCCAAATATCTCTGCCTGTCTTCATAGGATAGAGGCTTTATCTCTCAGAACACCTCCTGGCTTCCTCTGGACCTACTCTAACAGGTCCACATCCCTCCTCTGCTGGGGACCCCAGAGCTGACTGCAGGGTTCCAAGTGGGTCTCATAGGGCAGAGCAGAGGGGCAGAATCCCCTCCCTCAACCTATAGTACACACATTTGATGCAGCCCAGGACATTTTTGGCTTTCTGGTATGCAAGCACATGATGTTGGATCATGTCCACCTTTTATCTTCTAGAATCCCCAACCCCACAAGTATGCTCTCAGTTCTCCCCATTTCTTCTCATGTCTGGGAGTGCCCTAGCCCAGGTTCAGTGCCTTGCAGTTGGACTTGTTGAGCTTCATAAGGTTCTCATGTGCCCCATTCTCAAGCTTGTCCAGGTCCTTTTGGATGGAATCCCAGCCTTCTGTTGTGTCAACTGCACTGCTCAGATTTGTGTCATTTGAAAACTTGAGATTGCACTCGATCCCACTGTCCATGTCACTGAAGCAAACACTGCAGAGCAGTGGTCTCAAAACAGAGCCTGAGGGACATCACATCACCAGCCTCCACCTCAGCACAGAGGCATTGACCACAACTCTCTGGCTGCCAGCCAACTCTTTATCCGTTGAACTGTCCATCCATCACATCCAGGTGTTTCCAATTTGGAGATAAAGAGCTTCTGGATAGCTTGTAGCTCTTGATTGCAGTAGTCCAGTTGTATGACTTTTTCCAGTGTTTCCATTACAGCAATAATGGCATTATTTTCTAATTTCACAATAGTTTCCAACTTCTCTTGCTTGTTATCCATGCTGTGTACAGCTGTGAAAGAGAACATGTCTTAAAAACTCTCTCCATCTGCTTTAGTGCCAAGAGGGTTGACTTTAATTAGGATAGCTATCTCTGTAAATTAAACCAGCCTTTGTACCAAACTGGATGAGAAGTTATCACAGCTTCCAAACCATTGGTTCAGATGGGGCAAATCTGGCAAGTGACAGCCACAGGGACTTACAAACAAGGGATGATAATGTCTTTAGTCAGTGCAACCATTTCTTCAGTGAGGTCTGCCCCATACTTCTGACATGATCTTGTATCTAGCTAAGGTGAGACTTGTACTAGCTTGGTTTGCAGTGACACAGTGAAAACATCCCTCTTCTAATGCCCCTCAAAACAAAACAGTATTGCTGTTTTCTTTTTATTATTGCTTCAATTTCCTGCCACAGCTTAAGTAAAGGCCAAGTGCACTTGGTAGTACTAAATGTGGAAATGTGATGAAAAAACCTGCCTAGAGCTGCTTTTTTAGCACTGCCCAGCTGCAGGTCTTTTTGCTCACAATACCAAGCCATGGCAAAGTCATGTGAGTGGTCCTAGCCCATTTCAGAACACAACGTAAATGATATCTAGGTATCTGCTGATACTGCATAAACTTAGAGTAGGAATACCTAATTTTACTGATAAAGTTGCCAGGAAATGTTTCAAAAGGTTATTAAGAACTCTGGTGAGACAACAATCGTCCCTCAAGGACCTTATATTGCCTTTTCCAGTATTTTTAGCAGAAATCTCAAAAGGAGGTTTCAAGGATCTTTGCTGCAAAGTATTACAATCTCATAAAGCAGATTCCTGGTGGAAAACCCTGGCAGAGTCAAGGCATGTAGGTAGAGCTCAGGCTTTTTAACCTTCCTTGTATATACCTGCTCTGGTTTATGATATACCTATTGCAGTTCTGTAGAATGGTTGGTGGTTTTTTTTTGTTTGTTTGTTTGTTTGTTTCCTCTGCATTATATGGTGGTACAAAGTTCTCTGTCTTGAGAAAGACACTGGACCTGAGATCTTCCCACCTTGGGCTTTTGGTTGTGCTCACGGGCTTTAAGTGTCCCCACCTTGCTCCACCCTTCAGCAGTGCATGTAAATCGGGGGCTGGCCAGGGAGTCCCAGCCCGGAGGGATGCTCCCGGCTCCCGGCCAGGGCTCAGTCAGTGGTACGGCTGGCGACCAAGCCTTGCTGTAAGCTGGACAGCCGGAGGAAAGTTTCGTCAGTCCCGCTTTCTCTGTCCATCGGTGTCTGCCGTGCGAGGACTGCTGCATGCCACAGCCTGAAGCACAGGGCTCTGGACGTCTTCTGCTCAAGCTCTCCCGGAGGACCTCACAGCTGTCTCAGGCTGCAGAAAAATGTACTGGGGAAATCATGTTAGGTAAGTTCGCTTGAGATGTCGGGGACCTTCTCTAGCCAGGGATGCCGATTCCTTTTAAAAGTTCGCAATGCGTTTTAGTGTTTGTGTCTTATTAGCATAAAATCATTTCTGGTTTGATTTTTTTTCTATTCCTTTTTAATTTTTTTTTTTTTTTACAGAATTCTTTTCACTGTGACTCTTGTCTGGCAGGCTGTTCGTTTAGAAAAAGGTAAGGGAAACAATGTTTCTCCCAGCCCCTCTGTGTTTTTCTTCTACGTTTACAGTATGCATTTCTTCATTACAAACTACCTTCCCTTACATATTTGCACTTCTCGTCAAGGCCCTGAAAAAGAAGAATGGAAAGAAGTTGTGAAAAGTCTCAATGTTACAGCACAAAAGCAGCAGCCCAAGAACGAAGGGACATTTACAAATGCGCTAAGTGATATGAATCAGAGTTACGAAAGTAGAAAGCAACAGAGTTCCAGGTCTTTAGTACCTTTCACTGGAATTACAGAGAGTAAGTAACATTATTTTTGTAAATAATGACATAAAATTACTTTAAAAAAATATAATATAGTAATGCTTTAACTGTTGTCCTGGAAGATTCCAGCCTGTTGGTTTTCTGTGACCACCCATTTCAATTATACCCATGGCCACTTAGTAAATGGTGATAAAAATTTGGGGTAGAGCTGAAGATCTCTCACTTGCAAAATGTGTTAAGGAAAAACAAGGAAGAATACTAAGAATGAAGAAGTGTTTGGCACTTCGTCTTTACAATGTTACAATGTAACATTTTGTAACATTCTGTTCATTTTTTAGAATTCACGACATTTAATGACCATAAAAATTGTAATTTTATAAAAAAAGGTTTCAGCTACCTGAAAACAACAGTACTAATGGGGGGGGGGGGGGGGGGGGGACAGAAGGGGTGGGGGGGGGGGGGGGGGGGGGGGGGGAAGTATTCTGTTTCCTCACATTTATATAAAGTTTTAAATTGGTGCTCAATCCCAGGACTCTGAGAAAGGCTTAAGGGAGCATTCCCCCCACCTCAGAACCAAGAAACTTCCCAGGTTTTTATTCAAAAATAAGTATCACTTCCCAATAAAAATGCCCCATTTCTTAGTGTGATTGAAACCTACATCTGTCAAAGTGAAGTGAAATATTTCACTTGAACACATCCTGCTGCTACAGAATTTGCCAGGCGTTGCTTCTTCACCGTCTTGTAATCCCTAGTAGCTTGTTTCTAATCCTTAACTAAACAAACTGGGTTTAGCTGAACAAACACTCTTAACAGGCATATAATTTTATTGTCTCTAAAGACAATAAAACTGGATATCCTTAAGAGACTTTGGGAACTGGAGAGACCTAAGAGAACAACTGAGGAAAAGGTGAGGTTCAGAGCCCCTGAGATGCTTGTTAACCTCTTGTAATATTATCTTGCAGGTAAAAAACTGAACAGACGCTGCTGCCAGAATGGAGGGACTTGTATCCTGGGGACCTTCTGTGCCTGCCTAAAGCACTTCACTGGCAGATACTGTGAATACGATGAACGGCAAGGGTAAAAAAAAATAAACAAAAAAAAAAAAAAAACAAAACCAGACCAAAATCCGACGACATTAGTGTGGTGGTCTGGATGGTTATTTTCTGTGGTGGGGTCAGGGAGGTACCAAATGTCTTCCTTGTCGTTGACAGCAGCTGCGGCAGCATTCCCCACGGCGTCTGGGTGCTGAAGGACTGTTGGCTTTGTCGGTGTGGCTATGGCACACTGCACTGTCTCTCAGAAATAACACAGAGTAACTGCGGTAAGAAATGGCATTAAATCAAGCATTTTTATCCCGTGGGTGACAGAACTTCCTTCTGCAGTAGTGGGGTACTTGGAGGATGCAGAATGTGCACTAGTTGGACTTCTACAGTGGGTTTAGAGAATGCATTAGTGAGACAGTAAAAAACACTGATCTTGACTGTATAGTACAGCACATAAGGCACTTTCAAATATTCATAATTCTGTACAGTAGAAAATTTCCCACCGTTCTAATTGAAGATTGATACAGAGGCTTAAATTCTTGTTCTGCAAAATCTGTACATCTATGACTTCCCACTTAACCAGGACAATTTCTATAACTAAACTAAATCCAAAAACGTCTTTCTTAAGTAAAGGAAAAAACAGTAGTTTAGTGTACACTGGTGTGGAGGAAGTAGAAACTGGTATTTCACTAGAGAAAAAAAGTTGTGTCTATTTAATACACAGAATCATCAATCATCATGCTTAAATGACACAAAACTAATCCGAATTTCTTTTTTAAGATCTGTATCTCAATCTTCAGAATATTCTTGTATGAGTTTTAAGTTTGAACACACTGCTCATGTTATCCTGATCAGTGTAAAAGTAGAGCCACCTAGTCTGCTCAAAAGCACTACATCATTTTAAGTGAAGTCTTGCTATATCAGCTCTGAAATTCCCTGAATAAATGGGTGATTTTTTTTTTAAACAGTCTATTAACTACCATAAGGATTTAAAGAATTGCTATACTGGTATTATTTTCCATGGAGAACTGACTGATCCAGACTGTTCTCAATACTCTTGAGATCACTAATAAGGATTTAATAATATTTTCTCTTCAGTGGCAAAATCGGTGAAAAATATTCTTGCCCTTTCCACCCATATCTCAATCCCATCTTGTGCTTTCCTTCACTTGTGCCAACATCACTCCTTAGAAGGGTAAGAAAACAACAGACTGAAAGGGTTTCAAGATTCATTTGCACCCCAAGCAGCCTCTTGTTTCCTGACCAGATTCCTACCTGAGTAGCAGTGCCTTGAAGCTGTGACTTGTGAGTTGTAGCACTAACTCAGATGTAAATCAAAACATTAAAAAGGTGACATTGCTACCTTTGTAACCCTAGACAGAAAAAAAGAAAATCCACCAGAACCACTTTTTCCTTGAAGTCTTCCGTATTGAGCAGTTATATGTGTCACACAACTTTCTCATTCAACTCTTTACATGTTCACCTTTGAATCATCCCTATTGTTCCTCATTACAGGAGCAAAAGACATTATGGGTCCCTCTATGCTCTGTAAAAAGTCAACTGCTTACTACTCTTAAACTCCGCTTAAGAAAGACAATAAAGGTCCCAGTGAAGAATTCCCTGAGCAGGGACTCCGTGGCTTTCACGGACAAGAGGATATGGCTTCTCAGCTTTTGCCAAAGCTGAGTCCCTTGTTAAAGGAAGGGTTAAAAGCCTACACACAGGCTTGAGTGCTTACCTCTTCTGAAGTTCTTCCTCTTGCTTTTGCTTGGTATTTACTTTTGATTATTCTGAGATTAATGCCTGCAAGAGCTGATAAGTGCTATCAGTTGCTCCTCAAACGATCATTGATGGGACATCTATTTACATCTCTCCCCTGAGAATACTCCCTTTGATTGGCTTTAACAGCTGATACCTTTAACTTAAGTACCTGTGAGATGTCAAAGGACTTTTCAAATAAGTTGAAAAACCTTATGTTTTCAAATTTACATACTCATTAACCATTTTATTTTCTTGATTTTATTTCTTTTAAGAACTGACATCGGAAACAGAGGAAATTATCAAACTGTATTCCAGTGGTTTAAGATTACAGCAAGCACTGTTTTCAGTTACTTGCCTGCTTGTCATCCTCCTGGAGTTCTGCTAGCTGGCACTTGTGAAACTGGACAAGGGGAAATACTCAGGGTTGATATAACCCTCATCATGAATCATGCATTTCTTCTATGAGCTACAGAAGACTCTTCTACATGCATGTTGGAGGCAAATTAAAATGTATTAGTTAATGTTGAAATACCTGGGTTATTATAAATTCAGATTATATGAATGTGAAGTATTTATTATTATATTATTATATTAATACTGCTATCAATGTCTGATTCTAACGATTCTTTATTTTCAAAATACTGCTCTTCCAGTGGAAGTAACCCCCCCAATATTCTATGTCTGAAGTATTGTAAGTTATAGTAATTTTTGTACACAGAACAACTCTTATAACAAATAAAACTTTAATTTCTGAAAAGTTTTTGTTTATTTAAATTTAAAAATACTTATCTACCATTTGTTATATTTTATCTTGTAAGAAAAGTGCAGGGTAGAATGAGCAAACAGAAATTTGACACCATAAGGATGGGTTTAAGAGTAGATATCTTTCAAGCCCTAATACAGAGAATTGTAAAAGTTACATAGTCTTTCTTATTTATTGCAGCAAAATTGTATATATACATAATCTGCATGGCAGGAATCATATATCTATTAAGAACATATAAGTGGTGGTTATTTGTCTTTGGGGTTTACTTAATATCCTAGAAATATGAGTGTCTCTATTTTTGAAATGACAGCAAAGAACAAATTTGTTTAACTTTTTCTACAGTAATGTTTTCTTGATTTATATATAATTTTAAAATTAGTATATCTAGGCTGTAAAATACAAAATGTTTGTAAGTGCATTTTAATGCAAGTTTATAAAGCAGAAACAGGTTTGATTTGAAAAAAATTACAAAGATAAACCTAAAATGTGTCTTCATTCTTTTGGAGTGGAGGTACCACATAGAAACAATCAGATTCATATTTTTATTGACTAAAAAGATATTACTGATGAAGAAAATTCTTAATGTCTTTTAAAAATTCAATATATTTAATCCTTAAAATTTCTTATTTATTTGGTGCGGCAAATTGAGACAATCCAGTTCTTAAGCAGAAAAGGATGTAGCATCAAGAAATGACATAATGTAGTGCCTGCCTTTAACTATATGACTGCTCAGAATCAGACTTTTATAGGGAGTCATTGTATAAAAACATATTCACGTTCAATATTGCAAGTATGCAGACTATTCTTTTCCAAACTCCAGACTTGTGCTGAGAGACAAGGCTTCTCACTCTTCACATGCACTAGATACACTAGACTAGAAATGGTCCTTTTCCCATTATTTCATACAAACTGGTCTGTACCCATCTGCCTATGTTTCCACAGACCATCTTAGGACAATTAAATATCAAAGAGAAGAGCTGGAGGAAAGTAGTTGTGCTTTTATTTAACAGCTGTTGAAATTTCAGGAATGCCATTGTGAAGTCATCTTGGCTTGCCATAAAGCATACCTGAGAAGTCTGTAAGCAATACAGCTTGTAATATGCTTCAAATAGTCTTTAGTTTGTAAAGGAAAATACATAGTACAGTAAAAATACACCTGAAGTAATATTTATTTTTTATCCCTGTAGAAAATATACAGTCATTAAAGATTGCAATTAACAAAAGAAAAGAAGTGTTTTAATACAGGCTTTACAACACAACAGCTATTTCTGTTTCAGTAACACCCACAGCAGATTTAATCATGAAAAACTGAACTGGAATAATTCTGTATGTAGGTGAGCCTATGTGCCTGCAAGAGTTACCCTGATGAGGCTATTCATTATTGGCTTGGTCTGATTTTCAGAATTAGACCAAGTGAAATGTCTAGCAAAAAAAATATTTTCCTGCCATACCAAAACATTAGTACAAGGCATCAGATTAGATGCAACGTTCTGTTTCTACAGTCTCAAAGCATTGCATGGGGAACTTAGATGCATAAGTAGTTTTAATCATGTCAGTGCAATTTATTACTCACTCTGGATGCCAAAATTTGAAAATTTTCTCTGGATGAAAAAACTGGGAGTTTTTGTTTGTTTCATTTTAAGATAACAGTTCCCTTTCTCTCTATCTTATCCCACTGCATTCTGTTACTGGCAAATCTGAAAATTCTGCATCAGGATGGTTTTATATCAACAATACTATGGCAAAACTACTCCCTCAGTGTCAGTTAGTTGTGGATGATATTCATCTTGTCTTTGTGTCAAAGGTCTAGAATTGGTGAGGCATAGGTAGAAGTTCAGTCTGTGTTCCTCACATACTTCTGAAGCAGAGGCAGCCACAGGAGTCGAGTTAGAAGAAAAACCTATCTCCTTAAGTTAAAGAAAAACAAGAAGAGTGGAAAAAGAAAAAGCATGCAGAAGCTATCCCATGCATAGTCTCATTTGCAAATAAAAATGTAACTTAGAGGGAGGAAAACAGAAAGCAATGAGGAACAAAGGAAAACATACAGGCACAATCTTTGCTTAGGTTAAAACTGTCTCCGCTTTTATCTGTCTCCAGCTATCTGCAAGAACAGATAAAAGAAAGCATTATTTTCCTCCCCTGTTACCATCTAGGCCTGGCCAACCTTCTAACAGTGCAATTACAAGCACTTTGCTAAGGTTTGTTTATAGCAAACTGCAATGCTTACTCTTCAGCCTCATGCTAATTCACAGCCCACTCTGTCAAACATGGCACATCCCAGCAAAGTAGACATCTGTCGCTGCAAGTTCATGCAAGTGCTTTCCCTATATGCAGCCTCATTTGGGCACGGGGAAGACCTCAAAGAGACGTATTTATCGGATGATCCACAGGGTCTCAGAGCCCAAGATCTTTTCCTCCTCACAGTGGACTCCAGAACTAAAACATATGGTGCTGCTTGCAGCTGGCCTCAGTGGCTTCGCCTTGCAATTACTCCAGCCTCCATCACTCCTAGGGGCATGCCACAGCTGATAAGAGCCCAAACTGGGTAAGAATGTGGTGGAGAGACTGCCTTCTCTGCGGCCAAGAGCCCTGGAGCTGGAGATCTGATGCTAGGTGCGGACCTGCAGGGGGAGGCTGCCATCTGCCCTTGACACACAGTCCATTCAAAGGAAGGGATTTGTTTTGCATAAGGCCACGTAGTGCACCGAGGTGCACACACAAACCTGTAAAAGCTAACTTTCAGGTACCAGATACTGAGGAAGTGTCACTTATGTGTCTCTCAGAGTATCTGATGGTTATCTCTTGAGATGACTTTATTTCCATCAAGGAGATACTGGTCTCTGTTGCCCCTGAGAAGTGTTAATGGTACCTATAGGTGCCAATAGCCTTCTCTCACCTAGACAGAAGCCAGCCAAAACAGAATTAGAAGTAATTTCCCACACTTGTTTATCCAGAGTTTTTCGGGGGTCCTTCTTGTTTCTAATCGGTGTATTTGAGATTGCTACGGTTGTATTTTGCTATTAATTTTTCATTAACTCTCATAGTGTAAGGCTATACATCTGGGTCATTACACCCACAAATTTCATACACCTGAGCAAATATACAGCAACTTTATATTTTGTTTTCCATCAGTTGGAAGAGTAATATAATACAGCAGGCTGGCTCACATTTTGAGCAGCTCTGTGAATTAGAATCACATAATAATAGAATATTCTGAGTTGGAAGGTAACCACAAGGATCCTCAAGTCCAACTCCTGTATCCACACAGAAGAAGCTGAAAGTCAAAGCATATATTTAGGAGCATTTTCAAAGTTATAGGTGTATATCTCACCTATAACTTTTCCAGAGTTATAGGCGTATATGTTGTACCCTGCAATCATCATCTGTAATTCACCGTCTGCCTCATCTTTTACAGCACAGTCATGTACAAGCATGGGAGACTTAATGACAATACAGCAGCTGTATGCTTGCCCTCTGCAAAATTACCCAGCTTTGTGAGTACTCCTTGTGATTGCAAAGCACCTTCTTGGTCAGAGAAGATATTAAAACCTGTAATTCCCTCCACATTTGGCTGATTGACCTTGCCCTTGGCTTATGCTGTTATGAGGGGGACTTCTTGATAAGGTCGTGAAGCTGCCATATGTCACTGGAATAAAACCAGATGCCTTATGCATGTTGGGTCTAGCATTTGTCTTCAGGTACATGTTGGTACAGAAATAGCCTTCATTAGCAGCTGTCTTCATCTGCTGCAACCCAACCATATCTTCACAAAACTACAATTTATAATCAAACTGAAGTGAGGCTTCAGTTCAGATACTGTTTGTTTGATAACATTTGGATGAAATGTTGGTAATGTACTGTGAGGGCAGAAGCACTGGTGAAGTCTCAAAAGCAAACAGCCAGAAAGGCACAGGCATTACAGTCTAAGGAAGTGCACTGTCCAGCTGAGCCTCTGGCAGCTGGTCCCAAAGACTCAAATCTCTTTCTCTGACAGCTGAGATGCTTCTCAGAGCTTCACACTTTGTCTTGGGCATAGCTTGTCACCTTTCACTGGCTTTCTGTGAGCAGAAATAGACACACAACCTGTGAGGTTCCAAATCAAAGGACTGGGTCTGGCAGGACTATGACAGTCATTTTCAGCCCATCCACACAGAGTTTTCTGTCACGGGATGGCAAACTGTGCTGAACATTCAATTCCTTTGCACGCATGGCGCATAACACCCTGCATCTCTTACCAGCAATGCGTCTTTATGCCTGTCCTCTACAATAAAATGTTTGCATCTTCCCAATAAACAGAAATATTTCTGTGATCTACCCTACTTATAAATCATTACAAAAGGTTATAAACAAGAATAAATCACATCTATATATGAGAAAGAAACAAAATAACAAAGAAACCTTTTTCTCACCAAAAAAAACAAATAGCTCTGTCACCTGTGCTGACATAAAAGCTCTTGTCAAGTTCTAGGAAGATTTGTGGGGAAAATTGTGCTTCATGTTTTTGAATCACTAAGATTAAGTCCTTTCAAAAAGTATGAAAAGGAGTATCAGGAAAAAAATTAATTTAAAAAAAATGGTACAATGTTGAAAAGACAATATTTGCAAGGGCATCTTTACGCACAACAAGAAGAGAGTCAGGATATAAAAGAAAAATTGGTGTCAAAGAACCTTCCCACCTGACTCTCTATGTGAACTCTTTTAAAGAGTGTTTCCTGGACCAAAATCTTTTAAAAAAAATTATTTTCAGACTCGTCAAGTCTTATGGTTACATGCCAGTTATTCCAGTCCCCACGTAATGTTTCCTCACCTCAAATTTGTTTAGTACAGCACCAGTACTGAAGATACATCTTGCACAAGAAGGAAATATCTCCTGGAAAACAATGTGCCTGTACACCTAATTAGGTTTGAAGATATGTTATGGAGGTCATCTTATGTTAAAATGGATTGAGCTCTGTTTTCCTGTCTGCTAGGCTGGTGTCATGCCTGTCTTAGTTTGCTAAATCATGCCAATAAATTTATGATGCATTTTGGTAAAAGAGACAGAAATTTCTTATTGCTTTTAACATCAGTCTTTAGTGGAAATAAGAAATACTGCAGCATGCTCCTTGCTCTGTGTCTCTGCCTTCCACTGTTCTTCACAGAGGCTATATCCCAGCACTCTGTGTGGACACCCTCTGTGTTGGAAAACGACTTGTGCAGATACGCTGTGCAGTACGTCTCCAGCAGTGAAATAACCTGAAACAAAAGCCAATTAAGTTCATTCTTATGTGTGTTCTTCTTTTATCTGAGCAGACGTGATATATGCCTATCACTAGCTATGCTAACCAAAAACAACTGCAGAATTTCAACAGTGCTAAAATATATGGAGGCCAAACTCTGGTCCAACAACTCGGGCAATCACTAAACAGGGAATAACCCATGCAGGTAAAACTAAGTAGCAAATATGAATTCCAGAAGACAAGTATATGTACCCAGTGTTGCAACTTTCTCAAGTAGTTTGAGCAGACAAGACCCCAGATGCGTGTGTCTGCTGGGGTCTTGCTGTCTGCTCAACTCTTTGCAGTTGTATCATCCACAGTCAGACAGGTCCACTCACTTGTATATCCAAAATGTTCTTTTCTCATTCTATTGGCTTAATTCCCAAATAGACCATCTTTGCTGACAGAGGGATGTAGCAGAGACATGCAGCAAAAGTGAAGGGGAGCCCACAGTTAGACAAGCCAAAACTGGTTATTTAACCACTGCTTTAATGTTAACAGCTTAGTTAGAAACATTGTCAGTCTTAGCTTCAAAAGAAGACATCAACATGCAGAGACAATGCAAAAGCTAAATTTGCCAGTGGGCAAAAAATCTGCTCCTGAACTTACATTATAGTATCTAAGCAGTAAGAGAAAAAGATCATTATTTACCTGGCAGTAGTGACACCATTAATAGAGTATTACATAGCATTTTGTCATCTTCTCTCTGTAAATGATACTGAAATTTGTAGAAGTTTCAGAAAAAAAGTAGACAGGTATGATTTAACATAAAAATTGACACTCCAATGAAAAATGTAGCCAATTCAATTCATTATTAAAGCAAGAATTGTGAGTTACTTTTTCTCCCAGAGTATCACATGGGAGGATACTAAGCCTGTAAGTTTATTCAACTGACAGAGCCATTTTTACTCTTTCACACAGAACTACCCCAATGCAGTGTAGCTTTCATTAGGAGACAAACCTGCCAATGTTAACACCAGCGTTAAGAATTTAGACTCACTTAGTATTAGCAGAAAAGCTGCTTGTTAAAAGTCTATCAAGCCAATGAACTGGCACTGCTGCAGGAATGTGTGTGTGTGTGTGTGTGTGTGTCTCCAGCAAATGAGGGCAGTCTGGCTTTGATGTCACAATCAATGGAGGTTCCACAAGTGAAGAAAGAGAAATCCTGAAGAAAACAAGAGAAGATGAGGCATTATCAGGTAGCTGTGGGCTGATTAATTGTAAACAGTAACATTAAAAGCCATGTACATGAATTGCAACCAGCACCATTATGGTAAAACACAGATATATTATCTGCAGTGTGTAGCCTCTAGTGTGCCTACAAGCCCTGACGTAGGTTGAGATTTTTCTGTGCTGGGTACTGTGCAAGTGTACAGGAAGAATGAACCTGTCCTCAGCAATTGATACACTGGTGGATTCCTATCTGCCACTGCAGTCTGGCTCCATATTCCAAGACAAAATCCTTAGCATGCACACACACCTACTTCAGTCATGTTTCATGAGTCCTGTTGGTTTTACTGTTTATTTTCCATCTCCTCTGTACTGCTCCTCAATAACAATATCAGCATAGGCACCAGTCACCAGGAGATGGCATCATTAGAAGTTAACAACACTGACTCTTAAACTTTGCAGTCAGATACAATCTTGAGACTGAATATAGCACTAATGACAGAATTCCTGAGCCTCACAGTGCTGATAAAAACTAACATTCTCAAAGCAAACCATAGCGGGTATTCGAATGCAAGGTGTGGATTTTTCAAATGTAATTTTCAAAAGATGAAGTTGCTATTATCTGCTGCTTTGGCTACTAACCATGTATCTCTCTGTATGAACTAAGGCTGAGCATATTGTCAACACTCAGGGAAGACTGTTCTTATTATGGAATCCATGAGAGACAGCTTTTCCTAGGCAATTAAGAAAAATCCTGGGCTGGTAAAAGTAGCATACAATTATACAAATATTTCCACAGAAAAAATTTTATAAAAATTATGGGAAATAATATATATTTGTTCAAGCGGTTTTCGTATGATTATTCTACTCGTGTGAAATCAAACTTGCAGAATGTGAATAAGCTTGATCTGACCTACTGCAGGGATGAGTAGTGATTCTTGTATCATTGTGCAAAGTCTTAGGGAAAGTGAAATAATTGCTTTTAATCTTACTGTTCTATCAAAGAGACTAAGGAACCCACTTGCTGGGTTAAGTGTGTCAGAAAGACAAATTATACCAGCTCTGTGTGCATGGATTCTGTGGTGTTGAATACTAATTTTAAAGGAATTTTATCAGATAGACAGATGAAAAGAAGTAACACGGACTTGTTACTTTTCAAGAGTATATGCTTTTCCTGGCTGCTGGCAATTAAAGTTTGACAGCTTTTCAAGATAAACATATAGAATAAACTTGAAAATATTTGTTTGTAAAATATTCTGGTCTTAGGACATTTTATAGAGTGGAGGTAGAAAAAAAACCTATTGTATTTTGATAACATCATTTGAAGACACCATAAATAAGTACATGATGATAGCTTAATTAAAGTGCTTCACAGAACTCAGTCTTACAGATTGATGATAAAGAGGAAAATGTGTCAGTGTGTGAAATAACATTCCCAAGAGATAAATTAGTTATCTGTGGCATTTATTGTTTTTCCTTAACATTCTCATGCACTGACCTTGATATTCTGCTTTTATAATTATCTTAGATATAATAAAAATATTTTTTTAATAATTCAAAATATACTGGAACAGGCACTGTCATATTGGCTGCCTGGTCTCTTTTACTGTATCTGTCTGCTCCTGAATACTGATGAACACTGCTGCTAGCAAACTAAAGCATTGATTTAACCATATAAAAAGCTATGAGTAAATAGCTCTGCCTGTGATAACACTTTGAGGAACTAAGAGTAAAAAAAGACTGGTACGTAAGTTATGCCAGCATATCTCAAATAACAGAATTATTAAGGTGAGGAAAAATAATATGATGCTCTGGGTGGTGAACTTTGTTTTAGTGAGTTGATGAAAGGTCAGTGCTGGATGTCCAGTTTCCAACTTCATGCAATATCTTTAAGGGACCAGCTAGGCTAACACCATACCTGTACACCCAATTTAGGAAAGAAAAAGTTCAGAAGCAGTAATATACTTCTAAACCTGGTAAATGCTACTCCTCATCCTTAATCTAACCAAAAGAAATGTGAAAGAACAGAAAGGAACTTTTCAGTTATGGCTGAAAATTGCAACAGATTATTTTCAAGATTGGAATGGATGGATTCATTTTGGTTGAAAGGTCTATGCTTCTCTGCAGACTGACTTGCAGGACATTTCTTTGGTCCCCTTTTTATTCTCCACTAGCATTTGTGTTTTAGGAAGGAATAACAACCCAGAATATACAACTAAATGTACAGGTTTTAACAATTTTTGTGTATCCTGGTTAAAAAAAATCACCCAAAATTTCTCTTTGCATAAGAGGTTGTGGTGACCATGAGCATGGAAAATCATTCAAAAATAAATCTGGAAAGGAGAGGCCAATTTCTTCACATGTACCTGGTACATATATATAGTGTGTAGTAGAATCCTGAAGCATCCCTTTTCTTGTTTAGTGAGGCTTAAAAATACTGAGATATGTACAAAACAGGAGATATGTACAAAATATAAGAGTATATTATGGGTGCAGGGGTGAAGTCACAGGGAATAAGGTCTATTTTACTTGAAGAAGGAGTCAACCTTTGTGTTTGGTTTGCACATTTTTTTATTACCTCTTTTTTTTTGCCTTGGTGCGTGCTGTCAGCTGGTGCTTCTATTTAGAGGAGCTACTCAAGGACACAGGCAGCTCCTCACAGGCTCACACAGCTGTTAGTAGGTAACTTCAGTCCCAGCTAATGGTGAAACCATGGCAGAAAAGGAGGAATTGGTCATATAAGAGTAGTCACATTGCAGATGTGTAATAGGAGCTCATAGCTGTAAAGAGGAGGTGCTGCCTATCAAATTCCCCAAAAGACTCAATGTCCTTGAAAATAAATTGTCAACTCTCTTAAAAATATTTTAAAATTAAGTTTCAAAATAGAGGTGGGACTATTGAAAAACAGCTACAAAGGATGAACATAAACAAGATCTGCTTTTGTGATGAGAATTACAGATGTCTCCCAGCTGCCTACACAAGATCATGAGTGTGAAGTCAAATGGGGGAGTAACAAGGGAGTCAAGCTGCACTCTGCACTGGCAGCCTTCTTGTCAGGATCAGAGGAACCATTGGTACTGATTTCATGGGGCTTACTTTATATTGAAGGAGGTTTCTATTTCAGGCCTATTTCTTTTATAGGGTCATTGGTTTATGTAGTTACCTTAACATCAGCACGTAATAGGGGTTTTTTGATTCTGCGTCAACAGTCCCCCTGGTCCATATGGCTTTTCATTTTCAGAGCTGTTAAGCACTTGTGACTCACCAAAGTGTGGTCTGGTTGCTGACCCCAAGGTCCCAAGAATATTTACACAACTTGTGGCGCAATTCGGAAAAAGAGTAGATGCAACAGGAGAACAACCCACCTAAGGACTTCTCAGAGATTTCCACACTTTCTTGTTTTCACCCTACTAGTCCAAAGCACTCAAGTTAATGCACTTCCACTACAAATTTCTACAATCACCCAACACCTTCATCCACGAGGCAGCTCTCTGACCAAAGTCAGTGACTGATTCAGATGCCTGAGATTTACTTGAAAGACATGTACAGCATGTACAGCAAATGTACCACATTAATGGTATTCACAGCCAGAATGATACATAGTACAGTGCAATAAGGTCAGGTTGTCTCATCCCATTAAAACAGGTATTTTCCCAGAAATTATCTCTATGGTAAATTTTTATGTACATATACAACATAATGTCTAGAAACTTTGAGCAGTTAGCCTATAGGAGGGACTAGAGAGAGAGAAAAAAGAAAGAAAAACATACTTGTTTTGAACATAAAGTAGTACAGCAAACATACTTCCTGAGTGGTGAAGCCCCATGGGTACTGTGTTGTCCTGATCAGAAGTGACAATGACACAAATGCTGACAAGAATAATCTTCCCTTCAAGATAAAAAAATTCTAAACAGGTGGAAAGCAAGAAGGTATATTTCCTTGTGGAAACCCAGGGCACAGGGAATATTTCTCTGTCTGCTCTGGGGTGTCCTGACCCCCAGGGGAGCACTGACTTTGACCCTCATTCATGGAGAAAGTTTCCTAGACTTCAAGATAGACTAGAATCCACAAAAGTGGGAAATAGATTATAGAAAGTAATCACCAAGCTATCACTTGGTGAGAAATTTGGGTTTTGGGATTTTTTAGTATGTTGTGGGTGGAAGCAAGATGTAGGGCGCATGGTTTCAGCCTGGGTTTCTTCTTCATGCTTCTTCTTTCTTCTTCTTCATGTATTTAGGTGGCATTTTGTGATTGGGCAGAAAAGGCCACATTGCAGGCTCTTTGGGATCAGTTATTGGATTAAAAGGGAAAATAATCCAGGTGTCAGTTCTTAATTGGATAGTTTAGTCTTAAAAGACCTTGTAACGAGAGATTGTTGGTCATTTTGTGCCTTCTAATGAAAAGCTGCCGAACTCACAGTAGTGAGACTGTTTTACTGATAAGAAATAAAAAACACTTGAGTCCAAACACGAACTACTGTCTCAAGTACCTTCAATCCAGACCCAGAGAAACCGACAACTGGTACCCCGATATTTCCTTCTGCTGTTTATAGGTCTTCTTTCAGACAATAAATAACTTTTAAATACTTAGAAGTTCCTAATTTTGCTGGTTCATTTAATTCTTGTTAATTCTTCTGCAAACTTAGCAGAAGATTGACCTTATCCTCTATTGTTAGATGGAGTCACAGAATCTTAGAATCTTAGAATACTTTGTGCTGGAAGGGATGTTCAAAGCATCTAATCCTATGACCCTGCCAGAAGCACTGATACCTTTCACTAGATCAGGCTGCTTAGAACCCTGTCCGGCATGACCTTGGATATTCCCAGGGATAGGTCATCTACCATGTATTTGGGCAATCTGTTCCAGAGTTTCACTAGCCTCATCATAATTTTTTTTCCTGTATTTAGTTTGAATATACTGTGTTTCAGTTTAAAACCATTATCCCTTGTTCTTCCACAACAGGTCCTACTGAAATGGCATTAAGGTAGCCATGACCCTTCCCTTGTCCTCTGATGTAGTCACTCCATCACCAGAAGCCACTGGGTCAGTCAGGAAGGACCTGCCCTTAGTGAAGTCATGCTGGCTGTCTTGAATCACCTCCCCATTCTCCATGTGCCTAAGCACAGCTCCTAGGAGGATCTGTTCCATGATCTTCCCAGAAACAGAGGTGATGCTGACAGATCAGTAGCTTCCAGGATCTTCCTTTCTATCTATTTTAAAGACCAGGTACATTTTGTCCCTTATTCCAGTTATCTGGAACTCCACCAGACTGCCTTGACTTTTCAAATATCATGGAGAGTGGCTTGGTAGCTACATCAGCCAGTTTCCTCAGGGATACTTCATGTGAGGTCCCAAAAACTAATGTATGTTGAGGTTCCTCAGGTGGCCATGAACCAGAGCCTTATTTACACCAGGAAGGACTTCGCTCCTTCTTGTCTTGAAGTCCACTCATGGCAGAGATGTAGGAAGAGAGAAGGCCATTGAAAACTGAGGCAAAATTGTTATAGGTATCTCAGCTGTCTCTTCACCCATCGTTATCCATCTGCCAGTCATGCCAGTCCCATCAGGATCGGATCCATCCAGACTTGTAGTTAGAATAATAGAAAGCAGACTGGTTTCTTTTGTCAAAGCTATTCTTGACCCACCTCCTGGTGGCTTTCCCCATATCTGAGCTGTGTGCTTCATCCACCAAGATCCATTAATCTACACTATGCAGACAACAAGGTGCTCAGCTGCAGAGTAGCAGCTGACACAAGAGGGATACAAGCACAGGCCAGAAACAGGGCATTTGGTGACCACCACCATACCTCTCCACTAACACCTCTGTGTACACAAGTAAGGAAGACAAGATGATAGCCCAGAGAGCAGAGGTAAGTATGGGGATGTGCTTTGACAACACACCTAAACAGACATGGCTCTGAAGAATTTTCTAATATTCAATCTTGTGCTCAGTTCCTGGAAGGAGAGGTTACTTCTGGGTAAATCAGCTCTATAACAACTTTAGCACAGGTCAAAATTGTACCAAAGAAATTTTGTCTTCAAGATAAAGACTTAGTAAAATGTATTCTGTGAAATACTAGGGATATAATAGTTCCTTATAGGAAATTGATTGATATGTCTGACACAGTAAACATTTTAAAATTTTATCATCAGTACCTGTGTATACAACAGACAAGGAAAAAATTTATTCTATTCATGTTCAGAAAAATGTTTGTAGCTAATGCAACATATCATTCCCTTTCTTTGTTTCATTTAAAGTTACAGTGGTCCTCTTTCAACAACTATGAACAAAAGGTTCAACTTCTGATACAAAATATTAGGCATTTAAATCCATACTTAGGAATTGGCCTAAATGGTCTAATTGGCCATAGCAGTCACACCTAAAACTATTTATCATCTCATCTAGTTTGCATTAGCTATATACATTAATGCAAAGGAAAATGAAAAAAAAAACAACACCTCAACATTTCTATTGGCTTTCATTCCTCCTTAAAGAAGTCTGTTTCAGAGATAACAGATGTGCCTCCAAGCTGGTCAACCAAAGAAGCAACTAAAGTGCTGGGGTTGCCAGAGTCTGCTACAGTGTAATGTCCCAGGCCACTCCTTGCTCTGTGTGGTTAAATGATCTTAATCTGCTATGACTTAGGTTTTACTTAACACATACCTGGTGCCTTTGTAATCTTGCCGGCAATCTTTGCTCTATGAGGACTGTACTAGTAAGAGAATTTTATAATGGCAACTTCTGGCATCTAATGGTTGTTTTAGGTCTGTGTTTTAAAGAAACATATTTGTGATAGCCATTCATATCTGAATTTTCATTGCTGGATTGACTGCAAGAGTTAAACCAGATCTCTTTCCAGGAAGCACACAAAAGACACAATGGGACCTCAGATCCCACATTCATGCTCAAACTCTCAAGCCAGCCAGAATAAAGTCTGGTCTGGTTTTTTAACGAGGATATGGTCTTAGCTAGAGCCAAGAAGCAGCAAAAGGCAGCCTGCTTATCATCTCATTTAAATGACATGGTAAAGCCCTGAGACAGACATCTTTGATACGTTGGTAGAAGCAAAGCAAGTACATCTCTGCTTGGTTCTAAGTAGGGTTTGAGTTAAAAATGGAGTTCAGATGGTGCACAGCAAGGGTACAGATACACTATCCTTGAGGTATTCACAAAGAAACTGCAACCACAGATTTATCCACGACCGTGAAAATCAGTTTTAAAAGCCTTTTTCATCCTTCTTCTTAGCTTGCCTTACCTTCTTCCCAAGTAAAATAGTTCAAACTCATCCAAAGATGGTTTGAGTTTCCAAAGAGAAAACAGTGAAGTAGCATTTGGCTCTATAAGAGGTACAGAGTACTCGAATATTTAAGTTATATGGGATATTAAAAGATGATAAAAAGTCATACAATCAATGCACTGCTCTAAATTTTTACTTCTCTGTCATCAAAGTATCTGACATCATCACATGGAAGTTAATACCAACAACAAAATCCCTCTGAACATTTGTTAATTTTTTATCAGGAAGTTTGATGTCTGCGACAGCTCCAGTTCAACCCATTCAACTATTTCTAACGGAAGCACCTAATATTTGGCTGTATAGGAGCTACAATGCTATTTAAAAAAGCCCCTTAAGATGCTGTTTACTCCACTGAGGTATCATTTCTCTCCATAATTTTTATACCCCAACCCCAGCTCAAACAATGTGTGTACTGGAGCAGGATCTGCATTGTCTGATTTTAACAGAGGATCAAAAATCTATTTCCTACACTCATTAAACTAATGCCTGAGGGTGTCTAGAACAATTTTTTTCCTAACTCCTGTGTTGTAATAAGATGGAAAATCATCCATGTCAAAATTGCAGGAATATGCAACACATCATAGAAGCATTTCTGGACAGGTCACTATCAAATTTCACTTGGACTGGAAGGTAGTGTCAAACACATAGAAATGCTAAGACAGATTAGGTGATGCCAGCAGCCTTTTCCTTTCTTTGCAGTAATCTTCTCCCCTGCAGTGCACAGAGTCAGGCTAATTACACTTCCATAGGGATCATCTGTGTATCTTGCAGCTCCAGTGTCTAAATTTCAACTTGATACAATTTAAACTGCTTGAAAACTTTACAGTCCTGGGAAAAAATAGAAGCATTAGTTGCTTTCAGGTAGGCAACTAATAAGAGCATTACAAAAAGCTATTTAGTGGATCTTACTAGTGGATCTAATTTTTCTGATTGCACAAAGGCAATATCACGATTACAATAAACACTAAGCAGCTTCTCTAAATGTTTCAGGTGTCATGTAACTGATGCCAATAAGCTTCATTCAGCTAATAAAACATGTAAGCTCTTCATTCTGCCACTTTACTGACCTTGAGGTTATCCTGTACAAGATATTTATAAAGAAAACTATAGTGTGTCCTAGGCATGGATGATGTGATGTACGCACCATTGAGAAAGCACTCAGAGGAAAAATCCTGTTTAGATGAAAGGTATTCTTGTATGCAAAGTGGAATTCCAGCTCCTACTTAATTTTTTATGTTATTTAACCAAATCCCAACCACCCAATCCAAGGCTTGGTCCAAGAGAGGAAAAATGAGTTTGCAAACCTCAGTGAAATTAAGTGACCTTTTCAGTTATCCAGTCATGACAATTTTTAGTCCAACACTCAGTGTCATACCCAGACAATTTTTAGTCCAACACTCAGTGTCAAAACCTCTTAATCAAGTGCGTTTTCTCCAGGTGTACTCTCAGAGATGCCAACACAACATAGCAGGGTTCAAACCAATTCATGTATGAGAGGGGGACAGGGAAACCACATCCCCTGCACTGTATTGGCTACAGGGCAGTCCATCAATGATCATCCTGCCTGCTTTTCCACTCTGGAGTGCTAGACATGCTAAAGGACTAGTGGTGGCTTTTCAAGGCAGGTTTTAATAAACTCACACTGCAAGTATTTACAGAAGCATGAAAATCAGTTAACAATCAGCTTTCTTTGGAAGGTACTGTGGTGGGTTTGTGTGGCCAGGTTTTAGTATCAGCAAAGGACACAGGGTGACTTCTATGAGAAATTCTGTATCCAGTAGAGCCTATCCCTGCCAGCTTCCAAGACAAATGTGCAACTGGCCAAGGCTGGGTCAATTAGAACTGGTGGTAACACCCCTGGAATAACATATTTAATGGAAAAAGAAGTTATTGTGAAGATGTAAGTGCGGCCAGAGAAGAGCAGAATGAGAATATATAAGAACAACCCTGTAGACACCAAGGTCAGTGCAGAAAGAGAGGGAGGAGCTGCTCCAAGCAACAGAGCTGAGATTCAAATGCAGCCTCTGCTGTAGCCCATGGTGAGGCAGCTGTGCCCCTCAGCCCATGGAGGTCCATGGGGATGCTGAGATCCACCTGCAGCCCATGAAAGAGATGTACGTCAGGGCAGGCGGATGCCTGAGAGGAGGCTGTGAACCCTTAGGAGGTCCTGGCTGGAGCAGGCTCCTGGCAGACCTGTGGAGAGAGCAGCTCAGACTGGAGCAGGTTTTCTGGTGGGATCTGTGACCTGTGGCCTTTCCTTGCAAGACTGCACCAAGTGATCTATGTTGGAGCAGTTTGTGGAGGACAATTTCCCATGAAAAGGATTCACACTGGAGAAGTTTGTGGAGAACTCTCTCCTGTGGTATGGACCCCACTCTGGGGCAGAGGAAGGACTACTCTCCCTGAACAGGGACACAAATATGTGATTGATTGTAACCCCCATTCCCCATCTCCCCATGCTGCTGGAGGGGAGGAAGTAGAGTTCATGAAGAAGGGAGGAATAGGGGAAATGTGGTTTAAAGATTTACTTTACTTCTCATTATCCTGCTCTGATTTTGTGGGTAATAAATTCATTTAATATCCCCCATTCAAGTTTGTTTTACCTGTGGTGCTATTTGGTGAGTAATCTCTCCCAGTCTTTATCTCAGCTCATGAGTCCTCATTATATTTTGTCTCCCCTGTCCTTTTGTGAAGGCGAGTGATAGAGAGGCTTTAATGGGTGTCTGGAATCCATACAGGATCCAGCCACTACAGAAAGACACCTAAACTGATCAGACTCCTACTTTCCATCTAAGTAATCAGCTCCATTCTAGAATTTGTGAAGCTTGAAGAGGGCAGCTAAAATTTCTGTGACCTATTCTGCTCCTAGACCAATGAGGACATAGTAGTGACAGAAATCCCTCTCCTCAACTTTCTAGCTGCCATTGCATCAATCCAGAACAAGAAGGATGTGAATACTATGTACACAGTGAATACCAAAGGAAGTTACCCCAACAACATGGTATAGTATCTGCTTAAAAAAATTACCTCTCCTGATCTTATTTCCTCAAGCATTGAAGGGAAAAGAAGCATGAGATGTTTAATTAATTGGCAAGATTCTGTGAAAGGTCTTTTCCTTTCACCTCCCCTCCTTTAGCATCAGGTCTAAGAATACTCATAGAGTGAAGGGTCCAGTGTGACAAAATACAGACTAAATGTATCAGGATTACTTGTGCAAGAGTAAGAGCTGACTGCTACTTTTATTTCCAACTCTCCCACACATGAACAACAGCACACAGTCAGAACACTAAGGATTTGATTCCTGCAGATAAGTAATAACTCAAGCGCACCAAAGGTCTACATTCCATCCATTATTTCGCAGATTCTTCTGTGGTCTCTGCAAAGACGTTAAGCAGGTGCTTACTAGAACTTTTGCATACTAGAGATGAGAGCTGCTATCCAAGATGTTTCTGGTAAGCGGCTGTGAGATATGCTTATGAAGTAAACAAGGGCTGAGGTGCACAAACATCCTGAATAGTTTTCGGGCTATATATAAAAGCTGCCCTGCTTTTGAGAGTGAACCATGTTTTTCCAGTCACTTATCACCTGAACTTTTTTCACATATGGGTGGCCCAGCAGAGTACTAGTTCTGTCCAGGATTTCTGGATGCACCATTTGTCTTTCACAAGAGGTCACTGTGAATGCACAGATGAAACGTTCATTGTAAATACAATCAGCAAGTATAATAAACAATGTACCTAATCTACTGCAGATGACCAGAGCATGTGCAATGTCTTATCACATTTTGGCTGTCCTTTACATAGGGTATCTAACCTGGACAAATGTCAATGCTTCTAGAGAATATCAGACGAGAAACACATAGTCTGGTGTGATGAAGCTGGAACACTGCAGTTTCCCCTGAAATTCAATCTTTGCAAGTGTTTATGGAAGGTATTGACTACATTATGACATTAGAAATGAAACAAACCCTCAAATTCATTGCAAATTTAGCAAGATGTGTTTAGCAAAAAGGAATCATTACTCAAGTTCTGAGTCAAATCTCAAGGAAGCTGTTCTGCTGCTCTGGAGCACCATAGTGGTTAGCACCACATCCCCATCAAGCCTGGGCTTCAACTTCTTTTTATAATACCATATTATTTTAATATTCACCCAGCAGATTGTATTTGTTTGTGATTTCTAAAGCTAGCCAGAATGTGAGCTATTTTTCCAAAAATAGAGCAATCAGTTTTACCTATGATATGTTGTTGTATTCTTTTTTCAATGCCACATTGGTATAATGGTCCTAAAGCTCTGAGACCACATTACCATTGTTATCACATGTGTGGAGGGACGAGTTGATTTCTGTGTTCTCATATGATATGAGGTGGAATTGGACACACTGGAGAAAGCCAATCAGTACTGTTTCTTAGGAGTTAAATATATTAACCAGGTTTTTGAAATAACTGAAATTTTCCTTTACAGAGAAACGCTGTAGCTCCTAGGTTTTGCACAGGTTTTTTGTGCTGTAAAGGAAACCGGAGAAAAACTAAATAAGTAAACAAGAACTACAGAAAGCATCCATCTAATGGCTGCTGCTTTTGTTACTTGGGGTCTGAAAAATTACAACAAAGAAAGGTAAGGTTAAAATAATCAGCATTTGTACAAGAACTACTTAAGCCAGAATCACATATGGTACATTAGCAATGTAGATGGATTTAATGAAAACTGAGATAAGTGCATGCATCTGTCATCAGCCAAACATACAAAACATTTTCCTCAGAAAATGAAGTGTAATGATATAAGCATTCATCTGTAATAGAATTATAACAACTCTAAATGGTAAAAGTAATGCTGCTTTAATGCATTTCATGATCTAATGCTAAATACACAGACAATTCCTGTGACAATTGCCTTGAAGAGAACAGATTTTGGATTGGTCATAATCAAGTACACATCCTTAGATTAAACAACACCAAGGTAGTGCATACTTCTGTAAGTCACCCTGTAATGCTAAACTGAGTGTGATTTGTCACAGCATTTCAGCCTCCATTACGGCTAAGACGGTAGTGTGGAATTTTTCAAGCTTCATGGGAAGATTATTAAAATGGATAACACTAGCAGGCATTTTAAAGAAAATTCTCATCACTTGCCAAGTCATGCTCTTTGAGGTATCTGCCAGTGTGGGAGGGATGCATGGTCTCAAGGGGGCCTGTGTTTCACGATCATCTCAGGCAGGGGGCTGCAAAGTTCATTAAATGATCTTATCTCGCTGTTGGTTCTGTTCAAAATAGCCTTGATATGATGAAGGATTTATGTTACCCACACTTCAAATAAAAAGTACCGAGGGATGCATTTCATTACTGCCCTGTGACACTGGAGAAGCCACGGCTGCAGTGGTAATATTCCTCATTTGTGTCACACAGAGAATTTATTTGCAAGAAGAGTCCTGCTCCAAAGGTAAGAGAGTTTTTTTTTTTTTGTAGTGAGTTTTCCCTAATAATGTCAACAAGAAATGTGGTTGTTCTCTAACTTTAATTCTCACAAAAGTATATTCTAGGAAAGATGAGAGTGTGAGGAAAATGCCAGGGAAGAGTGCCCAGTTTAGCAGAATTCTAGGGAAGCTGAGTAGCATTGATACAGAAAAAATATTTATAGATAATTTCCATGTCACAATCCTGAATAAAACACCAAGAGATAGGGCTGTGCATTCTCAACTGATGGGCTAATGCTAGCCAAGGTTACACTCACACACACACATACTCACTCATCTCTCAGAGGCTATTTAACTGTGATCTGTTGCCTTGAGGCATTTTGATTCAATGGTAGACACCTTCTCATGCATGAGGAAAGGTTTCTCTTGCATGTTTTCTCTGAACTGGATGATCTAATAAAGAACATGAACCCTGAGTAAAATTTATCTTCTTTGATCCTATACTGAGTCTTCCTGTACTCAAAAATCAAAAAAAAGCAAAGTGCATTCAAGATCCTTGACCAATGAATATTAATTTATTTTATATGCTTGATATTATGAATTCAGTAGTTCATAAGAGCAGGCTTCAAATGTATCCAGCAGTGGGGAAAGTCTAATGATCAGAAGCAACATTTGATCTCATGAGCAAACTACATCCACTTTAAGTATGCCTTAGACCCTGAAAATTAAAAGTCAATAAGAGTAAAATGAATATATATAAAGCTCAGGAAAGGCACTTGGACATTTATTTGTTGCATATCACTTTTGAATACCTGTTTGCTTATTGCTGACCTCTGTGCAAGTACCACCACAGCCATGTTTGTGTGTGCTGGTGGCAGGATGTATGGGAATGAAGGCAGCCACCACAGAGAGCCAGATGCAGGGATTAGAAAAACCTGGGTAGTAGAGGGGTGAAGAAAAGGTTATCCAGGGATCATTTAGCAATACCTGCATGAGTGCAGTTTCAGGCATCACAATGTGACAAAGACATTAAACTACTAAAGAGCATCCAAAGGAGGGCAACAAGGATGGTGAAGGGTCTGAAGGAGAAACCTTATGAGAAGCAGCTGAGGTCATCTCATTTGTTAGATCTGGAGGAGACTGAGGATAGAACTCATTGCAGTTACAACTTCTTCAGGAGTGGAGAAGGAGGGACAGACACTGATCTCTTCACGCTTATGACCAGTGACAGGACACAAGAGAATGGTATGAAGCTGTGCCAGAAGTTTAAATTGGATACCAGGAAAAGGTTCTTCATACAGAGGGTGTCTGGGGACTGGAACAGGATCCCCAGGGAAGTGATCACAGCACCAGCCTGACAGAGTTCAAGTATTGGGACAGTCCTCTCAGGCACATGGTATGACTCCTGGGGTTGGTGCACTGCAGGGTTGGGAGTTGGACTAGGTGATCCTTGTGCGTCCCTTCCAACTCAACTTACTCTGTCACTCTATCAAATGCAGCTCCAGCAAGAATGGAAAGAGATTTTCCAGATGGAACAACAGTGGTGAGGAACCCTGCCAGAAAGGTGTTTGAAAGCACATGTCTAAATCAGTCAGGTTATGTGGGAGGGCTGGCATGGGAGGTGAAGAGGATTTGATGGGAAACTCAATAGACATGATGCCAGAGAAGGGAAAATCAAAGGGACCTTTCATGGAATCAAGAAGAGACAGTGCAGAATGGAATGCAGCAAGTAGCAAAATATAAAAAAAAAAAAAAACCCCAAAAAAAAAACCAGACATGGGATCAGAATTAGGATAGTTATAAATGAATGGGTTACCTGGAGGAAAATGAAAATATTGATTCTTCAAATGTTTTGTTCAAAAGTTTTTAAGAATTTTAATCTTCAGCCTGATGAGCCCTGTAGTACAGAAAATCAAGGCACAGAATAAGTTCCCTCCAGTTTGATAATTCCATTGTTCAGGTGTCTGATATCCAGAGAAAAGTAAAAGCTGATGAAAAGAACTGAAGCCCATTAGATGAGAAGGACAGAATAAAATGCATGGCAGAGTGCATGGCATTCAAAGGCATTGATATTGACATTATAGCAGTATGAGTTGCAAAACCCATGTAGCTACCACAAGCTAATATGTTTGTCCAAATTTTCTACAATTGCAAAGCATTTGAATAATAACTATTCTTCTTATTAGAAAAAATAGGCTCAGATCCATCACTTCTCATAGAAAAGCAATAAAGGATTGTGGGAATTAAGAGAAAGGATAATGGTTGAAAAGAGATTGCTACACAGTGCTTGAGTGAAAACATTTTCAAATATTAAAACTGTTTAACATACCTGTTAGAAATAATTTGCTAAATGCACACCTGTAACTCCTACTTGTATTGCTCAGTCATCTGTCAGTATGGTTGTCATTTTTATACAGAGAAAATTCACAATATGTGGAGAAAACCAATTAAATTGATTGAAAGTTATACCGGGAGAAAAACTGACTGACACTCTGGTAAGAGCATGTATTTCAAACTCTGCCAAACTACAAAATACTGGTGGCAGAATAAATATCTTACCGAGAATTCCCTCATTTCATAGCAAACTCCAGACAATACTGTTTGCAAAGGAAAAGCACAGATTGGTAGTAATGCCAAACTGCAAATGAAAATAAAATCCTACAGTACAGGTGGAAAGTCATACATCTTTGCTGAGGAGATACTCTAGTGAAATTTTGGAAGACACTGAGACAGTTAGGGACTTGTGTGCACCAGAAGACCATAGCAGCCTTCCCCATCATCAGGCTCGTTCTCCAGATTCATCTTCTCCCATAACTGCTCATAAATGGGGCAGAAAGGTAGAGGAAGCTGTGAGAGCAATCTGTGAGAAACCTCTCCCACAAGTTGCTCACAAGTGGCACTCATGAGAGAAACTGCACTGTGCAACATGCCACACAAACCAAAGGGTACAGGGCATTAAACTAAAGTGCTCTCTTCTGCCTCTGAAGAGTTTTAACCAGAGTCTGGAGACCCAAGTTAGACTTGAAACTGGCATGCTTCCCTAGGAAGGATCTCAAGGGAAGCATCAATCAGCCCTTTGAGATGTGAATTACTGCCAGCTACAGAAGCAGAAGATAAATGACATATCCTAGATCCTAAGGAAAAAGAGGGGAATCATGAATATGATTACTAGTCCTCTTTTCCAAAATCAAAAAAGATTTCTGATTGGTTTTACATCAAACAGTACCATTAGCATAGATAGTATTGTCTCTTATATGTATAATTCAATTTTTATATTTCAATTAATATATAATAGCCATAGTCACAAAGCATGGTCAGAGTAAAGTCAGAACAATAAAATATTGTATTATTTCTAGGGGAATGCATAAGACCCTCAAAACACTGACTGACTGTGCTTTGTAAGAAACTCAAGAAGGAGGAAAAATAGCTCTCCTGACTCATTAAAAGTTTTATAAATTTTAAAACTATATTTCATATAACAATGTGTTCTACTGGAGGAAGAAAATCCACACTTTTCTTTACATTCTTTCTTCTGCCTAAGAAACTTTTGACTTCCAATTCTTTACATGAAAAAGTGTTTCTAGTGGTGGTAGTATTTTCTCACAGAAACAGTGAATTTTAGCCTCAAACTATTGATTTCTTTTTTCTTTTCCATAGAAGTCAAGATGTCATATCAAATTGATCTTACATCCCTCTTATATTGTTCTACCAATATAATTTCTGAGTTCCAGTTAACAGTACTAGTGTCACAGTTTCCCTAACTTTGTAAGATCTCCTTTAGCAAATTGAGGCTAGATAATACCAAACTGCTCTAAAATTATTAAATCTAAAAATAAGTAGTCATCATTATCATGTGTTGGATAAAACCTTCCTAGAGGTTATCATGTTATTCCTTTCATTTGAAAGTACCTACATTTGTCCATTGTCTTGCAACCACGCCTCTGTCAGAGAAGATTACCAGAAAGAGCTTCTCATTGTTCTCTTGAGGGATTGCCACTAGAGGCTTAAAAAACCTTATTTAGTCCTAGCTATGGCAGGGCAGTTTAAGTCAGAACTAACTTCAAGGTCTATAAAATGCATCACAACTGCCTGTGTGCTTTGATAGCATATTTCTGCTCACCTGTTGCACCATTCTAAGATTATTTGTTCAGGCTGCTTTGGAGACTGCTTCCATGAAATCTTTTCCATTCTTCTCTTTCCTTATTAAATGAGGCCCCTTATCCTAACTACTCAGAATGAGGCTTCAAGACATGGAAATAAACTGTTTCCAGGGGATAACTGCTGCTGCAGAGTCATGATACAGGCTTAAGACCTGTTACACTCCTCTGAAAACAGCTGAAGTAGGAGAGAAAAATATGACAGCTAGAGAAATAGTGATAGACTAAGTCTGATATCCCTGACTGCTCACATGCACTGAAAGTTTATGGTTTATAAAATGGATGGCAGGACAGAGGTGAATTCAAACATCTATGCACATGATGCATAAAGGCAAAAGAAACCATGTCAGTTATTTCAGTGGAGGTATTGTGCAGCTCCTACAATCACCATTAAGAGGATCAAACAGATAATTCAATAAAATATAAGGCAATTTAGGATGAGGTAATTCTACAGTTCAGGCAAGCAAATGCTGGCATATTTATATACTGTGTTTATCAATGACATATAATGATCAGTAATGATGCAGAAATTCTAATGTGTTCAGTAACGTTGATCCTACTTGCGCATATTTGAGAGTTCTCCAGCCATAGGGGAAATGAAAACAAAGCATATTAAGAATGAGGAAGGGAAAATTTGGCACCAAGACATCCATATATTAAGACAATACAAAAAGTTAGGAAAGAAGAATGACTTGGACAATGGTATGCTTGATCATACACACCCAAAGAAAATAACACAGATGGCAGACAGAGAAAAGTACTGATTCCTGTCCCTGCCACAGCTCACACACCTAAAAAAAAAAAAGCCTCCAAAGCTGTAATGTGTAGTGTTACACACACTTTGTAATCTCAAAAGAGCTCTAACATTCTTCTAAATACTGCCAACACCAGATATAAAGTGAAAAGCAATGGAAATTACTTCTGAATATCTTTTTAGTGGCTTTAAATTTTTTTCTTGTGATTTTTGTTGCTGTGGGGGCAGGTGTTAGAAAGACACATCTACAAAATGCATTAAACCCAGTACCAAGAACATAAAGAACATATAAAATCAAATCAGGAAGCATAACATTAAAAACCAGTAAAGGATATGTGTATTCTGAAAGTATATGCTTGGGCTCAATTACACCTTATAGCAATGAGTTCCAAAATTTTGCCTTATTCAGTAGTGATATTTACCCATATATATATATATATAAAAGATGCATCCACAGTATATTAGACAGGAATTCATAATAATTCAGAAGGATGAAGCTATTATGTTTTGCTATCTCTTTTGATAAAGAAACCTGAAGACATTTTTTCCTGGCAGTTTATGCTGGAGCCCCAGGTACATAGGGGAATTTTTCTTCCTGCACTTCAGAAAGACTTATTCTTAGAGATTAACTCCTAGGGTGGAAAGTCCATTAGTTTTACTTAGATGGCTTTTACCATATCTTTCTCATACCTTTGAAGATTACTCCCAGCACACAAAAAGTTTAAAAGGGTAGTAACTGACACCTGGGAAGAAATGTTTTGGGTTGGTATTGATATATATGTGGATATTTATAGAATACATAAATTTTATGAAGACATGCACCTTAATTAAGTGAACTTTTTGACCTGAAATTGGTTATCCCCTAGCACAGCTGTAGGTGTTCAGCAATACTTGCAATTCACTTTACAGACTAATGTCAACAATTATACATCCAGCTATAATTTGTTCAGGGCCAGAAAATATGCTTAGTAATACTTTTCTGCAAAAGTCAAGCTCAAGCATTGTGCCTCTATTACTTGGAGGCCATGAGCTGATATACAAAGACTTTGCAGGGAACCACAGGGGAGTTACAGGGAAATCCTAGCAAAAAGGTGACCTCTTCAAAAGGGCTGATTTTGTCCTCTGCTCACAGAGTCTTTATAATGTGTCTGTCAATTTTTCACAAAACTGCCAATTATGTAAAGATTATCAGTTCCCAGTTTTATGTTTTCTTATGATGCCTGGCAGGGGAATGGCAACAGTTTCTTCAAGCTTTTCCAAGCTAGTCTTGAGGGCCTTGTTTACTATCTCTCTATGGCTCTGATTAAAATAAATTACAAATAATTTCCATGAATTCAAACAATGCATGAGAAGGCCCTAAATACTTGTTAAAAAATTAAATTGTCTGGAAAATATTGTAATGGCATGTTCATGCAGAAGCACATAGCAATTTGAAAGACAGCATGGATATACTAATTTCATATTTAATGAAGTTTTGAAAGTAATGATACAATTTTCTGGCTGCAATGTGGCATACAGGGAATTTACTGTTAGCCCACAAAGAGTCATCCTGAGGCAAATATTCTTTCCCTAGGATAAGATTCACTCCAGAATTTAAGTTGACATTAACTAAAACTGAAAGTACAGAATTGTCACAGATACAAGAATATATTCAATGAATTTGAATCTATTTGAAGAAGAGGGGAAAATAATTAGTAAACAAGGTGGAGTTTGCAAGTCTGCACCTTATAAAATTATGTACATACTTTTACACATATAACTTTTCTACATTTCCAAATAAAGCTAAGTGCTAGAATGATTAAAGGCAAATCATCAGAACAATAGTTAGTTTACAATTTTAGCAACATGAAAATAACAGAGCCAAAAAATTCCATCTAATATGGCCATTTTTTTTTGTTTTTTCTTTGTGAGTACAGTAAAAAGTATCCTAATTGCTAAATTACAGAATACAAGACCACTGTCCTGATTTTGAACATAAACGTCATTGTCAGATGGAGGTGAGAGATATTTTAGTTACATAAGTAAGAGTTCATATCACTGTAGACAGCATATCCTCAAGTGTCAGAGCTAGGAAAGAAAAGCTTAAATAATGAGTCATGCCAACAGTTATCCTGATCCTACTAAAAAAAGGACTGTGTGACCCTAATGTTGAAAATCCAAAACATCAAGAATCTGCTTTAGCTATGAAAACAGAGGAGTAACCAGTAACTTGTCATACAGTTGTTTAAAATTTTTCCTTTAGAGAAAATGAATAGCCAATACATGCGTCATGAAGTGCGGGGTTGTGAAACCAGCGACCTGAGGAACTTCTGGGAAAAGACCATTGAACAACAAACTCAGTATCTGCAAAATGAAAAAGAACGTCAGCGAAGAAGTGCTCTGACAAAGTGGGTAATTTGCCTCCAGAAATCTTACTTGAGCTTGCATTGTAATTATTTTTCTTTAAAAAGTAATACCAATACGTAAGTCATGCAATGAAATCTGAAAGTAATTTAGATTTATAAAAAATAATAAAACTTCCCAAATTAGGATGTATCACTAATGTGTTTAAGCTATGACTTCATAGGATAGGAGAATAATTCACTCTGGTTCCATAAATGAGTTCAAAGCATAGAAATTTCTGAAATTACTGGGACGATTAACATTGCAGTCTTGTCTTGAACATAAAGGCTTCTGTTCAGAGCAAAGAAAGCACAAATGTGTAACTGGCCCACATTTTTACTCTGTGGCCTTGCTTTCACAAGCAAATAGTTTGAATTATTTAAGATTGTTTAATTTGTGTATGGTAAATCCATTATAAAGCAAATGATCCAAACATACTGACTGAGGCAACCACCACTCGTAGCCACACCTACCTTATTCAGTCACATTCCCCTTGATCTGTCACTGCGAGAAAGAGCAGTCTGCAGCAAGTTCATCACAGTTTTTCTTCACATCAACTCTCCATTATTTGAAGGCATATGCAAAGATATATACTTTTGTTATTTATTATTTTTTTCTTGAGGTCATCCAATTAGAAAGCAATTTCCCAAAGCCTTCCTCACAACTCTCTTTGCATTGATACTTGAAAAATTAAGAGCAAGGACAGCCTTACATTACTAACCCTGGATGAAGGAACACTAGAGTTAGTCTCCAGCATGTTTTATCCATTTGTTACTAACCTAATCTCAATGTTGCAACTCCTCAACTGGGAAATTCCTCTCTTTTCTACTTAAGTCTTTCTGTGGTACTTAGATACTATCACAAAGAAGATAAAGGACCACATATTACTGAAAGCTACCTGTTACATCTCTAACAGAAGCTTCAAGATGCACAGTTTCTCTAAGCTGAGCAGGACAGAGGAGGAGGGAGGCTGGAGAAGTCCTGGGTGATGTGACCCAGAGAGGGAGGCTGGGGAAGTGCTGGGTGATGTGACCCGGGGAGGGAGGCTGGGGAAGTGCTGGGTGATGTGACCCAGCAGGTGGCAGCAGGCAATCTCCAGTGCAGGTGACAAGTCACCCTGGCAAACAGGCACTCGAGGGAGGGCACACTGCAGGTGGAGATGAACCACAAATCTCAGGTAATCTCTCACTGGGATTTAAGAGCTTGTCCTGAAGTACCATCCAGCAGAGCTCTAAAGAGGCAAGAAAATTTGCATGACAATTGGGAAAGAGCACCAAAGAATATCATCAGTGGAAAAGATGAAAAGTATAAATCCATTTCGTTTAAAATTATGGGAACAAGCTGATCCATGTTTCTGTCCCTAGGCTCAGAAATGAATGGATGGAGAGGCTGGAAAAACGGATAAAGATGTTGAGGACTCAATCTGAAGACTCATCCAGCTGAAGAGTCCACACTCATGACAAGTTTTGGGGAAAATAAATCTGTTTTGTAGGAAAGTGTGATGTAAAAGCTGAAGTCAGTTTTATTCTGTAGCTTAAATGAGTTATAATTAATTAGCTGTCATTTTTTGAAGTTTCATATGTGAAATGTCAATTGTTGCTTTCAAGATTATGCATCTGTCCCTTCATTTGATAAATGGAGAATGTAGCACTCTGAAGTATTTAACCCTAATAAATCATGGTTCGCTGAGATGTACATGCCTGGGAAAAGAGTTTAGTTACGCGGTTGTGCTCTGCAAAAGCATTTCCTCAATATTTTAAATTTCTGTATAGACTGACTGTAATGTAATGAATTTAGATGGTTTAATTAATAGTAGAGATTTTTATTTTTTACACAACACAGGCCAAGGCAGACTAAGGAATATAGGACATGCACAATGCCACCACATCCCACACCACTAGTGAAGCCCAAATTGGTGGGAGCTACAGATCCTAGATTTCAAGTTAGAAGTCACCTGTTAACTTGCTACCATATATGTATTGATAAACAGCCTCTGTGACACAACTACAAGAGCTGCCTGATTAAGCCACATTAATTTAGTCAACCTACGTTAGCTGACTTGAGACACTATATCAGCATGGGTAGAATCTGGTACCTGAGCGGGCTTGTCTAGAGGTGGATTGGTACCTGTTTCACGGAGTACCTTGGTGCACTCACACAGCTGTCTGTCATCATGAGAGACAAGCAGGTTTTCTCTTCTAGCACCTTTTCCCTCTAAGACCCAGTATTTATTCCTTAAAGACAAGTACTTTCAGAATTTAGCCATTTTCATCTTCCACATCAAAAATGTTTCTTGTTCCCTTCTTAATGCTTCATTAGGAAATGTGGCATTTCTTCCAGCAATACGAAAACATTTCAGTCAGCTGGTGTAGTCAAATTGCTTCCTTTTTATGGTGACTATTTGTTGCCACCAAATGATTAGAGTAATGTACTGCAAGACAGGTTGTTTTGAGCATGTTAAAAAAATCTTCCATGTATCACTTAACCTTTTAGTCCCTTTTTATAAGATTGTTTCATTACCACTCTCGTAATTCATATTGCTTCAAAGCAAAGAAGATTTGAATTGCCAGTGAGGCAAGAAGGGAACAATAGAAGGGCTTGGAGTTTTAAAATATGTAGAAAATCTGCTCTTCTTGAATCAAAACAAAAATTTGAAGTGTTATTTTTCCCCTCTTTATCTATCACCCTTTAAATCCACATTTGTGCATCCCAAGGCCAAACAAAATTTATTATGTGAATTTGAACACATAAATAATGCTTAGAAAGCCTGAGGAATTAATAAAATTATGAAAAAAATTATAACCTTGGAGCACTAATGCAGAATTCAAGGTGTCAGCAGGTAGGTCCCCAAATTTAAGAGCAGAGTTTGCCAAACACCAGAGAAAAGCTACTAAGCCCATGTGCTTTGGTTTATTTTTATTCTTAAGCAATTTTAAAAGTAACATCAACTGTGAATATGAAGGATCACAGCACAATTACAATCAAGCTGTGCTTAAGAAAACAATCACCAGATAGTGCCACAACTTAATATTGGAATTCAGTTAAAAAGTAGATTTCTTTGAAAATGTCAGTAAAGACATTTCAATTGCCCCACCCCTTGTCTATGCCAGGTGCTTACTGAAGCTCTAGTCCAACACCATCATGAAACAGTTTGGGGGTTTATATCATTTTGGTTGAAATTAGACTGAGCTAAGGGAAACATTTCCCAGTCTCATTCGTTGCATAAGTTACGGCACAAACAGGGAGTCAGAGTTGGCAAAATTTAAAAATTAAAGCCATAGCCCTGGAATCAGCCTTTGTTTGCTTCCCACATAGTTTAGATCCTTCTTACTATTCTTCTCATAAAGTAAATCAACATGAGGAAAAACCATAGAGAGCTGGGGAAAAAATATGCCAGGAAGTGACTTCCATCCCAGTTCCTCATTGCACATGCATGGTTATGTGGCCACTAAAGAATGCTCTGGAATAAGTCCCTATCAATATAGATACCCTAAAATAATCTCTTTAAAATGACAAAAGAGAACTTATTTTTTACAGAACACATTTATTTCAGCTCAAAGACAAGAAGGGTTCTGAAAATATGTTTCCAGAATTAAGTTACTTTCCTTTGAGCTTTATAATTCCACCTCCAGAGTTTACATTAATTATTTCAGGCTCAGTTTCCACAGTGCTGGATTCAGGACTTTGGGCCATGTAATCTTCATTTATTTGAATAGTAACAGCATGTTTTGATACAAAATCCACCAGGGTAATGTAGGGGTAATCTACTTAAGAGTTTTGTAAATTACCACACAATAAATAATACGTATTGAGGAAATAAATATAATCTAGAGTTAATGAGCAAAAATAAAGAGTGTGAAAGCATGAAAATTTAAATCTAAGTGTCTAACCATCTTAGCAGAAGCTGGAGCAGACTCCAGGATGAAAGTGGTTCTGGCAATTTCAAAACAAAAATATTAATCTTTTCCCTACCTTGAAGGTCACAAGAGAAATTAAAAGGAGGCAAAAAAAAAAACAAAAACAAAAAAAAAAAAAAAAATTAAAAAAAAAAAAAAAAAACACCAAAAAAACCCCCAAACCACTACAATATCTGTGAGACTTGGAAATAAGCCATGACATTATCAAAAGGACTAGAGATACATTACTGTAAGACTGGAAAAGTCATCAACTAAAACCTGATAAAAGCAGCTGGTTTTTATAAAATTATTATGGCTAGAGAGGATGCTTAGATGCTCTTCAGATAATTTTCCACCAATATGCAATTTCAGAGCAGTGCATTATTGAACTAAACAGTTTAAACTTAACTCAAATGTTTATAAAATAGCTTCTTGAATACACACATCATGTCTTTTGATTTTGCTTTTTTTTTCCTATCCAGATTTTCACATTGCTTTTGAGTGTAGCAGCAAGAGATTTTGAGTTATGCCAACCCGATTTTATTAGCTTTGCAATTAAAATGTGGTAGATACTTGCTTATCCTCCCAGCTTTTATTTTGCTACTCCTTTGCTTCATCTTGACACTGAGTAGCAACAAAATGCATGTCACTTTCTCATTACAAATGCATGATACAAAACATTTTGGAAAAGCTTGCAACAGTGACAAAAGTTAAATGTAGTAAAACTTTACCCTTCTCTGAAGCAAACACTAAACACTCACCACCCAGCTCCCTTCAAGCAGAATTTACGGTAAGTATGCTCTGTGTTAGCACAAGAGTGACAGATGCTCCATTTTAGTCATATTAATGATCCTCCTAGTGTACGGATAAGGGCTGACAGCTGTGAAGAATGGCTCTGTCAGTAACTTAGCAGACTTCATAGCAGTTTAGCCCAAACTGACATAGCTTAAATACAGTTCTTCACTCAGGAATCCTTTCTGCTCAATATCTTTCCTTAACCAAGGATCTCCTCTCTGTAGGACTCTAATTAAGGACCAAATAAGCATAAAACAGCCACAGCAGCCAGATTTTGATTTTGAACAATTGTCACAGGTCAGGCAAATGGGAGATGGTCTTGCAGACCAATGCAGCAACACCCAGCAGGCTGTCTTCAGTGTGATACCCAAAGGTTTGGTGCTTCCTATTACACAGCCACTTTACCTCTGTGCTGCTATGCCTCTTTGGGCTTCTAGGTAAATTCATTGGAGAGGAAACTGGTGTATTGGCCAGTTCTGAGGTGCCTGAAGTGCCCAGCAGTAAAATAAATCCATACAATACCGAGTTCGCCTCCAATGTTCTGTGTTCAGTATAAATTAATTTCAGCCGAGCTGTTTTGCACTCTAGAAAAGCCAACAGGCTACCTCAGACTTTGATCCTATACACAAGCAATGTGAAAGATAATCCCAGGCACATAGAGCTCACTGTATAAACAGTACAGAGACAGTGGAGGCAGAGTGGAAAGATGGGCCAGAGCCAGGGGTCAGGAAAGAGCCATGGTACCTGTGTTGGGTACAAAATCAAGGCCCAGTTGCTCTACACAGATAACATGATCCACTATGCAGCACAGTAGCCAAGTGCTTCAGCTGGAACTGAAATCCGTAGATAATTTCTTCTAAGAAACAGATCTGAAAAATAAAAGCATCCTGCACTGGTCCAGGAAAGGTGACGGAGCTGTGGTAAAATATACTGCATCTTAAGAGAGTCACTATTCATGTAACTGGATTCTCACCTCAAAAGTTTGGAGGGACAAGATAAATTTGGGAAGGGAAGTTTAAGATTAAGAGGTAATGCCTTAAAATAAAGAGTTTTGAGGGGATTTGGCTGATGGCCTAATGTTGATTACAGCTCTTACTGCTTGGAACTCATCTCTCACCTTTCCAGGTTACACATTGATCCTCTCCCAGGCATGTCTGCTGGTGTCAGCCAACTCATGTGCATGTTAACCACACATGGTCACTGCTCCACGGAAGTTACTTTAGAGATGGGTCTGGACCCTAAGTCAGAGCATTGTGTGAGTTTCCCTATACTCACATAAGACATTTCCGTATGATAAAAACTGCAGCCAACCTCTTTCTCCATGAAAAAACTGAGTTTTGGTCAAACTGACTTAATAGCCTATATGCAGGACTGGTAGTTCTCACAGAGTTCAGAAGTTTCAAGGCTGATGAGAAATACTCATATCCATTATAATATATGTCAAAATATTGATAGCTTTTTGAATGGCCTTTAGATTTATGGGTCTGACTTGAATGCCCCTCCAGATGAGAACCCCATCATTCTGAGAATGGCCCTGTGTGTCAGGGCACCCCCCATATTGATACAGGCTGGGGGATGTTGTGCTTGAGAGAGGCCCTGCCAAGAAGAATTTGGGAATACTGGAGGATGGAAAAATGGACGTGAGTCCATGCGTATTTGCAATCCAAAAAGTCAGCTGCACCAAAAGCAGTATGGTCAGCAGGGCGAGGGAGGGTATTCTGCCACTCTCCTCATTCTAGTACAAGAATACCTGGAGCACTGCATCCAGCTCTGGGGCCCCAGCACAGGAAAATATGTTAGAGTGGGTCTGGAGGAGGCCACAAAAATGGTTACAGGAGTGGAGCACGTCTCCTGTGAAAGCAGGCTGAGAGAGTTGGGACTGTTCAGCCTGGAGAACACTCCAGAAAGAACATGTTACAGATATTTAGTATTTAAAGAGGACTTATGAGAAAGATAGAAGGAGACTTCCTATCATGGTCTGCAGTGACAGGACAAGGGGCAACAGTGTCAAACTGAAAGAAGGCAGATTTAGAGTATTCATGACAATGATTTTTTTTTTTTTTTTTTTAGTGAGGGACTTCTTCCTTCCCCTCTTCACTGTCTGGAAGAGAGTCTTAAAGGTGTAAAACTTATTATTTGGTATAAACAGAACAAGACGACTGGGGATAAAAGCATCATATAGTCAACCCAGGACAGAGGGTCATGAGGTGCTGAAACACATTGCCCAGAGTGGTGGCAAAAACCCCATCACAGAAAGTGTTCAAGGTTAGGTTAAACAGGGCTTTGAGTAAGTGGAAGATGTCCTGCCTGTGGGAAAGGGGTTGGAACAAACGATCCTTAGAGGTAAATCCAACCAATCTATGCATCTATGATTCTGTGATTTTCTGATTCTATAATTAGAGCAAAGACAGCACAGTGCCTGCAGTAAGAAGGGAAAAT
The DNA here is from genome assembly GCF_014805655.1 of Passer montanus. Taxonomy (NCBI): domain Eukaryota; kingdom Metazoa; phylum Chordata; class Aves; order Passeriformes; family Passeridae; genus Passer; species Passer montanus. The sequence goes on from NW_024372147.1 coordinate 1,176,494, forward strand.
TAAATTACAGTACCCAAAGACATGCTTTGTTGGTGAGCCTCCAGAGAAGACAGCTGTGCTACACTTACCTCACAGCTCTTTATGTTTAAGCCTTGCATTTGCAGGGCTCTGTTGACAAACTGCTGTCTATAGCTGCTGGTAGCCATTTGGAGAGCTAGCTCTTGACAGAAAGGGTTTTTAAAATGCTGTCACAGTTTACCCTACTTACATTTTGTAAATTACTCTTCTGCCAACAGAATTATTTTCTAATGAATAAGCATGATATCCTCAATAATCCCTATGCAATTCACCCTAGAAAATTCACCCAACTTTTAGGATACATGTTACTAATGTGAGCATCCAGAGCTTTACTCACAAGTGAAAAACTTCCTCAGCCTTTCATCTTCTTCTTGTAACCATTTTCTTTTTAGTGAACACAGTGGACAAGACCTATGTAGCTGCTTTAAAAGCACTGAACCTTTCCCAGAGGCTTGTTTTTATTCCCATCTCGCTCCTTGCACATATTCCTTTTTACAATCTCACCACTGTTCTGTGTCAGAGGATTCAGTGCAGTAGCCCTGATGTCAGAGGTCACTGGTGAAGTTTACTCTGAGATTTGAGTGCTCTGTACTTGTGACCCTTTGTCCCTTCTCTGCTTCAGGAAGGAGAATGAACAAATCCACCAAGCAGACTAATAGCAACCTGCCAACATTCACTGTAGGAAATAGAGCTGGTTTTGAATTGCAAAACTGGTAGAGACTTTTCAGGCACTGACTGACTACTTTAAAATGCACATATTATCTCTAAAAGCAGAAAGCAGACCATGTGTTTAAACAGTTTTTCTTCTCTTTATCCCAGGATGAGAGTTTAATACCAAATTCTATCCCAGAACAAATTTTTATGAAGGAGTAATAAAATCTTTTGAAATTATGGGATTATAATAGAAATGCTGACTCAGCCTTACCCATGGACAGGAAAGAACACTGCTGGTATAATTATTGAATGCAACCTATCATCTTCATGGTGCTCTAAATCAAAAGGAAAATGAGAGGTTTTGCATAATGCCGAAAATCTCTAAGGGCTTTGATGTTACTCTAATCCTCTGCTAACTAATAGTTCATTTAATGTCCAAGTGATGTGAATGAAACTTCATAAGGTGAACAAGGTTATTATAATTAGAAAGTTGAGACCAGAAGCCAGGTGGGAAAAATGCTATCTCTATTTGAAATTATTTACCTAGATTAAATCCTGTTGTCAGAATATTTAAGCAGTGTTTCATTATTTAGATAATCTTTTAAAGAGAAGGCATGGGTAGTCTATTGAAAATGAAACATGAACTGAAATCAGGTTATAAAATCCTCATATTTTTTGCAGGTTATTAATAAGCAGAGCAACACTGAAGGCCAAATCTTGGGAGAGTGTCTTTGTCCACAGTGAGCAGCTTCAAAGATGAGGATCAGCTGAGTCAAAAGCAAGAGCTGTGGGACTCCATGGGTTGTGGAATAGTCCCATGTACTGTATCATTTGCCTGCTCCCAAAAAAGGAGCTCTGCAAAGGGTTCTTCAGTGTTCACTAGAGGTACAAATTGTACACATTTGCATACTGAAATGGTACCAAAAGCCCTGGGCACCTGCATTTGGAATTCATATGTAACACAACAGCCCAAAGGCTGTCAGATTAACAAGGACAGGTGAGTTAGAAACACAAAGGTTTTTTTACAGCTCTTGGGGACCTCCTGACCTGAGAGATTACAGAGACCTTTTATTCTAAACAATATACAGTGTGAAAAGGAGCATCTGGACTCATGAGGATGCTGTACAGCACAGCCCCTCTACAAGAGAGCCTGTTTGCTCCATGTCCATCTCTCAGTCCCCAGTCATTTGTTTATTGTAGGATTCTCAAGGAAAACTTTTCTTTGATTCTTAAGGTTTCACTTCACTGAATGGAAATCTTGGAGAGCCAGAAGACCAGTCTTCCTCAAAATTCCTCAAAGCAAACTTACAGGGTGATCCATGGTCTGCAATTTAACAAGTAAGTGAGCAGGCAACCACTACTTGACATGAGTCTTGCCCTCCCCTCTAGTCTACTCACCTCCCTCCTTGTGCTGGCAGAGCTGCTGGTGAGGCTGTGCACTGAAGCAAGCCAGAGAACACATCCAGCTGAAACAAACAGATATACATATATTTTTGCTCAGGGGGTTTATGGCAGATCTGTTCCTCGATGTTATTCTCTCCCTGGTCACGTACATGCACAGGAGAACAAAGAGTGCCAACATCATGGCTGATGAAGACTAGAGCTGAAAAGGAAATCCTGGCCAGTCAACACAGTCTCTGATGTGCCCATGCCAATTTATTTAACATGTTAACTCTCCAGTCTGTTTGAATGGAAAGTACTTCATTAATAAATGATTTTCTGGTGCTCAAAAAATAAAAATCATGTTATCAAACGGTAATATAATTCCTATATTACCTATAATTCAGATAGTAATTTGTAATTATATGTCTCAAAGCGTTTACAAATGAGAATTGTTACCTCATGCTTTCACTGATAGGGAAGATAAGGTAGGGAATAGCTGTGTTTAGGGCACATAACTAGCCAGTGGTGTAGCTTGGTTATGGTTGAAGCCCTGCACAGCACACCAGCATTCTATCCACCAGCAAACAGAGACTATTTGCTAAACACAGTCAAAATGCATGCAAAATGGTTAACACATTGCAAACTTATAGCTTGTATGGCTTTGGCTCATTTCTAAATCATATGTCCTAGATCTATGGTTTACTCCATTGATTTTTTCCCAGCAAATCTGTCCTGGACAAGTTCTTCAGTTCTCTTTAAATTCATGTTTCATTCCCATGATCAGATGGGGAAAAAAGAGGATTTCCCCTTTATTGTTTTGCAATCTAAGCCCTCCAGATTTTGGGGGGCAAAACAACTAAAAAAATCAAATCCAGTTTATATAAAACATAGAGCTAACAATCCTTCGTGAAAATTGATACTAGGTGAATTTTTTTAAGGCTGTCCATGGAACAGCTTAGTTGGAAGCTCATCATTTTGGACACCTTCTGTACAAAGCATTTATTAATCCAACACCTGTTCACATCAAAATTCAAGAAAGTAGCCATCAAGTCAGAGACTATTATATTAATACAAATAAATAATCCTTGTTTACATACAAGTTATGAACACCACAAATTACTTTTATTATTATGATGACATTTATCCTTTCTTCTATACTTTATTTTGGTTCAAGAGCAATATTTTTTCAAGGAAATGGAAATAAAGCTTCTCAACTTCACAGCAGAAATTATCTGAAATAGTCTTTGCTTTACCTGAATAGACTGGCTCCCAGGAACAAAAGATTGCCTCATAGTGCAATATTGATGTAAGGGTTTTCTACTTTTGTAGCTTCAGCTGAGCTGGAAAAATTATTTAGCTAAGTATGGTGCTACTAGTTTTTCCTCAGAACACCAAATGCTGAAACTCATCTTGGGTTTGTGTCTTATTTAATTTGATCTTTTTTCTTCCAAAGGCTCAGGAGACCCAACATGCTGAACCAAAATAGATTACATTAAGACATGTGAGATCAAAACACAGCAGTTACATGACCTGAGCTGTTTCCAAAACCTCTGTCATTTTAGTCTAAGTGTTCCCCAAGACATCCAAAGCTCATCTACTGGACTGCTCAGAACTGGTCCAGCCTAAGCCATCAGGTACTTCACTCATGCCTCAGTCAGGTATTAATATAGGCCACGCAGTAAACAGGACCAGTGTGGACAGCATATTTCTCACATGGACCAGAAAGAGCCCTGCTCCTGAAGAACATAGTGGAGACACAACACCACCTTGGACAGAAAGGAGTCTGAAAAAACATGTAAAGAAGCACTAGTCCATTTCATTAGTTGAGGGACTGTGCCGAACAGTTATGGCAAATTGTTAGATATGAGAAGATACAGATTTTCCTCAGCAGATTCCTGACTACCTCCCTGTGAAAAGAAAAAAAAGCTCAGCTGTTTCATGGCATTTGATTTCAGTTTTGAAAAAACAGATTCACTGCCATGAAACTGAGCCTGGCCATGTATGAGCAATATGTGAAAGGAAACAAGCTTTCCTAAACCTATCAGTTGCATTAAAAAATCTTTGCATACTAGGAAATTGATGGAAGAGGACTTCCAGGATCTCCTGCGAGTCTCACAGCTTCATCTTGAAATGGGGCACAGCAGTTTTATGTCCCTTACAGGCAAGAATCCACCCTATCCTTCTTCCCTTCCAAGCACAATCCTGCCAATGGTGGTATGACAAAACCCCAGAGAGGTTTAAGCTGTTTCAAAAGTCCAGGTTAAGATCACAAATTATTAGTGTTAATAGTTTATGACTGTAGTGTTTCAGGTTTCAGAGGCCAATTTTTTAATTTTATCCACTCTTCATACAAGTTTTCAGATCACTTGTAACAGCTGTTTTTCATTAATGGGTAAACAGCAACTTTTAATCCAACAATGAAGGTACAATGTACTACACCCCATGATAACTTAGTAACAAGGATGGTGACCCAGTACAACATTATGACATAAACTGTTTCCTTAGGAGACTCTAACCCCCATTAATTGCCATGTTCAAAAATTACTCCAAACTCACTCTGAAGCAGTTAGTAAAGAACATCACAAATGAATGGCTAGAAGCTTCCAAATATTACTGTCCAAATTGCACTAACCCCCTACTGTCAGTTTCTCCTCAGAGAGAGCACCTGCTTCTGATGTAGGATGAAGAGGAACAGATTAAACTGAACATGATCCTGATTAATGCAAAAGCAAGACAGAGAACAGTAACTGTGGCTTATGCATTGAGTCATTGAGCCTCTTACACCATTTCTTTTTGTGAGTTTCTGCACAGTTGTCTCCTTTAGCTCATGACTACCTGGCTGTCCTCACTAAATTACAGTCCTTTTTTCATCTTCATGAGAGGTCATGGACCTATTCCCATCTTCCAGCAAGTCTTTGAATTACAGCCTTCTGAATTTTAGACAAAAATTAGGTGAAATCCTCACCAAGGTCAAGCTCACCCTGCCTCACTCCTTTGGTGGCTATCCTCTTTCCTTTGCACTTCTGAAAGTTTATACTGTGTGGAGACAGGATGATGATTTACCAATCTGCTTGATACTGAGATAGTGTCATTGAGGCCATGGTTCCATGGCAATACTGCATAAATCTACTTTCCTCACTTTCAGGAAAAAATTCAATGATTAACTATAGTAGCACCCACCATACCCTATCTTACTATACAATGTGTTCCTAGTAAATCCTTTGCCTCTTTGAAGTTCTACCTTTGTTCATATTAACTGGTTTGGACTACAGGCAGAATTCTCAGGTGGAAAAGACACCTCTTACCATCTCTCTCCTCATGATTGTAGCACATCTACAAAAAAAAAAATAAAAAAATTATGAGAAGCAAAACTAACACATTCCTTTGATTAGCTTCTTGGGATTCATTATTTTTCCAGTGCCACTTCTGCACAGCTTCTTTGGCAGCGAAGTCCCAGTTCTGGATGATGTAAATTTGACAACCTTTAATAAGAAACAGATGGTAAATGTATTTGCAGTGATGCAGGTGGCTGGCTTAGACTCAGCTGTTTCATAAGGATGCAGATGGTACTCTGACTCAACTAATGGAAGAAGAAGAGGAGCAGGGGATTTAAATTTAATATTTACTTTGGCAAACTACATACGTGGATCAATCTGACTTGGAAAGTGACACATCAGGACACTGTCATCTAGAACCCATTTACACAAAAGGCTAGGGTAGTGATGAAGAGCTGAAAGAGCTGCAGAAACAGAAGAGCTTCTAAGTTAAAAAGGCCAAATGAAAACGTACACCAGGTTCAGCCCAGAGATATAGTAGCAGGACACTTGTCATGAAACCTCTCCTTGAACGAAACAAACATAAGGACGACCTTCTGCCTGTAGCGCAAACTGGCTGCAGTCGCACAAACTGGCTGCAGTTGTACTACAGAGAGCTCAGCCCCTTCGTCATGTACTGTTTGTCTTAAGACACAATAATTGTTGTAAAGTCGCGGATAAGAGGGGGGGATTGAGCCCTTCATTTGTCTGTTAACGTGAGGGATCACTCCTTGCAGCCAGCTGAAGGGAAGTTTTCCCCATTTGGCAGAGGTTATATCTTTGCCTGCTCTGGATAGGGCACAAGAGTAGTGTGAGAGTATCTGGAGACATGAAGTCTTTACGGAAAATGATGGAAAATCTTAATCTTAAAAGAGATGAATTTTCAGACACTTTGTCAAAACATTGAAAAATCCTGAAGATGGGTAGGATTCCTCTGGAAAAGTAGTATGTGTCCTCAGTATATGTAAGAGGAGTAGAAGAAATAAAGGCTGCATGTTCAGTCCCAAAGAAAAGGTTTCCCTTTCACAGTTATGAAAATATAGACCATTGTTATCAGCATTAATAAGCATAATTCCTTGATAATTTTTCAAAGCCAAAAATACCTGTAAAGATATTGATTTCAGAATTTTTTCACAGAACCTTAACCACTCTTAAACACTCTGTGTATCAACACATAGTGATATTTGGGTACTTTTGATGGCATTACTAACATTTAAGATCTTTTTCAATGTCTGCATGTTCTTTAAAAATATATAAATAAAGAGATATATTTCATTGTCAGGCCCACTAATACACTGCACACGTGTCAGGGATTCAATGCATAGAATGGAGGGGTCAGAACAGGAAAGAAAAGAAAGAACAAGCAAAGGCAGCAAGTATAAACAAGACCAATTAAATATACCAGGGAAATAGGTAAAAAACTTCAAGACAATGATGGAGATTCTACTGAGGTTTATACAGTGAGAATTCAGACAAATGTTCTTACTTCCGTCTCTTATAGCAGAATATAATTAATCCCTGAAGGAAAAGTCTGAAAACCGCGATTTTAGTTGAACTGTAGGATTGCACAAAGCACTTGGAGGAAAAAGTTCCCACAGTAATATTTTCATACAGGTTGTTAGTGAGACCTCCTCCACATTCTCTTTCAGAGTATGTGTAAGATTTTTATGCATGATCACTGTGTCCTGTCCTATAGCCCTGGAGAGATACATTTACATGTTTCTGACAGTCACCCTCACAGACAGAGGTGAAAGTGACAGCAGCTTATTTAGACATGTAGATATTCTTCTGCGTTCTCCTGTGCTTCCTGTTTATTTGTGAGAGAAGACACGGCTTAGGGAGGCAAAGGTTGTGCACAGTAGCATCAGGAGGGGCCACTTGCGGTGTGGAGCAGAGGATGGGGTGGTGTCTGGATCTTTTCAGATTACCAATACAAACATTTGCAGGATCAAATTGTAGCACAGATTACAGGAAAAAAAAATCTGTATTAAAACGTTTCAAAACAAGTCTTTTTATCTCTATTTTCAAATAACAAATTATTTGCTCTAGAAACAGCATGTGTGAGCCCAAAAGACTTCAAAAAGAGGAATTCATTGACATTTCTGTGATTTGCAGGATCAAATTGTAACAGAGATTACAGGAAAAAAAATCTGTATTAAAACGTTTCAAAAAAAGTCTTTTTATCTCTATTTTCAAATAACAAATTATTTGCTCTAGAAACAGCATGTGTGAGCCCAAAAGACTTCAAAAAGAGGAATTCATTGACATTTCTGTGATAAAACATGACTGAGTAGGGAAAAATCTTAACTGATTGCTCTTCACTCTCCTCTGCTTCTATAGAGATATAATTGAGCCCTAAAGCTTTGTCCCTTTGACATCTTTGACAAGAAATTAACAGTCACTTTACTTGTGTCAGTACCATGCCTGACCTCTCCTTGAAATAGGCAGCTCTTGAAAAATAACGCATTATATTCTCATTCTGAACTCAACCAGGAAATGGATTTTTCTAAACACCAGCTAGTAAGTTTCAATTCATATTTGTTTGAATGGACAATGCCATTAACCTACTGTGGTATTGTGGTACAAAATAATGAAACACCTGGGGTTTACCTGCATTTAGAACAGATATGCTTCAAGAAGAAATCACAGAAGCACCCATGCTCAGTTTTACAAAGTGAGGCTTTGTACAGGCTGAATGTATCAGTTTTTTTCATTGGATCTATTCTTTGGTCTAATCATAAAGTCCTGTTGGTTCAGACACAATGACTGACTGAGAAGTGTTGATAGAAACTTACAGTATGAGCCAAACCTGGAAAAAGCAGTGAGATTCCTAAGTAGGCACAGAAAGAATCTCTCCTTAATTAACCCCACTGAAGAGATATTATTCCAGTTCAACTAAAAACGTTTGACAACAGGAAGAGTCTAATGAATATAATATTCATAAGAATATATTATATAATTATAAGAATATAATACCTAAAGTATTCATAATTTTCACACACAATTTTACCTTTACCTGTCAATTTTAACCTTAACATTTTGGGGATTTGTTGTTATTTTCTTTTGCTTACCTTCACCATGAGCTTACTTGGTACAAAGAACTTGCATTTAGACAACTCCAGCCTTTTAGACTTTTTTCTTCTTCTTCTCTTGAACCGCAAATGATCCCAGCATCCTCAGAGCCTTCATTGCCTTCAAAAAACACATGTTGAAATGCCTGGATAATGGTGCTACTAGGCTCCACAAAATGCACTGCATGTCTGTAAATTATCTCTAGCCAAATGTAGAATATGAACTGGTATTTGACATCACAGACCCAGGTAAAATTTCCATCAGCTTATGGAGGAGAGAATTATGTGTGATCTTTACAAGGCCCAGATGGATGCATTTTCCTGATATAATATGTGTATAAAAAGATGCAAAACATAATCCTGGCAACTGTTTTGAAAATGGTTTTATCCATTAGGTAGCAGTCCAATTATCCTGAAGCCATTTATAACACTATTTTCTCAGCAATATGTTTACGAACATCTTTATGTAACTCATCATGTTTATGAATTAATATAGGCTCATAACATTTTTCGGTTGCAAGGGAACACTTTCATCTGTTTTTCATAAAAGGTGAACTGAACCACAGACAGAAGTTTGGAACAACATGCAGGTACGAGAACATCAGCACTTTCTGAATTATGTTTTTAGAAGAGGTGCAATTTACCAGCTTTTCTCACCTTACTTATGCTGTTGTGGTTAGAATGCAGCTGAGGGGTTTCAATCACTGCTGCCTACAGGAACACCAGATCTGGTCCTCTCCTTGGCATACAAATGCACCAACAACAGAGAAGCTGCAAAATTCATGTAAGAATGAAGTAAGTTAAGGAAATTTGTGATTTATACTAAATAAAACTGGGGGGAAAAAAATGTGCTAACCCTATGTTCTAAAGTTCTTGATATTTAATCTGTGGTCCTGAGAAACCATGCTGATAAAGCTTAAAAATAAACTTTATTTCAAAATAAATCTTAATTGCACCTCTCCAAAAGCACAGCCTTTCTATTTTCCCTTGCGGAAAAATAAAAAACAATCAAAAGAGTGAGCAGGATTTTAACATAATTTTAGGAACATAAAAAACATAATTCCTAATTTTAACATAAAATTAGGAAAAAAACCGCCAAATTTATTTTTGAGATTTCCTGCTACTTTTTGTTTATTAAAAAAAATAGTTTAAAACAGTGGTTAATATTTCAAAACAGTGTTCAATATCCTGATGTTACATGAAATTTTCTAAGAAAATAGCCGGTCAATACAATTTTTTTTTACTAACAGACCTTAACAAAAATCAAAGAAATTATACATAGAGACATTTAGATAAAAATTTAATTCAATTAGTGTATCAAGGGCTTTGAACTTCTTCATAATGGCTGGTAACTACACAAATTCATTTTGCACTTAGTATTCCTGTGGTAACCATAAACTCCTCAGGGCTCACTGCAGCAAATGCATATTTATCCTAACTTCTAATTAAATATTAAAAATAGACAGATGTTTCAAAGAATCAAAAAATGAAATTTAAGGGTTTGAAATTATTCGTTTATCAAATATGCTGCCAGAATTTTTATCTTGAGAGGTGAAATGGTGAAACAGTAAATCACACAAGAGAAATATGATAAGAGGGCACTGAATCACTTCCAGGGATTATTCAAGGCATGCAAAAGGCCCTGGATTTCAGCCACAAAACCTGCTCATTTGCCTTGGAATAGGTGACACTGTTCATCTAAATGACCTAGATGTACTGTAATCACTGGGGAGTTTTCAATGATAATGTGTTCAAATACCAACTACTAATTGTTATTTGCAATCATTGAACTAAATCAAAGTTGATAGAAATGACCACTATATCAATTTGCAAGCTTTATTCTCCTTAAATTGTTCCAGGATGTTAGGGATGGTAATTGCTTCGAAGTCCTTTGTATGTGTGTATGCAGAAGGTATGGTGGGAAGAGATAGCATCAGTTTTGGGGAGTAAAACCTTAGAGGAAGAAGGAATTGCTCAGGGAGATTATTCCACTACAGCAAAAATAGTCTGTGCTCACTATGTGTCTTAAATAGACGCTCTTTCCCTATTGAGCTCCAACGGCAAAACCAACCGGTACGGCTGTTACCCTGGTTCCCTCTCTGATCAAGTTTCCAGTGTCCGTCTGAAAAAGTCTTTTTTATGTATTTAAAAAAAAAATACCTGTATGTAAGGCCCATGGGCCTTCTTCCTGGGTATGTCAATCGGCTGTTCATCTAAACTCCAGGGATCACACGGTGAAATAACAATCCTGTTCTGCACTGAGTAATAACTGAGTGACTAGTTTTCTCTGTGGCGACAGAGTAATCTTTGGAAAAGTGAAAAAGAAAAGAAAAAAGAAGCAGTATCGAGAATCAGAATTCAAACAAAGTTAAGATGGACACTCAGGCCTAACTCAGCTGCTTGAAGAAGATTTTGGCTTCAGATAGTGGAGATTTTTCATTACTGCAGGTGATATGTGAAGGATATGCACCTTGAGGCATGCAGCTACCCAGGAAGGTAACAGTTTTCATTGTGTTCCTTTCCACAAAAACGTTAACCGGCTTAGAGGCATTTGTTAAGCAAAAGCATAGCAAGTCCTGGGACATAATAATGTCATTTTGATTTAGATTGATCACAATAGACTAGGTTCAAAATTCCTTTTCAAACCTCCCAAGACACTAATATTCAGACCCTAATATTATCAAGCAAAAAAAATTAGTCTTAAAAATACTACAGTAACATTAAAAATATACTCTAAACCAAGAAGCCATATGGAAAACAAAATTTTAAAAATAGAGATAATGTACAATATTATCTTTCAAATCGATTAATTATTTATTCTAGATATCATAGTACGTTTACCATCCTGCGATGTCATTACCCAGATCTGAGTCATGACAATGATATTACATTTTAAGACAAGAGAACGTAAAAAAGGGAAGAAAGAAAAAGAGACTTTCACACGAGAAATTCAATTTACTTTAGGCTCTGTTGCCGCCAGAGACCAATTTGGAGCAGGTCGTGTGATAAATCCACCACCCAATGCCATTGCAAATTGCTGGGTTAATGAAGGGAGTTCAAGTAGGGAAATGAGAAGCGAGAGTAGCAAGGTGCTGATCATCTGTAAATTACTTGCTGCAGGGCCTACGATGTTAAAGCTCAGAGAGTGAAATACACCGTTTTTTCTTAGATGATAAGCAGAGGATTTACTTCATTTTCATTATTATATTTCACCAAAACTTCCTCGTCAAACTAATTCATTTTTGTGTACCTAGCAGTGTAATTTTATGCCAGAGGAATTTCATGTGCAAAAAAGAAGTGAAATACAGGCAGATCAGAGAGAAAACATATGAAGCTTTTTAGGTAAGAAAATAGTTTTCTAAAATAATGAAAGTGCAGTTTTTAAAATGTTTGATACTGTTTACAGAGGGAAAAAAAATCTGGTAATTTTCTTTAATAAATTCTTGTATATTGTGGCTTCACATTTCCTTTCCTAGTAGTACCTTAAAATTGGGGGAGGGAATCACTTTTCCCATAATACCTATGCCATCTATAGAGAATGGTTACTTCCCTGCCCCACGTGCTCCAAAGCCATAATTATAATTATCTTTTACTAAATTCATACAGTAAATTCATAATTTTTTTGTAAATTCATTTTTCCTGTAACATTATCTTTGCAGTGCAGAGTTTTATAAAGTACACCAATATCTTTTCAAGTGTACCAATTTGAAACTAGTGAGACATAATATTTATTTCTTGATTTGGTTGGGGGGGTAGTTTCTTTTGTTTGTTGTTGGGTTTTGCTACTGTTTTTTACAGGTGATAGCTCTTTCAAGCGAAGAAAATACTGAAGACTGCTCCCTCACCTCCTCTTAATATCGAGCTTTAAATTCACTACTGTCTTATAGCCTCAACTTTCAGGCACCTGCATGCATTAATGGCGTTACTTTTATGAGTGGCATTACCCTCATGTTCATAGGGTATTTTCTCTAATGTTGCTCTCTTTGGCTTCTTCAGGGAGCCAGGCTCCTTTACATGGAGAAGGATGTAGCATTTCCACATTAAGATTCAGAGTGTGCAGAATCTGGTTATGGCATCTCTCTGTTTCATGTTTAGGAGCCACAGTGTGTGTCTTGATTCCTTGTGGCTCTTCTTGCAAATTTAAAAAAAAAAAAAAAAAAAAAAAAGTAAGAATCTAGACATTTCAGTGTTTTTTATTTTACCGTTCTGTCTTCTGAACCAATATAACAGTGCTGGTTTGAACTGTGAAGCAGAAAGAAAAAAGCTAATATGAGACATAAACAGATATAAGCTTCTCTATCACTTTCTAAAATTTCAGCTTTGATGCTCATTATTTTAGAAATAATTTTATGTTGTCCATTTTCTAAGTAGTGTTTTATGTGAATTTTGAGACTTAGTTGCTCCCAAGAACATTGCTGTACTCTTTTAATTTTTGTGTTTAAAAGATGTAAAGAGGAAAACTGTAACAATTCCCCAAACCAAGAAAATCAGAGCACACCTTTAAACAATCTTAAGGAAAATTCCTCTGTTCCAAGCGGAAAAGAGGAAATCCTTCTGACATCATACATTTTATTGAGTTGACCATAATAAATTGTTCATCATATGACTATCTAAGTTGATTTTTAACGTCCACTGTGAAAATATTTCTAGCAGGGAAAAGGGCTTGAAGGCCACGATAGGCTGGTGCTGCTACCTACCGATAGCTATATATTAGCCAAAACCCAACAGACAAAGAAAAGCCATACATGTTAATGAAAGCATGCAGACCCCGTGCAAAGGACCTTGACACCACAGTGCGGCTTCTTCAGCAAATAGCAGAGAATCCTTGAAGCCTGAAAGAGTGCAAGCAGCTATCGGCAACACAGTTAGCAAGTCCTTTCATGAATAGAAGGCATTATTCTGCGCTCCCGATGTCATTGCTAATGCCGGCTAAAACATCCACCGAATTACTTGCAATATGTTGGTCCTATGGAAAAGATGGAAGATGAAACATCACGATTTTCTTATTTTTGAAAATTGGTGAAGAAAGTTAGAAAGGGCTGACGATTTTCTTAAAAAACAGGAAGCATAAGCAGAGCACTGAAACTTGTCCCAAATGCTCCCTACTTCACAGGTGATGCAAGAGCTTCAGGTTGCACGGCCAACAAAACCTGATCAAAAAAATATGTACCTGATCAAAAAAACCACTTTTAACCTAGTGCTTCTGTTTTGAGATGTGAGGGCAGCTTCAGACCCTAGAAGCTACTAAGGAACAATTGCTTGTGTTTTAAACATGGGGCCCAAAATGCCAGTCTCAGAAACCCCCTGGTCAGTGCCCGTTGCCTTGGTACATGTGCCAACAGCTTTGGTACATGTGCCAGCAGCATTGATTATCACCACCTATAAAATATCTTCTTACCCTCACCTGGAGAGAACACAATTTCTAAAATTCTAAGTTTTTTATTCTAAATTTCCAGAGGAAAAAAAGGTAATTGCAGTACTAGAGATTCTCCCATGTCTGCTCTCTGTGCTGTAGCTCAGCCCTTTATTTGCCATTGGACTATGAAAGGATCTATGCTGAAAGCTGTTGCCCTGCTTCAGAGAGAGCTATTTAATTTAATTTTTCCTAACATTTCCCCCAGCTCCCACGGAGAGTGTTAAGAACTGATGCTTTTATACCTAAAGTAAGATGTGTGTTACCAGCTTCAGCTGCAGACGTATGTGCAGTGCCTGCTTCCTAGACACATATGACTTTTGTCTCTCTTCACTATCTGGAAGCATCTTCCACAACACTTTTGAAAAGACACACTAGTAAAGAGAGTTGGTGTGACTTTCCTGCCAGCCCAGAATGGATATAGTTGAGTGCTGTAGCCATCTGTTCAGACACCAGGGCTTGCATGTCTTTTCCAGACTTGGTAGCCAAAAAACTGGATCAAAGAATGTAACTCCTTCTGTGTTTTTAGAGAACATATGAAAGGTCAGGTCCTTGAATGAGTGCCTCTACAAGCTTTAATCTCTGATTAAGCACAGGAACAACAAAAGCCTGAAGGCAATTGTATTTCTTACTGAAAGATTAATTAAAACTTATCAGAATGCTGGTTAATTTAGTCTTTGACCTTTTGAATGTGCTAACAAGTCAGAATAACTGTGTAGAATATTTGCAATAGACAACCAAAACAAAGTGTAAAAGCATCAAGCTTAAACTGCTGGCATGTCTGTCTGCAGCTAAAGTGGGTACCTTATTTACTCAGCAAATTTTCTGCAGTAACTTCTGATTTTTGGCTGTAGCCCTTAAGCAAGGACTGCTGCCACAATGGAGGAACCAGTTTCCTGGGAACCTTTAGCATACGTCCAAAGTATTTTACTGGTAGTCCTTGGGAACATGATAAACATGATTTGAAGTGAGCAAAACATGGAGGGTTTTTTTTCCTCAGAAATAGTAACAAGCTTACTTTTGACACATGTACTCCCACTTTCTAGGCATTATTATTACTCTCATCCTCATTACTTTTGCTATTGCTCTAATTTTCTGACTCTGTAGATTCTGGCATGGTGGGGCTTGGGACCAAGGGCTGTTGCCTCCTCTGTTTGTGTGCCCAAAGGGTATTTTCTGTTTTCTTCATGGTCTGAGAGATGGCTGTGGTAAGAGACACAGAACACGGGGTGTATGATGGAAATACTTAAACCAGCACCCAGCAGTGCATTAATATTATTCATGACTGAGTACCTCTGAGTCAATTCACCTGCCTAAAACAATGACAGACTGTTTGTGGAGATTCCTTCACATCAAAGCATTAAATGGATTTAAATTCCTTCTACCCCCAGCCCATACCCCGGTGCCCCTGACACTGAGTACCAAAATGATGGAA
The DNA here is from genome assembly GCF_014805655.1 of Passer montanus. Lineage (NCBI taxonomy): Eukaryota > Metazoa > Chordata > Aves > Passeriformes > Passeridae > Passer > Passer montanus. The sequence continues at coordinate 1,191,782 of NW_024372147.1, forward strand.
AGCTATAATTCCTATAAAAGTGGCACTTCTCCCCACAAAAGTGTGTGGATGTGGCTTGGGGCAAATTAGAGCAGGGTAAATGGGGTCTGGGGCTTTTGAGTGTGGGTGGCAGAGAGCTTCTCAGGGGTGTGAGGAAACTCTCGTAGCCAGCATCAGCTCCATTAAAGACCAGCTCATCACTAGTTACTTCAGGTTTTACAAGTTGACAAAACTTTTCTACAATAAGCCAATTTGAATCATCACAGTAGTGTCGAGACTCTGAAAAAACAGTGCAGTCTCTTCTGCCGTACAGTGACCTCTTTAGACCCAGATTTGAGGCACATGTGGGACATTGATTACATAGTTCTTATTTATTGTGGCAATTTCAAAAGAAGTAGAGATTTGGGGGATTTTTAGTGGGTTGTTTCCACATTAAATTCACTGTGAAGTTTGAAAGGCTTGGGTAAACCATATCAGGAGCTTGTAGCTTTGTCCAAAGTTTGAAACTTTTAATCCTTTGTTGTAAAGAAAGCAGAAAACACTTCCATTTTTCCATGTTCATTAGTGAATAATTCTAATTTATCTGGCCTACCAGAAATTTGAGAATGAGATCTGATGAGTATATGTTTGTGTTCATACAAACACATATAAATATGAAAAGAAAAATACATATGCAGAGACACGCATACAAAGTTAGTTGGTATTTACTAGTGTATATATACACAATATACTGAAATACAAAAATACTGACTTACTATCTCCCAACAGAGTGATGTTGAACAAATTTGATTCATGACCAGCATGGTGAGCTTCTTTCAGAGGCTCTTCAATTTAAACAAAAGTCTTCTAAATGCATGAACTTATTTAAGTATGACAAAGAGAGCTCTTCATTGTTGAACATTTACCATGTTAAGCTATTAATGCAAGAATTAAGCAAAAAAAACCCAAAAACAACAAAAAACCCAACCACATTCTGATTACTAAATTTGCTAATTTTCTTAATGGTTTTACCAGGTTAATTGTATTTTGTTAATCTCTCTAGAATTAATTTTTCTATCCACATTCCCTTGAGAATTTTCCTTGCAAACGAAGAAAAAAAGCCTGAGAGCTTTAGTACTCTGACATTTTTGTTTCACATTAAAACAAATTTCAGAGTCTCTAGAGGGAACATTACCTCCAGCTACTTACTCTGTATGCACTTGCAGAGAAAAATATGGCAGTACTTAAAATGCAACATTTTAGTGAATATCTGAGATTTACATATGAATACTCAGATATTTTTTCTCCTAAGCACCATAAAATCTCATCAGTCATTTCTAAAACGTTCTGAGTGCTGCTGTTTGCTGCTCTTTCAAAATTGTGAACACTGTGTTTAAGGACCCTCCATCACTGCCTGCTCTGCTGAAGTATTTTTTGTGAGGGCTGAAAGGAAGTAGTTTAGAGCAATGAAGAACTTGAAACAACACAGGGAAATCATTCTTGTTTCTGCTTAATTTAAGCTATTTAAATTGAGGGGGTTTTGTTCGTTCAGGTCTCAAAAAGAATCCTCTTGACTGGATGCAAGTTGGAAACAAGTCTGAAGGACTGAGCCTTCAGCAGAAAGCCTGTCTCCTGCCGTGCCAGCTCCCAGCGCTTTGGCAGCCCCTCTGAGGAAGGACAGACAGAAACAGGACCGTGGCCCTTGACCTGATGAACACTTTGTACACGGAGCTTCAGAGACTCTGCAGGTCCAAACCTGATGATTATCTGTCTGTGGTGGGAGGATTGCAGGACCACTCCAGTCCATCTTCGGACTAATGGCAGGGCTGCAATACCGGGGACAGGTTTCCTGGAAACTGAAAGAAAGGTGCAAACTGCAGCCAACCCCCCACCGCCCCCGACTTCTATGCACCTTAAAATAGCCTTATTGCATCCAGCAACTGACATAGTGGTAGCTATTGAAAGATCAGCTCTTCCAGTAGAAGAAAAAAATTTCACATACTGTTTCACATATTGTTTCACATACTAAAAAGATTTCACATACAAAAAAATTTTTCACTATTTATTTTTATAATTTAGCTTTAATTGTTGCTTATTTCAGCCTCTGAAAATTGAGTAATGGCTTTTAAAGTTTGTGTCTTAAATATTTACCAGGGTTTTAGGTCTGTATTTCACCTCTCTAGTTACTTTTGACATGTGCAAATAAATTTTTATTTCAAAACTAATTCTAAGATTCAGCATATTGTATTTCTTAAAAATTGAAAGCATCATGTACTTGTTTGTTTAACTAGACAATTAAGAGTAAAGAGATTCTGAGCTACCAGAAATTTCTTTCAAAAACAAAAATAACATTATTGATTTTCTTGCCTTGAACATTTCTCTCTTGGGGTCTCTTCTCAGTAACACTTATTTTATTTCTTCAGAGCTAGAAAATTCACAAAAGTACTTACTTACACCTTAGATAAAGACGTATTTATTCTTACTGTGCACATTCAGAGGCTTTTCAGTTCTGGTAAGTAATTAAGTCATCAAATTGTTTACCTTCTACCTTAAAGAGTTTCATTTTAAACTAAAAATAGGATAGGAAGAATCACAAAATTAAATCTTAGTTCCACTTTTTGTATTTTTTTTCCTCCAGGGAAGAGTCTGGATTTATTGCAGAGTAGATTTATACCTGTACCCATCACACAAGCATTTGATTGATGTCAAATGCTAAAATATATGCCCAATGACAGTTTATTATCATTTATTTATTAAGTCTGATTTCTTCAAAACTGGCACCAATTGAATGAAAACCTGATCTTTCCATAAATCTTAGGAATGTGTCCTTGTTGACACATAGTTAGTATGTAGGATTCATAGTACTAATATTTATCTAGAGCACACACAATATCCTTGGGTCCTGGTTGTTTCATTAATTCTCAACATATTCAGTGACTGATTTATTCACTCCCAAGATCAGGCTTTTTTGGGGGTTGGTGTTTGTTGCTTTGGTGGGTGTTTTTTTCCCTTTTTTTCACAGAACAGAATCAAAGAAACAATAAGATATCTTTGCCAATCCTAACAGAGATCGTTCGACGCACCTTTACATGGTACCATATCCCTCAATACAACTTCTACACAAAATAGAAGTCCATGTTTGACAGCCTCACAGTCAGTGAGGGAGGTGTATGAAAAGGAGGTTATGTTCCTGCTCAGGAGGGATTGCTGCATAAGGCACGGTTCCTCTTCCAAAAGTCTTCCCCACATGTGGAAGTTTACATGCTCTTGTACAGACCACCAGTAACACAGATGTTGCCCACAGCTGGGAAAATGGATTCATGCACAGTTCTATCAAGCACAGCAAGAGTCATTTTGTTCCAAATGTGAACTGTAGAAGTCTTGTTTAAGAACATGTTAGATGATCTTGATGGAGCTGATGTGAAGAAATGAGGTCACAAATGTCTCAACCAATATTTTTGTCAAATATTGTCTGCTTCCCCATAGGACTTAAGAGTTTTGGTCTTTTCCTCCATTAAGGCAATGGATTTGGAAATTGATTCTGTCCTCTCCAACCCAGCCTAATGTAGAATGAGTTCTATGTTTATGCGAGACAACTTCTGTTTTAAGCTAGATTTTCAGACACATGTATACAGTTGCACTCGACTAACTTTGCTGACAGTTTCTTGCTCTACACTCCCTATCCCCAGCCACACAAACATGTAGCAATATTCCCAATCTTACTAATCTAATAACTGATTTACATTGCTTAAGGCTAAACAAAACAAGCCAGCACCCCATGAGGCATCCCATAAACCCCCAGCTGTCCATCCATGTCTTACCATGTTATAAGATAGCAAACACTGACCTGTACTTAATATAACAGCAGAAAGTTGTGTTAACCCTTTTTCCACCCTTTTCCCCTTGTTTTTTCTAGTAAGGTTTAAGTTCTGAAAAAGTTATATTTTATGTATATTTTTATGTATATGGTTGTATAAATAAGCCAAAATGTGAAAGGAACTAAAACACTTAATTCTCCACCCAGTGCACATTAGATGTAAATGTGGAAGGGCAGTTCAATAGAATGCAGTGTCTGATATTTTTTCTCATCACAAACAGAGAATCAGAGTTATCAGCAAGAAAAAATGTTGCTTAACTTAGTCACAATTAAATTAATTTCCACATAGTACATAACACACTGTTCCATATGGAAGTGATCATTAGTTTTTATTAGACAGCAGAAGGGGATGGGACAGAAGTTCACAAGACTAGGGAAGCGTTAGTCAAAAGACAGCAAATAATGTACTTTGACTTTTCTCATGAAATCTATTCATTACAACTGGTATTCCTTAACATTTCTATCACCAAGGCCAGTTTTCTCATTCCTTTGAAAGACACCTATTTTTCTATTCATTACCTTACTTTAAGTATTAGTTATATTGAAATAATGAAACATTTTTCAATGTCCGTTATTCTTAATTTTTTTTCTCTGTACTTCTCTCTGGACTGTGAGAAAAGGCAAATTTCACTACAACAGTCACAAACAAAGGCGTATGTCCTCAGCAGGAAACCCATCCTCTTTTTCTCTCAGAGAAGCACAGAGCCCATTCTGTCTGTGCAGCTTATCATTCTCCTGCACAAGGTTAGAAAACTAACAGGCTCATATCTGGGTTTAGACCACAGAAACATCTGTGTGTGTCTTGTCAACAACACAGACTTATGCCAGCTCCTGCATTCTCTAGCGGAGAACGTTACCATAATATTTGGCCACAAAGGTATCCCAAAGCTCTTGGTTTGCTCAGTGAGCCTGGAACTGACACATCAATAAAATAGTCTGTAATTTTACAGTATTTAGAAGACACCAAGTAGCCCTACTCAGTGTTGTCTGCTGAGACAGCATCAGAGGCACAGTCTGTGGTTAGAAAGGCAGTGTGGACGGCAGTACCCAAGATATGTGTGTTGCTGATGTGTGTAGAGAGTGTCCATCTCCTGGACAGACACAGGAATGGCTGCCTGGCAGCTACGAAATTCTGAATGGGCACCCAGTGTTTCTGTCTGACTTATGCTCTTCTCTTAATCTTGAAAAAATATGGATTTGTAAGAGAACACAGATTGGACCTCTCATCAGAAAAGCTATTGAGAGAATATCTCTCTTACCTGACACATCAGGAACAGCAGAAATTTCAACAAAAAAATTAGTGTCATCACATGAAGAAATCCACAACATTTCTTCTGAAATGGGGTCATAAACTAACAGGACTTGGGTTTCTTGATGTCCTTTATGAACATTTAAAACAACCTGTGAAAGTCATTTGAGAAGCCACCCATAGGAGTGAGGTCTACTGTCAAATATTTATTGTGCAGTTGACAGCTGCCAAGTGTTGCAGACATTGCATTTCAAACCCTCGTCTTTTGAAATGCCCATCTTTAAAGAGGACAGCTAATTCCCTGTACCAGGATATACTAACTCTGTATTTCTCTTTGTATATCTGCACGTCTGATTTCACACTGTACTTGTATATTGTTGCAGTGAAGGTCAAGCAGGATACTGATTTTATTATAGGTCTAAAGGCACAGCCCAGCTTCACAAAATTTCTCTGTTCAAAACTCCATGTCCTTCAGCAGGACTTTTCATGTCCTTCAGCAGGACTTTTGCAAAACATACAGTTGTAGGTTTAGACCTCAATAAATGGTACTATCAGTGTTATTTATACTATATCTGCCCTATTGAACACTGAGATAGCCAGAATGAACAGATGCTCAGGATATTATTCACTGGCATATGGCTGACCTTGTCATCTCATAGAAGGTTTTGTAACACTGCTTATATTTCTTTTTTATATAATTATAGAAAACTATTTCATGTTTGCTCATGCTTGCTGAGAGTAAGGAGGGCAATAAATCTGGATTACAGAGGAACATGAGGACAGCTTACAGCAACAATGCAGTTTAAATGAAATGTCTTATCATTTGACTTGAAATTACATTATTGTAACATTTTGGAGACTTGAGTGAGCAATTATAGAAGTAATATATCTGCAGCACTACAGAAACACAACTATTTACAGAAAACTAAAACTAAAAACCAGAAAAATTTTCCTGAAAATCTTGCCCTGGAAGTATTCAATCACTTCATAAAATCTGCTGTTTCTTATGGCTGAACTGAGTCCCAAAAATCACCTTAAATGATATATCAAGTTGGACTAGATGAGAAAACTATCTCTGCTTTAAGCAAGGACAAGAAATTACAGTGGCAGAAATCACAAAATATAGTACAAAAGTCTCTTCAGAGAAAGGGTAATAACCTACGTTACTTGTATGCACTTTTTTGACACTCATGAAGAGGCATCTTCATGGATATAGAACAATGGATTATTTCTCAATCACAGAAATACTATTATTTTTATACCAATTATCTTTGACTGTTAGACTTTAAGTCATTCATCATTTTTCTGTTCCTCTGTCAAGCTTTGGTCATTTCATCAAGGAATAGATAAAGAGTTTAGGAATTAGATCCCTAATTACATGAGAGTAATTAACAAATTAAAACTAATAGCAGTAATACTTCATCTATAAAGGGCTGAAAATTATTCACATAAATGGTTTAGATCTCTTCTTAAAAAATTTGTGACACAGCTGGCCACTTTTTCAGTTATTATTTCTGCTTGAAAATTAGCACATTCTGAGATGGTGATGAGTGACTATGAAATGTGAAGGTTGCCAGCTGTAGTGAGATCAAAGATCTCTTTCCCTGCCTGTAAATTGCCACCATAAATGTACTGTCACAAACCACAATGCTATAAGACATGTGTTGGCATTTCTCTGGTCAAGAAATTATATAACCTCATATTGGTTTTCATCACCTGCACTATTTACAAGCATTTGAGTCCTTGCCGGCTCAGTCCCTGAGGACAGCAATGCAGTCTTATGATCTGTTAACCATGAGGATTCATTTCTGTTGTCATGTCTTGCTATAATTAAAACTGCCTGTTCAGTCATTTATAGTAAGCCTGAAAACCCAACTCAAAACAGAGGAGCTGGGAATGTACACTTTCCAAGCCTCACATACTACTCGGTATATAAATAAAATACTCTCTTCACTTTTTCCACCTCATAGTTTTGTTTGCTTCCATCTGTGTGTCCCATTCTCTTCCATTCCCACTGCTCAAATACCTTCCAGCATGTATGGCTTTCTAATCTTGTTTCTAACCCTAGAAATGTCTCTTCTAAAGAAAGAAAAGGAGAATGAGTATCTCCTGCCTGTGGTGGGAAATGATACAGGATTTGGACTGGTCCAAGAAATCCATAAGAGATAGTTTCCTGTTTTTAAAACATTCAGACCAAATTCATTCACATGTACTGTGCATCGAATCTGGATTGAACAATGAATTATAATTATAATAAAATATATTGTTGGATTCACCTAATTCTAGAGTTTTAAGGCTGGGTCTTTAAGAAGTCCTTGTTTGCTTGGGAGAGGTATGGTGGAGATTTATTTACAATGAAAACCAAGCAAAAAAAGGTAGGCAAGAATTGCAGATTTGTGGACATCAGACAGATAAAAAACTGTCACAAAACAAACACAAAATGTGCAGATTTCATGTAAGAACGTAAGAACAAGAGAGCACATTAAGAAAAAACTACAGAAGAAGCCAGTAACTTCTCATGATATGTCTGTAGAAGATATAGAGTGACAATAATATGTTAGTTCTTCCATGTCGTGACTTTTGTTGGTAGAGCAGAATAAGGTTGCTTTAAAATACACATGACCGTTCTCTAAAATACACATTGAAAGTAGTGAAGGCAGTAGTCATTAGAGGCAGTCAGATATTATGTTGACAGGGTTTGTGGTTTTGTTCTCTCTCAAACAGATTATCAACATCTAATAGTGGCTCAGAGAAAGAACATTAAGATGAAAAAGAAGATGCAACTCAGAAAAAGTTTACCTCGATCTCCAATATAAGCATAGGATAATGCAGGCTCACTGCAGCTATATAATAAATGGATTCCTGGATCAGCTATAGAGCTGCTTTGAACAAATTACTTCTCCAAGTCTCCTTCTTTCCATCTATAAAATGAGAACATGAACACTTACATTCCACATAAAATGCTGCTAGATTTGTAAGTAAAAAGCATCCCTTATGCTTTCACTACTGATCAGCCTTGTTTTCTGCAAATTTCTGGAAAAAAGCCAGATCTCTTCTGGTATCACCTCAACGGTGTTAGCTTATCTCTTTTCTTAGCTTTATTGCATGAGTTATGAATGTAAAGGGCAAGTTTTGACTTGATGCACAGTACTGTGCTCTCCAGGTCATCTGGCTATACATGCTCAACATTCTTTCAATGCTGATAATTTCACAGGATGGTCTTGGTGAATTTATTCACATTTAGCATGCAATTATTAAGTAGGCTAGTAATCACAGTCCTAGCAATGGAACAAAATGACAATAAGAGTTATGTTAATGCCAGGTTTTCTCAGCTAAAACTCAAAATTACCATTTTTCAATAAAATAAATATACATGCCATAAATACAAGTTCATAAACAAGCATAGGTACAGTGCTTTTCCAATAGAAGCAAAATGTGACTTTACTTTCTTTTTCTTTTTACTTTTTTTTTCTTTTTTTCATGCTTGAGAAATCCCTTATTTATAGGCTTCAGCTACTGACATCCAAGACCTTACAGAAAACGTTTCAAGACATAACGACTGAAAGGAACAAAACAGCTGAGAAATTGAATGGTACTCTATATTTTACTACTGAAGAAGTTGAAAACTGAAAGGGGAAAAACATCTCTTTTACTGTAAGCAAATTATGCATATTCTGCATAATGCTTAAAACAAAGTTTCCTTTGTGTCTGCTTAGATATGAGAGAAGATGTGTCTTTGTCATACACTTTTCACCAACTTAGTGCACTTTGATTTATGCTGATTTCATGAAGATTAAAATTTGACCCTATTCTTGTATTTGTTTATATAAGACATGAAAAATTACATATTTTTCAAGTAATTAATAATTGAGAGACCAAACTAATAATAAAGAGCTTGTAAATTAAAATGTCAAGGAAAATAACGTAATATTTGATAAATTACTATGTTGTTTCTGAGGATTACATTTTAATGTCATTCTAATAGCTTTATTATAAAGGGCAATTATTGCATTTAAAGTAGGCTGGGCAGAATATAACTAGAGTCAGACCTAATTTTAAATTAACCTGGATGTAACATCTCAACACAGATATATGTCTTACCCAACCAAAATTGAACTTAATTATCAGAATGTGAGATTTTATTTATTTTCCTCTTTTCCATCACATATCTACTAACATAATTTCCTTCGATTTTTTAATGCAGTTTCTTTTCTTCACTGTGCTTCTCAATATATCTGTCAGCTTTCCCTTCTAGAGCAGTTTACTAATTACTTGACCATCTCTATGGAAATTAGTTAGAAAAACTGACAGCCATTGGCACTTGATGAGCTCTTTTGCTGCAAACAGGAGTCCCTAAATCCACAACCCTGCCTGAAACCTTGCACCCATATTCCAAAGATGTAGAAATGCATTAAAAGTAAGATGAATGAAGACCAAAAGTTAAAATTACCTGTTTTGTGGAAAACATATTTTCTAGAAAATCTTTTCTAAACAATTATTTGTCCTCTTCTGCAGAAACTCTTTTTCCTTACTACAAAAACTTAAGGAAACTGATGATTTATAATAGCTATAGGGTACCCAAAACAAAACACTGGATTTCATAAGACTAGTAAAGTTGAATCAATTTTCACTCATCTGCTGGCAGACTGAAGGAAGTTCATTGGACAGTCTGTTCAGGGCCCAGGAGTTTCCCAAGTCTAAGGTCAACATTGATTTTTATTTCTGTAATTACCAAAATATTTTTATTTCTCAAAAAAGTCCTTACTTTTCCAAATCATCTCTCCTACACTCATGAAGACATAATTTCTTACTAGCAATTTGTGCCTTGAAAGAGAATTAATGGATGGTAACACTTAAATACATTGTTAGGCAGCATCTGTATTTTTGGAAAGCACACTCAACTGTGTGATTTCGTCTTTATTATCAGCCTTTAGGCTATCACTCCTTTTAAACTAAAGATAGTTTGGCAATAGGATGGTCACCATCATCTGAGAACAGTGTACACAAACACCAGTGAAGTAAATGCTCTAACCCATAGCTTTTTTCCCATCTAGAAATCTCCATCACCATGATGGACATATGTTGTTTCTAAATGTTTGTGAACAGTTTTATTTCTACTCTCTTCAGATGTTGTTTTTCTCATGTAAAAAATATTTGCCACTTTTACAATTTTGACTAGATCCCTGGAGTTAAGTATTTTCTAAAATAAATTTTAACTGGGACAAAAGACAAATATTTGAATAGAAAAACATGGCATGTAGTACATCAGTGTAATGAGAGACAGCAAATGAGAGCATTAGTGAAAGCTAGGCTTTCCTTCATGTCCAGTATAACACAGGATAAAACTGGTATGTTTTGGCTACAGTGAGCCTTGAGAGTCCTCAGCATTCCTCTTGCTAACCTTCCACCCAAGTTTCACAGGAAATCTCTTCCCAAACCATTATCACCAAAACATCTGTATGAGCAGGGGCCTACTCTTCTGACTCTAAACCTCTGGGGTGCATCGGACGCAGAGCTCAGGAAATTCGTTCATCATTGAGTCTGGCAGAGCAGAGGAGCAGCAGGTAGATGCTAGCACAGCAGAGGTGATAATTAGCAAAGGCAAGAGGCGCTGGCCACTGCCTCAACCTGTGCAGCTGCATCCAGAGTGTGGAAGTGGTGAATGTTCATAACAGCATGTCAGAAGGACCTCTGACATTGACGGATAACATGAAATCAAATCATAAAGGAGCAATACAGTAAAAATGAAGCCTAGGAGCTATTGAATATAGCCTAGGAGGAAGCTCTGGAATGAAACAATCTAAAATTTTAAAGTGAGCCAAAACAAAGGCATGGCAGAGAATTTAATCCGCTGCTGGCAGCAAAATGCCTCCTAACTTGAGACATCTAATGCTTATTTAGAAAGGGATAGAAAGCTGTTCTGGTATATTTTGATACTTGCATGACAGCCAAAAGCAAGAGTCCTGACTGTGACATGCCTCTCTCTATGGTGCTGCCATAGATGAAGAAGAGATCCTGGTCCCTGCTAAAAGGTGAGAAGATGAGCTTTGTTTCCACCAGAAATTTCAACATTGCCAGTATCTCTTTTTAAAATAATCAGGACCCAGCTACCCAGACAATGTTTACTAAGATAATTCTTCTTTGCAAGAAGAAATATTCATTAGGCCTCATAAATAAACTATGCAAATTATGGTAACTGGCAGAGTAACTGTACAGCTACGCAATACGGTTATAGAAAGTACAGCAGTTTCACCTAGGAGGCCTGCTTTTTGAAAGTAGCACATTTTCCCCATAATTTCAGAGTCTCGATTAGTTTGTTTTCAGTCTTACTGTCGCCACTATTCCAGGTCAGAGATTTCCTTCATCAAACCTTGCACCAAGATTCAAGATAAAAAAAACCTAAAAATTTTTTCATCTGCCCAGTTGCAAAATACTGTACCTGGTAAAATGCCTAGGCTGCTGATCCTTCCATTACTGAGTTTTGAGCCTAATGTCTCTTTCAAATGAGCCTGTCATTAAATAAAAGGTAAAAGGAAGCAAATATAGGGGTACAGAAGCATAAAAATGATAAATGGAAAAGACTAATTGGGTAATTTAATACATTTTTCTGCCATTTTACTCTGATTCCTCAGTTCACTTGGTAATGCTTTGTCCAGTCTAACTTAAAATGACTGAGGCAATGAGGTTTTGATCCTAGGTTCCATAAGAAGATAAATAATTCCCAAGAAAAGTAAACATTGATTGTAAGCCATAAGACTATATTCTTGCATAATTTGTGTTCTTATATATTTTCATTAACCCAGTTTACTATTGAATAAAAGGAAGAAAATGTTTCAACACTTTGGATGCATAGACATACTGCTATGGGCTGAAATTTACTATGTATCATCTTCTCATTCATGTTGCACGAGTCCACTTTTTTAGCCCACAACAAACAGTAATTCAAATACACTCAGGTTGCTCGTGCTTCAGCACTGGAGCTTCAAATGAAAGGGCACTTATGAAGAACTTTCAGGTAAGAGAAAATAAACGGCATGCTCTAAGAACCCATTCAGTACACATCAAACAAGTGCTGAGAGAACTTCAGACCAGAACAGAACTAGTCTGTCATACGGATACAAGCCTGCTAAAGACCCTGAAATGCACAGACTGAACTTCAGGGTCTCACCACCAATTGCTTTCCCTTAATGCTGTTTTTGTATTATGCATTCCTTGTTACAGTATAAATTGACTTAGACTGCCTTTTGCTCATGAAGCAGCATTGTGGCTCTTCACTCTTGCAGCAGATTAAAATAAGTGGAAAAAATTCCTAGAGATCATGGGTGATTTGTCTGTATTTAAACTTTAAGATATTTCTCAAAAACAGTCAGTGATTAGCCAGGTTAATATTTAACTACTATTGAAAGAAAATAAAGTTTTTAAACAGAAATATTGCTTATTACACTATAAAGCACCAAGCAACCTATTAGGACTAATGGCAGATTTTGCTACATTTTCTGATTTACAAGACAGCTTGAGTCCTGATCTTCAGGTGTTATTAGGGCACCTGAACTTGGTGCCCTAATAACATAGGCAGGATATGATAAATCATTAGAGGAAAAAAAGTAACAGCTCAATACAATAAGTCATATGGAGTTAGGAATTCCTCAGTTATTTATTAGAAAATATTTAAAATTTAAATGTTTAGTTCCATGAAGTGGCTATCATGCTAGCAGAACATTAAAAGGTTGCAAACATCGTGAAGAAAAGTTGTTTTAAAATTCCATAAAGTACTAACAGAATTTTTTAATTAACTAATTAATTAAAAATACAAGGAAAACACTGCACTACTTCCTTAGCAAGTCACAATGTCACTAGTAGAGCTGAACATGTTAAAATAAAATATCAACATAAATAAAAATATCAACTTGCTCTTATACAAATCCTTTCTCATTGTCAGCTGAAACACATCAGCTCTTTTTCTAGACTTTATGGGTATAATAACCCACTTCTTTACTTTGGAGAGTTAATAAGAGTGACTCTTGAACAAACTGGGTACCCTGATGCTTGGGCAAAGCATTTCCAAATTCTTTTTTCTTAGGATAGTGAAGTAAACTTTTTAGTTCCAGTAATACAATTCCACAGTGCATAGCATTGACCACCTGTAAACTCAGATTGCAAAATCAAACTAATTTGAAGGAATTTGACAGGTTAATTTCCTACCCCAAGTAGATTTTATATTGGTCCCCTGATGTTTGTTCATGCCAAATTTCAATTAGCTTTGACACAAATATTGATTTTATAGTATTGCATCTTTTTCACTCCCCTGTCAACTCTCTAACCTCCCTCACATAGGATCACTGTGTTGTCTTCCATTCTTTTTTTGTTCCTAAACTTTTTCTGCCCATTTCACAGACAAGCCTTTCCTTAAGCTGTAGATCAAGTAGTATTACACCATACAGACCTAGTGTTCAAGATATCAGGCTTCTCCAGTGGCTTATCATGTACAATAATTTTACATTTCTGTAGGAAATGTGACGTAATATAGGACTTGTGACATAATACAACTGACTTAATTAGAGAGAAATGCTTGCCAGCTTGAAGTGATACAGATGAAATAATATCACGCCTTCTAGCATGATGTCTGTTTACATGAGCTTAGCGATATCATTCACATGGCCAGCTGCAGTGCTTTCACCTTGACCCCCCCTACCTTTTCAGTGTTTCTGGCATGTTATCCCACAAATTATTTATACTATGTCTCCCTATCTGGTGCAGACAGAGAGCATTCAAATAAACCCTACCATTAGCAGCATTGTCCCTAGACAATGTCTAATAAGAACCCTTAAACCCTTGTGGGTTGTTTTTCTGTCTAGTTGAAGATCATCCTGATTTTCAAGCTTAAAGAAGCTTGACCCTTCAGGTTAAAGTAGGACAACTAAAGACAATTAGCACAGCACAGGTGAAAGTGTGGAAGACAAGATTCAGCAATGACCACTATAGAAATTTCCTGAATGTGTAATTGCTGGCTGCATTTGCTGAGTAGTAAAGATAGAAGAAAAATGCTGAGACAGTACATTGAATACTAAAATATTATCGTTTATGACTTAAATATCTTCATGAAGGATTTTTGCCTATTATAGCAAAACTGTGTTACAAAAGCTGCAGAGAAGACCCCCACACCCTAAATGGGGCCCTGACAGGCCCTACACCGCTCACTGATGAAGATAAGTAAAGTAACATCTCCGGGCCGGGGGAGAAGAGTGAATTCACAGCGCACAAGCTCAGCACCTTCGGAGGGGAGGCCGCAGCCCCAGGGCTTTCAGCTGCCGGGCCCGCACCGGCCTCACACGAAGCGGGAGAGGCTCCGGGCTGTGGGGAAAGGGCTCTGGCGAGAGGCAGTGACCCCATCCTGGCTGTGCAGAGGGCTCAGCCCAGGGGCCCCTCGGCCCCGGGGGAGCTGCAGCCGCACGAAGGACACAGGGGTGCCGTGGCCTGCCGCAGGATCCCCCGAGGGCTCCCGGCCCTGCCCCGGTGCCGCAGACCCGCGGGGCTGCAGGGGACGGGGCCAGACCGGGGCCCTGCGAGGGAGGCACCTGGGCGTCCCCACCGGCCCACAGGTACAGCCATCCACGGGATTCCATGCATCCAGCCTGGCGTGGGGGCACGGCAGCCGCAGGGCAGCCGGATGGAAGGGAACAATGAGACGTCATTGGGACCCTCTGAAAGGTTTCTGCCTACCCCCTGTCACCCTTTCCCTGTCTCAGCAACACCTCATACTCCCTTCTTTCTCTGTTTTTATCATCTTTTTCTTTCTCTTTGCCTATTTTACTATTAAATAAAACTTATAAAACTTTTTTTTTGCAGCAACATCTAACCTCGTCTGTTTTAACCACAATTTTCCAAGTATATTTCAAGCTTTTCTGGGTCTGATACATTTCATTCACAGAGGCTTATCTTTGTTTGGTTATCTGTCTTAAACATTCTGTGTTAAACCAGTTCATAATACAGCAAGAAATCTTGCCCAGAGCCTACAAAAACTACAGTGCCATCTACACTTCATCATGACCTCCCACATTGACCTGTTTCATGCACCTTGAATCAGTTATGGAGCCCTTCCATGAGGGAGCCTACATCATGTACTACAGGATCTGCAAGGTGGCAGTAGCTTTACATCAGTGAAAATCAGAAATCAACTGCCGTACCACAGTTTAACCTTCATTTCTTTTGATGTCTGCTTCCTCTCATGCTTGAAAATAACGTGCAATAGACAAAATACAAACTGTTGTGATAAGGAACTGGAAGTTAAAAAAATCTGAGACTACGCCACCTCCTTTTCTAGTAGTTAAGTGTATATGACCAAGCAAAACAGGGGGAAAGAAATACATGGCATGTAGAGTTAGACTATATGGGCATCACTGTAGTTGTGTCCACTGAAATCTTCAATGGACTTTAACAAATTTATTCTCTTCCTTTTAATGAAGGATAAGTTCTGATTACCTAATGCAAACACGCATTTTATTGACAGCATCAACAGCTCACATAAAGCAAAAGAAACTGCCATATAAATGGCTATATCTGCACCAACTGGCAAAAAAATACAAGGTGGTGAAATGGTAGCAATGTGAATTACTGTAATACAACATCCAAAACACAGTCATTTATAACAAAGGCTGTGTCAGTGCAAGACAATATTATCTGAGACCTATAGATTTAAATCATTACAAATGAGCAGAAGCGACTGTCAGAGCCTTACTGTGAGAGCTACACTGCAGACTTGTCAAATTCTTAGGTGAAACTGTCACGTTAGGCTGTAAAATTTCAAACATATAGTGGTGTCTATGTGCTTTATAAACTTGAAATAATTTACTCAAAATATTGATTTGTCTGACAAGTCTATAGAGAAAATCTATGCTACTTCTAAAATCACATAACATTGTTTCAACTTACTCTGAGCAACAAGAAGGCTGGCATAGACTACACTGCTGATCTCTACATGGTATCAGACTGAAACTACAGTGATCATCAGTCTTGCTTCCCATGTCTCAGTCACTTTAGTTACAACGATCAAAAATCTCTGATTACTTCTGTGTGCCTTGTTGCAGCCTCATCCTCTGCCTAGTGTTTCTTATGCTTTTTTACCACTAGGCACCACTGACATTGCACATGGAACTGTGTGTGAGTTCTCAGAGAGGTTGAATTTGGGCAGTTTCAACACAAGAATATAAGCGGGATTTCAATATCTGTTTTATGTCTGGGCTGTAGTGAAATCCAGATTTTTCAAAAAAAATTCCATAACTTGCTTGCCATGAAAAGGTATGACTTAGGATACCTAGTAGACAAAATGTGAGCAATATATTTGATAGTCTGGGAAAGTGCAAAACACACCTCTGAGACATACAGGAGATCAAACAGGCATGCTGTTGGTACTGCCTCTCAAGCCCAGGGTTCTGCATTATTTATATGAAGAGGAGCAGCTCCAAGATGAGAAACTGTAAGAGTCTGACACCATCATCAGCAATTTGGGCATTTGTTTAGGGTTCAGGATCAGCCATCAGTCAGAGCAGTCTGTCATGGAATCGTAATTTACCAGCTTCATGTTACATTTCATGGCTCACCTACACTAACAGTAGCAATGCTGAAGTTTTACTGATTGATTAGTAGAAAAATTAATTTAGCTGTTCATCTGAATTAATGGCTTCTATAAGGATACTTAATGATAGATTGCAATCTCCCTCTCCCTTCTTTTCTCACTGTCTAGTAACAACATACAGCAGACAATAAATAACCTATTTCTCTTTATGTTAGGAGATAAGGGGGACTTCATGCCTCTTCTTTAGTCTTCTTCTCTTCCCTATGGAGGAATCAGCTTTTATTTCTTATGATCTCACCAGGGTGTATCTATTTAAACTTAGACGTTTTTAAAATGAGCTAACATCTTTTAGTGAAAGCTCCCTAACTGCAAGAAGTTTAAAAAAGGAATTCATCCAGAGCTGTCTTAGAAACAATGTTTTGAGCAGCAGCATTTGGCACAAAATGAAGCAGTGAGTTAAAGAAATTTTCTGGAGAACAGAAAGGTTGTCATAAGAATCAGCAACTGAATTTCAAAAACAAAAGAAAGAAATTACTGGAAGGTTTGAAAGAGAAAATGGCACAAGAGACAGTTTGTGATCTTGAGCTCTAATTAAAATTTCTGTCATAAGTTGAACCTTGTAAATTGCAAAAGGTAAGAGGAGAACTAGATTAGTGCATGAATCAATTAGAAAGTTGTAATGAACATTACATTACTTCTCTGGAAAAGATGAAAGTGATTCTAGATTCCAGTTGTTCTATCCAAACAAAATAAGGAGGCATACAAGGGACTAATACTCAGCTGGAATGTGATATACAGTTCTCATGCTTGTGTTTATTGACACCCCAGAAAAGGGTCATGATACCTATTTCTCTATCCACAGAATGAGTATGAGAAGACTCCAAAGTCCTTACATGCTATAATATCAAAACAAAGAAGGAGAGGGGAAGAGATTTCTGCCCTACATAGCTTGAAGACATGAGAAGGGTAACTTGTCTCTTGAATACATTCAGATTTTAGATTAAAAGAAAATTTACAGTACTTGGCACATAAAAGTCTGAAGCAAGCTTTCACTAGAAATACCTGGAGTAAGAAATATAATTAACTTCAAGGTGGAACTTGCCGAACTACCAAGAGGTCATGCAGTCAAGTTGCCAATAAAAGCTGAGAGCAGAAAGTCTGTTGCTATCTGCTTTCCCTTTGTCAGAGTAACTAGCACCTTACTTTCTTGTGTTTTTCTGTTCACCCAGGAGTACCAGTGGAGGGAGGAATAATCTGTCCAAGAAGTGGAAGTGCTAAGTTTTGTAGCAAATTATATATGCTATGTTTCAGCTTGCAGCTGGTCAGATTCCTGCACTATTGAGTGTACTAACAGCTTAGCTGGAATCCTGTCATGTAGTCTACCAGGTGCTTTTACAGACCAACCCTTCAAAAGAGGTGAAAAAGAAATCTATTTTTCTGTCGGTCACTCAGAAGCACAAACATGAGACAAGATGTGTTATTCAACATGTTTTTTTCAGATCTATCCTTTTTCTTGGAGGGAACAGTGCTGAATTCTTGCAAGTCATATGGAGGTTATGCTACAGTGATCCCCACTTGTGGGATCTTACTTGAGTAACGGTTTCTCCAGAGCCAAGTTATGACATCAGCGGCACCTGCCAAAATTTATAGCACAGATCAAACGTGGCATTCAGAGTTTGTGCCCTGTAACTGTCTGGTCATTCCTCATGGTGTGTTGCAGGCTTCACAAAAAGAGGCTGTGGGTTTGGGGTTTTTTTCCCCCTGCCATTAAGCTAATTCATAATAGCAGATGTCATCACTCCCAAATAAAAATGAGTGACGGATGAATAGATTTAATCAGTTATTCCTGGCAGTTGGAGTTCTCTTGAAAAGGGGAGCCCAGGGGTAAAACTGACACGATTCAGTAATCACTCAAGAAAACCATACTTTGACAGAAGAGGAAGCTACTATACAATCAAAGTAAGCATTTATATTCTTGTATTTTGTCCAAAATAAGATTTTCCCTTCCTGTCTTGATTATTAAAACTGCCTAGATATACATGGGAATACATTAATTTTATGTTTTGTTAAATCATGCAAATTTGAACAATGTTTTCTTCTTGTTCCCTCCATGACCTGGAATTCTGTATATTTCAGCATACCTTTATGAAAATTATTCTGATCCTATGTGATTTATAAAACATAAGAGGTATCCTCCCACTGTTTCATTTTACTCTAGTCATAACTTCAGTTATTAAGCTATTATTTGTTATTATCTTTTTTTGATATTACTAGAACTTCTGTATTACTCACACTTCAGCTGAAAGAAAACCACCATAAAATGAACGTGTAACGGGATACTCATCAAAATTATGCATTTTTTTACACGTAATTTAAAACTTTTCAGAGCTTTGAGGTTTGTTTGTTTGTTTGTTTTTAAATTTTTTAAAGGAACACTATAAACAGGCTTTGAACTGTACTGTAGTAGATATATAATGTTGGAAAAGTTTCCATGCTTAGGCAAACAAACCCTGGTGAAGGGCAAAAGGAATAGGATATTTATTAGTGTACTGACAAAGATAAACCAGCTCATGGTCATGATATGACCCAAGGGACTGAGTCTAGTTAAAGTCAAAGATAATCTTTCCATTGTTTACAATGGTCACCAAAAAACCTCTCAAGTGACTGTGGAAATTCTTCCAGGAACATGCTTGTGTTCCATATTAAAATTGGCTGAATCATCAAATTCATGAAAAGAGTTAAAATTAGACTTATCTCCAACTTTTAGAAAGGAAATATTTTTAAGATATGTATATATACATTTAGAAAATATAATTCTAGTTAAAGACTGTCTTTCAGCAAAAATTTTGGAAATAAAATTTGGAATTATTCAAATATTGGTTTACATTACTAGCTAAACTATTTTCCAGTAAGGAAAAAGCATAAAGTGATTTTCTTTTTGTTGGCCAAACCAATTATTCTTTAAATTATGCATAATTCAGACTAAAAATCACATTGATATTTTTCTTCAAATATGTTTAACTAACAGTTTTACTGAATATATTGAAATACTTCTCACTAAAAAGCAAAAGCACAAATATTTTGCCTACAAGTCTGTCTGTATAAAACACTGAATTTTTAAGACCATGGCTATCTTAAGACACATGTTAAATAGAAAGATTGAAAAAAGGTAAAAAATGGCTCCTGAGACTTTAGAAAATTTTTTCTCTTCCTGACTTCTATTTCACATAAAAATAACTCAGAATAGCAATTTTGTTCAAAACAAGAGCCATTGATCAAGAGCCATTTCTGGTTCTTAAAATTTCTCAAGAAAGAGTCTAAAGCAGAAATTACAAAGTGTGCAGAGGAGAAATTGCTAGTATTGGATATTTTTTAAAACTCCTTTTTGTACCTCAGCAGAGGTAGACTGAGATTACATTAGTTCAATATATTCAGACCAGGCAGGGGCTAAGCCCAGAGCATTTGGGAACCTACTAACTTAATGCCTTACCAAAGCACACTCAGATGCAGATCAGATTAAATAAGAGAAGTGGCTTTTCCTATACTAGTTTTGTGCCAGTGAACAAAAGTTGTGCATATGACTTACATCTAGAAGCAAAATTTCCTCCCCCTTGTATGGACTAAATCTGTAGAGGAAAAGCTGTTCATCATTCACAATTCAAACCTCCTTTAAACTGTCTCTGGGACATGACCTCACAAGGAGAAGCAGAGGGGCAGGTATTGACCTCCTCACTCTTGTGACCAGTGAGAGGACTCAAGGAAATGGCTGGATCAGGGGAGGTTTAGGCTGGATTATCAGGAAAAGGTTCTTCGTTCAGAGGGTCTTTGGACACTGGAACAGGATCCCCAGAGAAGTGGTCACAGCCTGACAGAGTTCAAGAACAATTTGAACAATGCTCTCAGGCACATGGTGTGACTCTTGGGGATGGATGGTACTGCGCTGGGCCAGGAGCTGGACTCAGTGATCTTTTTGGGTCCTTTCCAAGTCAGCATATTCTCTGTCTCTATGATTTTATGCATTTAAAACAATGTATTATATGTAGGTGCTGTGTTTCATGAGTGATTTGCTGTCTTAGAGTTTGCTGCATGGCCCTCTGATTTATGGTTTGATTATAAATGTAGGAGATTTTTCTTTTACTGTGCCATTAATTTTGTTTTTACAATTACTTCTTGTAGACATTCTCCATAAATTAATAATATGTTAGCGTATAAATTAATTTCTGTAAATGTTGAATGCTGTAAAAACTCTTTTGTACATACTTGCATGTTTTTGACAGTTGAGGTTCACAGCTACCAAATGCATGAGCCACTTTAACCAAGATCTAATTTCATCCTAATTTAAATGTTGTTTTATCAGCTTGGCTCTCTAAAAAAGAAGTAAACTATACTTCATATGGGCAGGTAGGATTACAGAACCCCTATAATCATAGTTCCTCTTTAACTATCTTAGTTGAATATTTAATAAGGGACTCTATCTTGCACCAGTGTTATGCACATTTTAGTAACCCTTGATAGAAAATATACTGCAGAAAGTTTTATAGCATAAATTTTCAGTTCATAAATGATACTTACAATATTTCAGGTCTTCTGAATGAATAATTTTAAATGAATAGAAGTGCTTGCTCTTGGTTATTTTAGGTTCATATCAGTAGATGAACATGTTAAAACAACCTTCCATTAGGAGTCAGAAAGACACCTCCCTGGCTTTCCTTTAATATCTCTGGAATGATTAACTTATTTTCTTTTCCCACTGTCCATCCAGACAAAACTGGCGAAGTGACTGCTAGAAAGTATGGTTTTCATTTACAGGAAAAATCTTATTGTTCTACTTGTTACTGAGCCCTGAGTTATCTGAGTGAAGGAATCAAGAACAACTTTGATGGCATTAAGTCCAGTTGTCATTGTAAATCCAATTTATGTTATTGGGACATCTATAAAAGAAAAAAATCACACATCAACAAAACATGTTATCTAGAGCAATAATAAAGATTTTTTTTTTTGCACAAAGGGTTACTCAGAAATTCAAACGAAGCTCCTAAGAATCTTTCAATTAGCATAAAGAAAAGCAGGTTAATACTACACATGAACCCTAGTCTCTGCACCTAGGTGTTGTAATGCCAGGCTGAAAAATATGATGCTTTCACACATCATACTGTGAAAGAGACTGGCCAGCAATGCAGACAGTACCATCTTCAAAAGTTTTACCTCAAGAATCTGTCTTAGCAAGGACCACAGCAATACCATGTGCAATATTAACTGTCACTATCATTCCTAGGAATGAATAGCAAATGTTCTTCACTTGCAAAAAGACCCACAAACCTAGCGGACCTTGCAGCACTACGTCCATCTTTTGGGCACCTCTCTGATCACAGTGTGTTCTTTTAAGTGGAGCAGACAAAGCTTAAGGCAGTCAAAACCCTCCTGCACCCCCTCAAAATCTAACCAATTTAAATCTCAGAAAAAGACTGGAGACCCTCTTTTTACCATTTGGAGAACATCAACTAGAAGTTCAATAATCATAAAAATTTAATCTCTAATTAAAGGTTAATGTGTTATGGCAGATTCTTATATGAGGCAAAGTATAATAGGGTTTGGAGGGCACACTGATTCAGTTTGTCAGCAAGTTGCACTTGGCTTCTGAGGCAATGGGATAATTATCTATAGAGTGTCAAGTGGGCAGCTGATAGTGACAGAAGAGCCTCTAAATGGTGTGAAGACCTGTGTGACCTGCTGATCCAGGAATGATGAAATAATCAGATTCCATCACTCGCTGTAACAAGCTATTACCAGAGCATTTATTTTAACACTGCTCAAGGCCTATGGAATTAGGACACAGATAGGGCATGTTCCAGTGCATCCGTGACATGCATATTTACTTGCAAGATGAAGCCTTAAATAATACTATTATTTTGGAGTCTCAGAGTGAGACAAAACTTTATTAAGATTACCCATATTCCCATTTAGACCATATTAATTGCCAAACACAACACGTTAAGCAAAAGGTGTTAGTAGAACTGCTCTACCCACATCAATGCAACAATTCCTGCTGTATCACGCTGTGCTACATCTACAGCATGACCAGTCCACATCAAGAGAAATACTAGAAAAATGCTGTTTGCCTCAGAGAAAAGTATCTGGTTGTTTTCCTGATAGTGCAGCTCTTGCTGACCTTGCTGTGAAGAGGGCCAGTGTTCCAACCCCTCAAGGTACTCCATCACACAGGAGGTTATATTACATGATCATGCTTATCACTCCAGTTGGACTGTACTGTTCTTTAAGCAGCTGGACTTTTCAATGGAAAAAGAATGTACCTCAAAAAGATTTTTCTTTTTCTTAAACAGTTTTTCCATTCCAGCCAGACTTTGCACCAAGTTTGGCAAAATTATTTGTTATTACAGATCTTTTAAAAAAAATTGATTCATAAATATTGTGACAAATCTAAAATATTCAATTTCGGAAGATTCCCAGAACTTAGCTTAAAACTTACTTTTAAGGTGCCAGGAGTTTCAAATACTCTATTTGATAGTAACCTTTCAGAAATCTGCAGTAATTGTATTACATCTGACTGTCCTTTACGTTTACTCTGATCTTCCACTTTACAGAACTGTACAGAGCAAAAGTTTCTATGCTACATTAGCATAGCCTTTGTTGTATTTATCATGAATAGCTCCTAAGCTATGAAATCATCAAGGAAGAAGATTCACAAGTCCCTATCAGGGTCTATGAGGCATTAATTCGTCACCATTACAGAGTGGAGTGTTGGCAAAAGTATCTAATGATAGCAGAATACAGTTAAATACAAGGAAGCAAAAGGATTTGTTTTATAGCAACCCTCAATTTAAGTGCTGGTCTAGTAATGGAAAACCCTGTAGTTTAGGTTTTTGGGGCTTTTCTTTCTTGTATCCTCCTACTTCCTGTTGGGACTAGGTGGAGGAGGCTGATTCAGGAAATAGGCAACAGAACGTAACTTTTCGAAGTACTGTTACAATCTGATAACCAACACAATATAGTAATATCAGCAAGGACATCAGACATTATGAGAATTTTAATGAATTTTAATGTTTCAATAACATGCATTTAGCAAGGACAAAGTCTCCTATCATTCTGTCATTCTTATCATTTAGTGGAACTGATCCCTGTAATTCAATGAGTGCTACTTTTAACAGTACTTAAGACTGAATTTTGATAAAATATAGAACAAAACCATAACCAGCTCCCCAGGGCTTTGCACTCTGTTTCAATTTGGATTCATAATTCCCTTGCATATTTTGTGCATGACGTCATTTGAAGTAGTAAAAGGAATCATTTAGGAACAATGCATTTTCCTGAGATAAAACATCTATGATCTGTTTTAAGAAAATGGACAATAGAAAATAGGAAAGTCCTTCATATCTAATCTGAACTCCAGTGACAATAGCACTATATTTAAAAGCATTTTTCACAAGTTCTTCTAAAATTACTGAAAAGATCACACATACTGAAGCATCCACAATATTTCAGCGAACTGTGCCATGCACAGTCATTACTCAGTAGCAAAAATATCGTTATGCCATTCAACTGTCACCCAAGGCCTGTTTCAATGCCTTATATTTTGGTTCAAGGCAGACTACACACCAGTTACCTATTCCTTTCGGGTGACATAATTTATTTTAATAGCACTTCCTGAGAATTAAATTTCAAGGGGATAAGTAACAGAGTATCTGCCTTAGGTCAGACTTTTGACTGCTCTGACCTCCAAATTGCTTTTCAGAAAATGAGCGAGCATACAAACTTTAGACGCCACAGGATGGGTGGTCATGATGCGGAAGAGCTGAAGAACTTCTGGGAAAAGGTCATCCAAGAGCAAACTAAGCAACAAGAGGCTGAAGAGTCTAGGCTAAGCAAAAGTGCCCTGAACAAGTAAGTGGTATTTTATCTTTTCCACAAGATAGCAAGGCATGTCATCACGTGTTTTAAAATAAGGTAATCTGTTATTGTACTGCTTTATTCATAGCACAGATTGTGTTCTGGGTCTTTGGCACTTTTCCTCTCACAGCTGCTTGTCTCGTATTACCATGGCTCTTCTGCATGGAAACTCAGACACCGCTCACCCCTAAACCTCATGAGCATTCTTCAAAGGCCTTGGAGCACAGCCATGAAAAAATAAAGCACTTTGGAATTATGGTTTGTGACAGCCAGAAAATAGCAGGAATTTTACCTGGAACTGGTAGAGCTACACAAATAAACAAAACAGTATTACATTAAGGGACAACCACCCACCTAATATGTAGAATAAAAAACCCGTGGCACCTTTGTCATGTTTAACAGCCCTTCACATCATATAAATCCAAAGGTAAAAATGACACAATGAGATTTTCCCATTCAATGGAAAATGTTGTGGACTTTTTGTTGTTTTGAGTGTTTATTTTTTGTTTTAGTTTGGGGAGGCGGGGAGCTTTACAAAGCAGTATAAAACAACAAGGGATTGCCTATAGAGAGAGCTATATAGCTGTATTGTGGTACAGATAACTCTGCACAAGTGTGGTGGACTTAAAATATTTGTTCAACTTGTGAAAACTTGGAACTTTGGACCAGGGTCTCCTGCACACTAAGTGAATCCCCTAACAATTAATGGGCAGAAATAGAGGACAAGAAATACCGTGTCTCATGTGGTTTCCTTTTGTTCTTTCCTCCTGAAGTTAACAAAGATTTTCCTGCATAAACTTTTCTCAAAACTGGGACATTCACATAAACTAATTTGACTTCAGCAAATTGGAAGGTCCTGCTAAAGGGTGGTTTCTTGGAAAAAATTCTAGGTACTTTGACCCCAGTGCCCAAGAAGGAAATACTGTCATCATTTAGATACTTGGAAATTAAGATCTGGGCAGGCCTTGTATCTCAAAAAAGTCAGATGTAGACAATCTTTCTTCCAGTGTCCTACTCCAGCTAGTCAGTAGTATTCTCAAACCCCAATCACAAAATTGCTGGAGAAAAAACATATATGACGAAATCCAGGAAAGTGCTCAGCTTCACTGGAAACATTTATCACCTAGATCACAAAAGACTACCACGAGAAGACAGTGCAAATTAAATGCAATTTGTGGTTTAGATAATATTTTTGACTTACAAAGTTTAAAATGTTAAAAGCTCTGCTCTGAAGAGAAGTAAGGTAATGAAAGAACCTTGAATATGTGTTAACTTGCATATTCAATATGTCTTAACTGACCCATCACAACTGAGATAGACCCAATCAAGTTCTTTCAAAGTCACTTGCCCAGTCAAATCCCAGTGTTCACAAAGTGTTCTAAAATTTGAAAAAAATGATACTTTCAGGAGGTAGTAGACACTATCAATAAAAAACATACATATCCACTACCTCATGTAAGGGGTACTCGGGAGAATGTTGTGATTTTACATAAAGGCGAGTGCTCCATTTTTGATACATAGGACGCTGATGAGAAACACCAGTATTCTCAATGGAAAACTTTTCCTAACTCACTGATCCTCTCTCTTGAGGCTTATCTATATGCACAAAAGAGTATTGAAGACTAGGTAGTTTAAAACACAATGTAAAATCAAACTCAGAATCAGATAACACAAGCACCCATGAGAAAGAGCTACTTCTGAGTTATTCTCCAGTGAAATCATTGGCTGCTGTTCTTTTCACCACACCAAAGGTTATTTAAAACCCCATATATTCTATGATGCATTTGGCATCACCATATAATATTTAATCTTACAACATGGCTGGGTCAGGTGTTTCATAACATTTCCTTCTGAAAACAACCCAGCCAACAATATCTTGCAGTGGTCCCTAGAGATTTTCTCTTCTGTTTTTAATATGAGAGTGTCTTGGAACTAGTGGCTCCTCTTGCATGTGACATCAATTCCTTTCATTTAACACCTACAGGGTCTACAGAGTTGTCTTTGTTTTCTTTTTTACCAAAAAAGGACATATTTTAAGTTCAGCCTGCTCTTCTCCACAGCATTTTACAGCATAACTTGAGGGGTTGGAGGAAAAAACGTATTTTTAAATTTACACATTGAATGACCTTACTGCACAGCCAGTACATCTGTGTGGCTTTGAGAATACCCCAGAGGGAAAAACAGAGTTCTTCACAGTGACAGTATTTCAGCAGTTGTTTGACTCATTTGGAATCCAGCAATGTCAACCACTGATAGTATCAGCACTATCCTTTTCTCCCCTGCATTCCCAATCTAGCAAGCTAGAGGGATGTGTAATTGGTAAATAAATACAGGACAAGTGCTCTGGTGATGAAAGAGAGGCAAGCTTCAGCCCTGCTGAAAAGCCCTGGATACATTTGAAGGATTTGGCTCCATAACTGCTAAGCACTTGTACTCTCTTTGCAGACTTCGCCAGGAATGGACTCTGCGGCTGGAAGGTCGAGTAAGGCAGGTCCAGGCACACATGAAAACACGGCAAGAACAAATGACACCACTGTCTATCGAGGCTCTTCCCTCGCCAGATAAAACTGTTGCTTAAAGTTGCTGCGCAGACACAGCAAGCACTGGGCCCAATTCTGACCTTCTGCATGCATCTAGAAAACAGCAGTTACGCTGCTGACCAACCAAAAGGTCAGATTCTGCCCTTTTTCCAAATGATTTACTAGACCTACTATTAAAATCCTATTGAAATTTAGTGTAAGAATAATGCCACAGGGGAAAAAAGTGCAAAGGAATAGATGAGAAGCAGACAACTCTAATTTTTCCATGCTATATTATTTCTGTGATGTATCAGGACTCTCTTATGTAACTGCATTTCCAAGTGACAACAACATACTCCCAGGAAAGAGGGCGGCTTGTTTAATAGGAATAATACATTCAGACAGCTGCATGCAAAATTGCACATTTACATTTACACAGCTCATGGAGTCTGGCTTAATGCAGACATAAGATGTTTTGTTTGTCTTGATGAGCCATAGCAGACGCAGTTAAGGATTAGCCTGATCAGCTGGCCAGGAGGAGAAACATATTCTTTAATGAGGGGGGAAAAAACCAACTTTCCTGATCAACATTTAAGAACATTTACAGATCTTAATAATTAAATAAACAGAAAAAAATTACTTTTACTTTCCTGGGGTATGTAAAAGAAAACTAATGAGCCAGTGTCTTTTTTTTGAGCCAATCTGACAAATGTTAGAGTAGTAAGCGCAAGTCAGTGTGAGAGTTTGAAATAGAACTCACTCTCTATTTGAAATAGAGAGTTTGAAATGAATCATAACAGCAGGGAAATGCTTTGCAAATTATCACTTGTCATACTTGACATGCACTAATCCAAACAACTTCTGCATCTTCTTCTGGGCTAGATGAAACAAAGGTAGGAATAACAAAACACAGGGTAATAACAATGTGCCCTTTTTACCTATATGTCTGTGTATCTGAATACTAGTCTTCTGGATTAAAACATTTGTTTTCTCTTCAAATAAATTTTGGAACACAAGAGAAGACTCATAAGTCTAAACAGCTATTTTTGTCTAACAGTATTGTGCCAGACAAAAATTTACTTTGAATCTGTATTCACACTAAAGTAGTAGATAGGAATACATTTGATATTTCAAAACAGAACAAAATTTAAATCATTTTGACCTCACAGAAATGCTTTTTAATTCCTTTTAAAACAATATTTAATTAAACACAAAGTTTTACTGATGTTCTCACTCTTACAAAGTGAAATTCTGCCACAGAAAAAAAAAGCTGCCATAAAAATGTTGTTATTCCATGGAGGATTAAAACAATAAAAAACTTATAAAATGTTGTTCTGTTATTGAAAAAGGAAGGAATTTTAATATCAGTTTCTTTTCATAAAAATGATGCCTAAAAGCATGTAATTGTTTCTTTCGGTGTCTATTTTCCATTAGGAAAGCAATGCTGAAAAAAATAATAAAGTTGTAACCACTTTTGCCCTGCAAGACT
This sequence comes from Passer montanus, assembly GCF_014805655.1. Classification (NCBI taxonomy): domain Eukaryota; kingdom Metazoa; phylum Chordata; class Aves; order Passeriformes; family Passeridae; genus Passer; species Passer montanus. The sequence continues at coordinate 1,220,351 of NW_024372147.1, forward strand.
GGTGTTTCCCTTCTGCATCCACTTACTTCCTATTATTCTCTAAAAAGTTTTTTCTGTAACCCACTATCCTCATTTGGGCCAGGACTGAGTTAACTTTTCACCGTAGCTGTAAGGGATTGGAACCTAGAGCTCCATGGCCATGTCTAGATGTTATTCTATAGCACCTTTTGCCATCTCTGGGGGTAGGAAGTCCAGAATGTTTTTGGGAAGAAGGTGGGAGTGGCTTGGGTTGGGGGAACAGTCTGGGTGGACATCTCATTGGCCACTGTTCATTGCCTTGGGGTAGGACACATCAGCCAGTAATTTTTGCCTGTACTTCACCCTCTCTTTGAGTATTTTTCTTATTAGTATAGTTTCCCCATCTCTTTACTGCTTCCGGTAAGTTGTTCTTATCTCAAGATATAATCTCTGCCTTTCATCTGCCACCAGAGGTTTGTGGTTTTCTCTTTAGTGGGAGTACTAAACTGAGGAATATCATTCCCAAAATATGACACCTAAGCTAAACTTCTTCTTTGGTGAGGTAGATCAAACAAAACCTAAATTAGCTGCCACTTACCAAAAAACTGGACTGGCTTACCTTTCTGTAGCCATCACCAAAGGAAACAGACATGGGCTACTGACATGGAGAAATGCCAGATTCTCCACTTCTGAAAACCAGATCTATTTGATTTGTTAGCTTAACCACTGATTTATGGTGTTGAAATGCCACCCACATCAGTGCAGCTTATCCGTATTCCATGTCAATGTTACAGGAGAAGATCCAACAAAGCTGGCTCAATAAGTATTTATTGTTCTTTTACACTTAATGTCAATGTTTTTTATTTATTAGAAACACTTTTATGATGCTCTTTCTGGTTGTTTATGAAGTTATGTAAGATATGAAAAGGACAACACAAGTAAATTTAATTCACACAAAGAAAATTTCAGCACTCCCCCAAAAACAACCTTAGCTCTCTGAGTAGTTTTTCTGTAAGGAGCTCTGAGGGCATCCAGGGATATGTGAAATGACTTCCACTACAAGCAATTGGTATCATATTAGCTACACACCAATGGAATGTTGTGAGCATTGTTCACCTTCACAAGTGCATGGAACCTATTTCAGTTGTGACACAGTAAAGAGTATATCACAACCATGAAAAACCAAAATGCTTGCATGCTTAACAAAAACCATCTCCTTTTGCATTGCTCAAGTGCATATGCGTTAGTCATGGTTACCTGTTCTAGCACACATTTTACATGACAGCAGTAACCTAACACCTCCGTGGTATTGCCCATCAGGTGTTCCTGTTCCCAAATGCAGCTGTTCATCCAATTTTCACTGCTACTTGCACATACAACCAGACTGCGACAGGTATCAGATACTAGAAATAATAAAGTCTAGCAGCTGGATGTAGTCAGATATGCTGCTTGCAAATTGCAAAGCTGAAGGCAGACAGGAAGGTGGCAGATAATGTTTTGCCATTTTGCTTTATTCACTGAATTGGTGACATCCAAGCCTGAACTTAGACATTTCATACATAACTGGAAATATTAAACCTGGCTGTCAATAAAAAACAAACAAAAGTCAGTTCAAGTTGAATTTTTATATTTTAAAAAACTGTCTCATTCATATATGTGGCAGCCATTTATAAAACTGGATATTCAGTGAGCATAATCTGTTAGAAGAGTAGGCCACTTCAGCTGAATACAGCTGAATTTTTTTAACTCCCGTGTCCCTAGTTCCTCAATCTTTTCAATGGGAAAAAAAAGAAAATTTAAATTACAGTGGCCATATTAAGAAAGTTGGGCTAGTTATTTGAGAAACTAATTGCCCATATTTTTTTTCTTAAAGCTTATTAATTTGTCTAATAGAAAATAAACTGAATGCATATTGAATATAATGATATGAGTTGAATAATAATCTGCATAATCAGCACCACCCTGACCCTGCACTAGCAAGACATTACCATGTCTCACATCAGCACATAAACCAGCCCTGGCACTTGCTTAAGTCAGTAAACAACTAATTTTGCACAGGATAGGTCAGTGGCTAGTATTTTGGTCATGGGAGTTTATGATATATGATGCAATAGGTGTGGATCATTCACTTAAGCTGGCATACTGATGTCAGCTGTGGAGCAGCCACTTAACATGCCCAGATTTATGTGCATGACAGACACAATGTGACCAATCTATATCCATTCACATTGTTGGTCTTTAAGTTCTGTCTGGTCCAGGAACCAGTGACTAATGTCTGAGAAAAAGCAGTTTGCTTTCTTAAAGTAACTCTGAGCTGCGGCCAGTTGTTGAAGCCTGGCTTACTTAAATCAAGGCAGTCTAAAGGGTGACTGTAAACACCACGTTAATCTCTAGTCTGACTCCATTTGGACACCATGGTAAAGCACTCACACAATCAGTTACAGGGAGGAAGGATACAGCAGCTCAACACCTGTCAGCTGCTCCACTTGAATTTTCACTTAAATTCACTTGAGCTAAACCCTTGACTGTCTGCATGTACCACATACTAGTTTGGAGCCAATTTAATGCATACAAACCAGATTTCTTTCTGAAGAACCAAAACCAGACCAGAAGCTGTGTTCTAAGTACGTATGAAAGAACCCTAACCTCTAAGGATCTGAGACAAGTGCTAGCTCTTCAGACAGTTTTGAGACACCTGCATAAAGGGGATATTTGGTCCAACAAACCAAATTAAATTGCATCTGATGTAGCCCCTGGACCACGCATAGTCTAATGTGGGGACATCAGCAGCAGTCACTTTAATCTACTGAGCTGCTTGGTAATGTGCTCAGCCACATGCTAATGTAGATGAGTATAACCCAACCAAAAAAATAAAAGTGGGATCAAAGCACAATAATACATTTTGTATAGATCTAAAGGTGGACCTCAGCTGAGCTCAGAAATTATAATTTAATTAGCCATGTAGATAAGCTAGCATATACAACTAAGCACAGTTTAGTCAAGTCACCACTGGAGCTGCATGTAATTGAAGAGAGCCTCCCTACACAAAACTCAGAATAGACTAAATAGCATGTATGGTTCGCTTCTACAGTTAAATGATAGGAATACAAGGACAACTACCAACTTTGTAGACCAAATATTCCTACTAATTATAAATTGCCTGTGTCCTATGGGATGTTGTTCTCTAACCTCCTAATAAACAGCACTTAACTGCACCATAGTGTGAATAAGGAATACTAAATCATATAAAATATTTCTGGATTTAAAAGGCATCTGTAGATAAATAAGAATTAACCACAGAGTAGCTCTAGAAAGTCTTATACATCCTGAGAATGCTTCCATTCATTAATTAAGCATTACTATATTATTTATTTCTTACCAATAACAGGATCTATCCATGTTACACATTTAAGACAAAATTGAATAAAAAAATCAATAGGCAGGACAGAAAATTCAAAACCCTACTGATTACTCCCAACCTTTTCAGCTGTCTGTATTTATCTGTGTGTTATTTAGTGGCCAGTGTTTTAAACATAGGTCAAGATACAATGGACAGAAAGCAGGGCAAATTCAAGCTCCAAAAATGACAGGCTGACAAACAGATTGAAAAAGGATTATACTACAAGGGAAGCCAAGCTTAACAGTGGATCATCATGTGCTACCTTCATAATTAGCTGTACTTTTCTCAAACACCATCCCTTAAATGATGTTAATATCCTAGTAACATCTAATGGAAGGTGAGCAACTACTAGTAGGCAGCACCAATGTTCAGAATAAATGATATAACTTCAGTGGCTCATAATCAGGGACACTGGTTTTTTCCATAGCAAACAGCAGCAGCATCAAGGAGAGCTACTAATAAAAAAAAGGTACTAATAGAAGGTACTAATAAAAGTACCTAAGGTACTAATTACTAATTACCTATTATTACCTTAGGTAATTAGTACCTAAGGTGCTAATAAAAAAAACCACAACTGACAAGAATCAAAGTGGCAGAAAAAAATGCAGTAGCAAATGTGAATGGTAATATATTTGGTTTAGCTATTTGGTCAATTCTTTAAAAAATGGTCCCTTTGTGTTACATTTCCAATATGACTTACTACATGCCCAACATAAATATTGATGCCATTTAATCAGAACTGTGAGTTCACAATGTATGTTGATGATTCAATCATAGGGAACAGTTCAAAAAATTGAATTAATACTGAAAAGTTCTTGATTCTATTAGATCTAGTACCTAATCAAAGGAATCATATCTGCAAAATACTGATACAAAAAGCTTCATCTGTATTGTCTCTTCACAAACAGGCAGAAGAAAATTATGGTTTTGAACAGAGTTTACTATAGTTAATGCTATTTTTCTCCCTCTGATGTGCTATTCTATTTAACAACTGCATCATTATTGTTAAGGGTTTGAGGTTGCAGTACAGGCTATGAATCTAATTAGGCAAGGAAAACACAACATTACTGGGGTGGTCAGCAGTGTTATTTCTGAAAAACCTTTTGAAAAATTACCTATGTTTGCCCTGATGTCTTATTTTTTTTTTTCCAGCATGATGGTGATTCCACTGCAGCTTCTCTTAGGGAAATTTTTTCCATAGGATTTTTATCAGTGCCTTTATGTATCCTAGTAAGTGAACAAATTGACACAATCATTCATTTTTACATGTAAAAAGTTTCAAATTACAGTGTTGCCTTATTAATTACTGGATCTCATTGCAGCAGTTTCTATTAGAGTTCAGTTAATGATGAAGTCCTAACTAATGAATCAATACTTTTCAGCTTTTGGATAGCACCTGAGTTTACTGATTTTGTTGATGCTGCCTCAGTCATTAAATATATATTTGTAATAATAAGACTAACAGTCACTGAAAATAAACCCTACAAGCAATAAGGGCCATCTAAAATATCAGAACAGCAGTTATTTTCCACCATCTCAAATGAACACTTAATAACCTGGAACTAAATCCCTTCAGGCTCCGTTTATGATATGTACACACTTCTGCTACAGTGATGAAAAATACTCAATTTTCTCAGAACTAATGACCCCTCTATTATATGTACTAGAGGACTGTGGAATGAGTCTATCAACAAACAGGGTGCACACGTTTGAAATTTTTTTGCCTAAATCACAGGCAAATTTCAGTGCAGCCAACCTATAAAAATCCCCTTTGAAGCCATTTCAATCTTCTGTAACATGTGTTTGGTGAAGACAATTTCTGCACATGCTTTGTTTATTTTACTTTTGGTTACCTTTGGCCACTACAGTTAATGAGGAACAACACCTAGAAGTAATTAATATGTAACACTCCACTATGTTTGGACAAAATACTATTGTCCCATGGCATGATTTATTGCTTTAATTGATGGATGCAGTTAAAAGTATCCCTTTATCTCAAAACCAAAAGGGCTTTATTTTTATTGCAGGGCACCTTTGAAGAACATCTCAAAGTAGGTTCAAACATATCTTACAGCTTCACTGCAGAGATTTTGACAGCATTCTGTTCATGTATCACTACAAAGATTAAGGATGCAGGAAATAAGTATACCTTGAACTACTTTAGGTGCTATATTTATAGTTTAACTTGAGCGCTGCTTTTACATACTCTGGAATCACCAGAGAACACAGCCAGTCCTGACAATAAGACTAACACTTCTTCCAGCAAGCTAGTTTTAAAAAATACAATACTGACTAGCCCAAATACTGCCAGGTTTGGGCTATCATTTTCAACAAAAAACAGTAAATTTGAGCAGCTACACTGTCTAGTTCTATTGATGCTATCCTTTCTTTAGAGTATTTTTTCATTTGGAATTACTGGAACTTCACTTTTAAAGGCTACAATCCAGGTGCAAATTCTGGTTGACAGTCCTCAACTAGCCTTAAGAAAATCTGGTGTTTCTACTGGCAATTAGGCAACAAGAGTGCATATGTAGGCCAGAGGACTTTTGGGTTTTTTATATTGTCAAAAAACAAAATCAAACTTTGAATTGGGAAAAATATGACCTTCTAGCATAAATTCTAGTCAACTCTATTGACTTCTAGACAGGCTTCAGGGGCTTTGTACTGGTCTGGCATATAATTTCTATCTGTCCCTGTTATCCAAGCTGTATCTCCCAGGCTGCAGAGCAACTCCTGACTTGCACATGTATATATATATCCTAAGAAAAAAAAAATCTACTTGGACAACTTGATTCAGAAAATTATTTTTTAATCAATGGAAACAAATAGAAATAAAAGTAATCAATAATGCTTTTTGATGTTCTTCCTGACTTGCACATGTATATATATATATCCTAAGAAAAAAAAAAAAAAATCTACTTGGACAACTTGATTCAGAAAATTATTTTTTAATCAATGGAAACAAATAGAAATAAAAGTAATCAATAATGCTTTTTGATGTTCCAAATTACTCCAGATTAACATGTTGATTAGAATGTAAACCAAATCAAAGCTTTTCCAGTAGCACCATTAAATCAGCTATAAATGAAACAATGCGAGCCTTCCACATAGGGGACTGGAATTACAGTTAAAGATAAGATTTTTGGTTCTAAAGAGAAGTACATGCAGAGATACCATCTTAAGTGCTTCAGCAATTCTAATCTCAATTTTAGGAAAATGTCTGTTTCTAACACCCCATGTCAACATGATAAGCATACTGTATCTCCTGGTCTCTTAATATTTGGTGTTCTGAACAATTTTACTTGGCTGCTAGTTTCACCTTCCCTGCTATTGGAGGAATACATCAGAGAGCAACACCATGCCAGGGAATGTAAAACACTGATTCAGCACATCCCCAGCAATCTCAGGCACGCAGGTTCTAGGAAGCTCTAAACACAAAATAAAGCTGCTTATAGAGCAAAATACTTTAAAATATTCTATTGGTCTGTTTTTAATTTATTATGTGGGGTATTTGTGAAGGGTATGGGGGTCTGTCAGAGGAGTAGGGACATTAAGAACTGACATTTAAGTCCCTGGCAAGAGGGGACAAGCTGAGTTTCTGCTCCCTCAGACTGGAAATAGATTCTGCATTTTCCTGTAGGACCTATTTTACGCCTCTATTCTGTATCACTGAGGGTGACTTGAGAGTAGGGCAGGGTGTGGTCCGTCATCTTCTCCAAATGCTAAATATCTCTGCAAGAAGGCCATGCAAGATGGAAGACCACCCAGACAGCTACCTTCACAGACTAGGCTCTGCTAGCAGGGCTAGTTCTAAGTGACCTCCCGGCCTCACTTTTCGTAGCCCTCCTGAGCTACTTGAAGCTGCTCTGTTATTGAGAGCAGCAGCAGCAGCAGCCCACTCAGTCTGTGACTGGCAACGGGAAAGGGCCCGAGGACAGGAATTTAGAGGCTCTTTGATTTTCTCTTCTCTGTCACCCTGAAATGGCATTTGACTGAAGCTGCTTGAGAACTGCTGGCTGCTCTCATGTCAGTTCCAAATTCAACCATCTGCAGCAGCATGACAGTCACCGGATGAGCCATGGTCAGAGCACGAGTCAGTGTTTCTCTTCGATGCTCCCTAGCAGCTCCATGACAAGAGAAGGAATGTCTAAGCAATAGAAGATGGAAGCTGAATTCAAGGCAAGTTCTTTCTTAAAAGTATCAAGTGATAATTTAAATAAAACAGTCAAATTATTAACCACAAACATGACACTAATGCAATCCTCTGATACCAGAGAAATCCAGCCAGATGTTTCCTGGGTGAGACTTCTGCTGGGTTAAGGAGACCTGGCCTACCCAGGACAAGCATTCTTGGCTGAACATAGTGAAACATCACAAGAGTCAAACTGGGAGTGGAATTGCAGCAGAGAAGTGGTATGTGCTGACCTTCACACTCAGATTGGCTAATGCCACCCCTCACCAGGGGCAATCTGCTGCACTCACACCAAGCAATTTCCCCACACTCATCATAAACTCACACACAAAATGTATAGCTCCCTAATTCCAGCTTTATGCTGCCAGGTGTGAGCGGGAAACCATGGCATGTTGCCTCTGTGCTTCTTTCATTCATTCATGTGACCTGAGGATGAGCAGCCGCCTTGAAGCTAACCTGTTTTGCCTGTAATTCTGGCAAGGCTTTGAAGATTGACTGGGAAGGCCTTGATTTCTAGGGATTCAAAACTCTGACTCTTTCTCTGGCTACCTCTAGCAGCAAAGGAAATCCAGAAAATTTGTAATGGACCTCCGCCGATTAAGTTCTCCAACAAATCAGCAAGAAGTCCTGACTTTAAAAAATTCTCTGTTCTTTGTCAGATTCTCAGCGTCCAGCATCAATGACCTCCAAGTCATACTATAAGACATAAATATCTCTGTCAGCTAGAAGAGCAAAGGTGCCACACAAGTGAGTGAAATAATAATTCATTGTCTATGCAGTTACTGAGAATGTGTGAAAAAAGAAGAACAGTCATTCTCAGTAGCTTTGTGGTTCCTCTAGATAAAATTCAAAAGATAGTTTGAGATCCATTTTACAAGAAACTGAGATTTCAATAAAATTTGCATCAAAGTAGTAAGAAAAAGCAGAAAGCTGTTCAGACAAAGCTAAAAGAGAAACTGTGAAGGAGGGTACTGACAACATGTAACATTTATTTGTCTCCAAAGAGAAGAGGCATCATTAAAAGGTTCAGCTCTGCTATTCTCACAGGGTAAAAGAGTTAAACACAATAAAGTTCAGTTCCCAAAACTCAGGAGCTTGTTGCCTTGTTAGTTAATGATGGGCTAATAAGCGCAGCTAACCAAATTCATGCTTTAATTGGCATCTTGCCCCAACTGCCAGGAAATAGAGTGACATTATTTTACCTACTCCCTGAAGAAGAATTTGCTGTATCATAATACAGAATTCCCAGAGCATGCATGGTATTGCTTTTTTGCAGAAATCCAAAAGAGATCCTAAAGTTTCATGTTAAACTGTATTTAATATTTCACGTGAAAACTCTGTATCTGAAAAAACACCCAATGTAAAATCTTCAATACAGGTAAATGCAAGATATGCTTTCTGTTAAAAATTAGCTTTGTTTAGATGTCATAAAAATATAAATAAATATGAACAAAGTAAAATGCTGAGCAATAGTTGATGAAAATATTATCTATATATTCAGTATATTGAAATAATATACCAAATATCAATATTAAAGATATTGATACAGCATATGGTAAGCAAAAATATTTTAGCAATTATGCATATAGATTTAGCCCACTTAAGATTTCACACATTTCTTCATAGCCATATTAAAAGCTAAATATACATGGGTTTTCATGAGTTCAAAGCAAAAGAAAAGCAAAGAGTCAGAATTCCTGCATAAATATGATTTTTTTTTTCCAAGTTAAAAATAAATACTCTGTGGTTTAAAAACTGCTGTATTGATGCAACAGAAGGTAGAAGTTTCAATTTTGGTGTTTTCTAGGCTTCCCACATAGATGTTTTGGCAGATTTGATACTGCAACACTTAATTGATGGTACCATTTTCCTGGCTCCCAGGCTCCCAGCCCATCTAAGCATACAGGTACAATTGGTGAACCAGCCTAAGCCAAGAGTAAAGTTTTTAAACTGAAATGTGAGCCCTTGACCTGAAAGAACTGAAGTACAGATGTAATTTCCATTCTGTCATCCTGGCTACGAAATGCGCTACTCTGCAGCTGGTAAGGAGAAATGGGCAGGTGGGGGTGGAAATGTCCAAAACTCCTGCAGCTAAATATGACATAGCTAATATGTTGGTGTCCTAAATCCTCAGCTGAAGCTGTCACAGAGAGCCAGACTGTGCAAACCACTCTGATCAGAAACAAGGAAAGGTCAGGCTAAGTCTATGCAGTCCAGTCAGCCACTTTCCAGGTTTATTAAGGCACATAGATTATCAAAGGAGCCAAATCTTAATCCTTTTAGGATGGCAAAAGGATTAGAAAAGGATGTAAAAGAGGAGCTAAAACTTTGAACTCTTCACCAGGAAGACACAACAAGAAATTCACTTCTCTATCTGACAAGTATGATCATATTGCTTTGATATCTGAAACCAGGCAATGAGCAAATATGTAACATGATAAATAGATGGATTTTTTTATACCTTCCTGATGCTGAAAGTTGCTTGTTTGTTCATGAAAGTTATCTGCTTTAAACTGTCTTTTAACATGCTTCTTTTCTCACCAGATGAAACAAGAACAAGTGAACTAGAACAGAGGGAAGACTGTCACAGCTTTTGAAATCCAATCTGTTTTACCATATATTGCTAATTTGGGGTGGAGAATATTATGTGATTCAATTTACAACAAGGATTCCTCCTTAATGATGCCCTTTCTCCACAGCTCTTACATAGCACATACGAATTTTTATAGAAACCCAAAAATAAAGAGTATTGCAGAGTCCAGCTCCAGTATTATTGCCACTTCTTTTGACAGATTGATCAAAACAAATACAGACAGCAGAAATGGCAGTGAGGTTTTCTGGCCAAACATGATTTGAAGGGCATGGTAAAGGAGCAGGTGACAAAAAGGGAAGACTTTCTCAACTGTAGTTAATGTTCAGAAAAGTTCTTTAATATGTGCTTATAAACAGTTCTTCACCATAAGACAATGCGTAGTTATGTATTTGGTTTGCATACCTATGTTCCCACACCCCACCAAAACAAAAAATATTCACTGAATATAAAGCTCTCTGTATTCCAGGTAAATTTTCAGTGAAGGCAGGTCCTGTGCCATTCACTGCAAACATGAAACTAACTCTACACAATGATGAAACTTTTAAATTAATACTACATCTTATTTTGCATTGCCAGATTTCAGTAAATTTAGTTAAAAAAACCCTACTTTTACTCTTCAGGAATTTTGGTTGCAACCTCCATTAACCATGCCAAATTCCCTCAGGAAATTGAGTTAGATGTTGTTTCTACACAATAAGTTAACTAAAATTGTATTTTACCTTCAAATTGACAACTTTTGGGGAGCATGAAGGATGAGCTGTTGCCCAGAATGACTGGCAGAATGTCCAAAATAACACCCATTAATTAAGAAATCATCAAGACATTACTTTACCAAAGGTGTACTGTGCAAGATTGACTATCCTGAATACAAATAAAGATCCACGTGAAACACATATAGTACCAGCAGCACAACGAGCTTTCAGTCATAACACTACTGCTGCTTGGCAGATCAAGTTTTCAGGAGTGAGATGCCCAGTCTTTTGAAATGTGAGTGACTCTATTCAGCACACTGAGTCACCAAATTTACCTCATGTAAAGTGAAGAACATGCACTTGTTTTCTTGACTAAACTAGATTTAGAGAGCATTCAGAACCAGTTATGGTTTTTCCCAAAGCTCTGCTATTCCCTATATCACAAGAGATGACAATGGTTGGAAGGTAAGTACTGCAAAGTAAAATCTCAGTTTCTATCAATTTAATGGAGCTTTGCCTTTGTGTTCAGTGTTGCCAAGATTTCTCCCCAGCTTTATTCAACAGCCAGAGAATGGCAGGGAATTGGAGTCAACTCAGTTTTGGGGCAACCACATCGTTGTGCTCAGAATATTTTACCATTATTGTGATTTTAGGTAAACCCAGACTCATAATTACTTCTTGTACTTCCCTGTAAGCTGATCTCTTTCAACTCTATTCTTTCCCTCGTTCTCTCACTGGCAGAAGCTCTTTTAAGGAACAGAAGAATCATTGCTTTGTGGAATCAAACTCCAGAGTATCACAGGGAGTAGAGCTGTCTCCATGCCAGGCAGTCAAGATATCCTGGACAAGCACTGTAGTAGCTTTGGGAGATAACTGGAAAATACAAAATAAAATTGTCACAACACATTTCATAGCATTTTATAAACAAACAATTTCAGAAATTTCTCTCTCTTCTCCCTCTAATATTTCCCTAGTTTACACCCTTAAACATATAATTTGTAAACACAGAAAATTTTTGTATGACATCTAAAAAAAAAAATTACAAATCAATTTTTTGTTATTTGCACAGACTCCTTGGCTTTTGCAAGAGTTCAGACTCAAACAGCATAACATTTACAGAAATTGTTGGAGTGCCACCTACTGGAAATAGATGTACAAATGAAAAAGACCTTGCTTAACTGCATAAAATAATTATTTATTACCCAAATGTTGGTTTAACTAGATCAAGTTAAGAGGCTTTTAAATGCTTATAAATCATGTTCTATTTGTAATTATGGTTAAATTTAGATCAGCTTGTTATGTAAAAAAAATCAGCTTCTCTAAGGAGCAAAACACTAGAAAGTGCAGAGATTTATAGCTCTGGACTATAAAATAGTAAATATCAGAGCAGATTTGCAAGAATGATCACCTGCCTAAAACCTGACTCATTTTACTAAGATGTGTATCCATGGCTGTTGTAAATAGCTTCACATCAGATCCTGGTTTTCACTCTGCAGATATATATGTAATCTTCAGGCTCACACAGTTCAGCTGTGTTTTAGACTCTGAATATAAATTATTAATTTTCCCTATGGAAAACTGTCACCTTGAGATAAATCAGCCCTGACCTCCCATGGAAAACTTACAAATCAGTCTGGGACAATACAAGCAGTTTTAATAAAATGATCTTGAGCTGTCATTTCTGTTCAGAAGACATTCAGGCAATGGCACAAGTGACCTCTCCTCTGTCTCCTATGAACAGATAAATGTATGGATTTATCCTCACTACTTTCCTTGTGCAATATCTTCAGCTTTTCTATTAAGTGAAAGCATGCTGATTTACACTTAAAATTAAAAGAAACCACTCAAATACAGAAAGTAACTGAACAATTTGGCTTAGATTTGAACCTTGAACTTGATCCTCGAGCCGTCCGCCCTCACTCCTCCCTTATAACTAAACAAGCAGCAGATTGGGAGGGCCATTGCCTGAAGACCATCACTCTGAAATCCTAACACATACGTTTCATTTCCTCATCTTTACTACTGCAGCTTCCTCCTCTGTGGCTTTATGAGCTCTCATGCTAAAAGAAGCAAAGTGTTGCCCAGTTCTTTTCTGTCCAAACATCCCAGCCTTAATCTCAGAGTCACACTATTCCTCTAACAAGTTCTTCTGTTAATTAGCACCGACCCCTGACCAGCTCATGATAGCTTCTGTAGCAGCTCTTTTCATGGTTATGATTAAGAGAGCTACATAAACACAGAGTGGTAGCTTTTGTAGATTGCTCCAGGAAAAAAAACCAAACAAAACAAAACAGAAAAACTGCAGTTAATTATACATGTTCGCATAGAATAGAGAAAGAAATAAAAGAGTGACATGGCACAGAAACAAAGTAAAGAAAAAGGCACTGGGTATGGGCTATTTCATACTTAATCCTCAGAATTATTCCAGCAGCCAGAATTTCACTTTGCTTAGTTGTCCATGGTGGCATAAAATTTTCAACTCAAATTTTGAACTTAGTAGTATTTCATAATGGGTTTACGAAAACAGCATATGGAAATTAATTACTAAAGTACACACTGTTTTCTCTTACTTGCAATAAAGGCTATAAACACCTTTTCCATTTATGCTGCTTATAAATCAGTGTATATATATATATATACATACATACATATATATATGTACACACTCACAGTATATAAATTGACAGGATTACTTTCAAAAATCAGTTCCTAGTCTGTCTCACCTTCATTTCTAGCAGATGTCTGATACATAATTTCATTCTTTACAACCACCTCTTCTTTTCCTGGTAGCTTACATCATTCTATGAGTGAACATGTTTTTATTCCTTGGTTTTATCTCTTCCTCCAGATCCCACAGAGTATGCTCCAGGCTTCTCTGTGGTTTATAAAAGACTTTTTCTCCTATAGCTTTCTCTTGAAACTTCAATCATTCTCTGCTTCCTCTTGAGGCATGCCCTCACATGTATCTTCCCTCCTTTAACAATCTTATTTTATTCTTCTGGGTACATATTTACAACAGAAGTTTAGGGGCATCAGAAGTAACATTTCTTTGGTTCAACAGCTGTAGACCCACATCGGATAATAATGACATGTCTCCTATGCCCACTGTAGTATCTGCACTTACATTGCTTACTAAGAAGAAGGAAATGTAAGAAGAATAAAAACACCATAAAACTCTCAGTGAATTCACCAGGCATACTTCAGGTTTTGTGCCATATTTCTGACTTAAATGACTATGCCATAAGCATTTTAGGTGAGAACTAGTAAGGGTAAGCAGAGCAGCAATTGTCTGGTGCTAACAAAAGGCTTGGAAGTCTTATCTGTGACCAGATTTTTGTGAGTACAGATCCTAGGCTCCTCTAGTCTTCTATTTTCTTCCAACAGAATTTTTTCCTTGCAAATCTAGCCATAGGTGTAGATTAACCTGGGTTTGTTCCCCACTTGGTGTCCTTCAGACTGGTAGTGAAGACCTAGCCATGAGGTCACAATATTCTAAGTAAGCACAATTTCAGTAGGTTTCTAAAATATTTGGTGAGGGAAGAGAAAAGAGTTTGCTGATTTTCTTTCTGCTGGACTGTGTGAAATGTAAGTTAAGTGAAGCTAATCCCTGTGTTGTTTAGATACTAGGACTCACACACATGGGAAAAGAAAATTGAATATTTTAAATTTTATCCATAGTCTGGAAGAAATTGCAACATCAACATGATCTTCAGTTGTAGATAGCATATTCCAATGACCTCTGACAAATTGCTCAGAAAGATTTTCTGAATGTGTTTTGGAGTAGTACAAAAACAGGAGTTCAGCTGTGCCTATCAACTAAAAGCAGCAAAAGTAGATTTAGGACTTGTTGGCTAGGTTGTACAAGAATTCTCTACAGGTGACATGGCAACTGTAGATAGAAAATAAATTAATAGACATATATTTCATAAGCAGTTAACATAGCTGAATGAAAACCAAAAAAAAAAAGCAAACATCTTTACTCTCACCAGCCATAAAAATCCCAAAACAAAACAAAAAAAAGAAACAAAACAAAAACAAACCAAAGAGCCTCAAACCACAAAAAACAAACAACACACACACAAAAAAAACCACACACCAAAAATTTAAGCTGAAAAAACCTACTGTAAGGCCTAAAGGCTTTATCAATTGTTTGAAGATACCAATGCTCATTCACTTTAACCTGAATAGGCATACTAAATGAATGATGTGATTTATAATTTCCACACTATGGATCTCTCCCTTGTGATATAAATATCTGTAAAAAGCTCCCATGAGGTATGTCAAAAGATGCCTTTAACCTTTGCATACGTAATTTCAGATCAGCTTAGCATCGTTTTTCTGAGAATGAAACCATATGTCATCTGATGGCTCAGGGGACACACTGGCATATGGAACCCTTCATGCTCTAACTGCCAGCTTGCATCCAGCCCAGGCCCGTAACAACCAGCACTGCTATGTCTGGAGGCTGCTGGGTAATCTGTGCGAAATGAGTTGGCCATCTCAGTTCACACCCCACAGCAAAGTTGTCCACCAGAACATGACCACTGTAGATGGCTCAAACTTGCCCTTCTGTCAGTGCTATCAGCAAGTCAGCCAAAGATTAAACGAGCATTGCACATACACGAGCTTTCACTCCACAGAATTCAGTCTCGCAAGCCAGGAAATTGAGAGTGGACATACAGGGCACTGTCTTGGAGAAGGACCTTTCCTCAGCCAGGCATCTCCATCTCCTTTGAGTTAGTGTTGCAACACCCACCCCAAGCTCTTCCTCCATCCAGATTTAACCCATTAGGTAGATCAGGTTTTGCCACCTGCGTTAATGTTCCACACACGATGGTAGGTCCTTGGTTAATGGTAACTCTGCTGTCTTAAGTGAGGATTCAGATCTATGAGAAATCTTTTGAAAAGGAGAATGCAGAGGTTCAACTATGGAATCACTTTATGGAATAAAATAATTTTTATGAGGAAAAATATATATGGTAAAAAAAAGCTTTCTTTTAAATGCATCCAATACTCTAAAATAATTAAATGATAATGTAAACACATGCATTGCAGTAGAGAATATTGAACAAACAGAAATTTTAAAATCTCCTAGGAAAATATTACTAGGGAGCATGTTCATAATTTTGAAGAGAAGGGATTTTTATCAATATGAAATGTGTGTTTTCTCTTTGCAGTACTGAAAATATTGTACATCTATATTATCGGTTCTCAGTTAGGCTTCCAAAACTATCATTTCAGTTTTAGTTCCGACTGGAAAATCTATGAAGACAGACATTTTAATGCATAGCATGACACCAATGTACAGCTGGGAAATTAAGCCAGGCAAATTAATTGATAATGCAGTTCTTTATGCACTCTGTGGGAGCTGTATCACAAAGGGGGCTGTAGGTGTTTACAAAAAAAAGAGAAAGTGGGAGGTGATTTTAAGAACAGGTCTGATCAGATTCTGATTATTACTGATCAGATTATATTCCATGTATTGCCAGGAGTTTACATCAAAACATTAGTGTTAACAAGTACTTAGTCCATTGATATAACAGCTCATGTATACCTATTTGCATGAGATTTTTTTCTTTTTTTCTGGTACCAGATCTGTTGGTGTTTTTTACCATTGCAGCTTTGTTAAATAAATATGCATATGTCAGAAAGCAGCATACACAATTTACACATTTGTCTTTTTTTATTATTTTTAAGAAAAGGCACCTATTATGTCAAGCACTATCCAGCTATCTGAGAATTCATACCCAGCTACAGAATAGAGGTTTCTCTGATAAACACCAGCCACTGACACAAATTCTAGGCATGTTTTCTTCCAAAGTATTTGATTTCAGATTACTTATACAGCTATAGAATGTTCATGTAATATGTATTACATTTACTTTTTCCTTTTCAAATGTTAACTTTTGTCTTGTATTTCCATTAAATATGGAGTTCAAATTTTTAAAGGTTTTTGCAAATGGAGTATGAACTATAGTTTCTTCCACTTCTATTTGCATTATCCTGATAACAAGGTGTTCTCTTAGTTACGGAAAATGTAAAGGGCAGTTTAAATCTTATGTGCATGGATTAATCTAAGATTTATTAAAAAATGATTAATAACAGTATATCCATTTGTTATTATCCCATAATATGGAATTTAAACAAAACAATACTTTTAACACTAAGTTGGGTTGAGCACAATAAAAGTACACATTTTTCCACAGGTGCAGTAATGGTGATGAAACATGAAAAACAGACATTTGTCTCAGTAGGGTAAAGAGCCTACATGAACATCAGAAACAGAAGATGTGTGGTGTAATCAATTTTGGTATGAAGGACTGGGATTTTCCAGCCACATGAAGTAAAATGTAATCAACACAGAGGGTGACACTTGTGTTGGAGAGCTGGTTGTGTCTCTTTTGTACCTTCTGTGGTATCTTCTTTTGCATTTTAAAATTTAAAAAAAATCTCAGCAGTTAAGTAAATTATAGATAAAATGCACATATCTATCTTTAATTAAATAATCACAGAACAGAAAAAGAATAGCATGTCATCCCTTCCTCAAAGATGGGATGGTTAAGTATTCAGGTTGAGTCCTCATTAATGGCCAGGCTCAAGCACAATTTGTGCTTGAGGTATTTTTTCTCTGTCAGGAGTCTTACTATATCATGACATAACATACCTGTCCCTTATCCCAAACCTTTAGCAGGGGCACTGTTTTTTAATTTCCCTTGGACTAGAAAAATTCATCCATTTAACTCACATTTTAAATCTTTCTCACATGACACCCACACACAGGCAATAAAGAGTGGTGGAAGAGAACCTGGGAAGATATCCTGGCTAAAGATCAGACAGATGGATGAGTCTGGTGACATACCTAACTGCTCAGCTGGGGACACTTAATACCTTGCTAGGAAGGTCCCTGTGGGACAGGAAGCTCAAGTGAGCAGAGTGCCCTGACAGTAATGAGGCCAGGACAGTCCTGGTCTGTGTCAGCTAGAGGTAACTCAACAGCTTGAGGGCTGCCATTATTCCTCTTGGTGCTTGTTAAGCCACAACTGGAGTACCTCATCCTGTTTTTCAGCTCAAAAAGAGTACTGAAGAAGTGGGGAGAGCCCAAAAAATATCCACCAAGTTGATTAGAGGACTGATGAACATGACATACAAAAAATGCTGAAGAAATGCTTTATGCTCAGACTAGAAGAGGGAGAGCTCAGCAGAGACTCCATGAGAGTATTCCAGTAGCTAACAGGCAGATGCAGAGAAGATGAAATTACTCTCTGCACAGGAATGCACAGGTGCCAGAAGACACAAGATACACAAGTTACTTCAGAAGAAATTCCATCTGAATATAGCAAAAAAAAATACTTCATGTAAGGACACAGTCCTGGGCAACCTGTTTAAGCAAGGGGCTGGGCCAGATGAACTCCAGAAGTCCCATCTTGCCTCAACCATTCTTTGGTTCACTGGAGACTCATCTTGACACAGCACTACATAATCTAATCAATTTCAATAGAAACATGGACAAGGGTTCTTTTCAGTGTAAACTTTTCTGTAATTTCTGTAACATGGAATAAAATGCATCTATTTACTGATATGTTTAATTTCCTTGAAACCGGATAAAAACAAAAGAAAAACTGTTATAAAAATTATCTGAAGCAAAAAATTTCAGGGGCAAAATGCATAATAAACCAATGGGTTTGGAGCTGTTCAGATCTGTTACTCCTGCTCAGTTCAGCAGAGACCTGTGTCTGTGCAGCTGCTACCCTGCCTCACTATAGTCCAGGGACTTCTTTTTCTGCTACCAGCTAGACACCAAACCACATAGCAGATTGTTGCCATCACAGAGATTGTGGCTGAGGTCTGGTCAGAACAGAAATAAGAAAATCAGTTATGTTCAAACTATAAAATTGCATTGGAAAATTTAGCAATATCAGTATATTTCAAAATCACTTAAATTGCCTCCAAAAGTAAAAAAAAATTAGTTTCTACCTATTATGGCTTTCAGAATTGTAAGAACTACATAGTTTTTTTAAATAGGCATCCATTTCATATTTGAAATGCACTTTTATACTGAGTGTTAGAAAGGGCAAAATCTACTGTGGGAGTGCCACTGAGTAAAAAGTGAACATAGTCATTGCTTTCTGGGAGTTTGAAAAGGATGCTAGGACAGGATACATGCCTATTAATTTGTTTAGAATGCAATATCTGTTTTGATTGCAACCCTTGAGCAAAAACAATCACAAAGAGAATTTGCTACATTTTTGAAAATTATTTCAGACTCTACCTTTTCAAAAAGCTTTAATCAGTAAACAGCATTTCTTGTCTTCACCTCAAGGCTGTTGCCATTAAGAAACACCCTTTTCTAGTATAAAGTTAGCTATTTCCAGTACTTCCATTTCCTCACCTATTAGTGTGGTACTTGCTTCTCCTCTTTGACTGACCCTGAACTCAGAGTTGCATCCTTTTCCACATAGCTATATGATTTCCCTCCTGTGAGTACTAGTACCACATACACTATTTCTCTTCGATTTCAAGTTTCCAGTGTGAGGAATAATCAAAAGAAATCACAGTTCTGACATGATTTAGCATAAAGAGCTCAAAACTAGTTATAGTACAACCCAGACAGTTTATTTTCTCTCTCCTCTCTGCTATTACATCCAGATATCCACTCTCACTTATTTTGTTGCTTCCATAATTTTGTTATTCATCACACTTTCTGGTAAGTTTTCCAGACTAAAGATAAACCCATATTAAACATTATTTGCTGTGAATGCTAACAGCTTGAAATACACCACTGATGTATACAGCTTGTTCCATCATTCTAAGTATGCCATAGATCAAGCTATCTACCTGTGATGGTGAGTATATTAAATCACTTGAAGTTCCATTTGCATTATCATCTTTCCAAACACTCTTGCTGTGGTGCTGACTCAAGCACTTTGAAAGGCACACTCGAAATTACTGCTTAAAAAAAAGGCGAACATTGTCTCACTGAGTATGCAGGAAATTAAATGTGTTGGGACTTATCCATTTCAAATTAGATTCATCACATAACTGTCTAACATGAGTGCACCTAGCTATAGTTTACATTTGTCTCTCCAGTAAGCTTTTTAATCAAAAGTAATTTAGTGTTAAGTGTATCGAAAAGCCTTTCATTAGCCATCGATGGAACTTGATTTATTAATATGCTGTGCAACATATGTTGCTGATGCAGTCATCTACCACATCTCCAATTTTAAATCAGCCTTTCAGTTTTGGGTTGATATTTATGCAAAGAAGAGGTGATCAGTCCTTGGATCATCTTCATGGCTCTCCTCTGGACTCACTCCCACAGTTCCATGTCCTCCCTGTGCTGAGACCCCAGAGCTGGCTGCAGGGTTCCAGGTGGGCTCTCAGCAGAGCAGAGCAGAGGGGCAGAATCCCCTCCCTCCCCTGCTGCCCACGCTGCTTTGGATGCAGCCCAGGACACATTTGGCTTTCTGGGCTGCAGGTTCACAGTGATGGTTCATGCAGTTTCTCATCAACCAAGACCCCCAGCTCCCTCTCCCAGGGCTCTCACAACACTTGTCCTTGCTGACCTTCATGAGATTTGCACAGACCCACCTTTCAAGGCTGTGAAGATCCCTCAGGATGGTATCCCTATCCTCCAGCATCAGGGCACTGCACTGCACAGTGTGGTGTCTTCAGCAAAACTGCTGGAGCTGCACTCAATCCCACTGACCAAGTCACTGACCAAGAGAGTAAACAGGTACTATACACAGACACTTCATATAGTTCCCGGGTTCCTCTGCTTGTCAGCTGTGCACTTTTTAAAAAACCCCACTTAGATTCCTTGTATTTCACTTACCCACCCTCAGACTAAAAAAAAACACCCAAAAAAACCCCATGAAAAATCACAAAGAAAGGAACAACAAAAAAAAAGGAAAGAACCCAATTTTTCCTAGTTATGTTTAAGTCTTTCAGAAGAAGTTTCTTAGACAGTAGGTCTGAAACCATACTACTGGGTTTGTATTGAGGTATGTAAGAATACTGTTTTAACTCCACTGAAGTAAAAATTTCAACTTCTGTTTATACAGCAAGAATCAAGAAGTGTCACTTTAGGTTTGCATGACCCAAAGAATTTCAGGAAATGAGAATCATATTGCCAGTCTCATAGCAACATGCAAATCACTTGAGCTACCAGTCAGACACACGCATGGATAAACTGGCATATTACTTTGGTGGCTCAGATAACTACACGAGACCATGTGTTACCTCACATATTTATGGCAACAAAAGATATATTTTTGAAATGTTTTTGAGAAAGTGCTGAGTGTTTTCAGCAAATTGAAAATTAAGGTGTTTCAATATAATACAAAATTTCTAGGTATTTTCTAAAGACAGATTATAATGAGGCAGGCCAGCAATGTTGTGTGAAGAGTTTTTTACTTGACTAAAGTAATTATAAGAAATTCAACAACATGCCAGAATGAAATTTTTAAAGATGCATGCTTAGAACTCACAGGTTAAGTTACACAGAAGCAAATATTTTGTTTTTCCTCAATGTCCTGGTTTAGCAATGTGCATTTCTACAGAGTTGCTCTTATGATAGGAAAATCAGTGACCATGTACAGTATGAACTGTTCAGATACTCTAGTGGAGAAAATTAGTAGACTTTTGTCAGTTTAGGTGATTAGGAGGGTAAAAGGCGAGACAAGCGTCCCACCAGCATTGAAAGTGCATTTCCGTATATCCCGAGGAACCCAACACAGGTAAACATCCATCTCCCAAAATAGCTGCATCATTGCTAAAATCATGTCATTTCATGTGTGGCCTCATTTCCTCAGTACTGACCTTGTGTCTCCCTCAAAAGTTAAAACTGAGGAACAGAAATTTAATTTTTTCACTCTGTTTTTACCACCACCACCACTATGAAGGAGGAAAACTTGCTTTTACATACTCTTGCTATATGCCCATATCTCTGTTTCTGCCAGTCTCTTTCCCTTTAGCAATATTTGAACTTTATGTTCAATTTCAGCCAAATAAGACAAAGGAGTCTCAAAGGAAGGTCTTGGAAATAGGCAGGCAAGGAAAAGAGAGAGGCTGCATTAGCGACCCAAAGATGGAGAGGCTAAGGCATGCATTCTGGCATTATTAATCACCTGAGATACCCCCAGAAAAAGAAACTTGGTGTTCCCCAGCAGTCTCTGAATATTCCAGCTGCCAGCCAAGATTAGATTGGAGCTCATACCTATTAGACCCCATAAGGCACAATCATCCACTGGGAACCAGCTCTTAATACCATTGTAGTTTCTGGAGGAACTGTTTTTCTCTCCCTCTCTCTCTCACAGTGCTGCTCCCTCTTCTTTCACTGTCTCAAAAATGAGCTTCATTTTTTGTGCATCTGTGATAAACTGTTAAAAGTCTGCTAAAACAGCCTCCATGGCTGTCACCCCGATTCCACCTTGCTTCAGTGGTGAAATGCAGCCTCTGAGTCCTTCTGTTCCCCATGCATTACTGCACCCAGCCCCTGGGACCAACAGCCTTTGTTTATCCATTACTTCATGCAAAGAAGGAAGGCACTAGATCCCAGCAGTAATAAAGGAGCAAGGATTACCTTCTGTACAGGCTGAAAGGGAGTTTTCCCTGTCTTCCATCACTAGGAAAGTATTCTCTGCCTACCTCCTTTGACAAGAGGACCTCCTCCCTTGCTCACTTATCTAGCCCACAAAGACATTCCTAATCTGTAAGGGACTGATTGGTCATTTACAATTTATGTCTATAAGTCACGATACTCTCAAAAGCAATCTTCAACTAATTGAGCAGAGAAAGTGGTACAAAGACAGGAACAATTAATTTGCAATTACTTCATCTCTAAAAAAGGGTATTATTTGAGTTATGGATGGACACAATTACTTGTATTTTGTATATAGAGTCATCTATCTCAATAAAATAATACTGTCTTCAAAGATAAATTTTATTATATGGAATGTCTCAGGGAAAGAAAATTATTTTACAAAGTAATTCTATTTTTGCACATTAATCCAGCAACATTAAAACAATGCACAATGATTTTAATTTAAGCAAAATAATAAAAACTATTTAATTAAATCGAGGTTTTGCCATATGGAACTTTTAAATATTTTACTCCACCAGCAAAATCTGCTGATGCATGTGGAAGATCTCTGTATCTAGAGCAGATGGAAACGGATTCTGGATACACACTGCCATCTTGTGGAGCTCTCCCTGAGAGAGCTTGTTGCAGAAACCTGAAGGTTTGCTTTACACGAGAACCACTCCTATTGGAGCTGGTATGGGAGGTTTAACATAAAAGAGTTTTCTAAGATGCAAAAGCAGCAGATAGTCACGCAGAGTGTGTTGCCAGATAGAATGCTGCAGTTCAGGCCTACTGAATCTCTGTTGGGAAGTCAGACAAAACACCTTTCACTCTTAAAGCACTGCTTCAAATCAGAAGTAAAACAAATAAATACACTTGTCTCTTCCATTTTACAAGAAGCATATAACTCTAAAGTGCTGTGTTTCACATTTAAGACCACACTCAACAAGCAAAGGGACTGAACATTTATTGTGTTCAGAGAGGTGTATCCTCTAGGGCAGGTTTGGAGAAGAACAGTGGGACAATGGGGGAAAATCTAAAGCCCTCCTAGTTAAGAACTAGCAATTTGTAGACACAGACATACAATTTTGTAAGCTTGACGAGTTTCCAAACATGACATTCCTTTCAAAAAATGAGATATTTATCAACAAGCTCAGATGAGTCAGGGAGTTCTTTGTGGAGCGATCAATCAATATCAAATAAAGCAATCCACAGAAACATGAGTCATATCACCATAATACAGAGGAAATAAAAAATCTAGCCCTTCTGGTTCTTACTCCTTTGGTGGCCTTTTATTTGCTTTGTCTCTGTTTATTCTCATCATTAAGGCTAATTTCCAGCTATTGCACTTCAATTTTAGTTTCTTTGGGTTTTTTTTCCTATAGAGAAGGAAAAAAAAGAGACGAAGAAATGTTTTTGTCCTCCTGATACAGTATTAAACAACCTCCAAACTGCAAACTCCCAATTTCTTTTCTCCTGAGTCAACTAGTGTTAGCTCTAAAGCCTTTTTATGGTGAAGTAACAAAGCCTGGTACACCCTCTAGCAATATTATTATTAAATGTATCAATTGGGACAGCCTGTAGACTACAGCTGTGCCAAAGACAGGAACAGTGCAAGAGTTTGCGAGAGATTCTTCTGTACTTTATTTTTGACAAAGGCTATCCTCACAGAGGTTTCATAATACTTAAATCAACAATTCACCGAAAAGCTGATTGTCACTGTGATATTTTATGAAAAATCCTTTCATCAGGATTTTCTCTCCTGAGAAGCTGAGAAGCTTCAGAAAAGAAATGTAAACAATAATTATCTGCTGCTTTGGAATGTGGCAGGTGCATCTTTGATTGGTTCCATGTAAATTGTTTTTACTAAATGACCAATCCCAGTCCAGTTGTGTTGGTCACAGGTTTTTTATTATTCATTCCTTTCCTAGCCTTGTGATATATTCCTTTCTCTATTCTTTTTAGTATAGCTTTAGTACTGCTTAATATATAATATAATATAATATAATATATAATATCAGCCTCCTAAGATATATGGAGTCAGATTCATCTCTTCCCATGTCCTGGGACCCACAAACACATCGACACTGACGAAAGCTGAACCCCAAAAACAATGACAATAATGGACAGCCACTCTATGATCAACACTAAGATGTGAGGTAGGATGAAAATCATCCCCACATGGAAATGAGACAAATGGATTTCCAGGCAGATAACATGGTTTGGCTGAGCAAGAAGATGTGGCTGCAGTGTGAAAGAAAGGAGCAAAGATAAATCCACTCCACCTCAAAAGATAGCTTTGGGGTGACGCAGTGATACCTTCAAGATTAGGCAAAGATGAAGACGCCCACTTTTAATCAGTGCAATACAGAGTATGCACTGCTCAGACTAGAGATTAAACAAATTAATTGGTAGCTGTGGTCTTTTTTGTAGACTACCACCAGTGAAAAGTATAAAAGCAGTCATTCTTTGCTGCAAGGTGATATCATCAGATGTGTCAGGAAGAGAGGTTACAGGTGTGTACAGCAGTATACTGGTGAAAACAACAACATCAGTATCACTGTTCACTAAGCAGAAGGAGCACAGATTTGGACTGACATGAAGTTGTACTTGAGCAATGGCTGTGAAGAAGAGTTTGCAAACTGCATTTAATACCACCTACAATCAGTAAGTTCTTACTGAGTGTTTATTCAGTTGCTTTCATAAGTAGAAAGGAGAGGAAGCATAAACAGAGATGTCAGAAGAACATGCTAGTAGTTACATGTACTTGATATATCAAGCATATTTAAATTTCAGCAAAATTCTAGGCAAAACTACACCCACTGATTGCAGTTCTGTACAGATCAACTACATCCTGCATGATATACTTCTATGAATTTAGTGCTTTACACTCCAATTTTTGTTGCAGTGTTTTTTCTCAATTTTTGCCCCAAGGAAGAAATCGCATAATTGTTTTTTCCTTATATACTTTCTTTAAAATAATTGTTACTACCTAGCAGGATGGGCCCAATGAAATTAGGAAAAAATGTTCAGAATTCCACTCACAGGCTGGCTTGGCAGATAGGCTCAATCAACACCCTACATTATGAACTGAGCAATTTTGTTACCAGCATCATTGAAAGAATAAATATACTGTCACATAATGTCAGTGATTCAGAATGAAGTGTTTTAAATGTCAATTCTTGCAAGCTGTGGTGGCAAATGTTAGAAAAACATCTTAGGTTATTTTCCTAGTCACTATATAAAGGTGATTCATTATATTCCCCTAATTCCAAAAGCTGTAACTAAAAAGAATACGTCTTTGGCACATTCACAATGCACCTCTTGCAACCACCATGCATTATACTCATACAGTGAACTATAGTTAACAATGACAGCTGGCACTAAAATTTTCTCCCTAATTACAGCTAGCTCAGAAATGCTCCGATTCTAAATACTATGGAACATGAAGTAGAGAATTTTACCTCATATATGCTTTTCTAGCATAATTTTTGCTGACAGTAGACATATAGGAACAAACAAAAATCATTCATCCCAGTAACATTCTTGTGCATCTCAGTTTCCTTTGAATATAGCTCATAAAGTATAAAGTTAACCCTGAAACTTCCATAGCTACAAGAACAATCATGTTGTTGCTGTGCAACATAGACTAAGCAAATTAGAAAAAAATAAGCAGAACCACATAACTCAGGGTAAATAAAAGCCAAAAACCATACCTGTCACACATTTGTATGCAGTGGTATGTCCTGTTACCTGAGAACTAGGTTTGATTTCTAGCACTCAGCAAGGATACACAGCAGAATATACACTGTAAGAGGTGATCTTGTAGTTTCTAAGACAAAGTACATTGATACACAACCATACAAAACCGTCACCTAGAACCCAACATTACAACCAAGAACATCTGAAAATATCTAAGGCTTTGACCTGGAGGATAAGAAAAGCTCGTGGAGGGAGTAGGTGCTCATAGAAGATAGAGACCAGGAGGCTCTGCCAAAAGATTCTTTTTGAAAGCAGAAGAGGCTGGCATTCTTTTTTTTTTTTTCCTAAGGAGACTATCAGATAAGTCTTTAAAAACAGCAAATTGAATTGAGACTTTAGGCCTGTAATATCATTAAACACAGACCATCAACAGATCACAGCAGCCAAAAACAAGCAGTGGGCCTCTGATCTGCCTGCACAACAGTGGTGTAAGGAGATTATCTCTGTTTTTAAAACATTATAATTTACCCAGATTTTTAACATCATAACCAAAGGCAAATTTGGCCCAGCTTAGTCAGTGGCCACTAGGGCTTGCAGTACACACACAGCAATGCACAGATGTGCAATGAAGTTGAAAAACATGTTCTGACTTTTTACAAAGTGTGTACAATGAATATTAAACAATCCCCTGAAGTTCACACTGCCACTCCCCAGAATCACCATCACAATCTCTATTATACACTGCACTCTGTGGAATGTTAATGACTATTTAAACTAATTCAGAGTGGATGTATAAAGAATCAAGGCAGTGACAGGGATACAGCATATTACAAGTGCAAATTGTACTGCAGCATTATATATTCATTTTCCTTCTTCTTTATTTCATGAGGACTTTTTCTTTCCAAATTAGAAAGAAGGGCTATTTTTGATAGCCTTGGGGGACTGAAAATGAGGTTTCCACATCAAAATGGTTAAGATATACCCATAGGCCAATTTTGATTCAGGGAAAAGGAAAAGCTGCCATGTATTAGAATACCATGTCAAAGTCTGGGGAGATCAATTGAATCATAAAGGGAAGGGATAGGAAGCTTCATTAAAAGTATGGTATATGGAAATTCCATGTAAGCCACAATGTTTTGTAACGTCATATTTGTTTTCTAAATATATCTGCAGGATTTCAATGAATTACAGCACCAAAGTATCAGAAAGCTTTAGCTGGGCAATAGGAAGCAAAGTGATGTAAATATCCAATTGCTTACATAACTAGAAAGACTGAGTTCATGATGTACAATCTGCATTAGCATATATCACTTTTTCCTTCCATATTCTGAAAAATACCCCAGCTAATACATCAATCAGAAGTAGAGTCTGAGGACTTTTTTTTCTGGAGTTCACTACAGCTTCCATTTATAAACTCAAAAGTGCATTATTGTCCTCTCTAGTTGTCAGAGGATTTTTTCTGACAGGGTTTCTTGTGGCTTGAAAGAACCAGCATTCAGAGAGACTTTATTTTAAGCTGTGGCAAACTAGAGTTAATAGAATCTACTCCATCCTGGCTTTATGCCTCTATTCTCTCAGTGGGCGCCTTCCCCAAATCATTAGTCTAGTAAACCCCAATCTAAAATTAATTCATAATTGGACAAATATATCTTCTGATAAATGCTTCCTTGAGAAGGCAGTCACAACCTAAATTTCTTCTTTTGTCACAGCAGGCACCTGCACAAAACGGAACTGTGAATTCTTTACCAAATGTATTGACAAAAAAACATACACGCCTTGCACTACGGAGTATCCCGAAGAACCTATTTGATGTCAGAGTAAGTTCTGCTCTGTGTGAAGGAACAAAAGCAAGAACTTCTAAGACGTACTTTTCCAACACAAACACGAACACAAGATGTTAAACCTAGGGACACAGCTAGATTTTAGACACTCTAAAACAACTTCACACCCTGGTATTAGACATGGCTCTATGTTTTAATTTGAGATACATTATATACAGCACACTATATTTGTAGAGAGGAAGTTCTTGGCTAGAAATGTGTCCACATTTCTATACTGCGTTCTCATATTGACTTATCAGACCCATTCATTACTTTCTTTTTCATCCTTACATGCTCAAAGCATGTAGGTAAACTGACTGCAACAAGAACTGTGCTTTTTCCAGCACAGAGATTCTAAAACTGTTGCTACTTTGGCTTTTCAAAATGTCCATGAAATGGGAAAATGCTGAATGCATATGAAAAGGTTAGAAACAAAGTATTGGGGAAGGGAGGGAAAGGAGAGCAAACTAATCCAAATAATTTTAAAAAATCAGATTGTTACCTAGCTCTCATTGATGTTTACTCAATTTATAGCATCTGCTTCCCTAATTAAAATAATGGGGATTTTCGTTAATTTTTGAGCAGATGCATAACCTACTTTTTTATTACCCTGTACAAATAATTTTAAAGCCAGACAGCCAGACTCATTCTTTCAATCTGCAATTCTGGGAAAAAATTCTGAGCACAGAAAATAAACCAGGAAAGGCTTCTGTTGCCTGCACACAGTTCCTGCCAAATGTATTCCAGCAGGATTTTATTTTACCAGCAGGACTTCATTATACAAGCATTTTAGCAAAAAAATTATGCAGCTAAAGGGCAAGATAAAGACTGTAGGAGTGTGGTGGGGAGGGGTCAAGAAAACCTAAAGACTGAAAAATAAGAAAGAAAGAAAAGTAAGAATAAAGAAGCAGAAGGGCCAGTCTTTTACTGAAACCACATAACAAAAATAAGATTACACATCCATTCTGACTGAAATTTCAACACCTGAGCAGTGCTGGGCTGTGCTTTCCTGACACCATGTGGCTCGTCTGTAGAGGTGCATTCTCCTGGTCACCTGAACAGCTCTCAATGGGCTGTTCAAAGGAAGCTTGTATTAAAAGGTATTTTCAAATCCAGTGGTCCTCAGCCCACTTGCGGCTGTGTTACGTCCTAGGATGGTCTTTCATAAGAGAGCCACCTTATGCCACCTAAGTTTGATTTTCATTTCACTCCAGCCCTTTATATTTCAAATTAATTTTCTTTCATTTATACTCAATATTGTTTTCAATTCAGAAGTCAGATTAAGCATTTTAAAACATCCTAAGAGGAACCATATGCACATTCTGTGAAATGAAACACTTAAAATTATAAAAAACTAATTCACAGCAACAAAAAAGCCCCAACACAAGTTAAACCCAAGCCTGACATGTAACAGACTAGACCCCTCCCATAGTGCTATTACAGAAGCAAGCCAGAATACAAAATATATCAGCCAAGAAGAACTGCAAAACAAATTGCCAGCATGATCATCATTTTGAGACAATTTGTACCCCAAATTTAATGATTACTGAGACCCAGATGTCTTTAGACTCTCTCAGCTGTAAAAAAATCTGCTCTTATTAACTATGATCAGCATTCAGAAAAAAATCCACTTTCCTTTTAAATGTTTATGTCTAATTAACAATTAAAATGAGTACAATTATGTTTATTTCTGCTTCATGTAATGCAGCCATCATCACAGCTCCTACGCATTTTCAAATCTTTAGGTCATTCAATGAATGCGTCACAATGGACCCTGAACTCCTTGCATCTCCAGTGGACATTTAAATCAAGCATATTCAATTTCTCATTGTCCTGTTGACTTCTTTAATTTTTAACCTTTCTATTATAATTCTGTCAGCAGCAACATACACACAAAAAAGATTTTCCTAATAGGCAAGAATTGCAAATTGCAGCTTAAATTCATGTTTATTTCATCCATTAGCTTACTTTACAGTCAGGTGACTTCACCGAAGAACCTTTCTCAACTGCCCTGAGCTTTTTAACTACAGCATTTACATCTTGATCTTTTGCATCAAGATGTAAATGCAAAAAAATTTAAAATATTAAAGTCTCTTGAATGGATAATAGAAATCAAATAAGAGACTATGTAGAATCATGGAAAACATAGCAACTTCTGGTAGTGTATTTGTTTATGAAAAAGAAATTAACTGCAGCATTTGCACCACATAAAGCTGGCCTCTATCACCAGTTTCAGATATAAATAATTACAACAGCTTTACTCTAGTGATGATCAGCATTTCCTTAGTCTTCATATTAACCCACTGCTTTGCAAGACTCATCTTTGGTAATTGAAGGCACTTTCTTTCTTCAAAGAAAGTCAATGTCAAGAAAATATCATTATCATATATAATTTCTGAATAGACTCATTTCCAATTCCATCTATTTTAATTTTTGTCCTCTGTTTTCAACTGTTATGTCCAGTGGACACTCTTACCATCCTCAAGGAGGAGCCAATTTCAATGAGACATTTCTACTAACAAACAAGAAATGAAACTGATTTCTATTACAGTATTAAGTATTTCATAGATATCAAGTAACAAAAGACAACTACAGAATAAATAAAACAAAACACAATTTACTATTTAGATAGAACCTGAACCACCCTGAGATGTCTTTGGAATCCCCTCAGTAAAAGTTTGTCTTGCAGGGGCACAGCACGCTATGCTGAGAGACCTAGCCAGCTGGTTTTGGGCTTCAGGGAGGAATTCAACAGGGAGGAATTCAACAGGGAGGAATTCAACATCTGTGCTGTGTAGTCACAGCTGTTTCAAGCTGGCTCTGCAACCACTGTGCACCCCATGTCCCACACCAAAATTTCAGCCAACCACATGGTGCCTCTGTTCAGACATGTTTATAAAATGTGACAGCTGCCAGTAAAGGATGAACAGAGAAGACATATGAGGGGGATATTGTTGATGGCATGGGTGTGGATGTGTTCTTCAGAGGTTCTCCATATGCAGACAAGCTGCTCTGAAGGGACTGCAGCCCACAGTAGGATGCCCAGAAGGGACGTGGTCCACTAGTGACACACACTAGAGTAGGGTCACCCCTGAAGAGCTACAGACCATACATAATCACTACCAGTAGTGAGACATTTCCAAAGGGACTATGACTTGCAGAGAACATGTGCCAGGGCAGAGACTTTCCAAAGAAGTGGCTACCCATGCATAAACCATACTGGGGCAGAAGAAAGCAAGAGGAAAATATTGGCAGAAAGAAAACACTAGGTGTAAAACCCCAGCTCCAGCTTCCCAGATTGTGACTGTTTTGCTTATGAACGGTCACTGAATGGAACCCCACCAGTTCAAAATAATCTTAGAAGAGATCATTTCAGAGGTACATGAAAGGTGGATCCCCCACAGGCTCTTTCTCCACACTCAGAGATAATAGGTTTGCTTTAGGCCTAGATTAAGAGTTTCACAAATATTTGTTTCCACCAAGTGCTACTATATACTCTAATCTTCTGAAAGACTATTAAATCTGAAAGATTATTATGTGCAAGTCACAAATGCAACAAAATATATGTTGCATGACTTCTTCTTTTTAAGGTAATGAGTAACTGTCAAATAGTACCTGTTACTAAGTTAGATAGCAAAGATTAACACTAATGACTTCATAGGTAGTATCCTTATCTCTATGATGTAAAATTAAATAATATACCAGCATGGTGTCAGGCTGAATTATTGGCTTCACTGTCATTTAGAAGCAGTATTAAACCTATATCTGAAGTATTTATGGTCCTCAGAGAACTCCTCTGCACTGTGAACAAGGTTTTCCCTGGAGTTCTGACTAAATCACATTTTTGCAATTGCATTCTGTCAAACTAAATTTTCCACTACATTTTTGTTTAAATACTCTACACTCCTTTGCCTCTTGTTGTCAACTTCTGTGATGTAGTTGTGCACACTTTTAGAACCCCATATGTCAAGAAATGCTCGACAAGGTCATGCCACAGCTTCAATGAGAAAAGAGCTTTTATTTCGCTCAGAATTGAAAAGAGTGGTACAACTACATTTCCCCCTAGAAGTATAAGTCATGCACTGTTAATTTGAAGTGGGACAGGCTAGACATTGCAGCATTTACAGAAAGCATTAAGAAGTTATAGCCA
Organism: Passer montanus; assembly: GCF_014805655.1. Lineage (NCBI taxonomy): Eukaryota > Metazoa > Chordata > Aves > Passeriformes > Passeridae > Passer > Passer montanus. The sequence continues at coordinate 1,252,439 of NW_024372147.1, forward strand.
GTGGTTACTTCAGTATTGTCAGTTTTACATAAAGGTTGTTTTTGATGCAGAATTTTTTCAAAGGTGATTCTGCAAAGGTCACACTGCTGATTCTTTCTAAGTGGAATTTGGATTTTTACATTCATGGTCATTATTTTCAAGCTTTTGTTTCTTACAGAAGCAGAACCAGCAACTTTCTAATGAAAACTTGTGATTCCTGGTTGACATGTTTCTGAAGTAGTCAAGAGAACTAGTAACAGAGATTTCTGCACTCATGACACACCATTTTTCCATCCTCTACATCTTCTACAAGCCTTCCAGTGCATGTACTGTGGCATGCTATACTTAAAAGCCAACCACTGTTCTGACCCCACAAGTGTCTCAAAAATGTGCAGAGGCAGATACTGCATCCTGGAAAATGGAATTTTCATACCCACAGCAGATAGTTCTTCCACTTCATGTGTGACACCTCTTTCTAAGAACTTGAGGAAGGCATGAAATCTTTCTTGGATTACATAAATCATTTAAATTTGTGTGGAAAACTGCAGACATAGTGTATCATCCTCTTTGTGTAAAGACTGGTCTAGCCACATTCAGCAAGCCAGCTGTTGACTCCCTGCTCTTAATGCTCTTTTTCTCTGGAACTGGAATCTAGTAAATAATTTGCTCTTGTCACCAGAAGATTGTCACTAGTTTCCTTCAATGAAAGCAGAATTCTTTGGTAAATTTAAAATTAGATAAAAATTCTTTTATCTAAGTGACATCAGAGATAATAACAAAGATACTTCAAGACATTTTATCACCTGAAGTTCCCAGACAAAGCTACAAACATGTCCCACTGAAGACTTCTCACAGCTTGTCTACAATATGAGTTACAGGTATTCTGAACATTCTCATGTATTTACATGTCTTTTCCTAGAGAATTATTCCTTATTCTGATTTAGTCTTATTATTTGAAAGTTATTTCAGATAAACAGAGTTCCAATAAGCACAACCACAAGTGGACTTATCCAGCAATAGCTACAGGAATTAAATTTGCATCTATTTTAGTCAGAATTAACTTTCAAGTGTGAATAATCCCCTTATTACATTTTCTGAAGCAGAGGCTGAATTACAATGACCTGTTTAGAATACAGCTACACAGATATACAAGCAAAAATAACTAAAAAGTATGATTTTCAATAGTATTTTATCAAAGATTTTATGCAAAAGTCACTGCCACAAGACACAGGCAGAGGACAGGCCACAGAATCAGCATTCCAAAGCAGATACACACCCATGTGAAAAATGTATAATGGGGAAAAAGAATACTCATACACATATTTTCAAGTGGACCATACCTCCTGAAGTCATTTTTGGAGTAAGAAAAATATTTCCATAGACTAAGACAATCAAAATTTATTTTACAAATTTGTTTAAATAAATAAATAAATTCATACAAACAATCCCTGCCTAGACTCGCCTGCTTTAGCAATTAGCAGTCCACTAAGCAGTAGAAAGGAATAAGAATTCTTCAATTCTGATTCATTCTTTTCTGTCATAAGGGCTTTCCATTTAATAAAAGCAACACAGCAATTACTACCCAGAAGGGGAGACACAAATTACATTAGCAAGAACAGATTCCTGCTGGTACAGCAATTCCAGACACAGTTGTGTTGATCCCATTCGGACTGTAAGCCAGATATTTTCTCTCTTCTGATATTTTCAAACAACAACTAGTACTTCTTTAAAGGATTTCCCTTCATAGAATTAATGATAGGAGCACAGAAACACATTTGTTTTGCAGATTGATTGCTATGACACCTAGCTAATATATTTGTATGATCAAACTGATACTGATATCACTAGGGTTGACATTGGAAACCATGGCAGGGCCGCAGCTTGAATGCTACAGTGCCTAATGAGAATTTTTAAACAGGGGCTGTTGATCATTTTCTGGAGAGAACACGAGTCAATTCAGTTTGAAAAAAACTTGACTCATGTACTATGCAGAAATGGCAGTAGCTGCATTTAACAAATGATTGATGCATAAACATCAGCATCAAGAAAACAAAGGTAAAATTGTTGTAAACATTTTATTGAGGAACAATGAGGGAAAAAAATAGAGCTTAGAGGGAATTTTCATTCCTTTCCCATTATTTTCTTCTTTTTTTTAAACAGATTTTGGTTTTATGCACTTTATTCTTCAGCTCTTACATGTGAAATCTTAGGTTGCAGACAGAAGGACACTGCACATTCTAACTTACAACATGAAAGATGATGATGTAATGAAACAACAGTACATAAATTTGAATTAATTTGAATGGCCTTTCACCAATATGCAAAGCAAGATACACTTGTTTTATATTTACAGACATTTAAGTAAAGAATTTGTGGTTTAGCTAGTATGTTAATATATGTTAATTTATGGTTGTCTCTAACTAAAGTATCTTCCATGTATCTATATTTTCGTTTTTGTTCTATCTTCACTTTAACTGTTAGCATTGTGCATAAATAAATGACTGTATTAGAAGCATATTAAAAGGATAATTGAAAATAGGAATTGAAAATAGGGAAAGAATAAATAACTTCATTAAGAAGGAAAAATCTGAAGTAGATTGACATCTTTGTTGAAGTAAGTAACATAATTATGGTGCAAACAACGGAAGGAAAACCAGCTTTCTTGTTTAAACACTGAAGATTCAGAAGGCCGTATTTTTGAGCCTTAAGCCAATGATCATCTCTCAAAGCACCAAATGCAGCATCCACACCATCATCCACATGAACTCCAGACCAAAAAGGCTTTCAGGACTAGGCCCTCCACCTCAGCTCCAGCATGAATTTTACCAGCTGTAGTAGAAGCTTTCATTGTTAACAAACCAAACACATTATTTCCACTGGAGAGGATTTTAAAGGCCCTCCTAGGAGAGCCAGCTGGAAAGCTGTAATGTCTAAAGGGTACTGATTAAGGGTTCACATGGGCATTAGACACTTTATCCTCGCACTCCTTTTCTTATTTAAATGATTTCTTAAGAAAGTACACACTAAATGAAAACTGTGCCTTACTTTATCAGTGTTTGGCACATACATCTTCTCAGCCAGTCAATATTAAGAGAGGCAACACTTTTTAGCCATTTTGAAAGGCAGAAGAGTGAACATGGGTCATGGATTTGTAGTCCTTGAGATACAGTCAGGCAAGCTTGTGAAAAAATCAAATCTACCTCTTTATAAGATCTGGCCTGGGTTTCTAATTGATCCCTCTAGCAAAAAGGCTCAAGACATATGTCTGATGCTAAAGTGATGCTACTCTTAATTATATACCAAGAAATAAATGAGATCTGTTTCAAATGTGTGCTATAATTAGCACAAGACATTAGCATCCTGCAAAAATTTTATACTTTCCATTGGTCTTAAGAAAATTCCTAGCTAAATATCAGTGTTGTCATAAACAAAAGAGCCATTTGAACTGAACCTACTGCTAAGTATGCATCTAACTCTCTATGAACATAGAAAATAGAAATAGTAGCTGGGAAATACAACCTTCTCACAACATGCTTTTCCATATAAGCAAAAAATGAACTGGGGGGGTTGGGGGGAGAAGGGGAGAAGTTAAAAAAGAATAGTATCTAAAGTTTTCAATAAGTTTCTCTTTACCTTGCAAGATACCAGTCTTGAGTAAGACTTAATTCTCTCTTGACGCTCCATGAAATCACCTCTGCTTTTTTGCACATTCTTTATTTTTTAATCCTCTTATCTAGTTTACACTAATGATAATTAGCTCACTTTCTAAGAGCCTTATTGCTAACAAGATACAAGACAATTCTGTTTGGCCTTTCTGGATTGTAGCATATCTTTTATTCACTTTTTGACCATGTGTCATCTATTTCAATAGTATTTTGCTACCTCTTAGTTATTTTAAAAAATATTCAAACCAGTGGCACTTAAATAAACAGCATCTTCACACATAATTTACTGTGCTTGACACATAGATGGTCATCTCTGTTTCTCATTTGCAGCACAAAGAGTAGATAGCTGCAAAGCAGAAATAGATCCAATTCAGAGAGTTCTTAGGAAATGCATTAAAAGTTCTCTTTGTGCCTTGAGGCTATATTAAATAAAATGTGCATGTTTCCCTAAATACCGTTATTTTGTTGTGTAGTAAAGTTTGCGCTACTGCTTTCTCAATAGGGTTTGCTTTACAAAACTAACTATATCAGATTTAACAGGAAAAATATTTTCTCTCCATATGTCATTATAATCCCTGAATTATTTGAGTAGATTTTAAATTACATTTCTATTATCCGTGTTCTGAAACAACAGTTAGTAAATATGAAATACACACTGATACTCTGATACTACAGCCAGACTTACGAGGTCCTTTAGACTGGTAAATAATCTTGAACTTCTAAATGGAGCCAAGAAGCAAAACTTAGACAAGATTTGAAACGGTAGTAACTACCCCTTCAGGAAAAAAAACCAAACAGCCAATCTCCCCTCAATAAACAAAACCACAGAAGTACAAACCAAACCAAACAAAAAACCACACACACAAAAACAACAAACAAACAAACAAAAAAACCTAAAAAGCAACGACCAAAAAAAAAAAAAAAAAAAGAAAAAAAAAGGGTAGGGGGGAAAAACCCAACCACAGAATGCAAAACAGGAAGCAAAACTAATGAGAAATAACATCAGGATGAGAACACAGAGCAGGTAGTGAAAATGGAGATGAACCCACCTCTTGCAAAATTACTTTCAAGGTGCAAATTACTGTCCTTGCTGGACAGTAAATGGAAAAAAAGTTTTTAAAATGCCTCTCAGTTGCCCCTCTCTGGGTCAGGAAAAGAGTATTGTCCTTGCTGGTTGGAAGAATCTCTCCATAATGCTATTTGATCATACCTCCAGGATATTGTGACAGTAAGGGAACAATGAAAGGCAGATGTAAAGGAAAAAGCCTCTTATCATAGAATCATAAAATAGTTTGAGTTGGAAGGGACTTTAAAGGTCCTTGCAAGAGGTGGGTTCATCTCCATTTTCACTACCTGCTCTGTGTTCTCATCCTGATGTTATTTCTCATTAGTTTTGCTTCCCAGTTCTGCCCCCTGCCATGGGTAGGGAACTTTCCTCTGCACAAGGCTGCTCCAAGCTCCATTCAGCTTGGCTTTTAATACTATCAGGGACAAGGAGTCCACAACTTCTCTGGGGTACTTCTCTCATCATCCTTGTAAAGAAGAATCTGTCTTATCTACAGGACAGTACACATTTTTCCTCCTTTGTAATTACAACAACAGTTTAAAAGCAACTGATTCTTAGCTGGTGTTTAGCATGATGTTTTTCCCTGGAATTGTAAACACTAATTTATTTTTGCTGATAAGTAATAACCTTGTTATCTCTAGCTAAACAATATTAGATTAACAGGAACAAATATCCTTGTGTTAAATAAACAGTACATCATGTAGTAAATTGATAATAACGCGTTGCTTTACAAATAAACACCAAATACTTTAGGCAGTGCATTTGTGGTATTGATACAGGCCACACCTCTCTTGTCAAATATTTTGTGCAGCTGCAGTATACAAAGGAATTAAGGTTGCATAATTACAGCTGGTATTTTGTTTCACTAGTCAATACAGAACAAATAAATTAACCACCATCTTTGTGTAATTACTATTTTCCCTCTTGAAATGGTAGGAATTTGAATTTCTTATCCACAGCACAAAGTAACCCAACCCTTGATTAATTAAATAGTAGCTAAGTTTCTCTCTACAACTGTAAATTGCACTTCAAAGAAGAGAGTGACTTGCATCCTGAATCAAAATTAATAATGTAAATGCACTGATTGATTCTCCTTAGGACAATGAAAAATACATCACTTTGACAAATGTGGTTTTTTAAGTTATCTACATTTCTATAATTGTGAGCTATAAAGAAAAGAGGGAAAGGAAAGAAAAGGAAATTTCCCTATTCACAGCACACATGGAAGAATCATATAGTTTTAGTAGGCTGCACATTTAGACAGTTAGTACTGTCCAGCAGATATGGATTCTTTCTTCCCAACTAAGTAAAACTTACATCTACACTTTTGTTAAGCATGTATTAATGAAAGGCATTAAGTTTCAGCTTTCAAAACGTGACTGCTAATTTTGAGTGTTTCCTCTTTCAGAGAACATGTTCGAGTACAACTGCCTTTGCTTCTGTTCTTTCTCAGTAAAAGTGGGGGTGACAACAATTTGTATTTGTATTCTCACAACGCTTAAGATTCTCTACCAAAAGTTAGAAATATGCTGCTTGAGGGGTTTTAGAGAATGCTTTGGCAAATACCCTCAGAAGAAAGTTGCTGTTCCTCACTTGTATACTGCTGAAAACAGTTGTTAAGAATGTGCTTCTTCAGCTAGTTTAAGGAGGCCAAATTACATAAAGCAAAGTCTGCAGGCAGTCTTCATTGGCCTAGTAGGAATGATTACCACCTCTCCCAGACAGGCGGAGTGCCTCTCTTGGGCTGCTAAGGAGATTTCATATCAAGTCAAGAAAGAACAAGCCCTCTGGATGCACAAGGTCAGCTGTGTACAGACTGAGCCGGGGCAGTGTCCTCTGAGCTTGTGACACCACAATGCCCAATTCTTTTCATCAGCAGCCTCATCCCAACGTGTGCTCCCTCTCAGAGGCTGCAGCAGGAGATCCCCTACAGTGATGTGACTGCCTCCTTTGACTTCCAGCTGCAGTGGCAAAGGCCCTGGTTTAAGTTCTACTGATCATCGAGTCCTGAGCTGTGCCCCTAAGTCCTGCCCAATGCTTCCCGGTTTTACTGCAGGCATAGCACAACAAGATCACCTATCCACTTCAGCTTCAAGATGAAGACCAAAGCTTGCCAAAAGCTGTCAGTTCTCTGCCTTGCTATGTCCTGCAGTAGTCTAGGGTAGGCAGCACATCCCCATCAGTACTGCTGAGGGAGCTGCAGGGCTGCTGCACACAGCGCACAGTTTGGTTTATGAACTGCCAGTGGAAGAAATGTGTTGGACAGCATACTGATAACTAAACAAGGAAGCCTGACAAAAACAACTGCCCAAATTCTTCCAGAATCATAGAATCACTTATGTTGGAAAAGATGTTAAAAATCATTGGGTCCCATTGCATCAAGAAGAATTTTAAGTTTCACGATTTCCTGAAGTTCCTTACTAATCTTTACTAATTTGAATTCATCGTCTTTTAAATCAAAGTCCTTGTGAGGACATATTGAAATGCAAGACTTAACCTGTTCTATGTGCTCAGTCCTGGTAATATAAAAGCAGTGCCTTAACCCAAAGCACAGGGGATGTAAGTTTGAATCACTCTAACATACAGACCCTAGGACAGTCTGACAAGAGAAATTTTGGAATTAATATAATCAGAGAGTTTCACAAAGCAGTATAAATTGTAGAGATGCCCCCAATCCTAGTCTCTCTGATATTTCTCTTTCCTCTACCACTACGAAAAGTAGTCTCATTCTCATAAGCTTTCAGCTGACACAACAATCTAAAATACTACAATACTCTTCAACGACCTAGTGTTTTTCTTATTATAAGAACTGTTCACTCGTTTCTTCGTGCATTCGAACATCTGCTATCCAGCTGTCAACAGAGTGTGAAGCTCTGCTGTTGCATGAACAGGGACACCGTGTTTGGCGCGGCTTTTTCTGATTCAGCAGTTCCATAGCTCCTCGAGAACAGTTTTCCATCTCGCTTACGGCCCTCTGCAGGGCTGCGGCCTCCCGCAAAAAGAATGCCGACCTCGAGGGCCGTACGGCCATGTCACTGCTCCTGCTTGCACACCATTCCTGGGAAGCTCCGGGTGACTCTCCTGTGTTTCCCGGGCACAAACTTCACCCCTTCTCTGGCTGACGGACGCGCAGCGCTCGCTCTCTCCATCCGAATCCCCTGGCTCCTCCTGGGCCACGGCGCGGCGGCCCGAGGTGGCTCCCACGGCCGGGAACGAGCCGCTCCGCTCCATCCCGTCGCTTCCTCGCCGTCGCACAACGCCCCGCGCCTTTCCGCTCCAGCTCCGCCTTTCCTTTCCGCGCTCCCATGGCCGGGCCGGCGGCGGCCCCGGTCACGCAGCAGGTCGGGCGGGCGCGGGGCTGCGGGCGGCGGCCGGAGCAGGAGCAGCTGCGGGAGGCCGCCCTCTGCCTGGTGCTGGACGCGGACGGCAGGAGTGTCCCCTTCCAGGCCCTGTACGCGGAGCGGAAAGCGATCGTGCTGTTCGTGCGGGTGAGGAGGGGCCGTCCGGGGCCCGGCCCGGCCGCCGGGGCGCTGTGGGAGGGCGGCGGCGCGGGGGCTGAGCACGGGCTGAGCTGGAGCGCTGGGGAAGAAACACAAAGGAGAGCCGTGCTGCTCCTGAGACCCCTGTGCTTTGGTGAAGTGAAACTATTTACCAGAAAGGAAATACTTCTTCAGCCGGGTGTTTAGGGAGACAAGTATCGTGTTCCTTGATTTCCCAGCTGTCGAGCCAGCTATCACATTCCTAAAATATCTAGGGATAAAAATATTTCCAAGGCTGCAGGCCCAGTGTCCTTGTTCAGGCTTGGGTTAAACGAGTATCCTAATCCCAATTTGGAGGCTGGAATCTTTCCCATTCCTTGTTCCCAATCACCTCCAAAGTGGTGTGTGTCCAAAGTCTGCTGCTTCGTATCTATGCAATTGTATCTGTTTCTGACACATTCAATTGGGTACGTTGCAGAACTTTTTGTGTTACACCTGTAAGGAGTATGTAGAAGATCTGGCAAAAGTCCCCAAGGCATTTTTACAAGTAAGTACTCTGCTCTTAATGTGTTTGTGGCCACAATCAAGCAGATCTGTTATGTCCAGCTATACACTTACATAAAGCTTCAAGGAATAATAAAAAAAAGGCTCAGAAGAAGTGCTTTCATTGTTTGCTATAATAGCAATAATGAATCTTCCTAGGAGACACAGGAAAGGATTTATGGCACTACACGCTCTATTGGAACAGCATTATTTCTCCCTGCCCTGTTAGCTTAGTGCTCTTTTTACTGTTGTGCTCAGAACAGTTAGACAACATCTGACAGGCATTTCTTTCAGTATTAGGAGTGCCCTGGACAGTTGTCTTCTGACTGCTAACTACTGCTCTTTCCATTATGCTAGTAGAGCCGACTGATGTGCACGGAACAAGATCAGAAAATTGATCTGGATTAAAAATAGTATCTCTTTCTATGGTGATTTGTAAGCTGCATTAGTAGTGTGTCTTGCTGTCCAGGGCAGCTGCACAAACAGGAATGACAGTGACAGAAAAGAGAAGTAGAGTGGGCAGGGGTTGCTATCGACATGTGTTTTTTGGGTGGTAGGAGACGCCAGAGAAGACAATGACCTCCTGCTAAATCTGGAAGGTCAGACTGTCTCTTCTAGACTGCTGATTGAAATTCTGCCGTAATTTATTCCCAACAGCAGCACAGACAGAGACTCAGGTCATTGCTGATGACAAGTCACATCTAAGTTCATCTGAGATGGACTAGGAATTTGAGGGGAAAAAGGGGCAATTTCTTTGTCAGCTTCCCTTCTCAGAACAGATATTTCTAAACTGTTTGATCAGTGTTACTCAAAAGGACATTTTCTTAATTTGTCTCCTCAAATAAATATATATAGAGAGTCAAAAATGTCCACTCTTTTCTTAGTGCAAGTGTTCTGGTTTTAGGAGGGCTTCTTTTCATAACAAGCAAAATTATTTTATATGGGAAATTATTCCATATGGGAAAGGCAAATATATAATAAAACAACCTTATATTTATGAACTGCTTTTAGTGATATTTAAATGAACTTCAGTTTTGGGCTCTGTTTTACAGACTCAGGCCTAAGGCTGCACCTGCAAAAAACAGCAGTGCATATAAATGCAAGTTGTATCTACTGATGGGTCCATATATGTAAATACTAGATGTTTGGCGATCATCATTTGTGTGCTTCTTCTTTAGATGTAGGTGCAACTGAGTGGAAATTTTGAGTTTCCAAAATCATATCATGTTGCAATTAATTGAAAAGACAATCCTACAAATGCTACAGGAAACTTAAAGTTTACCCAACTGTAATTTAAAAGTTATCTTTAAAAATAATGGTTCACTTAAAAAATTAATGTAGCTACTAACTGTGGGTGATACACAAAAGTACAGTCTCCAAACATTGAAGTTATGTTAATGTCAAATAATTTTAAGTCAGTGCACTGCGATCACTAACTCGGCACACCAGATTCTGTTAATGTTTTGAAGTCTTGTAGGAGCACCCAGTTCCTCTTTACAGCTTCAATACCCATGCTCTGTTCTAGGAATCAAATGTGAGGCTTATAGTTATTGGACAGTCATCATATCATCACATCAAGGTAAATAAAGTAGTCATTAAATACAATGTATCCTCTATTATGTCTTAATGGTCTGTATTGAGGGATTTGGTTTGCATGAAAAGGTGGTCTTTTGCAAAAATAAAAAAGGAGAGTATTCATAAGACAATTCTAACAGTAATACATGACTAAAGCAAATAATTAAAACTTGCAGTTTAAAAACCACCAGGGGTTGCTAAGGAAACATATTTTCTTGATTTCACTGGAAGCTTTGTTTTAATAGAAGCTTTGAGGCTAAAAATTTTCCACTTTAACATAACTAACAAATACATAGTTTTCAAATAAGAGGGGGGAGCATGGAGCTGGCAGGATGTCAGTATTTTTGCTGTTGTCAGTAGACCCTAACTAGTTACTGCATTAACCTTACAAATATTACTTTATTTTTCTGTGTCACTCTGTGTCTATGCCTATATTTTGCAGCCCTTTTGCAGTTTAACTGGGTATACACATGAAATGTATGTAGATCCACAAAGGGAAATTTATAAAATACTTGGGATGAAAAGAGGTGAAGGTAATAAAGCATCAGGTAAGAATAATTTTCTCACCTTATTTAGACTTTCACAAACAAAACAAAATAAAAATGCTTTCATAAAATAGTATGATCACAATGTAAAGAGAAACTGAGTTACCCCCAGACTGTCTCTCATAGGCTATATTTTCTGAAAATGCTGGTAATCAGGGATATATAAAGTATTCATATCAGCTGTTAATTGTTGTTGCTCTTATATACCTTCATATTTCTAGATAACAAGTGTTTTGTGATTTTGTTTAGTTCGGAGCCCTCATGTGAAATCAAACACTTTTCTGGGAAGCATTAGGAGTATATGGAGAGCAATGACTAGCCCAGCTTTTGATTTTCAAGGAGACCCTGCTCAGCAGGGAGGAGCTTTGATTATAGGCCCAGGTGAGCTGCTTTGTTTTGTGTGAAAGTTACCACTGTCTCCTTCAGCTGTTTGCTGCCATTTCGCCTTCTGTCCCTGTGGGTCCCAAGGAGACAGTCTGGTGTTGAACTGTGTGATTTCTGTCCCATGGAGAAATCTGCAGTGTCATTGTGTAGTCCCATCTCCCACAGAGGTGGTATAAACCTGATCAGAGCCCTGAAAAAATTGATTGGATTGCCGAAGGAACAACTGCCTCAACATTTGGAGGGTTTTCTTGATACTGTGGTATTTACCTACATGTTGCTTTCACATTTAATAAAATTTAATTTAACCACATTTAATGTGGTTTTATTAGAGGGATAGAGCATGAAGGGGGAATTGCAACATGACAGTCATCACATTATTAGGAAACATCCTGCTACAGCAGATTTAAACTAGTTAAGTGCCTCAATGTTCCTTGCTCCTTTAATATAATTAAAAAACATTTTGCCATTGTTTAAAATACAGAATATTGTGCAGTCTACAGAACTAGTACACATTTGTATGATAACTGGTAGGTAGTCAGAATGCTGCTTCAATTCACTTACATCTTTGAATAAATAAATACGTTATTCAATAATTTATATGTTATTCTCATTCCAGGCAATGAAGTTCATTTTTTGCACCTTGATAAAAACAGGCTGGATCATGTTCCCATTAATACAGTCTTGCAGCTGGCAGGAGTTAAAACAGTGAATTTCTCAAACAAACCCCAGATTATTGACATATGACACTGACTTAATATATATTTTTCTTTCAATTTGTGCTCTACAAGAATAGTTCTCCAGTGAATTACAACAGCATTGGTTCTGTTGCTTCTTTCTGGGACATCTGAAACCTTATGTAGAAAATCAGACCATAGAATAAACTACCTGACACTAGAGATGGATACAAAAGTGCTATTTCTGTTGAGTACAAGATAATGAAAACTAAGACACAGCTGAGACTGACTGCAAAAAATCCTGGAGCTTATTATTGTCACATCAGATGAACTTGCTAATGTTTTTTTAAACATCATTGTTCAAGGGGCACTAAAGTAAGAAATCAGATTTTGCTCAGGAAGACTTTGGGGTTCTTGCCTTCAGCAGATCAACAATGGCTTTCAATGCAAGACTTTTCAGCACTGTTTTAAAGCTTCCAGCACTATATGACAATTTTGTATTGAAATACACTTTGAAAAGTCACAATTTTGAACACCTGGACTTCATTTATATCTGGCAGTGGCAGAAGTTATGAAACACACTTCACAAATTCAAATAAATATTTTAAATACATCATCCTGTATTGTCTGCAATTCTTTTGTGTGATACAAAAATATGGGCATGTAAGACCAGAGAGAGGTGTGTCTTAAATTTGCATCGTATCAGATTATCAGTTTTGGAGTAAGTCAAATTATTTGTGTTCCTATGAAAATTTGCAGCAGAATTCTTCCTTTGTATGTACATATTTTCTCTCAGAGCAAGAGGTCTCAGAATAAACTGTTCTTAGTTATTTCTTAGACAACTGAAGTAAGCATAACAGCATTCTTTCTGGCTTGCAGTTCTGGTGTATTTCATATTGTTCATTTATCTACAGATGTTTATATTCAACATCTGTTGGTTTCATTAAAGTAGACATGCCTTCTTTCATCTAGGATACACTTCTTTTTAGCATTTTGGAAAAAAAATGGTCCAAGATTTATGGAGGAGCGTATCTTTCTCTGCAGCCTTTGATCTTAGACCGTCACTGTAAAATGCTACTATACTTACATGTCTCAACTGCAAATTTTCTCCCCTTTTAAGCTTTAATGCACTTGTGAAATGGCATTTTGTGAAGACGTTTATTCCTGGATCCATTAAGGTCACTGGCAAGCCCAGAGCAAGGTCTGGAAAGCTTTACACCATTAAGAACATGTGAAATTAAGTGCACTGTTCCTTGATGAAAAATAAAAGGCTTGCTTAAGAAATATAACAATACTGAACAAGGCAATTCTATTAAAGATATGCCTCAGCAACTTATTCATTACAACTCTATTTTGATATTATGTGTTTAGAAGGAGGATTTTATTAATGGAAAAACACAGTTGTCAGTTCCCTGGTTTGACTAAACAGCACTCGGCTCAGGGCTAAAGGTAGTCACGTGCAGACTCTGAACCCCTGTGATTTCGGGGCTGGCCAGAGGCTTCCCAGAGACTCAGCATAACAGACTGGGACAGGCAGCTCAGGCTCACAGGGGAGTGAAGTCTGCGTTTCATGAACCACTGTTCCTACAGTCTCGAATAAGGAGCTGCCTCCTCCCTCCAGCACTCCCCCAGCTCAACAATATTTTTTAGCATGCTAGGAACTCTGGAATGCTTCTGCTGCTCTGCCTTATGTTACTTAAACAGCCAAAAGCAGGCTGGAAAATTGGTCATATGTTTGTAAAACAAAGAAAAATTCTTTTCAAAGACAATAAACAAAGAAAAATTATTTTCAAAGACAATGAATGATAAATACTCAGTTTATTTGTAGTGCTTCCACTCTACTTCATTCAGCTGATAATCACAGCTAAGGACTAAGGATTCTCATTCCACCTTTATTTTGCAGTTGTTCTTGGTGCTTTTGATTTTAAAGGAAATGTTCTGGCTGCCTTCCTGCTTCTTTTGCTTTTAGTAGAATTAAAAGAATATACAATGGTAATAGTTCTGTTGGTCCTAATAAGCACATTAAAAAAAATTAAGTACAGCTAAAAGAAGTATGGACTATTAAAATGTATTGAAAGTAATTAAACTGTAGTTTTACAACTCTTTAGGTTGAAGTCATCTACCCTCACTATTTCAATACTGACAGGAACCATACCACAACCTCTGTGTTATCCCAGCAAAATCACTTCTTCAGAAAGACTCACAAAGTGCAGACCAACAAAAGGAGAGAGGAAGAAAGAGGAGGATTCAGGAGAAGAGCTGAGGTGTCCTAATCAGGCCCTGCCTTTTGCATCTGGCCACAGCTTGTGAGAGTTTGCTTGACCCCTACGAGACAATGACTCCCACATTCATAATTAATTGGAACAACGATGGCCACAGCCAGCCTTGGAAGAATGTTTCTGAAGTGTCAGAAGAATTTTAGGTCTCTGGTGTTATTTAGAAAGGATAGTTTTTAAAAAGTCACGCAGTGAATAGTGGCAACTAGTGTGTTTCCAGCAGGTTTTCCTGCATAAATACACGCGCTCGGCAGATGGTAGAATACTTCCTCAGGGGCTCTCATCGTGCCCATTAGACGGAGGTGGGGAGGGAGTGCTTCTCAGAAGCTGTTTTACCTGCTAGCTTGGTTTAGTGCCATGGCCATTTAAAGTAACTGTGTATTTTAAAGTATCACTGTATCTAAGAGGCAGATTCAAACGCAGTTGTTTAAACTTTCCGGAGAAGTCCACTTAACGCTCAGACCAGAAGCCTGCATGCGCGGCACTGTTTTGAGTCGGCTTTACGAAGTACCAAGTCCTGGGGCTCCTCTTTTGGTACGTGTCGGGAGGGGCACCTGGAGGGCTGCGAGGCGCCAGGGGAAGGCAGGGGAAGGCAGGGGAAGGCAGGGGAAGGCAGGGGAAGGCAGGGGAAGGCAGCGGTCTGGAGACCTGCCTGAGGATCGCGGGTGAGGGGGGTGTGCCGGGGGGCGGGTTTGTCCGGGTGTCCCGGCGCGGTGTCCCGTGCCGCCGGCTCCGGGTGGGCAGGAAAACTTCCAGTGGCGCGATTCCCGGCGGGACCCCGGGGCGCTGGGCAGCCGCTGCTGTCCGGGCGGTGGGCCGGTCCGTCCCCGAGCCCGGAGCGCTGGCGTGTCGCTCAGCCGAGTGTTGTTGGGAGCTGCGCCGCTCGTCCGGCGGGATAACTCATCCTGCCGATGTCCCGGTAGCCCGAGCCGTACCCATTGCCTCTTGCTGGCATCTTCTGCCTGCCGGAGAAGTGAACGGGAAACAACGTTAAACACGTTTCTGTCCGTTCAACACCTTGTGGGGTGGCAAAAAGTAGCGTGTTTCTCCATGTATCGGGGAAAATGTATACACACACACGCGCACGCCCAAATATGTCTATGTCTAACCTGTCCGTGTCTATACAGATAGATACATGTACAGATAGATGTAGGTATTTGTTTCTCCTGATGCCGTAATATCGGGCTTGCTGGCTAATGAGTAAAATAATGGTCGCACTTCCCCTTGACATGCAAGTGCCAACAGCTTGTGCAGGCAGGATTGCTCAGTGTCGTCCCTCCTTTTCGTGACTCCAGGCTCCGAGCCGCGCTTTGTTTTGGCACATGAGTCTGCCTCTTTTAAGAAGCCTGTAGGATCACAGCCAGAAGATTCTGTGTATAGGTTTGAGCTTTCGCCAGCTGAAAGATGGGCTTGAGTTTAGTTTGCCTAAAGGCAAAAGCAACAAGAATTGCTTTTTAAGTCATATGTCATGATCTCACAATTTTAGTGTATTTACAACTTCTCATAAAAAGAAAGAAATATACCTCCCGGCACGTCTCTGTGAAGGGTGTGGAAAATATCTGTGGACAGAGCAAGCAAAAATATACAGAGCAAACATACAGAAAAGGCACCAATGTGCCTTTTATTTCTGTGCCAAAAGCATGGTTCCTTATATTAACTCGTGTGTCTCCTACATAACAGTATGTTTAGAAAACCCTAAGATTTTGTTTTGAAAATTTGGCATAGCAACGTAGAAGGAATGTAAACTGCCAAAGCTTACCAGATTCTTCTTTTTAAAAAGCTTTAATACTGTCAGGGAGTAAAATCCTAAATATTCCAGCCAAAAATTCAGCATTTGAGGCCTAATCTCCACTGAGAAACATAATGGTGTACTTATCTACAGAACTCTAAAGTTCCAACAACTCCACATGTGTTTTGTTTCTATAGCAGCAACTGTTCATATAGGACATGATGATAGTATGGTTTCTAAGGTCAGTTGTGGAATCCCCTCGTGTAACAGATAATGACTTTTTAGTATCAAAGTGATTTTCCTACCAGTATTACCATGCAGCCTTCTCTCCAGCAAACAGGTCTAACCATTCTCATGGAGCAGTTGCTTTGACCTGGTAACATGTGTCTGGCATCAACAAGCCCATTAAATTACTGTATTTTCTCCTTCAGGAAAGTGTTCACCCATTTAAATTCAGTACACCACCTAGGCTTTGACCTGTGGTTTTTTCAATGGGATTTCACCATGTGCAGCAGTACCACCAAGTATAGTAAATTTGATTAAAGTGCACTTTAATTTACTTTACTTTGATTAAAGTAAATTTGATTATTATATTTAACAATACTTCATTTTGTCTTGATCTTGCTGTGTGCAGTGGCTGCTGTTTACTGTCCAGTTTTTAGTTCTGATTTGAATTATAGTCTAATGTTTAGTTTGCTGCTTGTTTTTTTTAAAAGAGAAATCTTAAAAGAATAAGCTAACAGGCTTACCTTTTTGTTCAGCTGTTTTACAGTTCTGTCAAGGTTTTAAATGTCAGTTCTGCCTTCTCAGTTTTAAGAAGTTAATTAATAGTTGTGTACTGGAGACAAAGCATAATGTCTTATTCTTAAAAATGGACATACTGGTAAATATTTGAACCATTGTGAAGGCTGAGATGTCTGTGTTAGCTTATCTGCTCACAGAAACAGTGCCAAACTTATTAAGAACATTGCTGGCTATCCTTATTTTCATCTTTGCAAAAGACAGAAGCAGAACATAAACAGAAATTGCTATAAAGGTTTATAGATGTTTTGTTGTGTGATGTTACATTCACAGATAGCAAAGTTTCAAATCCATTCTAGGATTTTTTTACCCACAATACTTACAGTAATCATTGCATTTCTTTATTTTGCAATTAATTGTATGCATCAGCCATATGTCAGAATAACTATTAATTAGAACTGTCTAAATATTCTTGGTTACTAGTAAGACTAGTTCAGGAAAGCTGTCCTTTTAAAAAGTTGTTCATTTTAGTCTGTCAAGCTGAATGTAAGCTTTATCATTTTGTCTTTGTCAACTAGTGCATGAGGCTTGCTGGTATGAATCCAATTTGCTGGAACTGAATGCATTTTGTCTGTTTATTAGAAGCATATTCCCATATCCTTCTGATCTCTGAGAGAAGTAATTTATATGATCTAAATAAAATGTAACAATGCTCTGTGAGATGCTTGGAAGCTGTTTATTTCCTTTCCTCAGCTGCTTTTCTTTCTCATTGCTCTTATTTTATAAAAAACATTTTAAAGAAGAGGTGGATTACAGTGCATAAACTTCAGGCAAAAGGTGTGGGTTTCTCTCTCACCTATTTTGTATAGTAAATTCTAAACTGAAATAACTACAATAGCTATACATGGAATTAAATTTTAAGTGACATAGTGTCATGGCTAATTTCTCAATGTTTGTTTTTCCTGTTGAATGTATATCCAGTTTGTTTAAAGAATTGAACACCTTTAAGGATGCTCTAAGCTACAGTGTACATACCTATTTTGTTTTTCTTCATTGAGAATCATTTTGCTTGTATAGTCAGTTGGAGTTGATAATTAATTAATTTTAATGTATCCATTGATATGTGCATTGTTGTTTTGGTTTTGTATTGCAGCTTGCTGGTTTTTTTTCAAACCATTAAGTTGTCTTTTTTCCAGGAGTGCTGGTTTGTCATTATAAGCTTTGTGTACCCAATAGAAAACTATTTTTCTAGAATGCTAAGGACACTTCTAATAAGTATCATTAAGCTTTCAATATTTTGACTCTCAACATTTTCAATTAGTTTTTATTATGCAGACATAATATTTTATTATATATCAGTACAAAAACTGTGTTTACTCTTTTATCAATATGACCTCACTTACTTGTGAGTCTTCTCTAAAGTTAAGATTTTAAATACAAGTTTGAGGTTTTTAGTATCTAATCCAGCACTGAAAGTGCATGAACATATGCAGTCTCATGTATCAGTCAAGAGCAGCAGAGTGGAAGCGCACTATGTAAGTGAAGTAACAGTGTTGATCAGTCATGACATGGCACTGAAAATAAGGCTTTCATAGTTTTTTGTTTAAAAAAAGTTCCTCTATCTTTTTAGTGTACTTTTATTTTCCTTTTCAGAGTCCAAGCTGTTATTCCAATTGGCAAGTCTATCATTACCTGAATTTGAAATATCATAGTGATGATGACTGAATGAATTTTTTCAAGGATAGGAGGACTAAAAAGAAAATCTTCAACAAATATGTTGAAGTTCTTTAAGTCAAACACAACAAAATTCCATATACCAACTCTGAATTCAGAAATACACTCCTTTTAAAATAGTAAAAACTCTTTGATAACATTCCCAGTGATTCAAAACAGACTAACACTGGGTTTTGTTGTACTGTCAGTCACTGAGTTTCTCATCTAGGGCAACTATTTAACAGTAGAACTGTGGAATTTCTGTTTGTATTAAATAATTTTTGCTTATCATATGCAAACTTGTCCTGCCACTAATGCGTATTTAGTTGTCACTTAAAGTCATAGAATCATTTAGGTTGGAAGAAGCCTCTAAGATCAAGTCTAACCGTAATTCTTGAATTAATTTTCTTTCTTGAAGGCCTGTGCAGCACAACCTGAGAAGCATCAGGCTTGTTGAGAGTAAAGGAAGGAGATTATTTTTTCATCTCCAAATTCACATTAATGTGATTTTGAAGTGGTAGCTCTCAATTTTCTACACATCTATTTCTACAGAGCACTGTGGCTCTGATAAACAAGCAGAGTGTTTTTCCTTCACTCTGCAATCAGCTTGGACAGCCATGCTTGTGCTAGCTTTAGTCTCACTAGCAGACATACCAGCACTAACACAGCTGTGGTAACCTATGCCTCAGCCGGGGGTATGTAGGCTCATTTGGTTGTACATTGGATGCTTACTCAAATTAAATGCCTGCAGTGACATCCATGCTTATGTATTTTAACTGTTCTGTTATATAAGGCTGACAAAATTAAGTGTATTTGAAGTATATCTAAAATGCTGCAGCCATATCTCTTAATTGCAGAGCAGATGCAGCCTGTAAGGCAGTGAGCCCTACTCTGTCATCCTTCTGAGAGATGATTAGAAAGGTCTGCTCTAGTTTGATAGTTTTAGCATGATTTTTTATCAGAAATTTGCAGGAATTAGGAAGTGCTCAAGTGCACTATATGTAAATGAAATACTAAAGGGCTAAAATTAGCAAAGGAAACACGAAGATAATGAAAGTGAAGCCTTGCTCCTGGCAGTCCAAACCTTTGTGGAATCCTAGTGAAATCAAATCATCAGTGCTTGAGTGTATTTTATGTATAAACTCTCAATCCTGCAATCAGATCCTTAATGAAGGCATTCTCCTTTTTCTTAATTTCTGTTAAAAAAAACCGACACAGTAATCCTTGATTAAATGGAACTTGGAATGTGTTTGGAAAAAAACCAGGTAAAAACAGACGTGGTGAGTAATACAGCATTTGTCAGATGCTGGACTGGTAAATCAGTAGAAGGGTAAATACACTTACAGGAAATTTCTTCATTCTAAAATGTACCTATAGGAAACATGTTAAAAAGATGGAGCCTGCTGTTTACATAATAGGGAGTAATTGTTAGCAGTGCACAGGAACGGACAGCTTGTCAGGATATTGGCATTTGACACACACTGCTCTTGTTGTGAGGTACTTCTGCAAACTCATTAAACTCAAGTTTCTTTCAGGTGTTTTAAGAATAGCAACAATGAACAACAGTTCAGAGATACCAGAGCAGAGCCATTGCCAATAGCAATTCTGAAGGCCACATACACACTGCTTGCTCAAGACAGGAATTCTTATTTTTACTGGACATTTTTGCAAGCTGCAGAAGCATTTCAGTAACAGTACAAGCACTGAGGATGAAAGTGATTCTTGTATTCCAAATCCTGTTTTGGAGCAAAATGCTAAATTATTTTAGGTATTTGACCTGTGCAAATTATATTTACTTTCATTTTTGTCCTTCTTTTTTATTTGAAGATTTTGGATCGCTCTTTGCAAAGTACTTTTATATTTTCAGAAGTGATATAAAGGTTCTTTGAAGAAGCTGAAGTGCAAAAAGGTAGCGTTTGAGTACCCAAGGAACTCGGTTTGAGTACTACCGCCATTCTTCCCAGACTTTGATGTGGTCATTGTTTGTGTACAATTAAGAGGGAGAGCTCAGTCTAGTCAATAATTAGACTGGCACTTAAGGATGGATGCCATGGAGGGAAAAATTTTGGCTGCATATTCCTGCTCTTAAACCCCAGTAGGCTCATTCAGTGAGCTAACTCAGAAGATTTTTTTTTTCCTTCTAAGGAACCTGGTGGTAGCTAGCCATTAAATCAGTTTAGAAGTGGTGTGAAAATATAGCTTGGGGCTGCAGTGACATGTGTTTAATCTAGCAATGCCAGTTTAAATACAATCCCTAGATATCACGTCCTCTCAGTTCTCCTTTCTGCTTCCTCCTTTGCCCTCAGTTCTCCTGCATACATTAGCTCTCATTCTCAGAGCAGAGAGAAGTCAGCAAAGCAGCTTTTTACCTTCTTTTCTGCTTTTCTTTTTTTTTCTTTCTTTTTCTTTTTCTTTTTCTTTTTCTTTTTCTTTTTCTTTTTCTTTTTCTTTGTTTATGCTTTTCTTTTTCTTTTTTTCTTTTTTTTTTTTTTTTTCTTTTTCTTTTTCTTTTTCTTTTTCTTTTTCTTTTTCTTTTTCTTTTTTTCTTTTTTTAGTATTGCCCAGGGATGCCTGTTACGATTTCTAATTCATTCAGATCCACCTTGACAGAGCTCAGTGATTAACACAATGGTGGGGAACTACCTCCAAAAAATCCACTCCCAGGACTGCCTCTCTACGAAGCAGTTTTTGCCATAGCATATTTTGCACCCAGCTGAAGTATCAGTATGCTTGCTTCTCCATACATAATTCACTTTGTGAACCAGTTTAGTCACGTTTTAAAAATGCACACATTACTCTAAATTTTATCCTTTGTCTTGTTTTCAGGGAATGATTTGGTAAGTGCTGGGAAGTACAGAAGCAGGTAATGCACTTCACATCTAGTACTTGAAGCTGCTCTGCTTACAGAATGGGACTATTAGAAATTAAATAAGCAAGTTTGGTGCCTTGCTTCTGCTAGAGAGTAAGGAGGTAGGTGCCTGACTTGCTTAGGAGGTACTGTATATCCCACTGTTGCTCCTGACCTGTACATGTTTAAGCCAAAACACTCACATCAGGCTACTGTTCTACTGAAAAAAGTAATGAGAAAATGCACTCTTTTTGGTGGACCTTTCTGCCTTCACCCTTGAGATACTAGGGTGTGTAGGTGAGCACTAAGCCTGTGACTGTTGAAATATAGATATGATAATTCCTTTCAGGGCATGTCTGGATATGTATTTTCAAGATACAGGTGATGATTTCTAAGTGGTGGTCATGGATGATGTTGTTTTGAAGCTTGAAGTGATATATATATATATATACACATACATGTGATCTGTTTTGATACTTACATAATATCTGTTCTAGGGAATTAATTTGCAAAAAAAAAAAAAGAAAAAAAAAGTTTTCCTTTTAGGTCTGAATTTTAATTCAAATACTTTATGATGATATTTTCTCAGCAGGAGGAAGACAAGTATTGCGGTGGTGCTGCAAGTCTCAATTTTTATTGACCAATTACCCCAAGCACAGCAATTTATAGCAGGAGCACAGTCATTGTTTAAAGTTCACTGGGGCTTCAGCTTCCCTGGCCATAAAAGTAATTTATATATATGTGAATACCGCTGGTGTTTTTTTCCCTCAGCTTAACGAAGGAAGCCAGGGCAAGTACAAGGTATCTCCTGCCTGCAGGCACACAGGCTTTGAAGTGACAGCTGGGATGGGGATGAGAATTCAGTTGGAGATATCCAGGTGGGGCTTGGCTGGTGCTCCCATGGGCAGCATGGGCTGCCTGGTTGGATACCTCCCAAGTCTGTTACCTGCAGGCTTTAATTGCATGGCACTACTGTCAAAATCATGGCTTTACATAAAGGAGTTCCTGTGTTTGGTGTGACAGTGCTTTATCATTTAGTTTAATGTAGGGAGTCAGAGGTGCAGAGGGACCTGTGCTTTAGTTTGAGGGGTGGTGTGTATGCATTGGTATTTTGGGTGCAACCAAACCTGCCAAAGGAGGTGTCTGCTGGGTGTGTGGGTGCAAGTCAGGCTCCTGCTATTTTGCAAAGTCATCAAACAAGGAACACTTTGGGAAAGAACACTAAAGAGCATGGGAATGCTGCTGAACAAAAAGCCTCAATCTTTGTGTGCCTTGTTTGTTTAACATTGGAGAAATAATGATATCTAGTTTAATACTTAAAGAACATTTTCTTCACTCTAAACCTTTTAATGCTGTCCCATTAACAAGTAATACTTCAGACTTTCAGCAGAAAATCATGATGTTTATAAAAGCTTCCGATTTTCTTGCATTTCAGATCGCCTTTATTTTGCAATTCTTTACCAAAAACCAAAGAGTGGAGCTGCAAATACCCATTACTTCTGCATAGATGATGAACTTGTGTATGAGAAGTAAGTACCAAGATAGGTTTGTTTTCCTTTTTTTACAGAACTAAATTAGTCAGAACAACAGCATGAGGAATTAGTCTCATTGGAGAATTAATTACATGAGTTTGGTCTTCTAAAACTTATGTGCCATGATGATTTATAGGCTTTTGAAGGGTTTCATGCTTTCCCATCAGGATTTCTTAGAAACATTTTCAAAGCAGAAGTTTTCATTGTACCCATTCTTGTTAGAAGACACAGAAACATGATACAGCCATATAAATTTAGAACTGCACATTGTACTGCCAGACTAAAAGGAGTCTTTGGTTCCTCATGTATTAAGTGGAATGTTTGAACTTCCTATAATCAGAGAAGAAAATGGCAAAGTCAATTCAAGCCTTTATGAGCTGACAATGGATATATTATTTCCCCTGTAGTGACCAGTGTTTGTATTTTACATGATGTGGAATGTTGCTAATTCTTCAAAAAGTTTTGATCAAGGGCATGCTTGCTGTTTTTTAATACACTAATAAATCTTTATTCTTTGTGTTTCCTTTTCTCTAGCATGAGTTGCCTTCTTTTAAAGTAAAGCTTATTAGTTCCTCTTAAAATAGAGTTTAAAAACTTTTGTCACAGAGCGATACAGTAGTGAGAACTAGTTCTTTAAGTCTTGGGTATTGGTTTTGAATGGTGCTGTGTGGAAAACAAAAGAATTTTAGTCCATATTTAAGATCACAAAACATTTCCTCCAACAAAACAGTATGTATTTATGTAAGAATGCATGCTTGTTTTTAGAATAATATATGTATATCACATGTAATTATGACTCCTTGCTTTGTGCATGTTGTTAAAAAAAAGGCATTTACAGGGGTCATGTACAATTTTTATCCTTTCTTCTAACAGTTTCTATGCAGACTTTGGACCACTCAATCTGGCAATGGTCTACAGATACTGCTGCAAGCTAAACAGGAAATTAAAGGTAATGCTTGGAGTTTTGATTCAAAAGCCAATATTACTGCCTTTTAAAAAAACAAGTAGGCCAACATTTCTTTTATTGTTATTGTTATTGATCAGGTACGTTCTGTTTTCCTAATCCAGCTGAATTCTGAATATGAATGCTATGTTTTTGTCAGGTGAATTTAGGGAGGAGGAGGATCAGGGTGGAAAACTTACTTACTTACCCATTCACTCATTTACAGAAGATACACAACTGTGGCAGTAACTATCATTAAGCTTCTAGAAGACCAGTAGCTAAATTAATACAGCCTCTTATATAGGAAAAGCTTTTTTCCTGGAATTCTGTCATATTGGCAATCTGCCAGTATTGAGTGACCTAGAAGGTGTATTGCTATGTTTTTATTTGAAATTATTTTAGTTTGATTTGGTCTTCTCTTCTGATGCTGAGATTCTTCAATAATTAACGACATTTTATCTTTAGTAGCACTGATAGCATTGGCCTGAAGGAGGCTGCTCTGCTTGTACTGCAGATTATTTTCTCTTACAGGAACTGAGTAATTTTTGGTATTGGGCTCTTGATAAAGCATAGTGTGTTTAAAATTGATTTCTTAAATTAATTAACACAACTTACAAGTTAGTTGACCTTTAGTAGATGTTGGAGTATAAAACCTGTTTGGCAGATGAAAAAACTTATTTTTGTTAGTGTCAATAATGGTTTGCCTCTTCAAAACTACTTAGATCTTTACAATGCCACTGAACTGTGAAAAGTAGGAAATATACAGCACATTATGGAATAAGAAGGTTTTTTTTTCTTTTTCATTCCTTGATGTCTGTCACAGATAATAGTTTGCAGAATTCAGACTTGCTTTATTATTCTTTAGGTTGTGGAAGCAATTGGGACCTATGGGTGTGATGTTGCTGCTTGGTTCTTACTGGGCACTAGTAGAATTGTCTCTGGCTAAGCCTGAGATAAACCTGTTTAGTGGTCCAGGCTGGGAGGTGGTAAACTCCCTCTTGAGTAACCATGTTCAACAGGATGAGATTCTCTGATTTTTTGTATACTGTGTGCTCTGAAGCAACAAAACTCTATGTTTTAGTCCCTTTCCACGTCTTGTGTCTGACATGTTAAGATTTCTGAGAACATATTTCTGCTACTGATCTGGGGTTTTTTTTCATTTTCAATGCATTGAATCCAGTATCTTGAACAAGTGGCATTGCTATTTAAATGCATAAGATGACATTTTATGACAGCAGTTGATCAAAGTGCACAGTTTCAAGCACATCAGAATTTATTTCAAGGGCTAGTTAGGGGATAACTGCCACCACAAGTGTGTGTCCTTTCTATTGAAAATGCCATTCCACCCACATTCTAAAATAAATGGAGAAACTGTATGCCAAGCCAAGATGACATTTAAAAAAAGTATTTATGATAAAGTTTAGAAATAATTTCAAAATATTTTAATCTAAGCATGGTTCTGATCCCTAGAAACAAATACTAGTGGATTTATCTACATTTGGGTTTGAAAAATGAATGAAAAGGTGTAAGCTCTGTTTTTAAAATTTTTTTGAACTTTAATATACCTGTGATGCTTTTAAGAATGCCACTTTCTATTTTCATAAATGGCTATCTGTTGTATAAGGCTTGAAGTAAAAAATGCTAGCTAAAATTACAAATGCATTTAAGAAGAAAAAGAAAGTACTTCAGTAATTTCTATCAAAAATTATTTAGGCTAGATACTGGGAAAAATACTGGAAAAATCTAGGTAGGGATGCAATACAGTTTTCCAAAGCTTCTGAGGCACTACTCCACAGTATTTTTTGTTCTCTGACTACAGCTGGATGAAAGGAGGTAAACAAATTCTTGCATTCTTTTGATTTTATAAAAGAAGGTGTAAAATGCAAAATCATAATCTTGTGCATTTCTTGATACAGTCATTTTCATTGATAAGGAAGAAAATAATTCATTATACTGGCTTTGATCAGAAAAAGCAAGCAAACGCTGCATTCCTCATAGGCTCCTACGCAGTAAGTACTTAAATTTTTACATCAGCTGCTGATTGTGTTCAATTTTTTATACTCAATTTTTAGACCAGCAAGATAAAAACAATTCTTTTCTCTTGAATAATCATCCTACTAATGTAATTACAGTAAAGAATCACATAGTAAGAGAGTTTCTAAGGTCCAGAAGGTGTGTGAGTGAAGTTGCATAATTTCAGGTTTTTTCCTTCCTACTGCCATTTCTGTTCTTAAGAAATAAGAGCATCATTGGAAAAAAAATCATTGCTTCTTGATGTTTTGCCTTTCCCCAACCGCACAACCGCTTTTTCTTTTTTATAATAGAAACACAGTATCTTGCATGAAATATAATGTATCATTTGCCAGTGCATGTTCAAATGACACTTTCCTTCCCCAGCTGCTTCTTCTCTAGTACAAAATAATCTCTTTCATTAATGTGGGAGAAGAAGTTGGAATGTGTGATGGGTTTAGAGCCTGTCTAAAACCTGGGAAGATACGATATGGTTGGAAAGGTACTAAGCCAAGTCTGTGGCTGCAGAGGGGAAAAGGACTGGCTTTATATCACAACTGCATGCATTTGGTACACAGAAATGTAGTCAAGAAATAAAATGCTGAATTCTTCAGGATGAAAGCTGTGATGCACCATATTCAGGTCCTGTTTTGACTCGTAACACACCTTGGTTGTAACCATTTCTCTTGTTTACTGAGTAATAAAATGAAATAAGAAGCTATGCACTTTTTGATGTTGGAGATTTGAGAGATTGGTTCATGTAGCCTTAGGTTATTCCTATTTATTGGCTGCAAAGGCTACACAGTACTTTCTGTGATGTAGGCAGTCTCCTTCCTGCCTCTCTGCATCATGCAGGATGTCCATTTTCTATTCCTTGGGATTTCTCTGTTGTCTATATTCTATAGCACTTTTACAAATTGACAACTAAATTTCAAAACTTGTCACTCTTGGTATTTGAATTAGGAATGTTGTTGTAGTCCTGTGCAATCTTAAACTGCATGGAGACTGGAAATATGAGTAATTAAGCTTGTTTGCTGTTAAGGGGTTATGCTGCAGTTTTTAGGAAAACTACTTCTTTCGAATTACTTGATCATAATTGAGGTCCAGAGAGTGAGAAGGGCCTGCTTTCAGTTATCAGCCATTATTTGGAAAAAAGTGGGTTTTGCTTCTTCCTACACTGTTCCAAGTATGTGTAGTAGTAGCATTGTGTGGCACAGCAGCTGACATTCAGAGCAGAATTTTGGCACAGAAGATTAACTAATGGCAAAACAATGTAATAGGAAAATACTGTGGTTGACTATGCAAAAGTATACAGAAAACCTGAAATAAATATTATTTTTGATCACTTGGTAGCCCTGCCATGTTCCAATAATAACATGCAAGTGAAGTTGAGTGCTTCAACAGTCTTGAATAAAGCTATAAGATTAATATATATGGCTTATGACAATCCAAAACACGGTAATTAGAAATGGAGGCTGTTGTACAGATGAATAGGCAGTTTTTGCTTTAGAGAGCTGCAGTGAAGGAAGTGGAAGTTGAGAGTAAAGAAAGGATGCTCACAGAGATATCATGACTGCCTAATCAAGGCATGTGGTAGGGCTAGTTGCAGACACGTGGCATATGGCAAAACCACCATAGTTCTGAGAGTTTGGAGAGGTGCTTAAGTTACTGTAGTGTACACATTGACTATTTTAGCAGTTTCCCTGAAAGGCCTAGAGGAAAGTGAAGCGCAGTATATCAGTCACCTCCTTGTATGTAGACGTGTCTATCTTGCAAATTTGCAAGTCTAAGATAGTGAGCTAGCTCTAGCTAGATGCTGATTTTCTTTCCAGTACAATACGTTTTGGCTTTGGTTCTGCTTTTTCTTTACAGTAGGGTAGAATTTCTTCTCAGATTCATGTAGGAGGGATTCCACTGAAGAAAGATCACAGAACAAAAACTATGCCCCTGAGGCATTTTTTTCCCCGGTGGCATGCTTTGATGATCTTTCATGAAGAGGCAAGCTTAATTGCAGAGCTCATTGCTCAAGTGTTCACACATATTTGTCCCATATTTCTGCTTTCTGCAGAGAGAATTGGATTGTTGTCTGTGGAGCTAGCAATGATATGGGATCTGTTCAGAATGCCTGATAAACATGTCTGTATGCATATTTCCTGATTGAAAGGAAATATTGATGACTTCTTTATTTAAAACAGATGTAGGCTTACGTGTCTGCCTTCTTTAGTTTCAAAATGGTTTGTTTTTTGTTGAAGTAAGATCCATCCAGATACTGGTCAAATCTTTTAAAGGGTTTTTCTATAATTTTAGTTAATCAGATGTGTCATGTTGGTAATACTCTTTGTTGCTTGAGCTGATAGTCATAATTTATTTTCTGATCTTACTGTGTAAGTTGTAGGTTGATACTGTATTTTGTTTTCTGTGGCTTGAATGTGTTTTCTTACTTGAGTCTATTTATTTAGCTTCATGGTAGGTTCCCATTTCAACAGTTTGCCTTAGGGTTGAGGAGCTTTGTGGGTAAGAAATGCCTTACTTTGGGGGAGCTCTGGTTCATTCAAGGAAGAGCAAGGAAGTAGAAAGGGAATGTGGCCTTTGCAGATTTGTGCAGACAAGAACAAAAATAGTGCTTGTATACTTGGATTGAAAGTTGTTTGATAATTTAAGCACAGTTTTGTGGTGCAACTTGCTCTGTAGTGCAGGTGCTAGAAGTACTTGTTAGGAATAACAAGGAATAACGGCAAGGTTTTCAAGAACAGCAAGGCACAACGAGTCTGTGTAATTTCTGGTTTTCTTATCTTTTGTTTTTTTAAAACACAGTTACATTTAAGATATAAAACTGTAATGAACTGTATATGACTAGTTCTCCTCTGGGACTTCTATGTCCATCATAAACTTTCAACTTCTGAGCATGTCTTTTCAAAGGCTTGTTGACCTCAAATTTGTATTCTTAAACAGAATATTTTAACTTCTGCTTAAAGGAATTGCAATATATTAGCATGATTTATCATTTGTCATCTTTTGTTCAAATGTATATTTGTGTGTATATATCATGTGGGGATATGCTCCTACTAGTAAGGCAATTATGAAAGTCTTCATTAAGTGTGGTGTGGTAAGGGCAGCTGTTAGTGTTCTTGTTTTCAAGCAAAGTCTGTTTTCGGTCTTTTCTTCACAGTTGATGTGTTTTAATGTTTCCCCCATTCCCGTTCATCTAACTTGTCTTTCTTTCCTCTTCAGTGGAGATAGTTTATGAACTCTCCAGACTACATCCTTCTTTCTCCCCCCTCCTGCATCTCCTGCTTCCTTCCAGGTGTCCTTTGATGTGACAGCACAGCCTAACTCAAGCTCTTCAGTATAATATGGCCTTAAGAGTGAAAAATTAAGTTTACAAATATATTGTTGTATATGTAGTTTTAGAATAAAATACTAATTTTTTAGAGTAAATCTTAACAGTTTAGACCTTAATCTCTTTATTGTTCATCTTTTATCTATTTTAATTCTGTATTTTGTTTCTACATTTTTGCAGACGTAATGGGAATAATATTCTTTTATGCAGGTTAGCAAAAATTTGGCACATTCAGCCACACAAAGGGTAGCCAGAATTCAGTGTGTTGGGGTTGAATGTTTACACTTTATTTGGGAGGAGGGGGAAAAGGGAAGGAAGGGGGGTGGGGGGGAAGCTTTGTTCTTCACCTTTTAAAGAAAAATCTTTCCCTTGAAAGCTATCTTCACTGTTCAGGCCTTACCACACTACCAAAGCAGCAGTGGTCTTCTGAGTTGATATCTACAGTGGCTTCTCTTGATTTTCACCAGGACTTGGCTGTGGGTGAGGAAAGTCTGCTTCTTCCATCATTGCTCCTTCTATATTACAAAAGAAAATGTACCCTCTGTGCCCTGTCCACCCAATTCCCAAGCTCCCCCCTCTCCCCTTGGCTACATTAACTTAGTAACAGTGTTTTTTTTCTCAGGCCTGGCACTAATTATGTACTTGGAGGGTGACCCTTCCAGGGTACCGCCCCATGAACTGCTGTAATTCAGGTCACCTTCTCCAGGACTCATCTCTGTACTTTGTCTATTTTCTCATCTTCTTTCTTCAGGGTAAGCAGCGTTTCCTTCATCCGTTCTAATCCATAGTATCAGTGTTTTGCCTTTTCAATTTGTTAGTATCCTTCCTAGTTGTGGGCCTAATGCTGGGTAGAAGCTGGAGGTTGGAGAATCAGTTGGCACCCACTGGTTGATGGAGATCAATTGGCACCTACTGGTGATGTCGAACTGCTCTGTTCTTAGTGTAACACTTGCAGAATTATCTCTGGCTAAGCCTGAGACAAACCTGTCTAGTGATCCGGGCTGGGTGGTGGTAAATGGGTAACTGTGGCAGTGCTCAAATTTAGAATGGGTAAGCCATGTTTACCCTCAGCTATGTTTTGGTGAGAGGTGCTTCGTGAGCAAGTGGCAGAGACAAAATGGACAAAGTACTGACCTTTCATTTAAGCAGAAGTTACCTGGAATCTTGGGTGTCCCTGAGTTTGTGTCCTCTAAAATGCTACCTTCTCTAAGTTGTATTTGGGAAATCATGATTAATCTTCACAGCGGCAGCTTTTCCTGCTGTTGGTGCTAGGTTCTATTCCAGCATGTTCCTGCAAAACTGCTTGTCTCCATAGGAGAAGGGTTGCTCTTTTGGAGGCTCCTCACTCTATAGCCTTAGGTTGCTTTCTTACCTGGTATAAAATGATGATGCATCCAGTCCAGTCAGTTCAGGGTTTTTTATACTTTCCTTCTGCCATTTAAAAGGTAATTGGAGGTTTCTTGCTTTTGTTTATGATGAACAAAAGAGAGTTGCCAGAGATGGGCAGTTATTCACTTTCTGTCACTTTTGTCCGCTTAATGACTGTGTTTCTGCCAGTGATGAAACAGTTTGCCACATGCATTTCTTCACTACAACACAAATCCATACAGGAAGCTTTTTGTTCTAATAAACTTCTATTTTAATTTTGCAACATCTAACATTTTGTCCTAAGGAAATTGGTAGAAATTTTATCTACTAACTGAGTAGTATATCAAATTGAGGTTTTAATGAAATAAAATATTTAACACTTTAAAGTTATAACAACTGTATGAGCTTGTATTTGAGTCTGGTCACACACAGCAGTTACTTGCATTTGCTCAGAATGAGTTTAATTTGCTGTTTACAGCAGTTCAGGCTGTCTTGGAAGAGTGACATTTTTGGAACATAGTTGTATCACATAACATTTGCTTGTAAGCAGTTTAAAATTAATTATCTCATAATTTTCTCGTTCTAAGCGAGCATGGTGGGTAAAATGTACGATTTAGGTAGCAGCCTTAAGCAGATTTTTCAGTTGAGGGTGAACAGGTGGATAAACATGATTGTTTTGAGCACATCATAGATACGAATTTAAAGTGCTGTTTATAGACCTGAGTTGATACAGTTTCTAACAGTAAAGCTTATTTCAATAGCCTATTTATTTTTCCTGAAAGAGAAACAAGTTTTGTCATAGATTATTATTACTAAACATGTTTTGTCTTATATGCAGCATTACTATTTTACTTGGCAGTGCCATGTATTGAAAGTTAAGATGCCTTTTTTAACCAGAGACTCATTTCCCGTTCCACCAGGAATACTTTGCATCCTATTGTGAATATCATTCCAATGATTATAACTCCAGTCTAGGAAATGGTTGCTTGACAAATAAGGCTGTATTGAAAACATTAATGAATCAGATGAAAACATGGCTTGCTAAAAGCTCTCATTCTCTGGTTGATTTTAAATGCTCATAAATAAAGACTGGGTCACCTAATCCTGCAAACCCTTGTATTTCACTGAGTGAACTTGAAAGCAGCTGTTTGACTGCACAGCACTGTTGGCAGGAGGAGTGCTTGAGTGCACCTTTCCCAGTGTTCAGTGCTTGGATGGTTCTTGACCATTCACAGAGGTGCCTGTAGTTCCCTGATTAGAAACAGATGTCCTAAATGAAAAGGATGATTAGAGCATTGTTATTGGGTCAACTGCTAATAGCAGATTCCTGGCTATATGTTGAAGTTCAGTAGGATATTTTTTGTAAGCATAAAAAAAGCTAATTTCTAAATTGTCTGTATACAAATGATAGCGGATTGTGATAAAATGGTATGTTTGACATGAAAGATATCAATTCCTTATAGTAACAATTTTCTAGAAAGATACTTAAGTAGAAGATTTCTAAAATATTTTAAGAGTTTTTCTGTTTGTGTGTGTGTAGATATGTACGTATCCTCCTATCTGCACTTGAATATGACTGTAGGAAAAATCTAAAAGCTGAACTTGTAGATGCATGCTGCATTGACTAAGCTTTTTTGAAAGAAGACCTTTTTTTTTAATATTTCCCTAACTGCAGGAAAGGATCCTCTTGGGAAATAATTTTAAAATTCTAATAGTCTTTTCTTCATTTGTGTATACACAGAAGGATAAAAATTATCCCAGAGAGTGAATGCTTCTGCTAAATAACAGCTAATATCATTACTTTAAATTTAGTTTAATATTTTTGTCTTTTTAGTAGTCATTTTTGTTGGTTGCTTTATTGGCATTAACCTAAGAAAACAACTTTATTTGTGAAAGTTTTCATCATCTTAGAAAGCACAGCAGAAACATCAATTGTAATCAGCATCTGGACAAATTAGTTTCAGCTGTTGTATATTTCGATTTCTGGAGTTTGTCTTCTCTCATTTCCTCTCCTTTCCCCAGTACATATCTCATTAATTTACAAATATATCTTTGTTTTGTTATGCATCAGACAACATTTCCATTCTCTTATTTTCTAAAACTTCAGTTCTGCTTGCTGCCTTAGAAAGTCCTTCTCTCTTTCAACACTTCTGTCTGCTACAGGTATTTGATCACTACTACTTTCTCTTTCCTGTTTATTTGCTTTCTTTAGTCCTTTGTTCACTCACATCAGTCCAATGAAATTGTTCATCTTTAAGGCTTCCCTGGCCTCCTCCAGGTCAGAAACAGTGTTATATTCAGTTTTATAAAAATACAGATGTGTCAGAAATGTTTTTTTAACTGAATCTTTCCTTAAATGCTAACTGCATTTTAGTTCACTTCATGGAGCAGTGTAGGAGCAATCCCAACAGATACTGGGCATTCAGTCTGCAGGACCAGATTAAACCCAGCTGTTAAGCTCAAAAGCTGCTGGAAGTGTATAGTAAAGATGTCAGATCTTCCATGCTGGCTCTCTGTCTACTGATGGAATTCTTTTGGTGCTGACCATTTCCTAATGCAGAGTGTGGCCTCTGCTGCCTTGACATCTGTTGCTTCTCTGAGCTTTGCTGCTTCAGTCTTACCTGTTAGCATACATTGAATTTGTATTCGACAAACCTAAAAGCAGGCCCCACCCATGTTCAGCCTTCATCCAGCCTTGTTACAGCCAGGGTTTCTAGCTGTGTACTCCTTTAACCAGAAACTTTAAACAGAAACTGATCATGTCTCCACTTTGACTATCACAGCTTCTTGTGTTATGTTACTGCCAAGATACTTTCCTTGTGAAGTAATTATCTGTTTATGATCTTTCCCATTATGTATGAGTGTCATTCTTCCTTTTGGAAGCACTCTATGCCATTGCACTCATCCAGCTATTCTCATACTAACCTAATTTTTTTGCAAGCACTTTCCACTGAGAACACCATCTGACCATTTCATCAACTGCTGTCTCTGCAGCTGTTCACTTGTTGTGTATTTTGTGTGTGTGGTAGTGTCACAGCTGAGTGTAGCAGGATTTCTCTTTGTTTCAGAATAAGTTTCCTTCTTCAGTAAATATGCTGTATTTTGTTTCAGTTGAACAATACAAGTTGTATTTTTGCTTTGCAAAATCAGATCGGGTTTTTAAAATGTCCTTGTATGGAGAAAGCGTTCTTATGTAGCTGTGTTAAGAAATGTCCAGACACATATGCATGTATGTTAAAAAGGTGTTTCTAGCACTTTCACTGGTAATGTAATTTCAGAAGCAGGATCTGTGCTTGAGAACTAACATAATAGAACTAACTAACAATACAATACAATGACATGGGGAAAAATTCTCTCTTGCTGCTGTTATACTTGTAAACAAATGCTTCTGCATTCAGTCTTGTTTCCTTCGAGAAGCTCAGAAGGACTAAGGATTTCTCTCATACCTCATCTGAGCTTTTGTACAAGCTTACAAAATCACATAGTATTAGTTGCATTTCTACTTGCCTCTGGTGTGATTAGTACTCTGTATTCTACAGAGTGTGATAGCACTTAAGTTGGACATTAGGAGGAATTTCTTCACAGGAAGGGTGAAGGATTGATTAAACATTGTAATGGGCTGCCCAGGGGGATGGTGGACAAGATGTTTAAGGGAAGACTGGACGTGGCACACAGTGCCACGGTCTAGTTGGCATGGTCATGTTTGGGCAAAGGTTGGACTAGAATGATCTCAGAGATCTTTTCCAGCCTAATTGATTATGTGATTCTGTAATCCTGTTTTTTCCAGGTGACTCATTTCTGGCTACAAACTCTGTCTAATTAATATCTGTTTTTTAATTCCATTTAATGTCTCAGGTTTGTAAGTTTTTCAGGGACAGGGCTCTCTTCCTGATAAACAAGAAGTGCTTGATGTGTATGGTTGTTAGCAATATGTGTTCACTGTCCTGCAAGATGTAAATTAGGACTGTAGCAAAGCACACAATTTGAAATTTC
This sequence comes from Passer montanus, assembly GCF_014805655.1. Lineage (NCBI taxonomy): Eukaryota > Metazoa > Chordata > Aves > Passeriformes > Passeridae > Passer > Passer montanus. The sequence goes on from NW_024372147.1 coordinate 1,286,842, forward strand.
TTGGAAGATAACCTTTACATCCAAATCAGGCAATGTATGAATTGAAAAGTGAATTTTGCCATCAGAGGCTAAGCTATTCACTAATACTTGGGGAGGCTTTTGAAATATCTTTTCTATTTTGAGTGTATACTTGCAAATATAAATGCAGAAATCACTTATCTCTCCCCAGTGTAAGCACACACACACAAAACATGCAGTTTTCATTACTTAGCTATGTCTCAAGAAAGATTTATTTTTCTGTTTTCTTCTACCAATTTCAAGGGAACAATGCTTTGAAAATACTTAGCACACTAATTGAATCAGGAAAATCAAAGGGGTCACCTGTTGGCCATGTCTGTTTTAGCTGTCTCTTTAGGTTGTGTTTCAAGCTGGGTTTGTTTGTTGGGTTTTTTTAGCAACATCTGTTCTAACTCTTGTTTTCTGTGTGTGTGTGTGTGGAGAGAGGATGTTTAAGGTGTGTTAAACCATTTATTCAAACTGGCTTTGTAGCAGCATCAAAGAAATTTGAAAGGCAATGCCAACTTCTTAAAGAAAAAAATGTCCAAATCAGCAGAAAGTAAACACAGCATGCCTTGATTTTTGGAAGTTGTTTAATTAATGCTCATGAGGATTTTTACTTTCAAATATCTCTAAGGGAAAATGTCATTAGTATAAAATAAATAAATAATTTTACTGAACATTAGTGAAAAAACCCACAATTTTCTGTACATTGTTAAAACCATTTCAAAGAAAAAGTATTAACTTCAAATTACTGAATATTGACCTGTTAATGACAGCTTGTTATTAACAGTTGTTACATCCTGGCCATGCTGGGGATGGTATTTAATGGTATTTGAAGAAGATATATGCAAAAAAGGAGGATTTTTAGGTATTCTTTAAGGAGAACTTAGTGTTAAAGGCTATCCAAGAGGGATCAGACATGTTGTGATGGAAGACCATATGGATATTTCTCGTAAGTTGGTCCTTTGTGCATTCTTTTCTGAGTGTTTTTGACAATAGAAAGTTTGATTCATTCTGTTCTTAGTATTTTGCTTCTCAAGCTACAGATTTCCTTTTTAAAATTTTTAATTTTTTTTTTGTTTTCTCTTAGTTTATGGCATCTGGATTTAGTTACTGGATATTGCCCCAGCAGTGCAAAAGAGGAAGTAGAGAATTTGGATAAATGCAAATGTTCTGATGTAGGAAGATCAAAACATACATAAATAACCATTTTAGTCTTGTCTGCTGTGTGTACCAACAGTTTGTGTACTAGATGATTCATAGCTTTACTGAAATCTCTGCAGGTTTTTATGTTTTGATTTACATCTTAAAAGCTTAATTTAAACAAATCTACAGACTGGTGAAGCAGAGTTGTAGTAGAAATGTAAGAATCCAGATGAACAGGAGCCTTTTCACTGTAACCTATAGTTGAACACCTCCTGCACAAATCTATAAAGATTGTTTTAAAAATACATATTTTTTTAGATTGACAAGATATTTTATTGTTTGTGTTAGTTTTATTGTTGCACACTTGAAAACATTTGTTCTTGATGCCACTCTTTTTCAGCACTTTTGCACTCTGTGATAATTAATTCTGCCTTCTGTAGTAAACAAATTACTTGAAATTATTGAAGTCTGTCTTAAAATAATGTTTTTCCTTTTCTGTCTTTTTCCAAAAATAGATAATATACCTGAGAGAATCCCCAGATGATGTGTACAGGCTTATATTGTCAGGAAGTGTTTCCTATCTTCCTTTCAGGTAAATAACAACTTGATAGAACTTTCTGTACCTTGGTATTTTAAAGAGGAATGTAACATTTTTCAGTACTAATTTCTGCTGTGATGGTTTTCTAGGGTTCTATTTTATTTTATTGTGTTTTGGGGTGGGTTTTTGTTTGTTTGGGATTTTTTTGGGGTTTTTTTTTGTTTTGTTTTGGTTCTGGGTTTTTTTGGTTTTTTGGTGGATTGTTTTTTATTGGTTGGTTGGTTGTTTTTTGGGTTGGATTTTTTTTTGATATTGAAGTTTTTACTTAGGACACTCACTGTCCTAACTTTAGGTACTCAGTGAATCAGAGGTGTTACCAGCTGGTATTGAAGTGTCCCAGCAGAAGGTGAAGGAGCCCCACTGTTTGTATCCACTCATTGAGCTTTTTTTTCTACATTGCTTCTCACTTGGCAGTCTGATTTTGTGCCAGTAGCTGATAGTTGAACGTATCAAAATATCTGTCATTCACCACAGAGGGCTTGCAATACTTAATAGCATTCTTTACACACAAGAGAGTATTTGCAGATTGCTGCACATATTTGGCAAGTGGGAAGTTGTCATCAGTGTATTCCAGGAGCCTTCTGCATTGCCTGTGCCCTACTGTGCTATCCCTCCAAAACATATCAGAGTGGTTGCAGTTGCCTGTGAGGACCATGGCCTAAGAATGTGAGGCTGCTCCTATCTGACCGTAGAAGGCTTTATCCATTAGCTTCTTCTCATTGGGTGGTCTAAGAGACACATGCTACTACAATGTCACCTTTATGTGTCCTTTCTTTTACTTGAGTAACATTCTATTATTTCTGTCTCCTGCTAATTTCTGCCCCTTTCCACACTGATTGATAAGGAAGGAAAGGGTAGAAAAAATTACTAGAGACAGCTATCCAGGGTCTTCAAAAGTTCTTCTTCCTCTCAGTTGAAACTTGAACATGAACTGTTTTCTACTTATTAGAAACATTAGCTGATAATGGGGTTATTAGCATGATAGGGCTGCATGGTCTCAAGGTGTTCTGCCGAGGCATAATGTTCTCTGGTGTAGATTCAGTTTAATTTATTTATTTACTTCATTATAGTATTCCTGGAGAATTCTTAATCTGTTGTGCTTATGAAATTTGACAATGGTCACATACTAAGAACATGCAATTCCTGGATCAACAGAATTTAAAAACTTGTAATTGAAAGAAGTTGTTTTAATGAAGCCAGTTTCCCTTCTCATATAAGCATGAACTATTTATGATTCTTAAGGAAAATATTTTATTATATTTACTAAAATGCTTATCCTAACAGTCTATTTCCAAAATTGAACATTTCAGCATTACAAAAATTGTAGCTGGAGTAATCTTAGTGTTGTATCTGTTAATATAACTTATTTTATGTTGTTATTCTTGTAAGATTCAATGTATGGAAAATGAAGTAATCATTTGACAGAATTATTTCAGTTTAATAATCATTACCTTGCAGTAATTTTTAAAAGGTGTTTTAGAGAAGTATCTTCAATTGCTTGCACTTAGATTAAAATACAATAATTAAGTTTTGGTAATCTATCTTATAGGGATGCTTCCTTTGGTACTTGCAGTTTTCATCTGACATTACTGGACTGTTTTCATGCAATAAACAAGGTCAGTAAACTAATATTTTTCGCATTTCAAAAAAGTAGCTAAATGTTGCCCATCAGAAGAAGAAGGCTTAGGAAACTAGGATCCCGTTAGAGCTGTGAAGTAGCAGATCTATGGATTGTTGCCTAGTTTACTATGCATTATGCATTGTCACAAAGTAGGTACAGCATTCATAGAAGTCTACTAATACTTTACATAATCAACAAGTGAAGATATTATAGAGGGAATTCTGAGTTTTACTTGTGTAATCTATCAGGACCATAATTCACCTCTAATCCTAAGAGCTATGTGTTAGGTTTATTATATAAACCCCCTGGTGTTATGTGTTAGGCTGAACATAGCCTTTGAAAGGGTTTTGAATGGGTTTGCTATACACTTCTGGCATTTGCAGCACATGCTAATGATTTCTGATTTTGCTTTAGAAATAAAAATAGAACAAATGTTAGGAGGTAGGTGCTTCTGTTTTTTAACTATAAAATTACAAAATCTAGGTTTTTTAGCAACATAGAAGTGAAGTGATGCAGCATTAAAAGGTAGAGAAATCAAAACACATTCTTTTTAGTCTGTATGAGTAGTGAAATGGAATTCTGCAGCTCTCCACTGTACTATTGTCTTTTGTATTGTGGGTATCTCTACCAAATACTGATGTTTTTACTGGTTAAGTCGTCTTCTTGAAGACTGGTGATTTTTCAGCTTTTTTGGGTATTTTGAAATTGGTTATTTGTATGCCAAGACTGGTACATTGCTGTTCTTGCTGGTGAACAACAAGGAAAGCTACAAAAGATTAGGTAGTAAAAGAGAAAATTACAATGTAGTATTTTTAATATCTGGAGATATGGGATTTATCTGTGTTTGTCTTCATGTTTTAATAAGTGGATAAACTATCAGTTACCCAAATGATTGTATTTTTTATACAGTGCTAAGTATTATGGTTGTGGCTAATATGGGACATCATGGACTCACAGTAATATCTACTTAGGACTTTGTGACTGCAAACAATTTGAAATCAGTGAAGATACTAGCAAATAAAATTTATGCACAAAAAATATCTCCAGTCCTTGAATGTGGTCTTTACAATCTACTCATAGTTTCAATAGATATTTTTGCTAGTTATTTTTCTTTTTATTTTGTGCAGCTAGCAATAATGAAAATAATGCTTCAGTAATCTGGGATTTTTATAGTGATTCGGTGAAAACAAAAAAAGTTGATTTATTCATCTGACTTCACTTATATTGAAATTTACCAACTGGGTTTGAAGCAAGACTGTTTGTCTGTATTCTTAAACTTTGTGAAGAAAGGAGAGTGTGTATTAAATGACTTTATGTAACCAAAAAGAGTAAGAAACTGTCCTCATTGAAGAGGCATCTTTGTTAAGAGCTGTGTTCTGAATTTTAGGCTTTGCAGTATGGTTTCCTGGATTTTAGTACGTTTGATGTAGATGAATATGAGCATTATGAAGTAAGTGTTCAGTATCAATCTTTTGATTTGTTTGCTGTTACTAATGCTAAAGCAATTGCTTATAATTTCTGCCATTCCTTTCTAGTATTAAGTTCCATTTCTGTTTTGTCTCTTTAAGTTATGGTAGTTAAATAAGGTTCATGGTCAGAGAGAGAATATTAAAATTCAGATTTAAACATAATTATGCTCAAATATGGGGAAAAGCAGAAACCAGAACGGAAATAATTGGGAGTCTCCTTACAATATCCAGTAAAACCCTGGATATTCTTGAGCAGTCTTGACGAAAAACTAAAGGGCATACAAGCCCAAGTCCAACTGAATGCTAGAGAACAATCAAAGTAGGTATTTGAGAACACACGGCAAAAATGTAATAACACTCTTTGAGGTAAAGAAGGAAACAGGGCTGGGAATCTCCAAGTGCATAAAATTCACTTTGGCTCATAGGAAATTATTGTCATAATGAAGGACTGCAACTCTTGATTATATGCAGTCTTGGAAATGCAAAGCTGCCAGATATCTGTAAAGAGAAAATTAAATGCTCCTAGAGCTTAAAAAATTATTATTTAATTTGTGAACAGAAGTAAGACCAATTGGTAAGACCAATTTAGGATCCTATAAAAAAAAATTTGAAAGTTGCTCTTCATCTGAAGGGTATCAGTTGCATTGTTCTAAAACTCTGATTTAGAAAGACAGGGACACAGGGGAGAAACATAAGGTTGAGAGCATCTGTCATCCTCATGATTAAAAAGAAAGCAGCCAACTAACACACCTTCCTTTGACAAAAGTTATACATCAATTCTATCTAGCATGTATTTTGAAACAATAAGGAAAAGCCTGAAAATACAGGGATAATGATAAACCAAGCATTTTCTCTTGACAGAGAGCAGAAAATGGAGATTTTAACTGGATAATACCAAACAAATTCATTGCCTTCAGTGGACCTCATTCAAGAAGTAAAATTGAAAATGGTATGCTTAAAAAAGGAGGTGGGGAACACAAGCCCACTGCTTTCTTAGTTGATTGTTATCAGTAAGAACAAGCTTTAAAAATTGTTCCTCAAACAGTGTGTTTTTTCCTTGGCTCTTTTCCTTTTATAAGAACTCTGGCAGTAAAATTTTAATGCTTGGTTTAATTGTATCTGACCTAGGTGATTGTATTAAAATTCCATTTTCAATTAGTCTGTTTCTTTATCTTGTCTCTATTTTGGAAGTGTTTTCATATCTTATTTTTTAGTATTTTTTTATTTCTTCAGTTTAAGCCTCACTCTTTTTTTTATCTTCTGCTCTCAAATAGGCTATCCCCACCATGCTCCAGAGGCTTATTTCCCATACTTCAAGCAAAATAAGGTCACCACTATAATACGCCTCAACAAAAAACTGTATGATGCCAAACGATTTACAGATGCTGGATTTGAGCATTTTGATCTCTTCTTTGCTGATGGAAGCACACCTAGTGATACTATAGTTAAAACATTTCTAAATATTTGTGAAAATGCTGAAGGTGTGATAGCTGTTCATTGCAAAGGTATGATGCAAAAACCAGTTTCTATTACAAGTGATGTTTATAATTACAGCTCCTGAGGTATTTTGCAGTATAATTCTACTATATCTAGTTATTAATATCTCTGCCAAACTGCAACCGTTCCATTAAAATTATTTCTATGGTTCTGTTCAGCACTTCATCTTCTAATTTTGTTAAGTACCAGAAAAATCTTCCAAGCCATTCCCAAAATGAGACTGGAGAAAGTGAGATTTCCAATATTAATGGTTCTTTCTGCTAGAAATTGTTAGTACTTTCAAAGGATGCTTTGGGCAAGGCATTTGAAGTCCTGGCAAGTTCTCTCTGAAAATACATGTTTAAATATACCAAGTTGTAAACTTTTGGAAACAGCAGCATTTTGGGGAGATTCCTCAAAATATATGTGTTCTTCTACAGCCACCAAAATCTTCATCCTTCAGAGACTCTTTATACTAGTTTGGGCATGCTCTGAATATCCATTCCTCCAGAGTTAGAGTTCGAAGATTTTAAGAGCCTGGCCAATGCAGCTAGTATAGTTAATTCAGTTTTCTGTTGTTCTAGAGGCAGTATGTTTCCCTTCCCACACCATCTTTAATAGTCTATCAGAAATTTCTTCTCCACAACTCTGCATCACTAGTGTATCTGATAATGCTGTGATTGAAGAAGGGCCTTTTCTTAAGCTGTTTGCTTTGGACCTGCAAAGACTGCAGTTTTGTTCCTGTATCTGCCATCCGTTTGCTGCATTTAACAGAATTATAGGAAAGTGAAAAAATTGTTGAAACCAGCATCATGACTCTGGGAAAACAAGTCCATACTCTCATTCTTCACTGAGGTGATAACCAATTAAGTGACATGCCTGAATTTATGCCAGAATATTGAGTATCAGTGATACAAGTGCTTTGTTTTCATTCAAATTAAGGCGTTCTTTGGTAGACATCAGACTAATGGTGTCTTGCCTGCAATTACTCTTGAGGAGGTGTTGAATGCTGTAGCCTGTTCCTAAAGTTGTCATGAGAGTCATGGAAAGCTAAAGCAAGTTTCTAAAGCAAGTCATGGTAACTGCTGTGTGGTAGTCTTGGCTGTTGTGTTATACAGAAGATTTTGCAGTGGTGTTGATCAGTTGATCATTTAACAACAATCAGTCAGTTGTTAAATGAGAGAAGTGGTGTGTGATTTGCATGTGCAGCAAGTGATTGAGGAGAGATGCCACTTAGCTGGAGTGGTCCTCTCTAGCTTCTCATGTTTCCCTAGGCAGATAGAACTGTTTTGAGGGCCATTTTAAACAAGGTTTCTGACTCTGGAGTACTTCTTGCCTGTGCTAGCTAGTGCCCAGACTTGCTTATTGAAAAATTTGTCTTTGTTAAAGAAATTAATTAGAGGGGGGCTGGGAGAACATCTGAATTCAGTGCAATGTATGATTAGTTTGCAAGAAGGTGTTAGGAGAATTCTGAAAAGAATAAAAAGGCCAACTGTTTTATCCCATGCTTAAAAACATTCTTATACCTTCATACATATTCATAGGTAGGTAAATAAATGTAGCTAAACTTACAGATATTTGTAAAGTTGCTGGCTTTGGAAGGTTACCTCACTCAAAAAAATATGGACAGTGTGTTAGTAACCTTGTATATGATGAAAAAGATCAAAGAGTAAGTTTCCCTTACCACATTTGATAAGTAGAGATTTGTTTTGATCAGGCAGGTATCTACTTGTCCAAGTAACAGTGTCTATAGTTACAACAGATTCCAGATGGAAATGGATATATAAAAGAAGACATTTTTTATATTACACAGCTGGTCTTGGACGAACAGGCACACTTATTGCTTGTTACATCATGAAGCATTATCGGATGACAGCTGCTGAATCTATTGCCTGGATCAGAATAAATAGACCTGGTTCTGTGATTGGACCACAACAGCATTTCCTGATGGAGTAAGTAGATTGAGTGTAAATTATTGCCAAAAATGAATCTAGATGTCTTTTTCTTCTTCTTCTTCTTCTATTGTACACTTAACAATCTTCAGTGTTAATTTGTTATGTTTTGGGCCTTTTTTTCCATGTTATGATAGCAAACAGGCAGAACTTTGGACAGAAGGGGATATTTTCCGTGCAAAGTTGAAACGAAACCATAAAATTGCTGTAACAAGAATTCTGTCAGGAGTAGATGATATTTCAATTAATAACACAAGAAACAGGAGAACCATCCAAAAGGACATTGAACTGGTAACCATGCAAATATTGTGCTCTTGTAAAAGTTGGAACTGTTGAGAATCTCTCAGGTTTTGAAAAAACCTGTGGGTGCACTAAAACTTTGTTAATCAATTTTTTTTTCTGTTCACCCTTTTTGTATAAAAGGATATTGGGCGGGGGGGAAAACTAGGGATGCCAATTATGAAAAATGGAGTTTAGAACACAAGTGATGTAGGAGCATCATCACGCTGTAGTCTTTTGTAATTAGGTCAACAATAGAAAAAAGTACATTCTGCAATCAAAAACACTGATTTAATTTTGGATTGTCTGTTGCTTCACTGTGTGTATTTAAAAGGAGGGGATGAAAGGGTGGGTTTTTTTACTTATTTTAGTTTCTAATTGCAAATTCTGTAATACCTTTTCATGGTGCTTTTTGAAAAAGACAGTACTACTGTTTTAAAAAGGCAAGTGAAGGAGGGAAATGCTGCATTTAGTGAAGATCATACTGTACCTAAGCAGAGATTTTATAATATATTGCTTCCAATGCTTTAAAAGGAGACAATATTCTGATGCATGTAAGTCATGACACCACTTAATGGCTTACAGCTTCTAAAGCAGCAAACAGGAAACTGGAAGGAACAGAACTATATTTATGCAAGTGAATTTCCTTTGACTTTATCCTGTTGAGATAATTCTAAGTTTTAAGATAAAGTTAATTTTTATATATTTAAGTGTCTATATTTAATCTTGATTTATCCCTTTCCCCCCTCCACTTATCCAGTACAGTGATGATGATGAAACAAACTGTTTAACACAAGGGGATAAGCTTCGTGCTCTGAAAAGCAAAAGGCAAGCAAAAGCTCCAACTCCATCTCCACTAGCGTAAGTCAGTTTCTAAGTATATAAAACGCCAGAAACACTTTTATCCTCTTTTTCATGCATACTTCCTGTTGCCCACAAGTGTTTATTATCAATGCTGCTTTTACTGCCTTAAAACAAACATGAGATTCACCATTTCTCTGAAGGCTTGGTGAGTGCAGAGGAGGCAGGACAATTTGGTAAAAGAACTGCAAGACTGAATTTCTAGTTTTCTGTATAGTTTTTGATGCTGGTATTCTGTACATTACCAGCACATACAGCACTCCTGAATGCTCTACTTTTTAGTTTAATCACAAACATTCTCTTGTCTGTTCTGTGGTAGTATAAAAATGAAAGAATATGATTCTGTATGGTTTTGTTTGATTGGCTCAAATAAGATATGTGCTGGTGTTTGAAGTAACATTGATAAAGTCAGAGATGAAAGAAGGATAACTTTTAACTTCCTTTCATTTTCTCTTCCAAGGAAGAGAACTTTCCCTAAATTGTCTGGGCTTTGTGATAATGTCTGGTGGATCTGGAAGGCAGAGTAGCCACTGTTTCAATAAAAAAATTCAAAGAACTGCATTTCTGTCAGTGAAGCTGGTAGTCTCTTTATTTTAGGCAAGTCCTGAAACACCACCTGTAAAAGAAAATTTGCATCTATTGTAGCAACTGGAGGTACAAAATCTATCTGCTTGCCCTTAAATAAACTGCAAGAGAATGCAACACTTGGAAAACTTTGCAGGATCTCCTTTGATTGCTTGAAAAGCAATGGTGACCCCTGGCTGTCAGACTTTTGCAATCACATGTGACCAAAGTCACAGGCCACAGTTAACATGACTTTTGTAGTGTTGTCCTTCTGCAGGACATGATTCTGCTGCCTTGCTGGCATTTTTATTTTCTTCTTTTTCAAGATCACCACTGCCATCAGACTTTTAGAAACAGTGAGAAGTATGTGATAAAAATGTGCTGAAGGTAAAGAAATATATCTCTGGAAACCTTCACATATTGCTATGTCTGATTTCTGCTTTTGTTTTAAATTACTGTCTTCTTGTCCATACTTATGATTTACACAGACAGCCATATAAGAAACAACATACTCAGAACAAAGACTGTGCCCAGATGACTTAAAAACTATCAAAATGCATCACCTCAGTTACCTCAAATAGCACAGTAAAAAACAACTACCTCGCAGATTCGTTTCCAAGGTGCAGAAGTGCCTTAGTTGTCAAGTACTTAATTGCCACACACTTACTGTATGTTCCATATGATGAATGTAGACTGTGTGATAACATATTCAGAGCCATTGTCCTAATACCTTCTTAATTCAAGACCTATCTACTATTAAAATATTTTTTGGCTCATGAAACATTCTGCAATGTCTGTTTTAATTAGCTTGTACTTGTGTAGAATTAAAATAATTGACCTGGAACTTACAGCTCATTTTTACATTGTGCATTGTTGCTCAAGGAGCTTCAGTATGCCTCTTTCTGTTCCCCTGAGTTATTTTTATGGTTTGCAACTTGTACTGAAATAATTCAGTGAAAAATGAATGTGTAAACTCATTAATTTCTTTGTGTTACTGTTGTTTTATTGCAAGGAATATTTAGTGCCTTACATGAGTCAGAAGTTTTTTCCACTACAAGAGGTGACTGTCTCTTTCCTTTTTAGTTTAGTCTGTTAAAATAATTATTCTTGCAGTGAAATTTATTACTTTTATCTAAGAAAACTAACAGAAGGTTCTAAATCTTCCAAGTAGTTTTATTTCAGAGGAAAAAAGAAGGGGGGGTGGGGGTGCAAAGTAAGAGTACCAGAAGCTTGGGTAGTTAGTCTTTGAAAACTAGAGGCACTATTTACTTTTAAGTCACAAGGGACTTGTATAGAGTGTTTATTGAAGTTGGTTGTATAAATTCTTTATGTGTTGATGACTGGATATTTTATGTGTGTTCTAATAAGCGATATTCTGCACCTGTGGCAAAGGATTATGAATTGTCTTTTGCTTCTTACACAGAAAGGTAATACACGCCATCATCTGGTTGTTTATATAAGTTGTTTGTTTCTGCAAACTTACCTGTCTGTGATGTAATATTTTAATATCAGAATGTATGATTGTGAAGTAGGATGTGTGAATACAGGCTGATGCAACTGCATACGAGATGGCAGCAAGTGGTCAGAGATGTATTGCTCCTGCACACACTTCTTTCCAAGAGTGATACAGACTGAAATAGGTGGCTTTGGTGAGGGTTTCAGAAGATTTGCTTTGATTCCAGCAGCACATGGGTACTATATTGGCAATTTATGGCTGGATGGATTGTTAGTCATAGAAAGTAAGAAATGCTTGGCAAAGTTTATAGAGCACTATCCTTTTGAAGAACTTGAAACAAGCTAAAATGCACCAATAGCTTTTGCTTTTGAATTTTTTTTCATCTCTACCTCCCCCTCCAATCCCTTTTTAGATGGCTCCTAGCTATGCTGGTGTCTACACTGTGTAGCATTGTCATCTGGTGGATTGTATGTGGCTCCCTTCTGCCCAGCCTGCTATTCTGTCTAGATGGTTTAAGAACGTAGTAACCATCAGGACTCCCTGAGAGAGAGCCACTGTGTAAGTGTCCCATTCCATTTCTCTACAATAGCTCACACTTTCTGTCTAGTATGTCTTAAATGCATGTTTTCATGTCATGTTTCTTACTGGCTTTGTTGCAAGAGTGAATTTCACTGCTCTGGCTTTGTTATATTCTTGTGTATATTATTTGGAATAATTGAGTGATTTTTATGGCTGGCTTACAATATACAAAGGCAAAGAGCTCTTATAATTAGAGTAGTTTTTAGTTTTGAAGTGTTTCTTCTCTGCAGTTAAGCAAAACTACATAAGCAAAATTATCTATAAGAAATAAAAAAGTACTGCTTTAAAATATGATCCTATCCTTTGCACATTGCAGATCCAGATGTTAGCTTCAGTTTTACTTCAAAGTTCATGAACTTGCAAAGTAGGCTGTTTTCCCAACACGTGATTTTATTCCCATGAAATGCCAAGAATTAGAATTTGTTAGAAATATCAGTAGGTCTTTGTTTCTACAAAGAGAATAAATATATGCCACGTCATAACACATTACTTCTTTTACCTTTTTGACACAAAAGAAGATGGGGTAGGTTGTAGTGTTAGGTCCAGGCTCAATTCTTTACCCAGCCAGTCTGGTTTCATCATCTCTTGTTCACAATTACGTTTTCTAGAGCTTTAGGAGACTACTTACATTCCTTTATTCTGTTACTTGGATTCAGCAGCTGAGAAAACACTAATAGCATATCAGTTTCTTGAGTACAGTTTTCACTCTTTCTTCACTCCACTTTGATCAGAGTAGCTGCAGTGATTTCTGTGCCTTGCTTCTACTTAAAAGGTGCAATGTTTTCATCAAATGACAGCTTACATATTTTGGTCAACTAATATTTCAACAGCACACAGAACTGTGAGGAAGTGCAAATGAACTTTTTGCTTGTTTCTGAGCCTTTCTGGAGCTCCTCTGTCATCACCACCCTCAAAGTGGAATGATTTCTTTGGGTGAATACTTGAAATCTTGGTGCTCTCAGATTAAAAAAAAATGGTCAGAAAGTCTTTTACTAATTAAGAATAAGGCTGTCTCTCCTGAAAGGCATTAAGGTTGAGATTTTCTGTCATCTGTAATTTTGGCCTTGCAGCTTTTTGTCTGCACATTTTAAAAAGCATGAAACTTTCTGCTGACCTGAGTGATTGGATGACTATAGAATGAGTACTGTGAGACTTTGGACAGGTTAATTATTCGGTTGGCCTTCACTGAAGTCATCTTAATCTGTTCTTTTTGAGAAAGAAATTATAAAGAAATAAAGATCACTTCAGCTTAATTTTTTCCTTAACCTTGTTAAATAATTTACTTGAGAGGCATTATTACAAATAACATAAGAGGCGTGTTTTTAAAGTTTTACAGTCAATGGAGAACTTTTTCTTTTCTCAGTGGTCTCTGGAAGTCAGACCTCAAACTTCTGAACACATACTAAAAAGCTAAACTTAAAACACAGGTGAAAGAGGTGAAACAATCTGTGCTTTGTTTTGCTGTACTGTGCTATAAGATCAATTTCAGTCAACTATTGTCCTTTCTTTCTCTTACTGTGTCTTGTGTTCTGTCTAAAAAAATAGAAACATTTTTTCCTTGCTGGATGAAAAAAGACGTTTGATGTTGGTAGATGTGATGCAAGCAATTTAGTTATTCCCATTTGCTGTGAATTTCCAGTTACTGGTGCTGCTGCTTGATTTTCAAGACTAACTATGATACAATATTGGTTTAAGTATAGGGAGGGAAAATACTTTGGCTTTTCTTAAAAGCTTGCCTAATTTTCTCTTCTTTCTGCAGCTAATATCCCATGTTTTAAGAGATCAAATTATCAGTAAGGATCATGGATCAATAAGGGCTGGCCTGGCAGTTGTGTTGGCTGGAGCCCTGTATGCTGAAGTTATCGATTACTTGTTACCTGTCAATGACTTGGAAGACTAATAGAGACCTCAGGTCTATTTTCTTAAAAAACATGAGGTGATGAAGGAGAAAGCAGTATTGCATTTGACAGACCTTGTAAGACAGCTTGCCCAGATTGGCTGGCAAGACTAAAATGCTTTTTGCAGACAGAGAAGACATGTACCTGAGTAACCTCTTTTTTCTTCATCCCTGTTTAGGATACTGCAATCACATATTTCAAAAAACCTTATTGCGGATGGATTGCTGTCCAATGTGTATTACAGTGCTTGCAGTTCAAGTTTTGTGGATTTTGTCTAGGGTTGTGGAGTTTGGGTTTTTGTGTCCTGGTGGTGTGTCTATGTTCCAGCCTTGCACTGAGTTAAATGTGGAATAAAAGTTGTGAGTTAACTTTAAAAGTTGCTGGTCCTTACCGAGCACTTTTCCATTTAAACAGGTCTTTATTTGTTTAAAGACCAAGGTATTAGCTTGAATAAGAAAGCAGTGTATAAACTACTCTGCTATTTGTGGTGTGTATTTAGGATCAGAACTACCAAGGGATGTTTCCATGGCAGATGAATTTGAGATGAAAAATTCTTAAAATGTAAATGTATGCTTAATAGTGTGACTATTACAACATCCTATAACCTGCAGGGTTTTGTTGTTTTTTGGTGTTTTGTTTTTTTTTTTTTTTTAATTCAGGGGTTTTTTGTTTTGGTTTGGTTTTTATTTTTTGTGGAGGTTTGGTGGTGGTGGTGGTTGGTTGGTTTTTTTCATTTTTTATCATATCCCATTGAGTTAGAAAACCTTTGTGTGCATCAGATGGGTTGGCTGGTGTTTCTGGAAGTTGTGTGACATGCTATTTTATGTGAACAGCTCTAAAGCAGCAAGGTAGGTGTCCTTCTGTAATGTAGTTTTTTTTGGGATATTTTTTTCATGTTGACATTTTGGCAAGATTTCCTCTACTATAATCTCACATCCATTATAAAACCTATCTATTGAACCTCCTATCAAGTGAGGCTGTTAGTCTAATTGTGCTAAAGCAAAATTCCATACATTAGTTTCTTCTCTCACCTTTAACATATATGCAGTAGCATTGTAATGAAAGCTGTGATAGCACTGTTGCTGCTCCTCAGCTGAGAGCTGTGAGGCTCAAAGACAGTGTTTAATTGCAACAACCTGTCAGACAGTTGTGTAAATAGAACCTTGTCTCTTTTCCTTGAGTTGCTATAAGCCTTGGATGTCTAGAATTCTAGTCTGATTTAAATATGTCTGTGTGATAATTTAGCAAATGTTTTGTTCACAACGATTTCAATTACCTTTACTATAGAGTAGCCCAGTGAAGTTGTATATATCTGAGATTTAAAAATGACATAACAGCTGAAGAACAGATGGTGTTAAAGATCTACCCTGCTCACAGCTGGCTCTGAGCTGATCCCAAAAGGCATCTTGTTATCTTCCTTTGGCAAATGCAGCAAACTTACAAGGATGTTTTTGTGGTCGTTACGGTTTCCTAGTGACTATTTTTATTATAAGTCACATTACCATTTAGAGCTTCTTTTATTTTCTTTGTTTTGAACAGATAAGATGAAATTTTCTGGGAAGTAAGGGCTACCTTATGATATGTTGAAAAGATGAGTATTTAAATGTTTGTGCAAAATGCTGTCTTGAGAATTCATAATGCTTCACAGAATCACAAAATGGATAAATGTTGAAATAGACCACGGTGGGTCATTTTGTCCAACCTCCCTGCTCATGCAGAGTCATCCCAGAGCACATGGCACAGGATTGCATCCAATGGTTCTTGAATCTCCAGTGAGGGAGACTTGACAACCTCTCTGGCCAATCTGTTCTAGTGCTCAGTCACCTGCACAGTAAAGAAGTTTGTGTGTTAGATTCAGAAGTTCAGAAGTTCTTCACATTCAGGTGGAACTTCCTGCGTATCAGTTTGTGCCCAATGCCTTCTATTGCTCAGCACCACCAAGCAGAGCCTGGCTCTTGACACCCTGCCTTCAGATACTGACAGACATTGATGAAGTCCCCTCTGTTGTCTCTTCTGGAGACTGAGCAGACCCAGCTCCCTCAGCCTTTCCTCATAAGAGAGACGTCCAGTCCCTCCATCATCATATCCTTCCACTGGACTCTCTCCAGGACTTCCATGCCTCTCTTGTGCTGAGGAGCCCAGAACTGGACACAGCACTCCAGATGTGCCTCACCAGGGCTGAGTAAAGGGGCAGGATCACCCCTTCTGACCTGCTGACAGTGCTCTTCCTGATGGTCCCCAGAATACTAGTGGCCTTCTTGGTGACAAGGGTACACTGCTGGCTCATATTTCAGTTCATGTTAGATACGTATATGGGTATAAGCCAGGTACATTGACCAGTTTTCTGAATTTCTGGTATCTAGAAAAAATGGATGTTTATGAGACAAATATTACAAAAATTGCATTCCAATAACTTTTGCTTTCTTTTATATGTATATTGCATGCATTTTATGCAGAGAGACACCAAATGTGGATGTATTTAAGGAGAAAACATGATTTTTCCATATTTCTGGTTGCGTGAGCACTAGTAAACCAGTATGTGCCACGATTTGTTCATGTTTATATTTCAGTGATTGAATGTTAAAAGGTTCAGCATAACCTCATGCTTTTCTGTTCATTCCTAGAAGTTTCTATCAGCACAGATGAATGGTATAATGCAGGTCTTATTTCACCACTGCTGTAATTTTTAGTGCTTGGTTGAAAGTGTGGTAGACTGAATTTGTTCATTCTGTATGACAACTGTGGCACTGAAAAAAGAATTTCAATATTAGAACTTGTTAAAACTGTTTTACAATCACAGTAAAAACTATAACATAAGCTTTCAGGTTTTAAATATTTTCACCTTGGGCATGCAAGGAAAACATTTTCATTAGAAGAAATTGTTCTGTCTAAAGAAGTATGAGGTTGAAGATATCTGGGGGTGGTTTTTTCTGCCTCCTGTAAAAGCACTTCTTTCAACTTTGAATGTCCTGTATTTACAGGAGAATTTGGATTGCATTTTGGTAGTACTTGTCATTGAAACCTTGTATCTTACCTAAGCAGCTGGCTGTTTTGTTTGAACATTTGCAAATCAAGTAGTATTTTGCAAGGCTGACCTATTAAGAGAGATTTTTTCAAGTAGTAGGAGTTTAAAATATTGAAATTTGTGGTTATGTAGACATTTGTCTGCTAATCAAGAAGTGTATAGTAAAAATAATGTTGCTGATCAGTTTTAGTGTATGAAGAACGTATTTTAGATGAAATTGTTATCCCAAATACATGTTCTAATTCTGAAACCCATATAAAACAATGAAAACATTGGAGGTTTTTTCCATTTCTGTCTTTGGTGAGTATGTTACATGAATATAAAAGTGTATATTTTCTGCCCGCATATTCCTGTTCTCTTTTGCTCCAAAAGTTAGCATTCAGTATTCATATATAGGATTCTGTGAAAGTAATTTCTTCAGGGTATTAACCAACCAGACTGTAACTTGCACTATTTAATGAAGGTTTTGATTTCCAGTCTCATGTAATCCACTCATACGACTGGACTCAGTGAAACCAGAGTCTAATAATAGCAGGAGAATAAAGAGTAACAGCTAAGTTACTCTGAGGTCAGAATCTCTAAAACGGTGCATACTTTCACAGCTGGAACCTTACACAGATGGAATAGAAAATAGATATAAAGCTGATACTCGTTAGCTCTATTGTAACTGTAACACCCTCTTTTCAGTGTTTTTAGGAACTTTCCAATTATATAATCTTTCTTTTTTCCTACTCTTTACAGAGTAACTCTGCAGTCCAGTGTTCAGAAAAATAAAACCTCTGAACCTAGCATTTCTGACAGTACAGACATTACTAAAAGAACTACCAGGTCTGCTGCAAGAAAAAACAGTTTAAAAAGGTGAGAGTTACCCTCTTTACTGTAACTGTTTTCTAGGCAAATACTTTGAGCTGTTGTATCCACTGCTGGCAGGAGCTTTGCCATAGTTCAGCTCCTTCTCCTAGCAATGGAAAGTGAGAAACAATTAAATGGTGTCATGTATTGAGAACATCTGGAACCTTACATCTTAAGTAATTTATTTATGTTGCTCAGTCTTCCAAGCTGGAGAATTTTAAATAGTAATTCTCAATATGAGTGATAATTACTGAAGACAAGGGATTTTGGTAACATGAATACCCCTTTGCCTGGAGGAAGAGATGGAAAAATTCCTCACAGCAATAAGTCATATACTAGTCAGTGCATGAAGTCAAAACTAGGAAGAATTCAATAGACAACTGAAATGCAGTGGTTGTGGAAAGGTGAAGTGTATAAAACGCATGTGTATACTGGTATGAGATTTATTTTTTTTACTGAGAGCATGGCTGATAATCTGAATTAAACCTGTTTGGTAAAGCTTAATGAAATTCTAAATTCTAACAGATTTGTGGTAGACTGAAAGTGGCTTTTGGCCCAGAAGCATATGGCTAGACTACTGCTATTTATTTTTGTGTATGCTTGTGATCACACTCCTCAGTGGCAACTCTCCAGGTCATTTTAAAAGATGAGCCTGAAAGCATAGTTTAAAACAATATCCAAACAATCTCCATTGCTTACAATTTACTGGAATTTGTCTTAAACTCTTAGTGAAAAACAGGTCTGTCAGGTGCTGAAGAGATTTTGACTGGAAAGAGTAAAAGATGGCACATAACCACTTTCTATGTTATGTGGCTGGATTTATAAATATCTCTGAAAAGTTGGTTTGCAGCTTTTTCCTCACAGAGTTATTCTTTCTCTTTCTTCATCCTCTTACCTTGAAGGTAATGAAGTTATGAAAAATTTGCTCTGTTAGTCAGTAGAGTGCAGTAAATTCTATTCAGAGACATTTTAGTTGTGACTTTGTTTTGATTTATTGAACAACATATTAAAAAATAAGACTTTTTTCACTAAACAGGTATTTTACTAAAAATCAGTGGTAGTTTTCCAGGTTTTCTTTTGGTTGGTTGGGCTTTTTCTCCATTTTGTCTAATTTTTACCATGTCAGTTTTGGTCCAAACAGAATTGATGGGATTCTGCCTGCTGTTTTTATTCTGCATGTCTCTCCCAGTTTTAACCCAACCTGCTTGCAACATTTTGTATCTACATTCATGCATGTGTGTAATCTGAAGAGAGATTTTCAGTTCCTGGAAAGGACTTCTCCAAGCTGACCTTTGTATTGTGTGAGATGTGAATACCTATCCTTAGGAGAAAATAGCATCCCTAAAATAGAGTTCACAGAACATTTCATTAATTTCTTAAGAAATCCTTTAGGTGCATTGCTAGATGTATGACTCTGAAGGCCATGGACCAAGTCAATCTCAAACTTCATAAATTACTTCCTTCATATTTTAATGGACTTTCTAAAACTACCCCAAATACCTCACCATATACTGTTTCTTTTCTTCTAACTTTGGAGGTGTAAGAAGTTCAGTTACTTTCATATTTCCATCCAATAATCAAATTTGTCTTTATTCTGTCACAGTTATGGACATTTTAATTGTTTTACAATCTGAGAGGGCCAATTGGGTGCTAGTACTTCTCAAGGGTGTTGTGGTATGACCATATCATTTAATGGATTTAGAATGCAGTAACTTGTTGTTAGTCTTGTAGGTGTCATTTTATTTTCCTGTAACATTTGAAAAAGTATCAGTCTTTTTTTAAGTATGCCTTTTCTTTTAATTTAAGTTTAATTTCTTGAAGTATGAGCAGTTTGCATTACCTCACAGTACTCAGATTCATTGAACTTTATCCAGACCAAGTGGATTGCAGGTAGAGAATAATTATTTCTACAATATTGACATTCTGCCCTAACCAGCATCTGTCTTTGTCAAGACTTTGTTTGTTTCACTGAACTTCATTGGCATTACTGTATATCCTTATTCGTTCATTTTCTTTCTGATACATTCCACTGGAAACATCTTGCACCATTTTTACATCGATCTCATTTACTGCTTTATGTCACTTTAGTCAATTATTTTTGTGAATC
Source organism: Passer montanus (assembly GCF_014805655.1). NCBI lineage: Eukaryota > Metazoa > Chordata > Aves > Passeriformes > Passeridae > Passer > Passer montanus. The sequence goes on from NW_024372147.1 coordinate 1,306,725, forward strand.
ACACTTGTGACCCATCCTAATGCAGTATAATCTGCATAGCTAGGGAATTTATTTGTCATTTCATCCTTCAGACTGTCGGAGACACTACCATGGATTGTCTCCAAAATAGCAAAAACAGCTATTTACATCTAAAGCACTAATCTGGCTTTTTAAAGAGAACATAGGGAATTTCAGTCCTAACTATAACACTCACTGCTTTTCCTTTGTGGAACATCTTTAGATGTCAGCTGCCTTCTATGAAAGAAAGTACTGATGGACATAAGACACATCTTGTGATTGAAATAACACTGGTTTTTGACCTGCAGGAAGTCACATTTCTATCCCATAACCTGGTATTTCTTTGTGGGTGCCCTTATTTCTCCAGTTAAGACATCTTCCTTGTAAGTTAGACAGTTACTGAGAAGTTCATGTCTGTATTTTAACAAGGTGCATACTTCACATCCAAACCAACTGAGTCATAAGACACTAGTTAAATGGTCTTTTCCATGTCACCACACAGAACAGAATTAAAATTCAGTTGTAGTAAGTAGTTGATTAGAAAAGAAATCCTAAGTGCTAAAGGCATTTTGATGTGTAAAGGTGCTTAAGGGAATGAAGGTAAAGATATTACAAAAAATTATAATGAGGAATATGTGGAAAAGGTATGAAAATTGTATAGAGGAGTATCACAAAAGCTAACAAAGAGTTAAAAATCTGATATGCCTTTGCTTTGCCAGGTATTACAAAGCAGTCTTCTACACCCTTATTAAAATACTGAAAACTGAAAACTACCTGCAGCATTTCAGAACTTTTCTATATGTAATCTAAATCTAGCTTCAAAAAAATATAAATGTTTCTGTCCTGTTCTTCCTACTTTTCCTGCAGTCTAATACTTCAGAAGGAGAAAAAGAAAAGGAATGCTTTACACAAATGTGCTTAATTAAATTATGGTACTTTGAATCCCCTTCTGCATTTCTGTATGGAACAGAATTTTCTTCATATTGTCTGTGATCAGACCAGTCTGTGCATTCTTGACAATCAGTATGGCTGTGTTACTAAATGCAGTGACTTTTTGTTTCTTTCTTTGAAGTACCATTTGCTCATTTTACCTTGCCAGAAATGCTTGCTTGGAATACATACTGAGTAATGTTTAACTTTTTCCCTCAAATATGTTTTATTTCAACAGCCAATCCGTCACAAAGACTAGAACAGTATTGCGCTGAATTTCGAATAAGCCACCAGTGTTGAAGAGGATATTCAGGAGTGAAGGGGATATAGAGGGGACTTGATGCAATTCAAGGAAGATCACTTTGGCTCTATTTTTCAGTAAAAAATGAAATAGAACAATCTCTTTTTTACTTGTAGAATAAAATGTACTCTCAACATGTTTGGTAGACTTTTTTTCTACCATGCTAACATTTTCTCAAAACCAACATAATCTACGTACATTCAGACTCAGGTGTAAATATTTAAGCTCTCTATTATAAAGAGGGCTTGCTAGTATGTATGATGCATGTGTACGAATTGTGATGGCAATCACTTAGCTGCTGATCACCAGATGGTTGGAGCTTTTAAGTATATAAATCTGTGTTGTGCATTCAGACTGGGTTGAAGTCTTCACTTGAGTCTGAGAATCAACCACAAAAGCTTTTATTTCTAATAGTATTGGTAATCTCCTGTGTTGATTGGCTGTTCTTTCTTACTTTGTATGAAGTTTTTTATGAAGCTGCAGTATTGAGTACACAGTGTAACTATTGTCCACCAAAGAGTGCTTTACTGTCAAAGGTCATGTGGTTTATTTAGGAAAAACTAACTGTAAGTGATTAACTTGTTTTTAGTAGTGACAGCTTTTTAGTTGTTCACAACCAACTGCTCTTTAAGCTAGTTAAAACTGCTTTAAATCTGATATGATTTTAAAGGGGAGGAAAAACACTACCATTTAAAGCAGTGCTGTCATATTGAAATGTCATTACTGAATGTTTCATTACTGAAACATTATTGTTTCTTTTCCTATCAAGACCTTTTATGTGAAACTTTAAATTACCATATATGAGAGGTAAGAAGGTAAGAATCCCCCCTAGATTTCATTGGTACGCTTGATAACACATGGACAGTGCTTTGCGACACTTAATGAGTGTAGCACACAAAAAAAAGGGAAAATAAGGGTGCCATACAACTGAGGTAGTGGAATTCAGGGGCAGGTAAAAATTTTGACACCTAACACTTTAGAACTACAATTCACCTCTGGCAAAAAGCAGTGTGCTTGAGACTGAAAAAGTACTGTGGTTTTTCTCCTACTATTTTTCACATTATGACATTTCAAAACTTGATGTACTCTCGTCCACCAGCTAGCTGATGGTTATAGCTGCATAACCCTCAGATGAGAGCTGTTACCATATAGCCTTAAACATAAATCAGTTAAATGTTGATTTAATGACTCTGACAGTACAAAGTGGAAGAAATTAAGAAATCTGCAATGTTAGTAATGGAGTAACTGAAGTTTTTAAAGATGCAGATTACCTCTGTGAGAGGGGGAAATTTCAATGAATGTAAATGTTTAGTGACCAGTTTCAATCTACATCCTTTTGAATGGCAACTAAGCCTGCTGTGAGGTTGGTGATTTTTGAATGCCAGTATGAATATCACACAGTGGTTTTAAAATATTTTCTAGCAAAAGAATCATGAATTGGAAACAGGATGTGAAGTGTAAGCAAGCTTACAGATAACATCCATGTGCTTAGACAGTCAAAATCTGCAAACATGAATACAAATTAAAAAGAAAAATTTTAATGCAAAATAAAGGACAACTGAAGGCTCAGTCTGAAAATATTTTGTTTTCTTCTTAAACTTCCCTTTTCCCCTCCTTTTCGTCTAGATAAAAAGCATCTAAAAGAGAGGGACTGATCTCATCCTGATAATGCAATTAACATTTCTTGGGCTTTGGATGGGGTTGCTTTGTTTGCTTTGGCACAGGTTATTTGTTTTTTTGGGGGTTGTTTCAGTTTAGGGCATTTTGGGTTTGGTTTGTTTGGTTAGGCGTTTTTTAGTGGAGGTTGTGTGGTTTGGGTTGGTTTTTTTGGTTGGGTGTTTTTTTTAGTAAGCCATTTTGTACAAAAAGCTTATGTACAGGTAACCACAATAGTAGGTCTGTTGTGCAATTATGAGCCTATGCTTATTTTTTAACAAAATTCTCATCTTGGAAGGCAAAAGGGATGCAAATAGTGAAGTGAGAATAAAGATTTAGTAATATTTACTGTGTTTGGCTGTGCCCTTCTCTGAGCTGGGCTGCTTCTTTAGCATCTTTTTTTTACCTAAAAATAATTGGTCTCTTTCTTACCCCTTCCAAATTCCAAATTAGAATTTGCCTCATTTAAAGTAACCAGCAGTGACATTAGCACTTATAAGTAAATTTGCATAACGCAAGTGCACAAACAGTAGCAACTCCACCTAAACCAAAACAGCATGTTTAACAGCAATGTTTTTCAGGTTAACCCATCCACCACCCACTATCTTAGTGAAAAACACATAAACATCAAAGGGATTTTACATGTGAACTTTCCGAACAGCCTTATATAGAAAATTACCTCATTGTGCCACATCTAATTGTACTGCTTAGTTTGCTATGATTTTTTATTACTTTGTCTAACATTTTTAATATACCATAACAAAGGTGTTTTAGGTACAAGAATGAAGAGTGGGCATGGCTGAGGAAGTTCTTGGTTTCTAATTTTTTTCTGAATAGTGAAGTATTATGTGCCAAAATGGAATGTGTTATGGCAGCTGCATCACCTTTGTGTATCTGTACAACAGAGCAGCTGAATGAAGTTACTTCTGCACTCATCAGTTGGGAGAGTCTTCTTAGACATTCTTTCCTCTTTCAAATATGTGACAGATGGATTCTTCCTCAGTTTCTTAACTCAAAGATACTACATGCTCAAAAGTTGTAATATCTTGGGTAAAATTGCTGGTTTCCATTACAGCAAAAAAAAAAACCTCAGACACTAAGCTAGACCTTGTCTTTTTGCCCTAGTATGACAGTAGAGGAAGCACTACTGATTTTAAACAGTAAGAGATTGTAAAAAAAACCAAAACAAAACATAAATGTGATGTTCACCAGTTTGTTGCACTGCATTTTTTATATTAATCATTTGCAGACTGTCATGTAAACTCATATACAGGCTATCAAGGTCTAAAATTTTTTGACTAATCAGTACTGTTCATCCTGATTGTTTTTAAACTGTATATTTCTAATCATATTTTTTTAACTTGGATTGACAGAACGAAAGTTTATTTTGCTGAAGGTATTTTCAAGATAAAGCTTCGTATTATCTTGTAATAATAATTAGTTCTATATGCATTTGTGTGTCATTTGAAAATACTGCAAATTACATTTGATTTTATACAAAATACTGAATAGTGAAAAGTGTAAACATGAACTGTGTAAAATTAAAAACAATCAGAAGGTTTTTTTCTGTTTTATTTCCAGTATTGATCACAAAGCCATCATATCTGTACCAGACTGACTCATATGTGCACTGAAAAAACACAACACACTCAGCTGCCTGAAAATCTTTAATTAAAGCACAGATTCTTAAGACACATAGTTTTTAAAAAATAGAGATTTTTCTAGCTCTACATATCCAGGAACTCACACTGGAAAACAGTACCTGCATTTGAATTTTTGGGATAGTTACACAGTGAAAAAAGACAGTAAGACAGAGCAATGGGATTTTAGTGATTTCTCCTTCCTCTATGATTATATAGTATCAATTTTTAGAAACAGGCATTATCTTAAATACTCTATACTTTTATACTTACCACAACAGTGAAGACTTCCCAAAATAATTAAATTTTTAGGAACACAATTTTTGCAAAAGCATGGGTGATGGCCTAGCTTAGTCTTTTGAAACAATATCTAACAGCAAAAAATAGTGACCAACTGAAATACTTATCACCCTTACCTACACTAGAAAATGCAGAATTTGCACACACAAACCACAGCCTACTTGACAAGCAAGTAAACTTCTGCTTGCCTCAAAGATAAGAGTTTTATAGTTGAAAAATCTGTGTTCTTCTGTTGTAACGTGATCCCTTCCAAACTTACATTAATTTTAAACACATTTTCCTCACAAACAAGCTGCCTGAAGAAGTGAATGGTGGAGAACACCAATTTATGCATGTGATGCCCACAGGAAAACAGTTAAGCCCTATCACCCCCGATTTGTTCTGGGGTTGGTTTCATATGGATGTGTCTGATTAATAAGTCCTAAATCCTAAATATGGAATAAGGCCAAGAGAACACAGACAAGGGTGATGTGCTTTGCAAGCTCAGGGAGTGATGGACTAGAGCAGTTACAAAGATGACTTTATCTCAACTCAGAGGGAACATGGGGTGGCCTTTGTTTTGGACAAATGGCCGTCAAAGTTTGAGTAGATCAACCAGTACTTCTTCAGCAAGAAGGAAGACCAGGCCAGCATGGGGACAATGAATACATAGAAATAAAAGCCAGACAACTGCCATAAGAATTTCAAAGAGAAAAATGGGCTTTAACTGATCAACCCTCACATTCCTTCTTGACACCTGAGGACACCTGATAGGATGACAGTGAGGATGTATTCAATAAGGACTGGTAAAGGGAGTCATATTGGTATTGTGAAGGATCTGTGTCCTGCAATTGCTATATTAATTATAATATTATGTTTTTGTGTTTTCAGTATACTTGATATCACTCTAAACCAGAAATGCCATGACATGAACCATCTCCAATTAAGTAAATCTGGTATTAAACAGGACACCCTCCAGCCATGGAGTATTTCCCAGAGCCTTGTCAAGTGTTGGACTGTCACGCAGGGGGTGGAAGAAGGCACGTAGAAAGTCTGTCCTTTAAACAGCTCCATTCCTGGTCCATGTCCTCTCTATCAAAGTCTGTCCTAGTTCTCAAAGCTGATAAAGATTCCAGAGAGGCCAAGCAGCCACTGGTATTTTTGATATCTCATCCCAGCATGTGGTGGCCCTGCTGCATAAGAGCAGAGCAGCAGATGAAAAGCTCTTCTGTGTCACTAGCACCTCCAACTCCCTGCTCTTCCAACCATGCCAGTTGCCACAGCTCAGTTACAGCACTAACAGGATAAAGTGGCAAACCCCAAAGTCCTTGTACCCTGACAGCAAAATGGAAACAGACCCTTGGCATCACCTATTACTAATGCAAGAAAATCCAAAGTGAGAGTGATGCCAGTAGCAGGAGGGTAAATAATGAAACATCACTTACCCTTGTGAGCTTGCTTTTGCCTCTGTCAGTGCTTTGATGCCATTCTTTTAAGATAGCAGAATAATTCCATTGTTTTCTGCTCCCTGAGTTCATGTTTTGCTAGACTAGATTGATCTTTCACCATTCTTCCCAAAACAGCATGCACACTGGACTGAATCTCTAGACAGTACTCAAAACACATTATATTTGTCCTGCTATCATGCTTCTAGATGCTTTTTGTCCATCTCTTTACACCAGCATCATATCTATTTTAAAATCAGCTACTATTTAGTGTTGATTTTTTGGAATTCTATCTCTTCCTCCCACTGATCAGATCTTTCTAGCCTCTCGTCTTCTTTCACTCTGGTGGCAGTTTCACAATAGCCTCTAAGGTTCCAAGTCTTTGTTAGAGCTAGCAAAAATTCTGCAAAGAAGCATTCAATCCATAAGCAACAGAAAAATAACTAAACAACTAACAAGTATAGAATTCCTGAATCAGAATGTGTCAGCTTATTATTCTCTTCTGCCATGAGGAAAAAAAAAAATTGTACCTTGCTGTTATTTTTATGTTTTAGCAGAACTATCCTGCTGATTTAATTCCAGTACACAAAATTCAGTATTTTTCATTCAAACAGTAACTACTGTACAAATCTCAACAGAAGAACTACTATTGCTACAAGCAAGCAACAGTTAATTGAGTCCTGTTAACTAGCTGTAAAACACTGTAGAGACAAGAGAACACAGATTATGAACAGTCACATTAGTTAGTTTTACTAGTAACTAGCTTTGTTATCTAAGCAGGGAGAGCAGAAATTTAATTCAATTTATTTAGCACTGGTTCATCTCCAACAGTCATTAAATATGATGCAGTATCTGAGGCTGCACTGAAGATACAGATCTGCAACACTTGTATCACAAATTCAAAAAGACATTTGTTGAAAAATAAAAAAAGAGAGAAATAAAAAGCTGCTGAAGATAAAATGTATTTCAAAGTAAATTCTAAGTAACACAGCCAAAGTGTAACAGTTGTTGCTTCCTCCAAAGACTGAAGGCTGCCCCCCTCCAAGCACAAACTGTTCAGTACTTGCTCAGAATATGCTACTCAAAGAGAAAAAGCTCTGATTTCATGCCCAATATTCAGTGATTGAAACATATTTTTTTATGCAAAGAATAATTTTTCACATTCAATTGTTGATCCACTGATAAAATCAGCATTGCATTGCTTCCAGCACTGCATGTACATATATATATATATATATATAAAAAAATATATGTTTGTGTATGTGTATATAAACACATATATTCAGTTTTTCATACGAACATGTGTGTATGTGCCTGTGACAGCTCTGGAAAAAAAAATGAAAAATTATGTGAAAATTGTATAATATAAGATTAAGAATAATCTTAATGGCATAAGTGTACTAGAGGTACAGATTTTGAGTTTGGGCCCAAAGCACACTTTTACCCCAAGGCCTGTTTTCATACAAAAAAAGTGCAACCAGCTGAAAGCTCATTTCTTATGGGCTCAAATGCCCAATATTCCTATTTATCAACTCAGGGTTTTTACTTCTGAGTCTCTTAATTCATTCTTTGGTATTCTTATCATTAAGCACAGACATTTCTCTCCTCTTTCTTCTAAAGGCACTTTTATATTAATATATGCTTGCCAATCCTAAACTGTAGTACTGCATATGATTCAACTGAACAACATCATATCAACATTATCATATGTAAATGACAATCATGAAGAAAGGTGAAATCCTCTCTTTGCAAACTTACTGCAACTTACCATGAATCTAAATTTTAAACCTGAAATGCAGCAGTTTTTCCTAGGCCACTCACTACATTAGTCCAAAGAATAGCTGGGAGCAGTGCAATAAAGAATAACATGACTAAGACCTGCAACACAATTTAATCCCTTCTTAATATGCATGCCATGTTCTACTAGTGTTTGTGTATATATTTACACCTGCTGCCAACTGCTTTACACGAAGGAGGAAAGCTACACCAGCCGTGACAGCAAATCTGTGCTTAACAGATACAGCTATTCTGGTAGCCTAAATATGACAGATGACTGAGATTTACAGTTCTGTTATCACAGCTAGGCAAAGAAATTGCATCACTGTCATCACTTACAATTAATTTCTATACTTGGATATACCATCAACTAGAGAAACTCTTAAGCCATATTCAAGGCTGACAGACTGAAAAATAAAATTGTCACACATAGATGCTCTAACTGGTGGAACGAGTAATCAATTACACTAAATCTCATTCTCAAAAAGTTTTGGATTGGATGGGTTGTATTTTTTATTTTAGGTTGGTTAATTTGTTCTGGTTTTAATTAAACAGTTTTGTAACTAGCCTTTTTTCCTTTTAACCAGGAGTTTACAATCTGCTAACCAAAAGTAAATTATACAGATACATTTTCACAAGTCATTTAAAGCATTCCCCAAAGTACCTATTTGTCATTCTGTTTTGAAAGGCAGATCAAAGTTAAAGGAATAAACAGTAACTTTGCAACAGCAGGAAGGAAATTGAAAAATAAAACAATTCTCTCAGCCTTCTCAGAGAACAGTCAGACCTAAACTGAATGCATCACAGCAGATTGAGCCCAGTAGCACAGCATAGCAAAGACTTAATTTTTAGCAGAGAAAGGGAGGGTTACTTTTAAGTATATGAACACTTTCCTTTGCAAAAACAGGTCAGTAGAAGAGAAGGCTACATTCAAAACATGACAGAAATAGAAGGAAGCCCTGCAAAGAAGCTCTTCACATTTCTATGCATACACTCACCCCAGCAAGTAAAAATATAAAAAAAATTTCAGACACATTCTTCCCTGTCCAATGGAAAAATGGGAACAAGAAGGGAAGAACAAGCAAAATATTCCAAGAACCTCACGCACAAAATCACTTATATTCCCCATTGATTAAATTGCCATTTTTGGCAGAAACACACAACACCGGTAAAAAGGGCAGCATCAGGTAAATCTTAAACTGCAGGATTTCAAGTAACACCGTGTGACTACAAAGTGAAGGAGGTGTGCATTATTTCATCCCATTCAGTTACTCAAATAGCAGCAGCATGGGTTCCTCTAACACCAACACTTCGCTTTTGCACATTCTTCCCACTGCAAGTCAGAGCACCTCTATGCCACAATGAACTTCTTGCAGAATAAAAAAATCTCATGTTATTTAACAATGCAAAAAAAATACCCTTTGGACTGAACTACTCTGCAGACCATCTGTTTGGAGCATACAGAAATGAGTCTTTATAGGATGACTACATCCTATTTGAGTAAAGCCTTATCAGTGAGAAAAGTCTTTTAAGATTGTGAGTGCTCTTGGAGCTTACTGCAAAGAAAAAGTTTTTTTCTTCTAAGTTTCATTAACTATTAACTCTCAAAGGAGACTGCTTAGAAATGAGGCACAGAACTGGAAAATGTGGAAGGCTTATAATCATCTGCCTTTCCCAGTAAATTTAAAGAATGTGTTGAAGTTGAGCAGGCATTTGAAGATTCCTGTGAGGCTGACACCTACTTCCAAAATGTCCAGTGTGCTTGTCCTCTCATTTCTTTCTGTCATCACCTCTGGCACCATTTTCTTGTTTCTCTCGTATCACCCAGAATGGCTCTCAGAGTCCCCCTGGACAGGGAACAGAAAATCTGACTCAAGTATGTTAAAGCTGCAATGAAAGAACATTGCACCTCATCCCCAACATCACAAATTTTCTTGGTAAGGCATTTAACATTATAGTTTGTAGTTGCTCCTGCTAAAATTAAAAACTTCCTTAATAATTTAGTTCTGTCTTTAGATTAAAATTATTATTTTACTTAATATTCAAAGTAATTGCAGAATATATCATGTTACTTAAATAGGACTTAGGGTTAAGTGTCAATTCAAAAGCACCTATGCTGCCTTGGTTTTAAAGATCACTTCCACTTAGAGAGATGTTCTCTTTTTCTGGTGAGTACAGGTTGCTGTTTAGAGTTTGGGGTTTTTTCCCCCCACTTTTTTTTCCCCAGACTACATCCAAATAGCAAAAGTTTCCACTTACCACTCTGACTTCTTAAAATAATACCTCAAACCCAAACCAATGTGCACTTTCCTTTATTTGTGAAACTCTGAAGAACTGCAACTTGCAACTGTCTGAAATATACACTTCACCCAAAGGAAACAACTTTCAAATGTACAGTGAAATTGAGCCCCAGTTGTGGATTGTGTTGTACAGTTTACATTTTACCATGGTGTCATAGAGAACTTGATATAATCTTTATACATACATTTTTAAACACTCTTCCCTTTAACTTCACTTGAAGCCTAGTAGGGAAGTACTGTAAGCCTTCCCCTAGGTTTCATAAACGGAGGCAGACACTGGAGCCTGTGACAGGATCCCAGTCCACCCATATTTCCAGAAACGAACTCTATTAGCAGACAGCTGCAATCATTCTACATCAAACTCCCAAACAACTTCCCAGAAGGAAACTGGCTTCCTTAATCCACACCAGCATAGAACTGGTCTCTTCACAGTTACAAAGCAACTTTGAGATACCACCGCTCACAATGGGTCCTCAAGCTAATGCTGGAAAATCCTCAGGATCATCAGGATTTGGAGCAACAAGCTGCACCTAGAAAGGAAGAAAAGTCTTATAAAAATGAATGCATTTCAAAAGTATCTGACAACTATATATACGTATTTTACCCTCAAAAGGGTTCATTCTTCTGCTTAAATGCTACTACAACTAAATGCTACTTCTACTCAAATTGTATCCATCACTATCACAAGGTTTTTATCTCAGAACTCTTAACTACTATAATTTCTTTTCAGTGTGAATGTTTTTATAATGCTCCCTGGAGAGGACCAGAAGGTCACAAGTTCTGCAGCACTGAATGAAGAAAAAGCAGTCTCAAGCAGAATATGGCATATTTTTAGAAATAGCATTACTATATTTTTACATTCTAGAACTCATCTTGGGTTGTAGTTTTCATCTCTCCAATCTGTTACCATAAAGAACCTTTTTCTTCCAGATGAAACAAATGCATTAACACTTCCATATTATTCTGAAAGTTCCTGGTCTTAAATCATTTTAGTCACAGTAAAGTTTCTGTTAGTATGAAGAATAAAGATACCATTTTCCACTATACAAATGCTCTTTTTTTTTCCCCAAAGGAAAAGGTAAATGGAAATTTTTTTATAATGGTTATATTAAACACATAAATTGTCCTGTAGGATCACATATTTACTGATCTCACTGTTAGTAAACAAAGTATTACTGTATCACAGAATTTTTTCAAAGAGATACAAGCCTTTAGTTACTTTAATTACTTCCCAATTTATATCAAAACTAATTGCATCCTTTCCTCTAGTTACCATTAGAGCATCTAGTAATCACACCCTTTGAAAAGTATGTGTTAACAGTTGTGAGCCTGAATCAGTGTTTAATTTCAAGTAACATAATATGGGCCAGGAACTCAATATGCAGGATAACATACTAAGAGACAGGAATTAAAAACAAGTCTGTCACTACAGAAATCAAAACTCCACACAGACAGGGGCAGGACACACACAAACACCATCAACAACAGGAAAAAAAACCCAAACCCCAAACAAACACAAAACCTCAAATGAACAACAACAACAGCACCATAAAATCCATTACCACTACTTCTGGTCGACGTCCTGTCTCTTCAGGTCTTCTGCCACGACCACCTCGTGCTCCTCTTGATCCACGGCCAGGGCGAGGAAGACTCCCAAAATTAATATCCAGCTGAGAAGTTATATCATTCACTGGTTTTCGAAAGACATGAGAATTATCTTCAAAGTCTTCTTTTTGCAACTAAAGAGAAGATCTGGTTAAAGCCTGCAGTTTTCCACGTATGAGCTTCTCCCCTCCCAGGTATACATTCACATTTATATTATAGACTAAGTAGCAGATTAACTAAGATAGCATCTGGAATAGAAGACAGGCCTTAACTTGCACAGGATTTTAACACAGATGAGGTAATTGCAGCTTCCCAGATGTCTGGGATAGTTCTTTGTTGTCTCAGAGATTCCTGGTAACAAAAGCTTCTGTACCAACTCTGTAATACTGAAGAGGTTTGTCAGAAATATAAATCTAGGAGGTTTTCAAAGAGACTAGAGCATTAGACCTAGGCTACTCACTCCTACAGTTATGTCCAAGTAATGGATAAAAGGCTATACCAAAGCTACTTAATCGATGTATTCATCCACATGCCTGCAGCTATGAGGTTACCGTGGTTTTAACTGTGTGTTCCTAACAGCTACTGCATGTCAGACTATTGCCCAGCATAACTTTAATGGGGACTGTAGTAATGATAAAGTGTATGTTAACTCATCTCTTACAGTGATGAATCACTTATTCAGTGTCTAATTCAGGGATTTCACTTGCCTGTGTTACACAGTTCCTGTACCTCCTGTTCTGTGTTCACTTTAACAAAGTCTCTTGATACTACAGAACAGAAACTTAATAGGCAAAAGGAACAGAAACTTGTATGTACTCCTCACACACCTGTATGCTCTCTTCGGACATTGTGGAAGCCACTCTCCCCACCCCTACCACTACCTCTCAGAAAAGAAAGAGAGGATAATGACAATTCTGACCTAAAAAGTCTCACTATAAAGAAGGCAGAGTCAACCATCTAAAGTGCTAAGCCAGTTTTGATATTAATATTATAACTAGAGAAAAGGTATGTATTCATGAATGCATGTAGACTTCAGAGATCAAAATTCCATTGTGCTAGACTGTATGCACATACTTCTGTGATCCCATAAATCTGAAATCTAAGTAAGCTAGAATCTGAAAGAAGCATCCCCTATCTCCTCAGAACTAGTAGTTCTGCATGGAATTTCATCTAAATAATATTATGGAGTAAAATTTACAGTAAGTAAGCTAAATGGGATTCAAACCGAGGAAAAGAAGTGTATAGTAAACCAAGTTTCACAAACCAAGTTTTTCTAGCAGCATTACTAGGGACCTATACAGGTGGCAGCAGCTGAGCCATAAGGTAGAACAACCTGATGTATTACGTTTGCATAGAAAATAGGGGTGATGATGTGAGACAAAAAAATTGAACACATAATTTAAAGCTGGTTTGGGGGCATATGTCATTGCAGTGATAAAGCTTAGATATTGTTTTCTTGCCTATTCAGATTATACTAAAGCTAGTAGAAAAAAAATAGAGACATTTTCCTAACCCTGGGCATAAAGGAGGGTATACAGAATTCCTGAGGCAGTGCTTACATCATCACTATATTTTGACTTGTGAATCACCACTGCTTTGGAAGGAACAGTGGATTCTGGCTTCCGGATGTTGAATTCAGGCTTTGGTCGATTCCGTTGCTGAAGATTTTTCCACTCATCTAATGTCATTTCTTGAACCACTTCTTCCATTGGCTCTCCTTCAACAGCTCTAGAAGTTTACAGTTTTAGAGTAAAAAACATTAGCTTGCAACATTCCAGGATAAACAAGAACACTTATCTAAAAAGTAAGGATACTAAACAAAACACTTAGAATGTTTCTCACCAAATTATTATCAATTTCACTTACTTCTCACAGTAACTTCATGTGATAGTTTTACATTAATAAATGTAATTTACATAAACTTAGAGTATATATTTATGTACTCTTTGAAATTAGTCACATGAACAAATTTTGTCTGCAGCTTCCTGTATTAGTACTCATCTAGTCTCATCCTGAATTCAAGCACTCAGATTCTAGACAAAATCATTCTGCCTTTTGACCTGGCATATTCTTAACCCTACAGTTTAATAGTGGATCTACCCCTAGTAAATATAGCCACAGTAAAAAAAAGGTGCACACAGAGCAGTTTTAAACCATACACCCAAACTGTATGGTTTCATTGCCTTGTACTGCTCAATGACAATATGAGATTAATTAATGTTTTAGTGTAGCTTTCAGTCATCAAAAATGATCACTATATGACAATCCCACCATGGGATGTTACAGGTAATTATTAACATTTCCTTTTTTAATTTCACAAGATGCTTCCTTGAATTTTTTTGTCAGATGTAGTAACAGATAAGCAGACAGTATTTATCACTTGGCAAAACCAGATTAATCCTAATCAAATTATCATTTGTCAATAAGTACAATAATGACATGTTCTAGAAAAACATACAGAATACATAAGAGGTGGTCTTGCATATTTTTGAACTGTAAAGACAGAGGTTTTGTGTCTGTAAGACATAGAGATAAGACAAGATACATAAGCAAAAAAAAACTTCTCTTCCACTGATGATGCCTGAGTACTCTTCTGCCACTTCTCTTCTGCTGATCACAACAGACCTGCCCAGGACAGCAGCTTTTAGAATACCACAGGTTTACATTTAATGATACCTATAGAAAGCTATTACCTAGTAACTAGCACCACATACAGGGAGAGCACAACTTCCTACACCACTGTAACTGTCTGCTGCATAAACAAGTCAAATACCATGACTTACACAGGAAAGCCCACACTTACTACTTCAAGATATATGAGAAACCATTTCTTCTTACACAGAAAACTGTTATGAGTTACAATAGCAATCGGAGTTGACTAAGTACTTCCTTAACAATGACTTTAGAAATCCCCTTCATTAGAACCTGTATTGTGGGAGAAGGATGGATTTGGTTTTCTGCATTCCGTCACAGTTCCACAGTCCTACCAAAAGATTGTAATTTCCCTAATGTAAATATACAGTTGATTAGGTGCAAGTTGGAACGTTTTTATCATGGAAAGAGTCAAATTACAATCAGTGACTGTGTGTGTTTTGCTTTTAAAGTCGCACAAGCAACCCATTGGAAAACACATTTTTTGGGACTGTGCATTATAGAACTAGCCTACATGGGAACAGGCCTGGTCCTTCTTCTTCCCTGATTCTGCAGCAAAGCATTCATATGTCTTGCCAGTCAAAATTAAACAGTATTTTCTAAACACCCAGCATATGAATGTGAGAAGCAGAACTGAACACTAAAGCAGCCCTTAATCTCAGTTCTAGGATTAATACAAATTAGTTCTAAATTCACTTCACAGAAGAATAACAAATACAGGCCTGCCCCTCTGACATGCCCTTATGCCCTGTTGTTTTGAAAATTCCAGCTTTATCGACCAGAAACTCAAGGTTAAAAGACTGGTAAGCAGTCTGTAGTTCTCCTCTCATTATTATCTGAAACTGTATTAGAAGGACTACCAGGGAAAAAATAGTCTACTGAGTTACATAAAAAGGATACTGGTGAAAGAAGCAGCTACTTCTGTAAACACACCAGCAGATACTGTTGCATCTGTAAGAGCACTAAGAACACATAGCACCAAAAACATTTCAATATCTTGTCCTTGAGAGTAAGAAGCCAAATAACTTTTGATCAATTATCTGAAGCTTCAGTTTTGGGAATAAGTGTTAGAAAAACAAGACTAGTAGTAAACACTCAGAGAAATTAAGGAGAAACATAACTAATAAAAGTGCCTCCATTAACTGATTTAATTTTTTCCTAAGCCGCTATCTCAGTAAATTGCATATCTGAACTTTAGGAAGTCTTTTTCCCTCCTCTCCCATGAACCTTTCACCACATTACAAAGACAATGTTTCAGTCCTTGGCAAGAGATGCAGAAAGATGCAGAACTGATAGTAAAAAGTACTTGAGAACTAGCTATCAATATTTCAATTTGCAAAAGAAAACAAATAATGTGAATGGGAATTTAACAGTGTAAAATAATATTTACTGCATTTTCTGTGGCACACAGATTGCACAAACAAAGAGCAATAGTGCAAATATTCAAGAATACTGAATGGCTTCTGATTCAGTGGCACGAGACGCTAAAGTGACGCAGTGATTTGAAAGCAAGCAACCAAAACAACAATCACCAGAAAGTCCCAAGAACAACTAGAAATATGTACACTCAGGCCAAAGTATCAGCCACTCAAACACAGAAAAAACCACTAACAAGACAGAAGCTCTGAAGGAGGCACCTCAACTCCCTGGATTGTGCAGGAGCACTGCACTCAAGTATCTGTTCCTTCTTCCACAATATAGTATGTATGATAAGGAGCCACATCAACAGTTTTGTTTAGAGATGTTATTGTTGACAGAGTGGAACAACATCTCAACTGAGTAATGTTTTCTACATGGGAACAGGTGAAAAGTCCATAATAACACTGCAAAACACAACTCTAAAACACATGATGTACAATGGGAAGCCTTTAAAAATATGCAAAGGAAATATACATAATGCCAAAAAAATTTTGCATATCCATGACATTAAGGCAAGATATCCAGGAGAAAAAAAACAACTAAGATAGCAGCTTCTATTTTTCTAAGTATTAGAAAGACCATCAGGGGACATTGAAACCTCGACAAGCAGAGTACATTAAAATCAACTGCACAGGTGTCAGAAGCAACAATTAAAACTGGTCATGCCTTGGGCCCAAAAGACTCCTTTCAGGTCTAAATTGCTATGATCATAAGATAACATGAGGACATTTGACCACACAGCAACTTGATCTCAAAAAAGCAAACAGAGCTATTTCTTTGAGAAGTACACATACATCAAAAACATCCACTTGCCAGTTCCAAAGGAAATACTTGCAGATTCACTTGCAGATTTACCTGCAAATATTGTTTTTTTCAACTGCAAAATTCAGTTTTGGTTTTCACTCCAAAGGATGTTTTTAATTGGTAGGTTACTAGCAGTACAAATTTGTTTTAGGATGTCAAGACTCCCAAGGGGAAATACCTATGAGTGAAGCACTGCATATCTTTTGCACGGAAACTTAATTGCACCAAGTTATTTTGGGCACCAAGCCAGAATGGAAGTGCATTCTGTACATTATTTTCTACCTTCTAACATTATACATTTTTAGTAACTGCTTGGTGAGTGTTTTTATTAATCAAATTAATAAGCTCCTTGGCACACCAGCAGTCATACTCCCAAAACACTGCCAGTCAACTAAGCACAACCTCTGGACATGAACAAACTGAACTTACAATGAAAGTCCTACCAAATCACTAAATGACAGCCTTCAGTAATGGTTCCTACTGCTTCAGTGTCTCTAGTGGATGACAAACCTTTAACTATGACTTAATTACTGTGCATACAGTAAAACAAAATACCTTTGCTTATTACCAGAAGGAAGGTAAATGGAAAGGAGTGCCATTTAGCTCAGCTATTCAGCTATTATTTTGATATTAAAAATAATGACAACAAGTCTCTCTCAGAGCAGTTTTTGTATTATTCAGCTGCACAAAGCAAATGCTTAGCCAGCTTTTATCAAGAAGTCAATGACAAGAAGCTTTCCCACTAAACTAAAGAAGTTTTCCCACTCAACATTATTTACAAGAGCATTATCATTATTATAAAGTTAAATAAGGGAAGACTAAACAACAATTGTATAAACTTACTATGGAAGAAAAACACTGAATCAAATACTTATGAAGCTCTGGCCTGATCTATGAACAGCTTTATGCCACCATTAAATAACAACAACAAAAAGCAATAAACAACAACAAAACAAACAAATGAAATAAATAGCTAAAACATCATCAGAATAATTTGTTAAAGCTTCCTATTACATAACCAATATCATATATAGCTCCACCAAAAAGGAAAACTATTATGTGAGAAAAAAATGTAAGAAAACCCCACAAGATTAAATACAAGCTCTGCAAACACCTTTAGGAAGAGCAATTGATTAGCCCATGTGTTGTACTGAATAAAACCAAAAAATCTAATTTTAATTAGTCAACACAAGTGTGTTACATTGTTTGAACTGTGAAGAAAAGTTCAGCCAAAAGCAGTTGTGAGGAAAGTTTATACTTCTGCACTACCTGTGTATTTTATACAGGGTCAAGGTTAGGTTTTGCTTTTGCAGCAAAAAAAAACCCCCTTATTAGCATGCAGTTTGGGATGATATAACTAGAGATAAACATTGTTGATACACTCAAGAAGATTTGAGGATATGGGAAAAAACACCTTAATTTACATAATAAATTACATAATATTAAAGAAACTCTTATCCTGCGATACTCTGCAAATAGAAGCTCAGGAATGGCAAAACAGAGTCCTAAAGACAAGGTCCCATAAGTCACAGAAGCCCACAGAACCTCTTTTCCAGAGTTCCATGGAAATTAGCCAGTACCACATCAGAAAGCTACACACCATCTACATGTAGACAGGTTATTCGCAGCTTCCAAGAGTACATTTTTTTACTTGTAATATTAAATGTAAACACATAAGACTAGAAAGAGAATGAGATTAATCAAACCCAAGTCTTCGATCTCTCTCTCAATGCAAGTACGCAACTGCAATAAAGCAACAGAAAAGAAATGGTTTCATTGCAGTCACAGCATTTTAGTGTCAAAATGAGAATGACCCTAGCAGCAGCCCAAGCAAACACAGAACCCTGTATAATATTGAGGCAGTAGCAAAAGCAGAAGGTAGCCTAATTTGTGTTATCTGGACAGCAGGGGCAACCTAAGCAAGTAAGTCCTTTAAATACATCCTGAAGCCTGAACACCATATCCTACCAGCTTTTGCTTTTAAACATTAAAACAACAATTCCATCTTGTTAAGATGTATGCCATACAACCATCCCTAATGGCCTAGGCACTATTCACATATTATCACTTGTTTTAAAATACATACGGTCACCAAGCTGACATCCCCCAAAAGGTAAGTGCAGGGAGATTTATGTAACTCATGTTTTCTATATAGATTTGTATGCCTTCAGGACAGTATTTATTGCCCTGAAAGGAGTACACAGTGTAGAATTTTGTGCTTGTAGGTTACCTGCTTTTTTGAATAATTTGAATTTCTGTGAACTAATCTTTAAAAAAAAAAATACAAACAGGAGCAAAATCTCCAGAAAGGCTCCCAGTCTGACTGAATACCTAGTGATCTCTGAGAAAGATGAAAGAGTTAAAGACAACTGGCAAATTCTGCCAGAGGCCTTTTCTACTGTACACACTTCTCATGCCTTAAAATGTACAATGAACAGATATTGGGACATATCTACAAAGAGCTTGAAATGAAGTAGAAACAAGTACAAGCATGAAACAAGCAAAGGTACCAGTAATTGACCAAATCAAATTTTTTAAAAAGCTGAATAACTGTTTTCATATTTAGCTAACACAGTGCATTTTTGCCAGTGTACCTGCACTGCCCATCTGATTAAAGTTAGGCTAGAAACATTTTTTCAGTCATAAGGCATTCAAAAACAGATTTCCCCATGTGTATACACCTTTAGCTATATATTAAAACCTACTCTAAAATTATAAGAATCAAAGTTATAACAACTGAACATCTTACAGGGTTAAACAACCTGAACATATAAAACAGGTTCTGTATTCTAGCTAGCTTTATAATAAATAAATGAATCCATATCACTAATATCTGGAGCTACTCCATGAAGTAAAAAAACATTTCACAGCAACAGAAGAGGTTGACATACTGCACTGACCATCTTTCACTCATTAGGAGATATGCACTACATGCTATTTAATTATTCATTAAATCTCTTAATTATACAAGACTGTCCAGTTATTTTTCTTAAGCCAGTGTCTCATTCTAATCAGTAACACTGATTAGAATGAAAGCCAGAAGGCAACAGGCACATTTCTCTCTCAGTTTCTCTACTCTAAAACTCACTGCATTCCCAGGAATTTTTTCAAAGTTTTACCCATGGCCTCTCACGAATAGATTATATTTTCATGATAACAGTGATTGGTAAATACAACCTTAGAGTAGCTCAGTCTGTTTTAAATATGTTTGTACAATTGCATGGGCACCTTGAATACCTGCTGTCAGAGAACATCAAACAGCATGACAGTTTCTACAAATTAGAGTTAAAAAGGTAAAACATAATATGTAGCTTCTCCTTAAATTATCACAAAATCTTAGGAAGTTAAGCATCACTGTGCAATTAAATGCAATCTCCAACTATATAAATCAAGCTTTAGTCAGAATTAGGGACATATTTTCCATACTCACAAACACAAACAAAGCTTTTCTATTTTTAAATACATGCACTAGCAAAACTTCACAGTCCACATTTTAAGTGTGCCTCTCAATACAAGTACATCAGTAGGAGTTAATTGTTTCCTTTGCATTTATAAAGAAAATATTTGTCTGACTGTACTTGCTCAGAGGCTCTCCTTCAGATGTCCCTGGCTGTTCAGGACTGTCCACGGTCTCCTCCACAGATGCAGTCTGTCCCTTCCCACTAAAACTGTAAGCAAACAACACAAAACACACACAAAAAAACCAAAATAAAACCACAGTCTTCATGAGTCACACTGGAAAAAAACCAAATCAATACATTACTTCTTTTACCAAAATTCCTTGGTAAGGAGGAAAAAAAAAGAAAGGAAAACTCTTTGATCATAAGCAGAAAGATATATACTATAACAGAAAGATATACTAATATAGCGATTAGTTGAGCAACTAACAAAATGAGTGTATTTTAGGAATATAGGGAAAAAACCTATTCCATTAAAAAAAAATTAAAGCACATATGAAGATAAAAGAATTCAATCATGAACACTAATCATGATTAGCATTAGTTGTCAGCATAACACTGACATTTGGGGTTGCCTTTTTGCTTCTTTTAAAAAATTAAAGTTCTTATTTTCTGCAACATGGACTTTAATTCACTGTCGAATGACAGCAGGAACTTATTTTCATTCCACTAGCAAGCATACATATTTAAAATTAACACCTTTTAGCTTCAATGCATGATTAGCACAATTAGGACACAGACGTGCTTTTAGAATCATTCAGAGAGCTTTAATTTTATGTCACTTCTAACCACACCACAGGAAAACATTGGTATAAATTCTGATGCTATTGAACTGGAAAAAAAACAAAAAAACAAACCTTAACTAAGAAGAAAATATGTAAGGGCCAATAGGAGGGCCAATAAATACCTAGTAAGTTTATGAAGCGCTCCCTGATACGCTACAGAATATAGTTTTCTGCTAGCTAGTTTTGTATTATCAGTTCAGAACAATGTGAACCTAACTGATCCTTTGAAAAGCCAGGGTACCTAACCAATCTACTCTTAATATGAAATTCTGTAGGAGGGAGAGAAGTTAATACAACCTTTCAGAAGAATTTGGAATGTCAAGACCCAAAAATTATTACACATCAAGACTATATTTTTCAAACTTTTAGCATGATTGTCTGAATCCATTAAATTTTAAATTAGATTTTATTTTAAAATAAAAGTTTATTTTTAAAACAATTTTGTCAATGAATGTGTGTGTGGCCAAATATATTTGCTATAAGTTCAAGGCACTGCTTTTTCTCCATCCTTTATTAGCCTTCAATTAAAGAGTTCTAGATGTGTATGACAACAAAAGCTACTGGAAAGAGCAATGTATTGCTAGGTGCAAAGAATGGGCAAAAGCTAACATAATCAGTGAGGTTTTACAAATCTGAACACAAATCAGTACCACTGAGAGATATACAGAACTGAATGGAAAAGTCCTGATTTTTTTTACCTCAAAGTGGCCATTAATCACATTATGCTACTGATTTTTCTAGCACTTTAAAATGTAGTTCTGTGGTACAGTCAACTCAATATCTTCAGAACCACACTGAAATGTACTACAGTTTTGCAATTTAGAAATTATTCATAAAACTCCAGAAATAGAGACTGGACTTTAAGCCCAGTAACAGAGCTTGAATCTTAGAATTAGCATTTTGGAGCAATTCCATTAAATACCAAAGGCCCATTTACCTGACTGTTGAGAAAAGTAATAACTTATCTCCTTTAAAAGACAACTCAGCTCCAGTCAAAAGATTCTGGTTGTCTTAAGTGAACAAACACCATCATGCCTTTGCTTCCATTTAATCTTACCATCATGAAGGAGCCAAGTTAAAAAAATGTAAAATTACATTAATTACAACAATAATAGAAAACAATGATTATAAAGCTCAAAATGGACATGAAACAAACGAAAATTATGATCTGACATAGGCCACAGAAAATTATGATCTGTGATGGGCACAAGTATATGGCATACCTTGTATCATCTTTTGTTGCTCTGTAGCTGCGAGCTCCACCTCCACCCTTTTTGTCATCTGCTTTTACACCTCTAGAGAGGAAAACAATTCTATGAGTTTAAGAGATTTTTTCCTTTTTTTATGACCTCAAACTAAAACCAGTATTGACTTTTTCCCAGCCAACCTGAATATGGAAGGGAACAGAATACCTAAAAGACAGTACTGCAGTGCTGACTATTATTTACTTGTATACCAAGTAAGAAACAGCACACAGAACACTTACGTTTTATCACTCCCACTTTGTCTTTCAGGTTCACGTTTTCTTCTTTGGTCAAACCCATCAAAACTTCCATTTAATCCACCACCTCTTCCTCTACCTCTCATTCTGCCTCTTCCCCCACCACGGCCTCTTATTGGTCTTTCATAGTCTAATCTTTCCACTGGTCTAAGGAGAAGGTAATTAGTCAGACTTTTGTTTTTATAGAACAGTTAACAAGAAAAAAAAAATCATATTGTTATGTTTGTGCATCTATGGGACACATCAGTGTATAACAGCTGCAGCACAATTTATAGAGTGCATCTTGATACAGCACACACTACACCTGTTTTGGTTTTGTTATTGAAAATGGACAAACTGAACCCTAGAGGAATTATTACAGCACACAGAAACAGAAAGATCAGCAGTTATTAACACTGAAAACATTACAGAAACTAAAAAAAAACATTATAAAACTGTCAAATCTTCACAACATGATCATGCAATAGCTACACCATCTACACCCATATTTATATGCAACTGCTTAAATTTTCAGACAACTTGTTAAATATTGTGGTATAAAGTAAGAACAGCCACATTCTGAAGAATTAAGGGTTTAGGTGGAATCTTCTAGTATTTATGAAGAAAGCAAAGTCAATATGCATTCATTGTCCAAGCAGCAAATTCCAGTTTGCAACCTCCTACATATTCTGCAAAGCCTGGTATGTGAGCTCAGAAACTAACATTATAAATATGCTGCTGACTAGGGGGTACATTTTCAGATCTTTACATTTTCCAGTTTTGCCTTGTATTTTTAACATTCAACAAAAATGTACCAATGTACAAGACCAATGTACATGTACCAATTTAACCCCCGAGGAAGCTGAAACTACAGCTCTTACAGGCATGAAGCAAGTAGTCTTGCAAAAACCTGCACGCTAATATCCTCTGTGAGGGACCTTGGTTCTCTCTGCAGGATACATACCGTTCCACTGAGAATTCCACTTGTCTTTGTGCTCCATAGGGACGGTATTCCCTGAAAGATGGTCTCCATTCAGTTTTGTCCTGTTTCCCCTCTGTGCCTCTGTTACTGAACCCTTGTTGTTCTCCCTGCCTGGGTACTCGCTTTGGGCCTACACAAACACATGCAGGGATTACTGACAGCTCAATAGTAACACAATTGCAGTTACCAAACTACTGACTGAAGTGAGTTGGCTACACATCCAAACCCAAGTCCACCAGAATATTAAAAGTCCTTATAGCTAATGTTGCCAGACACTGTTTGAAAGACATGTACTTATTTTACCTTCTGTATTGATGAACCTGCAAAATACTATGGGTTTTGACACAGTCAGAGATTTCCAGAAGAGATAATCTAAAGAAAAATCTCAATTTGCTCACAAGTCACAGAAAAGGAGAACAAAAACTGTTTCTCTCCTGTTTTCAGAGATCATGAAAGTGTAGTTCAGGATGAGGAAAGACGAATTTAAAGCAGCAGAAGCAATGAAGGTGAGGGAAAGAGAAGGACACCTTACAGATTGGTGTTGATTGTGAAACAACACACCTCCTGCCAGATGAGCTCAGTTTAGAAGTCTAAGCCTCCAGGTCCTCTAAGCTCATGGCCACAGTATCAAACAACCAGCACAGGATCACCACCTCACACTACTGCTCTGTGGAGGAAAGCACCATTCAACTACACTAAAGGTCACTGAGTTCAGCTGACAGAGACCCAAACAGTAAGTAGAAAGACTTCAACACCACTAATTCTAGAACATAAACATATTCCAAGATAAAATATACTAAAGCTTTTTAGAGTCTTGTTCAGCCATTGTTGGGGTTGAGGAGGATCGGGTTGGGCGGAATGAACGGAAAGAAAATGTGAATTATAATAGAAAAAATTGAAGTTTTACACTCAACCTGTATACATCTAGCAGAAGATTAAGGTTCTTTATGTGCCTCCTTTCCCATTTTCCCAAATTCTGTTCTCTATCTGGGACGAAGTTCTCCAGAAGCAAGCAAGCAAGACATTGTGTCTGCTAGCCTCTATATTTAAACCAACATCTTTTTCAGCCAACAGTTTAAGTCAATCAAGCAAGGAACAGGAAGATTGGTCTCAAACAAAACAGAGCGACTGTTTCCACAAGAAGTACTGAGCTACTGTGGAATGCTGAGCAGATTAGTGAACGCAGGTTAGTGGACAAATGGCTACCTCTTCTGCTAGAACATAGAGAGAAAAAAGGCTATTTTATGTCACAATATGTAAATTAATTCATAGCCCCAAAGAAATGTTCACATAAGAAGATTCTTGATCAAAGCTCGGGTGGTGAGGATGAAGTCTAATACCATTTGTAAGGAGAAACTTCAAAGAACTATCCACTTGGTGAATACGGTAAATACAGCTTTTTGTTATGCAGTAAGAACAGTCATATTTGTACAGAGAAGATAGTTTCATATGTGATGCAGAAGCAACTCCAGCTTTGCTTTTCTTTAAACTACAAACCATCTGACATAACACATTCCAGTAATTCTCTCTTCTCAGGTTTGGAATTATTCGACCCTTAGAGCACTGACATATTTGCATTACCCAAATTATGATGTAATATCTGCATAAAGGACAACTTTTGAAATCAGTTTCTGAGTAAGCTTTTCAAATCAGGACAGTTTAACACAAAGCAAAATTATAGAAAATACTGAACAGTACATGCTGTTGAGAAACATCTGTTCTACACACATCTCAACTACACTACCAAACATGTAAGTGTTAACTCTAAATTGGAATTTTGCTGTGGAAAAAATTACTACTAATTTCTGGCTTCATTTTAGTTATTTTGTTTGGATCTGAATGCACAACAATGCATACAAGACTATAGTGTTATTTTTGATCCTCTGTCATTGGCAATCAGAAGCATCAGTTAGTCTAAAAAGATTCCTCTGGTAAGAATGCAGTAGTCAAAGACACCCATTCCTACATAGTATTAACCTCGATTTCCCCTTGAGATTCAAAGAGCTCCTTCAAACTAGCAAAACAATGCCAAAAAAAGAAGACGCAGAAGTAATTTTGAAAAGATAGTGTCTCGTTTTATTACCCAGTACTGCTTAGAAGTAATTCAAAACAAGTCTTCTTGCCAGACATGTCAGTATATTACATGTCAGCAAAACTGAGCGTACTGGATGGAGCCGTCTGTTCTACTCCAATTCGAGTGCCGGGCTATTTCACTTTAACTCTAACAGGTGACTTCATTTAGTGCAAACGGATTTTAAACACTAGAAAGACTTTTATACAGGTAGAAAGTGCCACAAAAGCATCTTTAATTGGTTTGACAGACATGACGTAGTGGATTAAGGCAGACCTGTATCTCTCTGGTAGGACAAGTCACCCTTAGGGCAAAAGTTCATGTGACCTGCTTGTGAATCAGTTCAAAAAGACAGCCCAACTGACAGCTCTGCATGTAAGTGCAAACCAGACTGGAGCTTGGCAGCAGTGATAGCATAAGATCTACAATTTCAAGCCTCTGCTACATATATGTCCTAACACAGACTCAGTTTAATTCACAGAGCTCAAGGGCCACCTACCCTTCGGGTGACAATAAAAGAAGGCAACAAAATCAAGACAAAACATCAGTCATCTTGTATGTCACTTATAAAGAACTGGGGTACACTTTGAATGCTTGCTAAAAACTACCTCCCCAAATACACCCCAATTTTGTCTGCTTGCTTGTTTATATAATCTGCATAATCTATAAACCTGCATAATCTGGTATGCAGGTTTTCTTCAAAACCACACAAAAAAGGCTTTGGAGTTCTGTGGATCATCTACTTGAGGCCTTACAAAGGCAATTCTGAAAACTGAAGATCACTCTCTCCTAGCTACTTAGTTTAGCCTCTCTTTAAATTGGTTTTTCTGTGTCTTATAATTACATCTGTAATCTGTACTCACCTGAATATGTGTCCCACCATTCCCCACTTCATCACAGCTTTCCTGGATTTTTACTACATCAGCCCAGTCTGTTGGCTAAGCTGCCTATCACTTTACTTTCTAAACTGAAGAATCAGAACAGAGATCTGTTTCAACAGACCTAGCTTTTTTTTTTTCTTTTTTTCTTTCCCAGAAGAAGCAGCTGAGCTATTATTAGCAGGAAAGAATCTGTAAATATCAAAATTACCAGGTACTAGAACTAGACAGTGCTAAAGAAAAAAAGCTCAGTTTTATGAGATATTGTTAAAACTCTAAATCATGCAGAGCAAATATACTTAACTAGTTTTAACTTTCCCCACAATATTTCACTATTAGAATTAGTTTTGCTAACACTGCAGCACTTAGACGACTTTCTAGAGAAATGTTTTTAGTAAGTATGTACACAGAACTTGCTACTGGAAAAGCAGAACTTATATTTTTATAACCTGTATTGCTTGTTTTCCCAGACACTGGGTATCTGCGTATTAACAGATGGATATGAAACAATGCAGCAAAATCTAGCTGCCTTTCCAGTGTTGCTGTCTAGTTCCTGGCAAGTTCCTCCATCAATATACAATATAATCTATCCTCTACAGACAGTGGAGGTTTTGTGGCTCTTCACTAACCTGTACTGAGAGAGTGTGCTCTCACCTTTTTTACAGTTTTCATTTAAAACATTTTTGTAGAAAGCCTTGCTTCAGACAAACACCACAAGGAGCCCAGCTCGCAACTGCTGTCAGTGACTATAAGCTACAGTAGAAACCTTGCTGTTACTCCCACTTCCTAATGTAAGGATGTGACAGTGGTAGCTGGCATGCAACTCACAAGCTGAGAGAGGTAACTGCTTACAAAGAGCAAATGGGAAAAAGAGTGCTTGTGGAAGAGTCACATTGACAGAAGACTCCACAGAATAAAAAGAGACTTCTTACACACCTGAGATATCGAATGACATTTGTTGCCTGAATGGATAGACCTAGATCTTATGGGAAGGAGTGTGATCACCAAAAACATACAAAAGGAGCTAAAAATAGTAAAATTGTTGAAAACCACAGTCACAAAGCTGTGGAGTAAAATCAGCATTAATCTAAAGCTGATGCTTGGGTTTAATCTATAAATAAAACAAAAAACAAATAAACAAAACAAACAAAACAAAAACCCACCCAAACAAAACACCCCAACAATAAAACAACAAGATAAGCCAACAACCACCACCACCCCACCCCTGCCAAAACAAAAAAAAACCACAAAACAACAAAAACCCCACCCAAACAAAAAACCCCAAAAATAAAACAACAAGATAAGCCAACAACCACCACCACCCCACCCCCGCCAAAACAAAAAAAAAAAAAAAAGGAAACGTCAACCCATGATCTGAAGGGGAGATTGTAGTGCAAATCCATGTCTATCCACAAAACCAACAAGAACTGTGTTTTGAACAATAACCATCCCCCCCCCCCTCCAAAAAAAAAAAAAAAAAAAAAAGAGGAAACCCCTTCCAGCTTTGAAAGACAATCCTTCTTCCCAGAATACTTCAAAAGGACAAAGTAGATGCAAAATAGGTCCAAGGCTATGGTAGAAATACCTTGACCAAATAAAGCAAAAAAAAACAAAAACAAAAACAATTGTCAGGAATTTTTTAGGCACAGTAGGGTACTGAAGACCCCAACTACCAGGGCTAGGGCAGTTAAGCAAACCATTGAAAGAAATTATCAAGGCATAGAAAGTGGAATTGGAGTCTGGAGAAAGAAAGGATATTCCAAGCTGTAAAAGGAATATTAGTTAGAGATCATATAACTATGTAACACAAAGTAGAACTGATTCTTAAACAATATGATAGACAAACATTGTCCCCTCAAAACATGAATTGTTCTGAATTAAAAATCATTAATTATTACTACTTTTAAAGGATGTCATATTTTGAATTCAACAACTCTACTATTTGTTCCTTCCAACAGTGAGCTGCATCATAATTGCTATGTGTTTCACTCCAGCCATCTACAGGCAGATCTGTAAAAACAGCCTCTAGAGACCTTAGATATTATACTGTTGCCCTGTGGATCTCCATACTATGTAAATGGAAAACAACACAGAGGCTATGCATGGGTGAGAAACTTTGAGACACTTGAAACTGAACCTCTACAACCCTTGCTGATGACCCAAGAGGCCAGACTAATTGCATAAGCAAAAGCAGCCTTTTGGTGACATGACCAGCAAGTGCCACTATTTATACTGAGTCTAAATAAGCTTTTGGAGTGTGTCATGCAATGGGTATGCTATGGAAAAAATTAAGAGTCTCTTGCTTCAGCAGAAAATAATATTTCTGCAGACAATATTCCTGTAGTACACTCTTGAACTCATGAAAATTAGTCTCTTGCTTTAGTAGAAAATAATATTTCTGCAGACAATATTCCTGTAGTACACTCTTGAACTCATATAAAATGCTCCAACAAAATGAAAAAAAAAATAAAAAAAACCCCAAAAAAACCCCACAAACCAAAACAAAAAAAACAAACCTCAAACTGGTAGTCAGATAGGTTTATAAGGGCTTTAAGCTTAGAAGCAGTATACTTTGGGATATTATGCAATGTTGGGAAACAGCCCTCACCAACATCTAATGTTGTCATCAACAGGATTAGTGTTTGGCAAACAATTACACCTAGGATCAGCCTCTTGGAAATCAGTGGTTGGCCCAGTATGTTAAATAAATGCAAAAAAGCTTTGAGGGGAAAAAAAGTATGCTCACTGGAATAACTGAAGTATTACTTAAGGTATTTTTCACAGAAATCCAAATTAGAACTTAAATGGAAGTGGTCACATACTACCCTAGTATGTATTTACTTTAGTGTTAAAGCTTTAGGATATTATGCCTGTCACTTGTAATAACACTGTATGTGACATTATGGATAGCAGTCAAATGCTTTGAAAGACTTCATGAATTCTGACAATAATGGGAAAGCATGATAAAAACAAAGGGAGGACTGCTGTATACTGAGTTTAGTTAGCTGAATTATTTTATCTAAGTAGTATTGCTTAGCACAAGCAAAGTGCTGAAGTTTCAGATCACAAGCTGCAAACTTTCACCTTGAAATGCAAAATGAGTCTTGTACTACTGTTCAGCTACAATGAAAGGAGGCTCTGAGACCAGTGTAAACTAAAAGATTAAGTCATGGCTACTATCAGAAGCTGCAAACCATCCAGATAAAGACAGCTACAGAGAAAGAATGTGATATGAACAAGAAGACTCCAAAACAAAAATCGCCCTTGGGTTAAGACATGCATGCAAGGTGTGTGAAGTGTGCAAAAAATAGGAGCATAGGTTGTAAGGGTATAAAATCCCAGGTATTTTGTTGTTCTAAGTGCCTCTGGTGAGGAACCTAGCTTGAGCTGCATCTGTTGCAGTACCAAATTGTTGTTTTTTCCTCAGAAACTGGATGTCAGCTGTGGGAAGCATAGGGTGAATAAACTTCTTTAACAACTTATACACAGGCAACTAATCTTCCTTTACAACAAAACTTCATAACTGGAAATAGTAAAAGGCAATTTATTCTCAGTCAAACACTTATTTTGCTGTTTTAGAGAGTTGAAGAATTAAGACTCCAAAAATAATTTCACTTTTTCCCCTTTAAATGTGTGTGATTCTAATATGAAACTTCAAACAATAGCTTCAGCTACTGCACGCAACACACCAAAGAGACATGTGGAGTTAGACTCTGTCCTGTGCCATTTTGTTTTCATGCGTACGACTACTTGCTGAATTGCCGAATTGCCTACTACAGCTTTCCTCTAGACAATCCTTATGGCACTGTAGTTGAAAGAATGCTGCAGGATAAACTATTAAAAAATAAGAAAATTACAGTCAGTCTAAGGTAAAACTCCATAGAAAATTCAATACCATTATAAAACCACAGCTAAAAACTCAAAAGCACAGTATTTAGGAACTATATATAATGTTACCAGAGTCATCATATGTACATGAAAGAAGAAAACCTTTTAGAAGTATTAGCAACAAAGCTTTAGAGATTTCAAAAGAACAGAGTATTACTGCATGATCAACAAATTTAATTTTCCTGGACTGGAAAAAAATGCAAGCTCTGCAACTGGGCGTTTTGAATAAAGAGCTGGCAAATGCAGTTTGGTCACTGTGGTAAGAATAAACTGAGTTAACATCAAGTGGTGCAATTACAAGAGCTGCAATACCTACAACCAGCCTTTACCCAAACCCTCAGCTAATATAGTCTAAAAATCACAGAACAGCAGCCAGCAGAAGAGAAAAAAATACACCTTTAAGGTCAAAAGTATAGGTTTTGGTGGACAATTGAACAGGAGTCCATTTTCTCCATAAAAAACAAAGCTTAAAAAGTTGCCTCCTTGCAGTTGTGCCATTTCATAATAAATAGTTTGGATTCTAAAGGTCAAAGTATTGTATCATCTGGCAAAGTCCTCTCAGGAGGTTTGCTACAAATTGAAAATCTCTCCAGAAATTTGGTAAAACCTGCTTTGAAAAACTCAGTGAAAAATTACATTAAAAAAAAGCTACCTTACAGAACTTTGTGACTAAACCTTCCAGTCAAACATAAAACCATTAATACCACAGAAAATCTCTGTCTACTGTAAAACTTCTTATATTGCAAGACAGAAGACTAGACGCACTTTGAATCTTTATAAAGACCCTTTTTTACAGATTCAGTATGCTTAAGAATAATACTAGAATAAAACAAAAATCATGAAACTTAACAAGACTTTTCGTAGTCCAAAAAAGCAAATACCCTAGCAATTAGATAAAACAGTCTGGAGGGGTCCAAAGTAGGGTTATGAAGATGATCAGGCTACAGAATATCCAAAAGAAGGCTGTGAAGGTTATGAAAAAGTTGGTGAGCCTGCCTTATGAGAAAAGATTGTCTTCTTCCCTGGACCAGGCTTCATATAAGCCACATCACAGCACCCAGGTATTCAAAATGCTACAATGATGAAGGCTCTCTTCACACAGAGCCCCAAGAAAGTGAGCGGCTACAATGGGGACAAGCTGCACAAGAAGAGATTTCATCTGTGTTTAGAATTTCTTTCTGGTGCTACCTTACGTTGAAACAACCTTCTCAGGGTTAAACCCCCATCAAAGAAGGCTTTCAAACTGCAACTCTACAAGGCAGCAGATGAGGTCTTCAAAGCCGCTTTGCCTAGAAAAGGTTGGACCAGACCATCCTTCCAACCCTATTCTGTGATTATTCCAAGAACACTAGTACAATACAGTGAATTCCATCATATTCAACTGCTTCAACTGAAGAATCTGATTCTGCTGTTCAGATGGGTCTAGATACTATTTTTTGGTGTTTAATTACTAATAAATAGAATGAAGTTAGAGGTAGTTATGCCCAAAGTCAGGGGGAAAAAATTACTAAGAAAGTTTAAAAAAGAGTCTTAAGTTTGCTATGTTGTTTTTCAAGTTTAGCAATTAGTCTAACAATTTAGTAATTTTATTCAGTATTATTTATTTCCCCAAACAGAGGTGCCCTCTTCTAACAATGCATCTGTTATTAGAAGCTTTATGCCAAAAAGTATAAGGAGGTTGGTCGTTCTCAACTGTCAAGTTGATAGCCCCCTGAATCTTATATAAAATATAGAAGTTTTGAACCCTATGTAACAAACCAACTTTGTATGGCCCCAATAAAGAGCTGACCCACTCCCTTCCAAGAAACCTCAAGATTTTTCTCTCAAAACTTGCTTAACATTTGTCAGCTACATCATCACTTGTGTATTTACCCCAACTCAGAGCGTTCTCTGCCATTCAGAGTAGACTTGCTAAGACAGCACATTCAAAGGAGGAACACACACTCAAGACCAAATCTTGACTATCCAGACTGGTTTAGCACTCTTAAGCACTGTACTTTTACAGTCCTTACTTCCTAACAAGCCTAAGACAAACACAAAAAAATCCCAAACAGATGCTGTGTTTAAAGAAGAAAGTGTGTTTTTAAATATAGAAGAGAAATAACTCTTCTTAAAATAGATCTTAATGCCCTTTCACTAAGGGTACTATAGTCAGCAGTCTTTTCTCCATTTTAAATCAGCATTTTAAATTGAAATAAGGTGCACATGCCTGTTGTCTCTGCATGAGAAAAGAGATTTCTTAATAACAGTGTTGCAGAGAATAGTCAAAGACAAGCCACAGGGCCACTGTGTATTGCCAAGAATGATGACACCTACAGGCAAGCAGGAGGTAAAGGACAGTCTTCACATACTACCTCGGGAAGCTACTGATAACCACCAGTTCTTGTTCAAGAGCTTCTTCATCACAACTTGAGACTTTGCTGTTCACAGAGCAGACTCCTTCAACTTCTGTTGACAACCACAGTAAAGTAACCTTTAAATAAAATAAGCTGTTATAGTCTGAGTATTGGTCTTAGGACACTAAGTCACATAACTGCAGAGAAATCTCAAAAAAAATTAGTTTCATATAACTGCCCATAAAGACAGTGACAACTTGTTGATATCTTCCTCTACAAAGGCACTCATTATCCAGCACATATTTAGCATTGAAAGACTCTCTGCTCCACAAACTGCTAAAAATGCATCAACTAACTGCTGTCGGGAAGAGTGTAAGACTGTAAGCCTAAGCAATAGAATTCGTAGCACTGCCAAAAACTTGATGATGGAGCAACAACCTCGATTCAAAGGCCTTTTCCCAGGGCATTAAAACACACAGTACCATTACTGTGAGCTCAACGGGAGATTTTACTACAGGAAGAAAATATCTTAATAACAGATTATGTGTTAGGCTTCATTCCTTCCTTCAGGAGAACGGGAACTTACAATTCAAGAGGGTGAAATCAGAATCTTCTGTGCAAAGATGCTCAATTTTGGAAATAATCCACCAGCTCTCAGATACTTTAGATACTGAATCCAGCAACCTGAAGCTCAATACCGAGTAATCAGTAACAATCAGACTCACTAAGACTAGCAATCAGCTCCAAATGCAAGAAGCTATAGCCCACGAAACCTCCAGCTGCAAAGAGGACTGTGACCGACATTTTTAGTACAAAAGCCAACTGACTCCCTCTTTCCTCAAGCAGTATTACGCATCAAAACCTAGCAGCTGACCATTCCTGAACACCGGCTGAAGAGTTACCCCGGGAAATAAGGTTTTACTCAAAGGCTGGTTCACCAATGCAAGCTCAAGGCAAAAATAAGCACAGATCGCTGGAGACGTTAGAACGCTGAAGTCACTGAAAGGCCAGAAAACTCACAGGTACCGAGAACTTATGCCTGGAAACTTCAGACACTGAAGGATACTGCCCAGGGTGACAAGCAATGAAAGGCAGCAACAGGGCTGCTAAACCTGCATGAAAGCTGTAGATGCCGCAGCGTAGGAGTTGATGCTCTTGCATTTGTCTCTTGGGGATACGGCTGAAGTTCTCATTTACATACTCCAAGGCCGCCTCGGCTGAGAGTGCTCGGCAGCATCGTGTCAGGACCTTGCCCACAGGTCACTGCTTTCTCTGAGGGGACTTTCAGGTGCGTTCAGCACGACGGCCCCACCAGGAGCCAGGATGTTTTAGCCCTGCTATGACAGCGCTGACCCCGCCACGCCACGGCTGCCGAGAGGCCGGTGAAGCGCGGAGCCCGCAGCCACCCCCGCCGCGCCGCGGGGCCCGCACCGGGCACCGCAGCGCCGGGAACCGCCTTCCCTCCTTCCCCAGCCCGGCCGCCGCTCCCGCTCGGCCCCGCCTCGCCGGGCGCTGCCCGCGTACCTGGCTGCGGCGGAGCCACAGGGGAGGGCGCAGGGGAGCTCTCCAGCTGCCTGCGCTCCTTCTGGGTCTCCCTCTTGCCGCCGCCCGCCCGGCCGCCGGGCACGGCTCTCCTGGCGACGGCCGCCGCCTCGTCGCGCTTCTTCCTCTGCTGCTGGCGGAGCTCGGCCTCGCGCAGGACGTCGAACGGGTCTGACTCGTCGTCCAGGAGCTGGCAGAAGCGATTGGCGACGGAGCACCCGAAGTTCTCCTGCATGACGGCACCCACCGGGCTGCCCACCAGCCCCGTCATCATCCGCGCGGCCGCCTCGCCTCCCCCGACCGCCCCCTGCCCGCGCCCCGGCAGCCGCCGGGCCCCCCCCGTCAAGGCTGCCGCTGCTTCGCGGGGCCGAAACGGCGCGCACGCCGGGCGAGAGCAGCGGCA